>NC_072865.1:5941250-6560000 GCF_028858705.1 Grus americana
ACAGCCCTGGGCGTTGGGACGCAGGCATCACCGCCCTGGGCTGCAGTAGCAAAATCCCAGTTGGAAAGAAATCCCAGTTGGAAAGAAATCCCACTTTTCAGGCTCCCACGGCGTGAGGCTGTGCCTGCTGCCAAAACCAGGTCAAAAAAAAATCCACTAAAGTCCATTCCCTTCACTTTCTGATTACAATGTCCCCAAAGGGACACTCAGGGTGCCAGTTTCAAGCTTTCCCAGTAACCACGAGAACTGTAAATTCACTTTTTAATTTTTTTTTCTTTTTATTAAGCAGTTTTTACCCTACTTGGCATCTCTCTGCCTCTGCTCATCTCTGCCCTCTCCTCCTCCCAGAGCAGCCGCAGCACCCAAAGGCACCGGCATCGCAAAGGGACGGCCATCACCCCGCGCACGCGGTCCTGCCACCCTCCCGCCTGCAGAAACGAGGCTTTGGGTTAAACCGGCAAATATTGTGACTGGCGCGTGATTGGAAAATGCTGCCACATTGCTCCCGTGCTGCAAGACAGCGTCTAAAAACATGTCAGAGAGTGTGAGGAAGGGAGCGGCGTTAATGCCGGGCTTGCTGTAGCGTTAGCTCTTGCCAGAGACTGGGTACGAGGTTAGCGTGACCCTGAGCGTCTCCAGCCTCGGTGCAGCAAGCTGCTTCTCTCTTGCGTGTTTGTCATTAAAAGTTCAAGAAAGGAAAATGGTTTGACCCAATTTGTGCTGGATTCCAGATGATCTGTGTTCTCTAATCATATCCCCCAGCCCGTTAACCTCCCGTGCATTACAGCAAGCAGCCGCTACGGTACGCAGCGAAGATATTCCCATGAAACATTAATGAGCTGTTTTCGTATTAACTAGACGGAGCTGGGTTAGAAATGTCGCACCCACAGCTGTTGCCTTGACTGCAGCTCACGTGGGAACTGGTGGTGGCTACTTGCACAAACGCTATGATTGATGCACAGAGATTTTTGTGGAAATTACCAGGTATTTCTTGCTCTTTTGCAAGCAAGGACCCAGTTGCTGCAAGGGCCGGGTCGCTGCAGCCCATCGCCATTTAGCACACGGCTGGTTTGCAGGAGCTGAGCTCTCCGTCCAGCTGGGAGCACGGGCGGAATTCTTTTGGGAGGCTTTGAAAGGGCTCGGAATGATTTAGGCACTTGGTTTCCTCGGGATTTCAATTAAGCTCGGAAAATGACTCCGGGGAGCCTTCGCTAGGCCGTGCCGGTGTCACGGCTTCGTCCGCCCGGCTCTCGGCGGCGCTGGCTGCCCACGGCTGGCAGAGGGCTCGGGGCCGGCGCAGACTGGTTTTAAAGTGCTTTGAAGTTTCAGAAAGTGCAAACTGTGGTGGCTGCTTGTTGGCAACTTCTCCTGGGAATCCAGCCCAGGATGTTTATTTGAAATAATAGAAATATTTTTTTCTTTATATTATTACTGGTCTGCATAAGGTTACATTGTATCTTTGTAGGCATGCATTTTTCCATACATCATTTTCCATTACGGAAATGCACATCTAGGCTCCAGCAGAACACCTGACCACCCCACTGAACACTGATGCGGATTCATCCCTTTTTGGACGTGTCCCACGAGGAGACTGGAAGTCTGAGCGCTGCGGGTCGTGGCAGGGCTCGGTGAGGACGCTGCTGCCATCACGTCCCAGCTTGCTTCTGCCTGCTGGCCCGTGAACCCCCGTGCCGCCAGCACCCCGGGGTGCCGAGTCACTCACAGCGGCCGCCTGAAGCTGAAACCCGGCGGGATGGCCCAGGGATGCCGGAGGTGGCCGGAAAATCTGAGAAATCTGTACCAAGGGAAGCAGCAGCCGTGCAAACACCATAACCTTTTACAACCAACAAGCTGTTTCCTGCCGGTCAGGCTCTGCAGAAGAATTGCACTTCACTCGCATAGCTCCTGTCCAAACCCCCTCTGGCAGTGCTGGCAGGGAAAAGGGGTCTGAACGTGCCATGCTACCGATTCACATCTCCTCGTGCTGAAAATAAACCCAGCTGGACCACGGTTAGAGTACCAACGCACCGGGCAGAAGAGTGGGTGGCTGCTCAGCCCCCGGGAAAGCCGCGTGTGCTTCCCTCTGCTCTGAAGACCTCAACTGCACAGAAGTCTGGCTTGCATTTTTCAGGTGCTGGGATCTCCATCCTTTAAATATGGAGATTAATTTTATTTTGGAAGCTGGCGCCATCAGTCCCGCAGACCCCCCCAGCACAGCTCACAAAGGACCCACACAATCCTGGGAAACCTGATGTAAAGCACTTTTGTGGTGTGAGAGGTTTTTCAATCACAAACAACTGCAGGGACATCCCAGTCACAAACAGAAACAGATCCCTTTTCACTGTATAACTGATTTGTTACAAGCTGGTCAGCACTTGGCTGTTAATCCAAGCTTCTGGTTCACCCAAGACAGCTTCGTCTTCCCATAGCTGTCGCATTTCTTTAATAAAAAAGAGCTTTGCCTGATTAAAGAAATTGCAAGACCAGTTAATGATAACCATCAGTGGAAAACCCTGCAATGTTACTATCCTCTAAACTTTCTGTCATCAGCTGGAGCTGGGCTGTGTTTAGATGCCCAGAGAAATAGCACTCCCTGAAAAGAACTTAATTCCTGAACTGTTCTCTGTGGTTTGGGTGACAGGGCTGATCACGGCTCTGGTTCTCCACTGCGGCTGCTCTCTGTGTTTCTCTCCCTCAGGCTTCTCACTTGCTCTTCAGCCCCCAGCTGCTGGTAAGGACGGACAGCACTACGGCAGCATCTTCCAGTCCATCCGCGCCGCAGTGGGGACTGAGCTGAGCAGGTTTTACTCCATCTGGCCCTTCCTGCAACACCAGGGTGCACTGAGCTATTCTCAACGGATCTAGAGGTTTTTCACCCTGATACCAAAGGCCAGTGGGTGTTTCAGAACCGTACTTTTTGTGCCGTGCCACCATCTAGTGGTAACTCAACTAGAAACTGCATCAGGAGAAGCAAAGCAGCGTGTGCTGGTCCTCTGTCGCCGGCCTGCCGGGAACCCAAGCTCTGCTCGGGGCAGCACGGATGCAAAGTGCAATTTCATTGTGTCAGGCTGGTGGGAGCACTCTGCTGATGAAGCATAAAAAGCAGCAGATTAACTGCGATGAGGTTTCTCCCACGTGTCATCCTGCTCTGCTTCTCGCTGTAATGAGTTTTTAGACGTGCGCTTGCACTCGATGTTGTTCCGTGGCTCCATCACTTCGGTCCTGCTCGGCTCTGGAGAGCTGCTAATGAAGGAGGGGTGGTGGGAGGGGTGCAGGGGGAGAGAGCACAGGAGAGCCACGCGCACACACACCCACACACGCGCACACGTGCAGCTCCAGTGGGGTTTCCAGGCATTCAGCCCCAGAAAGGCGCTGCATTGCTTTTTAAGCCCCTGAGAACAAAGCAACCCCTGGGTGGGTGGCTGGAAATCACGCTGTGCCCCCCTGTGCTGTGTGATGAGGCAGTCAAATTTGCACAGCACTTTGAAGGAGCTACGTTCTGCCTGGTGTAATTGAGAATAACTGAATAACTGCTTTCCTGGCCTGGAATTGCTCCTTGAACTGCTTTTTTTTTTGGTTTTGTTTTGTTTCAGAGACTGCCCAGCAGAGCCAGCCGTGGGATTCCCCGACTCTGTTTGCCCATTTCTGCACCACCAAGCTGTAAGTCCTTCTTCCAAGACAGGAATATTTGTTCAGGGAGGCTCTAGTTTACTAGTACAGGCTCCTTGCTCTGCCCAAGTTACCTCTCACTGGTGTTAGTGGGAATGCAAGTGATTTGGAGGATCTGTGCTGGGAAACTTGCTTTTGTGGGGATGCACGCAGCCGGGCATTGCTTCGTGCTCAGTATTTGGTGTTTGTGGATGCCGCGGGAGCAGGATACTGTATGGACATCATCTGTGTGAATGAGATAGGCCATTCCTCCCTGCAGCTTATCTCTTTTAGGACAACGTTTCCTTTTCTTCTGCTGCCAGAGACCTTCTGCTTGAAGGCACGCGCTGCATCGAGCTGGGTAAAGGAATCCCAGCTAGCGATGCCCTCAGTGGTGTTCAACCCGCTGTGACCCTGCACTCCCTGCAGCGCCAGGCTTCCTGAAGGACGTTATCTGCAATGAGACCCGAGCTGGGCCGCTAGATTTTGGGGGCATGAGCATAACACCTTCAACTGGATGATGCTCCTGGAGCAAACCCTCACGGTGCCGTTCCCAAAGCACGGCTTCCCAGGCTCATCCAGCCCCACGGCAGGTACCTGCTTCCATCTTCAAATACGCTTGGAGAAAGAGGTGTTAAGCTGCCATGGCATTTCTGATGCAGTGGCAGTCCCCCAGCAGGGCCCAGGGGACACCCACAATATTTCCCCTTAGAGATGAGGTAGATTTTTAAGTTAAAAAAATTCTGTCGCTTCCCTTTGCGTTTGGCATGGCGCCCACGGCAGGGCAATGATGCTCAGGAGCTTTGGCACCTGGAGAGGGGCAGAGCCGCCCCCGTGGGGCCGTGTGTACGTGTGTGTACGTGTGTGTACGTGTGTGTATGTGCGTGTACGTCTGCCCGGGCTCCCACAGGGCACCAGGAGTTGCCCAAGTCTGAAGAATAGATGCAAAGGGGCTAAAAAGCTGATGTAGGCCAGGAGAGGAAGAGATGGCCTCCTCTAATTGTCATCTTTAGGCATTTCAGACATAGCGAGGAAGACCGGGCGGGAAAGGGGATGTTGGACTTGTTTGACCCCCCACCATGGGTGTTTCTCGTGTCTGAGGTATGGACGTGAGACCCTTTCCCGTGGCCACTCTAAAAAATCTCGGAATCTTTGGCCTGGGAAAGCAAAAGCCAATATAACCCTTGTCACAGCTGTAAATGAGATACTCTATGAATTGTCACAGTAAATGAAACCCAGGTTTTGGCTGGGCTGCTGTTTTTTCAGTGCATTTAAGTAAGTAAATGTCTTTTCTGTATTGAAAATGCTGAGGTGGTTCGTTACATGATTAAAGAACATGTTGGACTTGAATGCACTGCGTGGTGCTAACTGAATAATCAAGGTAAGCGGGGATCTTTCAAATCCTCAAGCAGCAAGCTTCAATGACACGGGAGAGATGCAATTATGCTTTAAAAGGAACCTGGCTACGAGCGTGCAGGATATGGCAGGAAAATTTATGCAAAAGAATTTCATGGAAAGGAGCAATTATTTAATCAATAGGACGTGTGAAGTGAAATTTGCTCATCAGTCCTGAATAGAAGCCCAAATAACTGAGGCTCTTAAGGAGATGATACCCGGACCAGGATGGATTTCAGCCAACCGTAAAGGCTGAGAGCCTCGAGCGGGTTTAAGTGAGTTTGATTAATTTCTGTGCAGTTATCAAGTGAGGTTTCAGTCCAGTGACTTCATGATATTTGGCCTTGGATAATGGATGTTGTAACAAGGCTGTACGATTTTGGTGGCAAGTGTACCCCAATCCCACTTCATCAAGATAAAGTTTTAGCAATTGAATTGGTTTTGAGTCTGAAGATGCTGGTTCTTCCTCCCCCAGCATCTCTGCATAATGTTACTTCAATGAAAAAAGCACAGGGAAAAGTCGAACACTTTGCAAAAGAACACAGACATTTGAATTTAATAAATTATAAAATTAAAGATTCTAATTTGTATATACATTTTTAATGTACAAGAAATGGCTATTTCTTGCAATTTCTGTTAAGGCATATGTAAGTGAATGGAAGTTGCATATAGATATTCAGATGATCATAGCTAATATTGTGCATTGTAGGTGAGTAAATAAGATATTAAATGCATTATGTAATAAAATAAAACATAAAACCCTTTGAGTACTGGTAAAGCACCATTTCTAGAATTCTCAAAATATCTGAAAGCATTCTATGGAGATGTTGTGAGACTCTAAATATTGAATGGATATATGAGTATAAAAAGTGATGCATTCATAACAGATTATAAAATTTTTTAAAGGAACGTTGATGAAAAAAATGGCAATAGATTGGAGCCAAAGGAACCAGAACTGGTTTGGGATCTTGGTTTTTGGGTTTTTTTCATGAGAGGCTGTCACTTGGATTTTAAGTTTAGACCAAGAGAAAAATGACAATTCAGAAAGCTGTGTACTTGCATGGTTAGGTCACAAAGTGCACTGCCGAACGGGAGCACATTGCTGAGCTCGCAGAGCTCTGAGATGGTCTCTGCAGGAATATACTTCCTTATAAATCTGCTTTAGTTTCTGGGGATTAGGTTACATTAAACTACCATTCCCTGCTGATTATGTCTCAAAATGCAGTACCTGGGCAACAACAAAATGGTTACAGAAGACACACTACGATGATGCTCTTGCCCAATTACAGCATTGTAGAAAAGAGGAAACCGTTGTCGAAGTTCAACCAACACAAAAATGACCCCAATTTCCACTGCCTGACATGGAATGAAGATCAGCTGAGAGCAAAACCCTATTGCCTTCGGCTGCTTTTTCTTTATGAATAGAGCTCTGCTCTGTGTTTTCCAGTAGAAGTGAGGTACATGTTCTTAGGAAATGACCATCGGGGGAACTGCTGAAAAAAAACACCTTCTGAAAAACTCATGCCAGCTGGAAAAGAAGGCATCTTTCCTGGTCTGAAAAGACTGTTTTCTCCCCCTCATACAGCAAGACTGTAAAAAGGCAGCAGCTGGTGGCTCTGCTCCATAAGGAGATTGACCAGTCTGTGTCCATCAGCGTCTCACTGTCTTGAGCAATCTAGACTGAAGCTACTCCTTCAAATATAATTTCAGCGTTCTCCAAATAACAGCTAGAGAAATCTTCAGTAGAATTAAAACCAGCGAGAAATAAATCAAATTAAATCTCCCAAAAGGTGAGACTGAGAAGGGAGCAAGCCCTTCCCAAAAGCAGATGCCGCTAGGCATTGCATTGGGTTCCTCATCACCAGACCTAGTGTAGCACCACACCCCTTCTGGAGGCTGCTCCAGCTCCAAGATGCAGCAGAAATTTCCACCTTATCTGGAAAAATGCTTTTGGTCTTTTTTTGATTGTGAACTGACTTACTCTGGAGAAAGAACAAAGCAGTCAAGTTTCTGAACTTTGAACCAGCGTTGGAAGTTCAGCCAGGGTGTCCATGCTGCGTGTGAGCGAGCGAACCCTTGCCAATTGACCTTGCCCAGGCTGGAGCAGTCCTGGCCGCAGGGAGACACAGCTGGAAACGCTCAGCACGGAACCACCGAGACCTTTTTAAATGTTGGGCCTCTGCACTGGCCCGGGCCTTTCCTCGTGCTGCTTGCAGAAAGGTCACTTGAAGTTGCACCAAATCGATTCCTGCCCCACTTGCTATTGGGACACAACTTAGAAGTCCTTTGGACCGAAGAGGCTATTTGTAAGACAGCATTTGAGCTGCAGCACTTCCTCCTGTGGCATTTCTTCACGTTGCCTGGTTGACTAAACCTATTCCTGATGCTAAGGAAGAACTGAAGCTATTAGATGGGTTATCTCAGGCTTCTGGAGGTCAGAGAAATGAGTCTCCACAAAGTCCCACAGAGTAAAACTGGTCCTAACCAGGCAGCAAACTTCGACCTCCCCACCTGCGTAACTTCCAGCCCCAACCCCTCTCTGCCCTCGGGTTTGTGAGGGTTTTTCCTAAGTTCATCATATGCTTGGATGTGATTCTAGGCTATGAAAAAGCTGGGGGCTGTGGTTTATTTTTATTGTCCACAGAGCTAAAAGCAGGATAATAACTTGAAGGGGAAAAGATGAGTTTCACACTGACCACATCTGTGGAAAGGAAATGTGGAAGGGAAGAAATACTCACTGTGTCTACAGGCTGGGAGCCCAGCTACAGCTTGTGTCTCCCATGGCACAGCAGCTGGGATGATGTCAATTTAGACACGTCTTCCTTGCTTATAAATAGCATGGTGGGTTTTTTTTCCCTTCAGTATTCATTACTACACTGCTCTGTTTTGCACAGATGTGACCCGACCCTAGGCTGTTAACAAAATTTGTCCTCTCCGTAGGCAGCCACAAATCCCTCGGCACAGGGCTCCTGGGGCCAGCGCCGGGCTTGCCCGTGCATCGTGGCTCTGTAACGGCAGGCAGGCCACGAGCGGGGCCGGGGCGAGCAAAGGCGACCATGTGGGCAACTGAAGATAAGCCACCTTCGACTGCAGGAAAATGCTCCGCGTGTCGTGAGTTAAAGCGTGAGGTGAGACTGCTGCCCCTGCCCAGCCGCTGCTCGGTGCTGCCAAACTGCGGAGCTTTAGTTCTGCTTTTCAAAACCAGAACAGATTACTGCATTGCTTGCGCTGGCTGCTGCTTTCACATCTGCAGCCATGTCTGTTTGGCCCAGATGTTTCCCAGTGCTCTGGACTTTTATCAGGTTCGTTATGCTTCCCGGTCTTCATGGTCTTCAGTGTAACTCCCACCCCTGTACCAGCCGAGCTGCTCCTAAACACTCACTCAAGTATATCACCCTGGTCCTCTGTACAAAGAGACGCTTGATGCCATCACACCAGCTGAAAACATTCTGCTTTCGCTAGTATCTCTGTAAAGTATTTTTCTTAAACCAGGTCTTGTCCTTCAACGACTTCTGGCCACAGTTCAGGCCAGAACAGTTCAACATCTCAGTGCCGCAAAGATTGCTGTTCCTGCTGGCCCTCGCCTCCTTCCCAGCAGGACTGGCTTGTTCTGAAGAGCAGACTGGGCAGCTCATGGTGGTTGTGGGCAGAAGGCAAGGTCGCTGGAAGCCACATGTGGTTCACCTTGCAATACTCCTCAAGCTCTTTGCCAGCCGCTGGGCCACAGAAGAGCTTACACGTTGCTGGAAACTCAGCACAGTTCCAATAATTCTGTGACTATATACAGGCTTGTTACTGGCTCTGCTTCAAACTAAGACCAGCTCAGGCTGGAGGATGAGATCTCACTCTCAGACTGGAAAATCTGAACTAGGAGCCATCAGACCTACCTAGTGGTAGAAGGAGCATTTCAGGGAAGCCCTGGGCTCTGCAGGAGGTTTACCAGCAAAGAGGAAACAAATGGAAGAGTCCAAGCCAGAACACAGGAGAAAAACTGCTCAGATGCCACCCACGGCAGGAACCAGACCACGCTTGCGGACTCTGCGGTGTTAGAGCCAGGCTGAATTCATCTTCTGATCTCCAATGAGGAATTCAAAATGACCTATGAAAACCATGATGACCCTGAGGGGAAAAGGAGTACTCAAAGGGTTGTCAGGTTACACATCTTAAAGTTTCTAGCAGACCTGGTACTGTGAGTATGTGTGTGTGTGTGTGTGGATGTACATGTGTACGTCAAGGCACAGCAAACAGTTGTTCACTTCTGCACCAATAAAGCTGTCCTAAGGAAAGGAAGGTAATACAAAATCATTTCCTCCAAAATAACCTCATCCTATGGGAGAAAAAAAAAATGTTTTCTTAACAAAGCACCAAAGAAAAGGCAACAAGAATCCAGTCATCTTTAAATTAAACAGCATGTGGGTAGAAAACAAATCAGACCAATAAAAAAAAGCACCAACCAACAAAGATCACTGAGGCTGTTGCATTACTGGAACTTAAAAAGCTATCAAAGATATGGATAATTGTAAACAGAAAGACCAGGATGTTGGCAGTCCAAGTTTGCTGGATCTACCCTACTGAATGTCTTGCATGTATTCAAAAGTTTAGGAGAATTCTTTGAAATTGTTTATGGAAATATGTAAACTACTGTTTGCCAGTTTTTAATTTACACATAAATATATGGCTACAGAATTTTCTATATATTTTCTTACACAGTCCCGGTTAAGAAAGCTGTGTAAGCACATGCCTAGCTGTAACCATGAGCAGCTCTACCAAAGTCAGCTAAACTTAGTCTGGCATGTCCTTAAGCACCTTCCTGAACCAGGGGCTGAGTTAGTGCCTGGTTTATGCAATGCACAGAAGCATCACAGGATTGCTGACCACCTGTTTGTCAGTCTTAAAGGGATTTAGTATGTCTTGGGACTGTTTTCCTCCATCCTAAGTGTAACTCCCATTACTATTCCCAAGCATTTTTACACAGGCATAGAAGACTTAAAAGAGCCCATAGACAAGAAACCCGCTAACCTGGCCTAGGTAGTACGGTTTGTTTGGATTCAGTGAAACGCTGTAATGATATTGCACTAATACTCTACCGTACCCTGTAAACCTAGCCGTCAAAGTGTTCAGATTAGCACTTATGAAACAATCTGTCATTTCCATTTATAGTAGGCGTTAGAATTTGGCATCTCTGCCATAGCACCGCTTTGATTTTTCCCCATTTTTAGTCTCTACAACATGGGCAATACTACGCTGTTGGTAACATCTCTATAAGAGAAAAACGTTTGTGCCATATTTCCATTTTAGTTTATTTTCCTAAGAGTCTCTTTTTTCCTTTTCTCAGCAATCAGCTCCTGAATTCTTTGATTCCTTGTCCTTTCATAAGGTATCCTCCTCCGTGTAATGATGTTGTGCTGTGACACTTCGTTATCCAACCCATCGATTTTATAGGGAACATCCACTGCATTGATTTCTGGGTGCTCCTCAGTTGCATTGGAAGGAGGTGCACGTGTTTTGGAAACAAGAGGAGGGCTGGTGGCAGACTGTGTGGTGGACACTCCTGTGGGAGGGCTGAGGGTGGTCAGGAGCTCCTCCTCAATGACATTATTCTTATTTACGTTAGAATCGGTTACATTGCCGTCCTCTGTTATATTGCTGTACATATTACAGGACTTGCAACACAGCTTATTGTAACCGGGAATCGAGCAGTAACGAGAGAGAACCTCCATGCGACAAAACATTGACTTGTCTCCTTGACAATGATCTTCTGAAAGAGAAAAAGGGAACAGATAAATAAAGAGCATCTTCACATTAATCAGAAAAAGAAACACAGCTGAAGCTTTGGCAGTGGGCAGAGGGTTTGGTATTTAAAGTGGGATGGGAAACTGGCAAATGAGCCTTCTACAAGCAGAAGCAGGCTTAATATTAAACCTGAACCTCAACTCACTTCAAGGGATGCACAAGCTGCTCTGAACTCTTTGTGCCAGCCCCATCCATGCTGTAGACCATAACACTGATTTTTGGCTTCACATTCTGCAAGCACTACCCTGAAGACCGTGCAGCCGTGCTGATGTGCGTTCCCACCTGGGCTTAGAGTTCCAAACACACCAATAGTGCTGTGTTGTGCTAATGCTACGTTAAACCCCAGAAGGTCATCAAGGTTTACACTGAGAAATCTTCCCCCCCCCTTTGCTCCTTTTAATGCTTTTCTGCAACCTAACAGGGACTAACCACAGTCAGGGGAATTTACATTTATCTGGACTGTCTCAAGAAAGTCAAGTCTTATTTCTATGCATACCGTGTAACTCTCAGAATTAATCCGTCTCCCATTGGAGTGATTTTTTTTCACTAGGTACCTCTGTTCTGAAAACAGCAGCATTGCCTGAGCATGTCCCTTGCTCGAGAGAAAAGTGGTGCATTTAGCAGAAGACCTTTCTCCTTCTCCTAGAAGGGAGCTGATATTTTCAGAACAACAAACTCCAGTGGGATGGAGCCAAGTGAGTCCGTTAATGACTGGCAGACCCAGTAACAAGTCCTGATTTTTGTGTCACTGACTGGAAAACTGTAATAAAAGAGACACAACGATAATTGATAGGTTTTAAGCTGTTGATAGCTGTTATGACAATCTGCACTAGAATACAGGTGTTACGGCAGATCCTGATCTTGCTGAAATACGGGTGGCAAAATGTAGGCTAAGGCGTTAAAGGGGAACTGCTCAAACTCTTTTACTGTCTGAGAAACATTAACAGACTACTCAGAGATTACTCAAGCCCTTGTGATTTCTGCTCAGAGGAGGCAGAGAACCATACGACTTGGCGGCAGATGGATGGTGAGGGGTTAGCAGGCTCCTTGGAGAGAAAGCTACCTGTCCTCCGTCCTACATACATGCTCTACAGCTCCTGTGCCTCCGGGCTGAAGTGATGGAGCCAGGAACTACCGGGAACTGCAGCGAAGGAAAAATCCCAACATGCAGCCCATGCTGAAAGAAAGAGGAGTCAGAGGCCTTGCAGGAGAGGAGAGGGTTGAGGAGAAAGGCAGACTGACCAACACTTGGCATAAGCCATAACAAAATATTTTCTCTGTGACCAGAGTGCTGAGACAGAGATGAAATCACTTCTGCCTCTCTCCCTGCTCTTACTACATATCCACCTACTCTTACAGTAAAGGATGAGTAACTCCAATTACTCGCCTTTATTTAGAGCGTACCCGAGGGCAGACAGCGTGCTCAAGTCAGCATGTAACTGGCGCTCGTATTTCACCACCCTGTACGAACACTGACTTACCCTGTCAGCAACCTTACAGCAAAGTAGAGAACCAGAGCAGAGTCAGAGATACCAAGTGAACTCAGAAAGCGTAGGTGTCACCTCTTCACTCATCCTCAGTTAGCAAAATAGGGCATTATAGGTGTTTAATTGGCAAACATATCAGTCTAAAATAAACTAATAACTGTTGCTGCTGCCTTAAAGAGCTAGAGCTGGCTGAGAAAGGTGGAAACACCTTCCTTGCGTTGTACGTATGCCCCCATCGTTGCATTTGTTGCAGAAAAGCAAAATTCTGGTTCCTATTTTCAACTGTGTCAGTTCATTTCCATATTTTTCAAATGCTAAACTGAGACGCTGCTGGAAATAAAGAATAACTCCTTCCCTAGAAACCTAAGAATAGAACCTTGGGTTTGGAGACATTTCAAACCAGTCTAAGAGCTGGAACTGTTCGTATCTGCATGCACAACTCTATACAAAGGGCTGCATGTGCCTATACAGCTTTATATATTTTTTACATCCCACGTAGAGTCCCCTTTGGACATTTTGCCCTGTGTTGCATGACCTCAATGCAAGCTTCTCGAAATGGCTTGCAAAATAAAAGCCAATAGGTATAACATATAGATGTAGCTTCAACACGGCAGCTCTGTTCTTGGCTACAAGAACAAGAATCACTACAAGCACCTTTAGAAAAATGCCTTTTTTTCCTATCAAAAATATGTAATGTCAAGCTTAAAAATACATGAAAATAAAAGTGCATTATGTAATATATTTAGCGACATCTGATAAGCTATATAAATAAACTCTGTAACTTATGAATGTCAGAATGAATTTTTTATCCTCTATCCAAACCAAAATATCCAGATTTGCTGAACTTTTATTTATTTTTACTTGCAGTATGCATGACAGACTGGAAGTATATCTTCAAAACATCAGTAAGAAAAAAATAAATCAGTTTCACAGTCACTTTGGTACACATTAGTCTCATAAAAAAATATTGAAAAGCAAACTGAATTGGCACATCTTTAATATTATGTTAAATACATACAAAACACTAATAAAATATCCCTGATAAACCAAAGTGCATATAGACATAGTGCACAATGCCCAGATACCTTATTGCACCATTCTCTATAGCCACCCATCTCTTGAAACATCACTAAACATTGTCTATTTAAAGGTAACAGTCATGAATATATTTATACAGTTAAACACCAATTATTTTACATAACAGTATTCAGTGCCAGATACGTGTCTTTGCTTTTTCACCTTGTCATGTAAATTGTTAACATGTTTCAGGAAATTATCATATTAACAGCAAAATTTAAATATGTGATCACATGATAATGACAAGTTTGAAGTGCTACACTGTTGAAGACCCAAAGATTAAAAAATGCCACTTTTCCAAAGAATACGATCAATGCAATAAGGTAGTAATTTGCTCCAAGACTGCGGTTTTGAAGTTGATACGCTTCTACTATTGGTACTGACTGTCACAAACAGGTTTATGACTTTTGAATTCCAAATCTTCAACACAAACACGGAAGGTGAAGCAAGAATGCCAGTTAATTTTCAGTAAGTCAGGTCACAATCCTGTCTTGATGAAGATATGGATATGCACTGTGCAAATTAACCTCGGATTAAATTTACTGCCTTCTAATAGTTATCATTCAAGTAAAAACACTCCTTATGAAGATTAACTCAAGGTACCAGTGTACCGTTTATAGTTAAAGCTGGATCTGGTAAATCAATGCCATTTACATTTCAACATTAAGGCATTTTTCTAAAATTCTTCTTCTAAGCAAAAAAAGCAATAAAAATTGAGGTAATTCTGTAGTAGTTCACACTGTTATGTTTGCCAGTTGACACATCTATAGAGCATACACACACACGCACACGTACAACCGTACCAGTCAAGTCAGACATGCACATGGTGAAAAAAGACCAAAGATGTAATGAGTATAAACAGCTCCGTGCTGAGCAGCTGGAGACATCGTAGTCGATGAAAACATCATATTGCCTCCACCAGGTTAAGAAAAACACTACCACGCAACCTTCAACATGGACCATGCCTGTTCTGCTTCGGGTTTGTTTCTAAAGTGAAAATACGCAAAGCTGGCAAAAACTGTGTGATGGAAAAAATGTATGCAGCTTTTCTCAGGGAAAAATACTTCAGTCCACCACCAGGAGTTTGGTGAGAGCAGACGGTATCGTAGCAGCACAGAAAGTACCGACAGAAACTGAGCTTCTGCTTCCCGGTGAGCCCTCCATGGGTTCCAAACGCAAATGTGAGGGTCAGGAATAAAACATGAGCAGCAAGGGTGAGTAAAGCAATGGCACCGCAAAGGAAAATGGAATGAAAAAATTCTTTCACTCATCAGACTACCCTGTCAGCGAACTGAAACTAGAGAGTTATGAGATTTAGGGGTTTTAGATAAAGGAGAACTTAGCACTACAAGGTGTCATTATTGTGATGTGATCACATTCACAATAAGTTCTCGGTTTTGCTATCAAACTGAACATCATGAACCATTAAGAGCCTTTTTTCACCATCACCAAGCAACAAGCAAACCGATCCCAGCTCCCTTTCAGAGGACTGCAACATACTGTGGAGATCCAACTTCACACATCCAACACTTCAAGACCTCCACCACTTGTGCTACGCAAGCTCCAGAGAAGAAAGACACCGAGCACCAAGTGCCTGGTGTGAAAAAAAGATTCAGCCCAAGATTTAAACTTGGCAGAGTCAAGGGAACTTTCCGCATAGAGAGAAGAAGAGAGCAAAAGGCAAAGTCCACATTCGATGTGGCATGCATTTAAGGGCAAAGGCAGAGTTATAAATGGGTCTTTTACTTGAAGAGATTTTCTGGATGGGATAGTCTGGATCAGGTCTTGACAGCCATTGTATCATGTAGGTTTTCTTTGAAGGATCAGAAACATTTCCTTGAATAAAGGAGAAAAAAAAAAAAGATGTAACACAAGATATATTAGTATTAAGCAGCTGACCTGTCGTTAGTGGACAAGCTAAGAGACTGAGTGGGCTCCGATGGTGAAGGAGCCCAAGGAAGGACTGTGACCAGGCTGTGCAGCGTTGGGCACAGGGTGCTGTTTTGCCAGTTTGCTACAACTCATGCCCAGCACTTGACAGCCAAACTGAAGACAGCCTGAAGGCCAGTTTTCCAGCAGTACTTCTCAGAGCAGCAGTCCTACAATACATCCAGTCTCGTTTAGTTATACTGTCTTTTTTAAATTGTTGTATTGGAGACCGTAATTGACAGCTAGTTCTAATTAATTAGGAAATCAAAAGTTACCCTGAGAAATACATCAGGAATAAAAGAAAAATACAAATTACTTAATAATAGGAATACGTGAAATGATCTCACAAGTATCATTTCCAAACAGCTGAAAAGCTAACAATGATAAAGGCATTACTGATCTGGATTCAGTAGGAACAAATTTATTATAGCTTAAAACAATTGAGTTAGATAAGCCCTGAAGACAACTTGCACTTGACAGAATGGAAAAGAAGCCTGGGATTGTCAGTGGAGGTGGAGAAAGTAAAGAGACATCTTTATAGACGATGCCTTCAATTAGCCACAACCCACCAGCCTCTTGCCAAGTCCAGCACGTCTCGGGGGCGCAGGGCTGGATTCAGGCAGCGCTTCTCACCCAGGGGAGCTGTCATCTGCTGGCTGGTTCCAGCCACCACCGCTGTGCTGAGGTCTGCCCCAGCCTCTCACGCCATCCTGGGGCAAGCGGTGAGAACAACCACGTGCCCGAGGCGGCCAGCGGCCACACAACAGCTCTGCATTTGGAAAGTCTGCTCAAAACCAGGGCTATGGAGAACTGCCAGCCCAGGTAGACGTAGCACCCAAGTATAAATTTGATGAAGGCATTTCAAATAAACGGAATCAATGTAATTTTTTTCAGCAAGTAATATACGCTAGAGAAGACAAGCACTTACTTGGACACGGAGGTAGTCTGCAAACCCTTACAGTCTCTGGTTTATTTTCCTTACAAAGGCCAATAGCATTGTCCCTGGTCCGGCACAGAACCGGGCGATCCTGTGTGCCGTTGCCACAGCTGACAGAGCACTGAAAGGAGATGCACCAGTTAAACCCCCAGTCACCCTTTGGAAACAACAGATTAGAAATTATTTTTTACATTTTAAACCACTGCCCTTGATTTGAGCCAACATGGTACATGATTTGAACCACCACAGCACCTACAGAAAACTAAATGAGCACCACTGCTTTTTGTGATATACCAATGACTGTGAATCACTCCAAGAAAGAGTTTATTGCAAACGGGAGGCATTTATTCACAGTGTGCACCAGGGATGGCATCGCTTGTGATACCTATTCAACCCAGAGAGGATAAAAATTGTTTGTGCTTATTTGCGCAGCACAGTTCCAAAATGAAATGTATCTCCAAAGGCAGCCACGGTTTTTAAACAATTTAACGGAGAAATGCTGTGATGAACTGCAAGGATCCTACGTATCAAAATTGTAAGAACAATTCAATGTTGCATTATGCTACTCACATTTCTTGCCTTTTTATGACTGCAAAGGCTTGCAAATAGGAATACAGGGAGCTGCTTAGTGCTCTAGTAAATACTTTAGCAAAAAACAGTCAGTGCACAGTGGCATTGCATTTCTTGCTCACACAGTGAGTTAGCCAAAGAGCCAGGGATGGAAAGCACAAACTGCCCAGCTCCTGACAGTTGTTATAGGAGTGACTGAATCCTGTTTTGCCCACAGCAATGGCAAACAAAAAAGGTTTCCACAGTAAACTAGGGAACAACTCTGTCCTTTGGCTTACGGACAGAACCTTTTGAGACTGAGCAGCTAAATCAGCTGAAGGGCTTTACATCAAAGATGCTCGCACCTTTGAATCTCCACGAGTGCTGGTGCCTAACTTCCTTAGGTGCCCTTAATCACCGTGTCTGAAGACTTTAAAGTCTTCTTTACTTGAAAGAAAAGAAAACAGTGATCAAAGAATTAATTGCCCTTCTCTCAGCTTAAGTCAACAGGTAATTGATTGTGAGCACAATAAAGAGCAGGTAGAAGTCAGCTTTCCTGATGCTGACATCTTAGAGGGGTGGCTCATGAGGTCTGGGTCACCCAGCACCACCACAGGATGGCTTTACTGGCTGTTTCACTGCCACCACCTCTTCATCGGACTCATTTTCTGTGGCGTTAGCAGCAGTGGAAGCAACACATCCTCTGTGTAGGTATTAGTTTATTGTGTCAATGCATTTGAACAGAAAGCACAGAACAAACTCCAAGATTTTCTCCCCTGCATTGTAAGAAATTAGTTGCTTAAGACCTCCAGAAAGAGACTGACCTGTGACCAGGGTCCTATTCTCCACTGCGCTGGGCAAAGCTCCCGGTTGCAAGGCCTCCTGCCTTCTGGACGGTCGTTGTTGCAGTACTTGGTATGAACAGACCGATTTGTATTATCGTGTAGGGGTTGGATACATCGGACAGATCGCACTTGATATCCTGTTTTCCCACAACTTTTGCTGCAAGGCTCCCATTCTCCTGTAACCCAGCTGGGTTAGTGAAAAGAGAATAAGGTGAGTAAAATTCTCTCTCCCCTGAATTAGGCAAGGTCAAACTGTCTGTTGGACTGTAACTCTTAAACATAGGTTTAACAGGATGTTAATACTGCTTCTGATATGGAAAAAGAAGATATGAAAAACCATAAGCAGTTATGGCGAGGGTTATTTGACCATATCCCTGAAAAATCAGTCATAAACCCCAGATCCTTAAAGTGACTCTTTCTCATTATCCCTGAGATAAGCATTATTCTTACTTTGCTCCATTTGCTTTGATATTAAGCTAGCCCTTCCAAGACTGCACATAAAAAAATCTGGTAGTTTTTATGTCAAAAGCAGCCACCCAAGGCTTGCTGCTGAGCTTCCCAGGTCTTGGTGCATGAGCTGTGCCTTGTCTCATAATGTAGGCAGACCTCAGCATGCACCAGCCATCCCCACAGCTGGTTCCCACTGGAGTGAATCCAAAACATCTGGGCTAGAAACGTAGCTCCAGCCTGGCCCATATCTGGATACTCCATGGACCACATCCCTGGTCATGCTAGACACCATCTGCTGAAGCACCAGCAAACCCAGCTACAGCGCCAGTGCTGAGTGTGCTGAGCTCGGGCAAGTCGGGGTCCTCAGCATCATAAATGTCTGGTTTTGGGGAAGGCAACACTCTGCTGAAAATCAGAAGGTCTTAGTTCATAAATCGATTTGGCCAGTGAAAAACGTCACCTACGGTTTGTAATGTGGCACAGCTGAAAACTTTGCTGATGATTCAAACTGGCTCAAGAATTACAGCTATAAATGGTAAGGGACTTAGAGAAGAGCAACAAGGACAGACAGAACCAGAGGAAATTTATGTAGACTACTGAAAGCTTGGTTATAATCAAGTAAGTGAAGGTATACAGCAGTCTATAAATATTTAGAGAATGCAGAGATCTGCAAGAAGGAAATATTGTTCAATGTAAACAGTATTCATGAGATAAACTTAACCAAAAAATATATATAGTCTGAAGAAATATCCTGAGTTTGAAGCAACTGTCCTAAAGTATGCATAAAATTCTGGTTTTAGAAATAATCAAGAAATAGCAAGGGCACAAGGCAATGCACTAAATGCCCGAGTGAGACAAAAAGTGGCAATTTCACCCAACTTTCTCTTTGCGGCCTATTGAAATTACACAGCTGTGGAGGAAGGCGAGTGCTGTGCAGCACAAAGCCATGAATCCTAAGGTGATTTCTGAGACCAAGATGATTTTTTCCCAGCCCTGAAGAAGCAGCATATCACTGTAGTGGGTATCACAGAGCTTCATAAAGCCTCTTAAATCATTGCCTCTCCTATGTAGAAGTGCAAAATGCTCCGATGTCATTCTGTGGAAACAGAGGTGACCGAAACATTCAGGAATCCAAGTGCAATTTTGGATCCTATTGAGTCTTTGTGATACCTGGGTCCAATTATATTTGCAACTGAAAGAAGAATACAGTCCTTTCCAGAGAGCCTGAGATACGGTTAGGTCATTACTTCAGCTCCAATAAATAAATGTTAAACCCGGACCCATGCTGAGTTTATGGGGAACAGTTTCTTGACTTTTCTCTCTTTCAAATCCTTTTTGAAAGGAAGTTAGGAAATATTGTGTGGTATGTTCTACTTATTCGCTGTGCTTCCTGGAATCTAGACTTGGTCCCCAGAGATCAGAGCTGGGATCAACATACTCCTTTCTTGTTGCAGTAGCAACACGAGGAATATATGAGTCCCACATGTGGCACGACTAACCTGCCGCCAGTCAAAAAAAGCGCTTGTAAAATGTGAATTAAAATATTTACAACACTTTACTGTGTATAGCAAAGATGAAGGTACAATAAGCACACCATGCTGTACGAGGGCAGCCAGAAAAATCTCACAGGTTGTCCTGGTTTCAGCAGGGATAGAGTTAATTTTCTTCCTAGCAGCTGGTATGGTGCTGTGTTTTGGAGTTAGGATGAGAATAATGTCGATAACACACTAATATTTTAGTTGTTGCCAAGCAGTCAAGGAATTGCCCTGCCAACAAGAAGGCGGGGGGTGCACAAGAAGCTGGGGGGGGACACAGCTGGGACTGCTGACCCAAATTGACCAAAGGGATATTCCATACCGCATGACATCATGCTCAGTGTATAACTGCGGGTTGGCCAGGAGGCACGCGGCTCAGGAACTAGCTGAGCATTGGCTTCAGGTGGTGAGCAACTGTGCTGTGCATCACTTGTTTTGTATATTCTATTATTATTATTATTATTATTATTATTACTACTACTACTATTATTATCATTATTATCATCGTCATTACCATCATCATCATTATCATCATCATCACCTTCCTTTTCTGTCCTATTAAACTGTCATTATCTCAACCACAAGTTTTAACGTTTTCTTTTCAATTCTCTTGCCCATCCCACTGGGGACGGGGAGTGAGCAAATGCTGTTTTAGCTGCCTGCCGGGTTAAACCACAACACAGGTCAAATATTTTTCCCTGTGTTTGAATGTCCAAAAATACGCTGTGAACATCAGGAACATTTGGATTTGAGAGGCTGTATGACATTGGTTTTCTTATGTAGCACTCTGTAAATTTCTTCTTACATAGTTAATTCACACTGTGTAAAATCAGCTGGTATAAATTGAATTTATGTCTATTTTTTTATTACCTCAAGATTGCCTGAACACAAATGTCTGGATCAAGACAGGACTTCTTTTCTAATCCAACTTATTTCAGAAGGAATGGGAACCAGCAGTCCCAGAAACAGTTTTTCTACAAGCAGAATATAGCATCACATCCTTACAGTCCTGGGTCTCTGTGATGAGGTGAAGCTTAAGTCACCTTCTCTGAGGTGACAAGTGCTAGCTGGGCATAATGCCACCGAGCAGTGCTGGTGGGCAGTGATGCTTACATGGGCTGGGAGCACTCCTGGAGGTTGCACACCCTGCGAATGGGCTTAGGCTTTTGGATCAACTCGCAATAACTCCGATGAACCATCTTGTGGTCTGTCTTCCTCCGGCAGCCGTATTTTGTGAATTGGTAGCCTGAAGAAAGACACTCCTCTTATTTTCAGCACTGGTAGATCTTACATAGGACTCAGGTTTCAAACAAACTGCACATACACTGTCAGAGGTTGCAGTTGGAACAACAGGTGAACATGCTACAAAAGGAACTGTAAATCGCACCGAATAAACACTTACTCATGTAGATTTAGCACCTAGAATTACTCATCATCAGGCTATAATGAGAAAAACAACATCTAGCATTTCAAAAATGTTCTGCAAACCTCCACAGCCACATTCAGGGGCTGCAACCTGCCCATCAGCCTGGTGAACAGCATCAGGGTCTACACCTGGCCCAAGCAAGGGTCTTCCCATTGCAAGGTCCACATCACAGGATGCAGATTTACTAAGGGCTGCCCCGTGGCACCTTGAGGTTTGGCACCCTCACAGCTTGGAGACCCTCATCCAAATCTTGCATATTTGTACAATTTTTCAGTTTCATAAACATAAATCAGAAATGGGCCACCCCAGATCTGCACTTAAAACCATTTAAGTCAGATTTTTAACTCCATTTTCTATTTATTTATCCATTTCTTAACTTAAAACCCTCCCATATTCCTGGTCTCCCTAATGTCTTGTGGCAATGAATTCCACACATGGTGTTCGTTCTTTCAGTTTTCTCTTAATCAGTTTTGAAGGCTTTGGGGTTTTGTTTTTACCTCCTCCACAAGGTCTGGAACATTGGGACCATTTCTTCAAAGCCCATTCATATGACACCGAGTCCTCTTCCAAAACATTATTGTTATCTACGTTCAAGGAATCTTCATGGATCATGTACTTGTAAGTCAAAGATATCTTGGCACCACCGTGAGGAATCACCTAGTAAGCAAAACAGATGTAGGGAAAAAAGATTTGAAAGATTGATATCAGAAGCTATGCGAGATGATGTGAAATAGCAATCATCATGGCTCAGATATAAAAACACTCCCGGAGGGATTTAAACCTTTTAGCTGCACTCAACACTTTTTTTTTTTTTTCCTGATGAAAAAGTATCTCTGTCCTTATGACACAGAGTTTCTAAACTGCATATTAAGAAAGACTGTTGTTGATTTAGACTGATTTTTCTTGCCAGCATTGGACTGACTTCACGATACTAAATTTTTTCCATATCCCATAATAAAGGAAGGAAATGTTGTACTAAAATGACACTAAAAGACAAGGCAATTCAAATGCACAGATAACTGAAAGCGGTGAAGAAAATTGCTTATATTTCTGATAAAACACAACTATTCTTATGATAATCCAGGGAATTCTGTGAAGCCTGTTACTTAATCCTGACAGAAATATAAACTATTCAGAGTTTTCACTATCACACTGCACTAAGACAAACGCAAGAAAACAGAACTCAATGTAAATAAAGTGCAAAATATTGGTCCTTTGAAAACAGAATAGTTATTCCTCCTCTGACATTCAGCTGGTGTAGACCAACACACTACAGCTGCCTGCAGAGGGATTCTGAATCAACCTGCCCCTACTCATTGTAGTCTGTTGTTTGCTGGTTTGCAATGAAAAAAGAATATAGTCGGGTGGGTTTGGGAGCTGCAGAACTGGCTGTGCCCCGACAAAGCGAGCCTGAGAGCACAAGAATCCTGCATCTGCCTTTGCAGGATACATTTTCAAAACATGGACGGGAGGAGGAGCTATTAGATCTCTTTGGTACAAACCATTTTGACCTTTTTTTTAACTAGTGCTGACATGTCAGATACGATACGTAAGCTGGAGAGTCTTTATGCAGTGGCCACTCACTAGGCTCTCCACAGGAAATAATCAGGAGAGTTGGTTGCTCAACACATAAGCCTGAGTTATAATAACTCTTGCACAGAGCAATGAATTAGGAAAAAAGAATTAAAATACATCTTCTATTGTCTTCTAATTGAAGCAGATGTCTTGTTGTAACTCACAAGAGGGATCTAAAATATATTATAGCACGTTATGGCTCTGTAACCCTGACATTGTGTTCCGTGGAAGATGGTTTTCATTTGACTTACCAGAATCACTATTCCATTACGCAGAGGCCCCATGGTCTGCACGGTTTCTCTATCATCATCATTCCGATATTCCCACTCCACACCCATGTCAATAAATACTTTAGAGTCTGGCACATAGTTGTCTTCGCTTAGAATGAATTTCCCTGTTTCACGATTTTTAATTGCTAGGAACAACACAAGAAAAGTGAATATGAGAGGTTCACCTCTGCGTTTTGTTCTGTTCTTGTCCCAGTGGAAGAAGCAGAAAAGGCCAGTGTGCATTTTCCCTCCGTTCCCTCACAGGTTTGGAAAGACTTTTTCAGGTGCTTCACTCAACTGCCAACTCTTTCCTGCTCAGCTCCAGAAACATCAATTGTCCTTTTATTTTCTTTTTCATAGCCTGCCTTGCCAGAGAAATGAGGCCAACGCGACTGCACTGCGTGCGTCCATCTGCCTGCTCCCGACTAACAACTTCTGAATCCACTGGCCAAATCCAAGCCAATTTGACAGCCGGTGGGGGTCCCAGGGCTACTCGGCTCTTTGACATGTTGTAAGGCAGCTCAGGGGGCTATTACTGCTCCATGAGAGAAAGGCTACTGGGCTAACCCCCAGCGGGTCCCCACAGCGAGAGAGAGACGCTAGAAACTGTATTCCTTCTCCTGCTCAGATCCAGCCCTGACACCGACACAGCCCTGCTTAAGCTCGTGCTGCTTTGCAGGCGCCTGCCACTGCGCACAGGGCCTGGTTCCTCTGGTGCAGCTGCAGTCAGTGCCCCATCCCTCACCCGGAGAGACTTCAGCCACCTTTGTATTAGGACCATTGGTTTTCTCCTGAGATGAAAATTTGCTCTCCTCTTTAGAAGAAGCAGGGACTATTTGTTATTTACCACCAGATTTTAACTTCCTTCTCTCTCTAGTAGCTACCTGAGCATCCTGCTCCCTCAGCGCTGGCCTCAGCAGAGACCGAGCTGTTCGTGTCCCCTGTGCATCGCTTACCCCCCACCGAAAGAAGAACCTCGTCTGAGTCGGCGAGCGATCGCTCTCCTGGTCCACGGGGCGAGGCTGCACTGAGCAGCCAGGGAAGCGTTTGCTGGTGAGAAGTTGGGATGACTCACGACACAATTAGCAGGCCATTCGCTGTGAATCTACTTCCAATTAATAACAGCCTACTAGACACTGCTTCGCATTGATTACTGGGCACTGCGAGGAGCGGATTTCAATTACTCTCCAAGCTGCGTGATTGATTGGGCAGCCTTGCGTCAATACTGTTAGCAACGGGGCAGAACCTGAAACGGATTTGGATGTAGCTGGGAAATGACCGAGGATGGGAAGCACATTACGAAAGACGCACGCGAAGATAATGCATTGCATCCCATAATGTAATTCAGCTCCTCTCCCAGCAGCTTTCACACATGCACATGCCAATGCGGGGATCTTTTGGCTAGGACACGGGGGAATACGGCACGGGGAAATCAAATTGCCAACCAAGTTTCCTAATTTCACATACTTAACAGAGGTATGTGGTGTGGGAGGATAATGGGTAAACAAACGCATAAACACACTGTCAGGCTCCAGAGACAAAAATAAACAGCAGAAAAGAATATTCCGACTGAAAATTTTCCTACTTGTTACATACTTACCAAGATTATGACTGGTGGCGTCTGTTTCCTGTATAAGTAAATGTCTTGCTCCAACAGGAATTTCAAACATCTTAATGTGCCCTTTATTGTAGTATTTGAAGAGATAGTAACTGGTTAGTAGGCCACAAACAGGAAGAGTCTGTCTTAGTTTTTAAAATAAATCTTGTTTTCTAAAAGCAGTGTGTATTACAGCAAGCTGAACCTAATCCAGCATCATTCCCATCCCTATTTCTGTGCCAGGTGATGGAACACAACAGGGACAAAGGGCTTTGGGTCAGAAGAAAAATGCCTTAAGTATCATCAACAGACTTTTGCTTCAGAATAAAACGGGCTTTGAGTGCCATACACACCCACAGAGCGAGACCATGCAAGCTCCCATCTGACGGTGAGTGATGACGACGTATTATTGCAGGACTCCAGTGACTCTGAGTGACATAGGCAGCACAAATCAGTCCAGAGCTCTTCAACAAGGAGCACTGAAGGCCTCCTCTAGGCATGCACAAGCTCTGATATCAGTATTAACTGACCGCTGGACAAAAGTCTTATTTTCAAATTCTAGACACATCTCATGTAAAGTCCAGAGAGTTTACTGGAATTAGTGATGCTGTAAATGATTTGTGATTGCTCTAGTACTTTCCATGAATCAGAAGAGGTCAAACAAAAATACCCTGAATTCCCCAGGACAAAACACACCGAGCGCACTGACCTTGTTTCTTTGGTACTCTTGAAAATGTTCCTTTCACCACTTTGCAATGGGAATTATCTCCTCCACAAACACCACACTTATCTTCCTGCTTCGTGGAACCTATGACCCTGTCGCACCCAACTTTCTGTGCACAAAAGAGAAACACAGTCATTCTTATTTATCCACGCTTCAATTCAAATGAGCCTTCACTTCAGATATCAAAACCCAGAATTCTGCTTCAGCAAAGAAGTACAGATTATAACATTTTCTGGAAGATCAACATCTAAACAGATTTTAATACTTCCAGTCCCTGTAATAGCTGTCAATCTGGTGATTATATTTTTATATTATGCTTCACAGTGGTCCTCTTACTGAAGGAAAGCAGCACGGTTAAAGAAAAGCTCTTAAACCTCAGCTTATCTTAAAGCAGGTGCTTAAATTCCAGGAGAATCAAGGCATCTATGTGAGGATAAGCACCTCCACCAGTGCTTTGCTAAGTCAGAGCCTCTAATTCTGTCGAAAGATGACCCGTGGCAGATCCCAACTTACAGGAACTGTCATTGATTTTTTAAAAATAGCATGATCAAACACAGAGAGAATGCACATCAGCCGTATCTTAACACCACTTTCCTTGAAAGCTGCTGCATGTTCCTATTTCATTGTACATTCCACCCCCACTAAACCTCAGCAGGAAAAGCTTTCGTTGAAAGCTAATTGTAATAGTTCATCTTAAAATACTGCATTAAATATTACTTGTGTAGGTAGGCGCTGTTGGAATTGAGTCACATGCAATGTGATGGCAACTGTGAATATCACACATAATATTGTGACAATAATCCTAATGAAATCTCCTTATTGCCCAAAGCGTTATTATACTTACTGAAACAGTCATTCTTGGAGAGAAAAGCAAGCTACCATTTTAATTGTTTTCACAACACTAACGTCTGGAGCAAGCCATCACAAGCTTACCAAGCACTCTCCCCGCACGCAGATGCTGTAAGCGTCTTTGTAGGAGCAGCGGGTCCCATCATGCACCATCCTTTTCATATACACCACATCCCCTGTTTCCTTTGATTCGCAATACAGGTGGCACCTTTCCTTAGCTGGAAAATAAAATGACCCAAATTGTGCGTGTTCAGCTCTAACAGTTTAGTTGCTGACTTTGTGAATAGCACTTTCAATCGCGTTAGCAATCCCTTCACCCTTGCATACATCACGGAACACAATATGGTACCCATAAATCATTGGTGCTTATCCCCTTTCAAAGGCTGTGTGATCATTTGGGAACTGCTGAATCATAAAGCGCCCATGTGTCATCATTAAGAGACAGTCTTAAAAATAACAGATCGTTTACTTTGATGGGGGGCACCTATTTAATCCTTTGTTGGATGATGCAATCTGGCAGAGGTTTCCGCAGTCTGCTACAGGACTACCTGTGAGAGATGCAGGTTTCTGCATCGGTTTCTCCTGCACTGCACTTAAATCTGAAAAAAACAAAAGTCACTTTGTCATTAAAAGCAGCCGGAGTGAATCTGGCGTCCAAAATGCCTTCAGAGACAGCTGGGCCATACTGTTTCCTCCTATACATAAAGTTAATTCTCCTTCATTGTTGTATTTATGATAGTTTAAACCATTAAACAAGATGAGATGTCAAAGAGATTCAGAAAAAAACATTTTTTACTGCTAGCACATGCACAAACAGCCAGACAAGCGTACCTCTTTCTCCTAATCTGTTCCAATGAGCTAAGAACAAAAAATAAAGCTGAAATGACTAGACAGTGGCTGAATAAAGTTGTATTCCACCAGTGTATTTCATTTTGCCCATATCTCTTGCTGTCCCCAGCCCTATAATAGGGGCTATGCTTTCCTTGGCAGTGAAGAGCAGATGGCCTTTCTGTTAGATGAAACAAATAAAGATTCTGCTATTTCAACATGATGGGACTCTTTTCCCACCATTTAAACCAAAAACGACCTTTCCATTATAGCAATTCAATTAAAATAAACCTTCACAGGCCCTTTGCATTCTTCCCCCGTACAGTTCCATGGCCTCTGCCCTCTTTTAATAAAGTCCTTGTTATTGCTGTTGATGTCCTCATGGTCTCATTGGGTACTGGTACATCAGAGACCTTTGTTACTGCTCCTGAACAATGCAGACATGTCATGCTAGAAATGTGGGGTCTAGACTATTAAAACAGGTACTTTACTTCTCTTATGCAGATTCTTAATAGGGGACTATTAAGATGATCATAATCATGGACCTAATGGATTTGCATGTAGTAGAAACATTAAACTAAGCACAAGACACAGGTGTGTACCTGCACACGCCCTGCATGTACCCGCACCCACCCCACGCATACCATACATTCACTGCACGCGATTAAATGAAAATATCAGGTCTGACTGGCTGCCAACAACTCCATACAAGGGCTTTAATTTAGACAGTGTTCTCTTCCCGTTGCTCCATGGGAACAGTACATTTGCAAGTGCCATTAAATTGGACCGTGTTAATTGCAAAGAATTATTTTCTTTCTATTCACTGGTGTTGGGAATAGTAGAGGTGCAGGAGCATGGACCATGTGCCTGTCCGTTCCCTGCTCCCCATGTGTTTCCTTCTCATTTAACTGATGCCAGGAGCTAACAGCCAATGTCACTCTACACCACCCTGGTAGTTCCAGGGCACAGCGGTGGCTGGGAGACGGGGAGCTCAGGGGGCTTGGAGCTGGAGAGAGGTCATGGCACGGTGCAGCACTGGGGTGCTAAAGCTTGTGTACCCCAGCTTGATGGCTTTTCTCTGGCCACAGGATGAGATGTTCCTCTCTGTCCCCATCACATACACAATGTGCCAGACACGTCCAGCTGAGCTGCATGTGAAGTGTATGGATTTATGTCGCTTTTGAGCCATGACTGCATTATCTGCACAAAGTATGTCACTGATATGCCTTATCTTTACAAAAGGGAGTTTAAAATCTGTTAGAGTTCAAGCATAAGCCACCCTCTGGCCTTGTTTTCACACAAAAGCTGTTCCCTCTAATAACCCTGCACAGGTAAATGTAACATTAAAGGTGGCTGCAGTTATGCCATAGTTATACGGGAAACCAGCAGTGCCCAGCGATCAGTGCTCAGACATCAGTGAGCTGGTTTTTGACCCAGAAGCCATTGAATTTAATAGAAAAACATCTGATTAGTTTCAGTCGCCTTTGCAGCAGACTGCTCCAAGGGCTAAAGCAGAAGCAAAGGTCTGCAGGCCACAGCGTTCGCCCCCTCTCTCTGTGCCAGCAAAGCTATTTCACAAAATTAAGCTGTGAGGCTGTGTCTGCACCTCTGAAAATCCCAGATTGCACAAGATGGCATGAAAAGAATGAGGGAACTCTGAGAACTGTTTGGGAAGAAATTCAGGCAAATTAATTACAAGGAATTTGCTATTAACTTCTGGCAGTGTATCCTCTCACTGGAATGCAAGATGATTCACCCAAAGTGACCCTTCTCCTCCCAGAGATGGGTGCCTGGCTGAGGACAGCTCCGGTGCCCGGTACCTGCCCCTTGCCATGCCAACCCTGCCCTGGAGCACCCATCATTCAGATGAAGTCACCAGGTTTAAATACAGCGAGCCGCCTGCTCTCCTCGCCCAACAAATTGAGAATCATCGCCGCTCGCTTTTTGGTTTGGTAAAACCTCTTCTCGGCATGTTTTCAACACAACGTGGCAATAGCACGGCAACAGCCTTCATGGCCCAAATCAACCAGCTGCACTTTCATTGACAGTTAAGCAGAGGCGTTTACAGGAAAATGAACATTTTTGTTCCGGGAGGTGATCTCTGCTGAGATACCAGAACATCAGACTGACCGTGCCGGTTCAGACCCAGCACCCGTCCAACCCAACACCTGCCAGCAGTGTTTGCAGGAAGATGTAAGAACAAACGTGATACTTTTCTCAGAATATTCTCCGAGTTCCTCGTAAACTGCAGCTTGGGGACTTCCTAAGTCATGGCTGGAGCTTGGTGTTTAATAGCTCTTAATGGATTATAGAACTTTCAGGAATTTCTCTACATCACTTTGAAAACTTTCTGGAATCTGCAACTTCCTGTGGCAATGAATTCCAGTTTAATTATATGCTGCGTGGAAAAGTACTTCCTCTTATTTGTTTTAAATCTGGCACCTGGTAATTTTATTTGATGTTCCCAGGCTTGTGTTATGAGAAACAGTGAATAATCATTGCATGTTCAGTCTCTTCGTGCCACTCACAATTCTGTAACTCTGTCTTTTTAATCTAAATCATCACTTTTTCAGGGTGAAAAGTCCTAGTTTATCTAAACTCTCCTTATTCAGAGGTCACTGCTTGCATTTGCTTTATTTGGGCCTTTCTGAGTTCAGCTGTGGGTTTTTTAGCAATGGGGCAGCACTGAGATGGGCACAACCTGAGCTATATTGCC
Source organism: Grus americana (assembly GCF_028858705.1). Classification (NCBI taxonomy): domain Eukaryota; kingdom Metazoa; phylum Chordata; class Aves; order Gruiformes; family Gruidae; genus Grus; species Grus americana. The sequence goes on from NC_072865.1 coordinate 5,970,880, forward strand.
CGAGTGTTTAAAATGCAGACACAGCACGCAGGTATTCCGAGGCAGATCGGTGCTCTCCATCCCTCTCTGGACAGTCCCTGAACTGCTGTTTTCCTAAAGCTATCCCCAACTCCTACACCTTTCTCTTCAAAGCCCACCTTGCGTACAGACCCATACACATATATACGTTTCCCATTTTTTATCCCCATATCCATTACTGGCATTTCTCCACGCCAAACTTCTTGTGCCACATTCAGTCACTCGGTGTCACAAGGTCCTTCTGCAGCTCTCACTGTGGGCCTTCTTATTTTAATTAGCCTGAGTAATTTTGTAGCCTGAGCAGATTCTGTCACCTTGTTTGCTCCCTCTCCCAGCACCCTGCCACACGTGCTCAGCACCCATCCTTGTGAGACACACAGCCCCATGCAAGACCGTTCCCCTTTATCTCACGATAATGCAGATTAAGAGCAGTTATTGGGGAACAGGGTCCAAAGTTTTTTGAAAATGCAAGTACATTATATGAATTGGATCACTCATATACAGATACTCACCGATCCCTCCAAAAAACTCGTAACAGATTTGTCAGGCATGATTTCCCTAGAAGAAGCTTTACCCCTCCTTATATAATTTTTACTTTTCATAGGAAAAAGGGACCACTTACCATCGACATGTTCATAGGGCAGCCAGTGGTGTTTCGCGTTCTGGTACTCGAAGTAAGGATCCCACTGCCGGCACTGCTCCTCTCTGAAATCTTCAAAGTCCTTAGGACAGTCCTGAGTGTTGCACAGCTGGAACTCGTAGCTCGGCCCCACGCACGTGCGGCCTCCGTTGGCGGGACTGTGGGGAGGACAGAAAGCCACGGTTAGTTTTGCCACTAATGCATGAATCGAGCGCCTATCAAATCCTTTGAGGAGTAATTTAATTCCCAGTCATGTCAGTACGCACTTGATGAAGCCACTGATGTATTTCTGGTGTGGAAAATATGTATTTCCTTTAAAAACCCGCTGTCACTATTCAGCTCTTAAAAAGCAATTTCTGCAAGAAAAGCCTCAAACCACTTGACAAAGGCAAGAAAAGCCATTTTCTTGGTACGGCCCAGGAAAGGAAAGCACGAGCAGATGAAGCGACCCATTCGCGTTCACCCCTAAGCCAGGAGCAGACCCAGAAACAGCCCAGCCGAGTGCTGCGTCCCCCAGGCAGACCTGCAGCGGGCCACCGCTGGATCTGGCAACGCAGAGCTCAGGAGTCGTAGCGGGGTTTACACCCTCTTCCAGGAAACACCGAAAACATTTTAAATAGTGCATTAGGCTTTTCCTACAGGAAAATAGATTTTACAACTAAAACTGCGGCCACAATCAAAAAGGTCACTTTCGTGTTGCCAATGTAATAAAGGCTGAAATGAGAACTGGTAAATTTTTTCTTAGCAGAACAATTTCCGTCAGAAAATGCTGTTTCATAAAACTTGCGGGTTTTTTTTAATCAATGACAACTAGTCAAGTTCAATCACTTTATCAGCACAAACTGAGAAAGTCAATGTTAAAAATATTCTGTCTGGTAAAATAATTTAATTCTGACTATTGTTTCAGTTCTTGCTGTTCAGATCTTGACATTTTATGATATTGCAATACGATAGCAATAATTATACATTTTATATCATTTGTACATACCAATATATATTAAATATATTACACTTCCCAGTGTTACTGAAATTAAGTCATTCTACATTATCTAGTGAGCCGTATATGTTATCGAAGCAAAACAATTCAATATTATTAAAATTAACTTGGGGAAGGTTCTGATCTCTGGAGCTTTGTTCCAGCTTGGAATGAAAACAGTTTGAATAGTTCTTGTTGAACTATCCAAAAAAGATGGATTAAAAAAAATAATTATAAAGGTATATGAATTTAAAAAAAAATAATCCAGGAAAACATTGCCATTATTTCATACTCACATACTAAAATAAGACATAAATAGGGCCCTAAACTTTTATTTATGCTTTATGCAATAATGTAATAGCACTTTCAATATCCTTGTAACTGTATAACCAGCTTAATGGATGGATAAACTGAGAAATAAAGATTCATCACTTGCTAAGGGCCAAAAGTAGAATTTCTGACAACATATACTATAGGCCAGATTTAATGAGCGCCACTCAAGTTCCTTTACTGCATTACTGCACTAGTATTTTAGCAAGGATTCTCACCATTCATTCCCTCCACATCAGAAAACCATACGGACGGATGTATACTTACTGTGGATTGTCACACTGCCGTGTCCTATACTTCACCCCAGTGCCACAGGTGCGAGAACAAGAGCCAAATTTACTCCATGCCCCCCAGTGTCCATCCTGCTTCAGGATGTCTGGTGTTAGCCAGATGCAGTGACCTTTAAAGCAATGCTAAAAGACAAAATTAGATGTCAAAACGATGAGATGATTAAATTATATCACATGAGGAGGAGTGGTACAACAGATTTCATTTTAGGCACAAATTCTGGATATTTTTTTTCATCTCTCCAATAGTGACGCTCCCTGTCAGACCATGCCCATGACCCCAAACTCACTCAGATTTTATGAACTTACACGTTAAATACACGCGTATATGCTTGCAGGATTCAAGCCTACCAAGTATGTTAAACTGCTCTCAGCGTTACATGCCTTCATCACGTGTCTGCAGCGGTGATTTCAACATAACTAACACAGATTCATTTGAGGGAAAGGACAGAGTCCCAAATCTTGGAGGCTAAAGGTAAAATTCTGCCTCTGCCATTGCAGGCAGCCACTGCAGGCAGCGGTGGCGAGAGCTTCCGTCGCAGCAGCATCCTCCCCAGCAGCTCCTAACGCGGCACACGTATTCCTGCAACAAATGCGATCAGCGAAGTGGCATGAAATTAAAGCCAACTCACATTTGAGACATTATTGCTATTAAATGAAGAACTCTTGCAGTCTCCCTGGAGATCTGATACTAAACCTGACCCAAACACCAGGAAGCATTCATCAGGGAGCAGCCCTGGACAGTCCCACTCTGCGCAATGAATCATGCCGTACTAGGCTTTCTCTTTTCTTTTACCTGATTTTTAATACAGTCATTCTACAGAGGTTGAAATGCACAATTTGCCACATTCCCCAAACCTATAAGGTATTTACACATTTTTTAAAGAGCCTTCATAGCTTCAGCACTGATACTCTCTATTGTCTACTCTCATTAAAGAAACCTGCCGATGCCTTTCCACCAATTCCTACAGTCCCTAATCAAGGAATTTTTTCTTAGCTGAAGTCAGTACGAATTCTTCTCAAGGCTCACAGATTCCGGCCCTTCCTGGTACTATTTCTGCTTTTATAAAATTCTACCGATGAAGTGCGGGTGCTGGAAAATATTTCCAGCCCAACAAATGACTTTGCATTAGACTGTCGCAGTTTGCCTTAATGGTTACTGTCGGGATAAGAGCTCTGGCTCAGGCGCACAGATGGCTGTAACAACAAGTGCAATGTCACTTACTTTCCTTAACATTCAAGACAACAACAACATTTTACACAGCTTAACAAGCCCTGGAACGCAGGAATTTGGCAGGCAGCACAAGCTGAGCATATGGCTAAATGCATGCTGCCAGCAAAAACAAAATCAGAAGATATATAACAGGAGAGCGTTCTTAAGCATAGAGCGATTAGTGATCTGGAAGAAATATTTAAAAGTGATGGATAATCATTAATAATGCTGAATTTAAAGAGAGAATCATTAGTAAAATGGTGACAAGACACAGTTTACTGACTGGCTAATCTGTTCAATGACTGGCTTTTTATTCATGTAATTTATTTTGGTGCTGATTTGGTTGGACAAGGAGTAGAAAAGACAGTAGAAATTAGGTTTCAACTATTCGTTCTTTCTCATGACTTCAAATATTCAAAGTCAAACCCTATGAAATAGATGAGTTACCACAAAGCCAATTATACCAATCCTGCTCCGGAGCTGTAATGGGCAGATTTTTCTTAGCTGTTTGACAGATCAAGGGATAATTCAGCAAGGCATGAAAGAAATGCAAAATGCTAATATGTCCTTTGCCTTCTTCAGTTTTGAAGCTCAGCGCTGTACCCTTCAGGGACTGTTTACTGATGGCTTTAGAGAGGTTTGTTTGAACGAACAGTTTGAGTCGTCAGGCCCCGTGTGGCAACGGGACCGCTCAGAGAGACGCAAGGGAAGCTGGCAATGCCTCGGCTTGTCAATACAAATTTCAGCTGGGCTTGGAAGCAGATGAGATGTGACAGCTCCTGATCTGTTCTTGCTTAAACATCCTTTTATCAGGGTTCTGCATCCCTCAGGTGTAAGTTCCACAGCAATCACTGAATTTGTTTCAAGAGCCACGTAGCGTATGTTCATTATGCGATGATCCAGGATCCAGCGCTTGGACTCCGCAGAGGAGAGGGAGAGACATGTGATGTTGTGTTTTCCAATCTCTTTTCCCTATTTTAGCCAGGAATAGGGGGATGTGGGTTTGTAACAACCACTAATAAACCACCTATTTGACACTAGGACTGGTCCCTAAACTGGAAAGTAAACATGGAAAAGTGTTATTGACTTTGCTGCGTAAAGGAAAGAGCAGCACTGATTTTTACTGGAGAAGCAGGTCATACGCCGATTGTCGGGAAGCTGAGGCAGAGCTATTAGGAGACAGGCATTTGTGTAACATGAGTCATCCCCAGCTCTGCCTTTTTGTTTGCGGATTAAAAGACAGGAGCCTACATAAAACAAAATTATTTACAATCGAGTCTTACTCTGTGCAGACCCACGCAAGAAAATGCGTGAGGAGGAAAAACCAGAGATGGAGCAATCTCCAGTGTAATAAAGGAAGCTAGAGCCAACCCTCCCTATTGCTACTACATTAACTACATAATGAGGTGGAAAAGAGCCAATTTCAACCACTACTCCCTTTATAAACAGGGGGTTTCATTTAAAGAGTGAAGTATATTAAAGCAATATTTTATATTTTTTGTAATGAGAAAAAAAAAAAAAGCCCTGGGTAAATGCAAATTGTTTTCTTAGTGGAAGACAAGATGACTTCTTGCAGTCTCGCCTATTTTTCTGGCAAACAGGACAGTCCAAAACAAGTGCAATTTCCAGGAGAGGAAGCTTAAATCTCTTGCAGTAAAACATTCCACTGCTGTTTTCAGCAGTTCTTTGAAACAACTGCTGCAGACGCCAAAAAAAGAGCCAGTGGGCTTAACGCATCTGCAAGTTAATTCTTCAAGAAAAGACTTGCAGATCTTCCGTGGGTATCTCTACCTATTTTACATCCGACAGCAACTGGCACCTCCCCTATCTCCTCGCTTGACATCCCAGTTATCTGCCAGGTAGCCCCTCGTGCTGCATCACGGTTGGTGGTCTCAGCTCTCCCCGCTGCTCTGAGATCGTATCAGGAGAGGATTACTTATTTATTTGTATTTCCCATCACACACAGGCTGGCCCGCTCTGCTCCATCTGTTTGAGAATAATTAGTTGTAAGGGATAAACTGAAAGCTCTAACACTAAAGTGTAGACTGAACCAGTAAAAGTTTCTTCAGTGGAGAATCAAGTATTCTCACTGTTTCTGTGGTGACTAACACAGCATACACTTCCCCATCTGTCTCCTGTCTCCGAGAGAAGCTGAGGTCAGCTTTCTCAGTGGGAAATTATCTGGATTGCTTTGAGTACACATTAGTGTTTTCAGAAACCTTTTTTCTTGGTCCATTTTTCTTCTCAATAATATCTATTTGTTTCAATATTTAATCATTCCCTTCCTTTCCTGACAGACTAAAAAACCATTCCAAGTTTGACTCGGATCGTCTCATTAGCATGGTGCAAGCAAAGAGGAGACCTGCTTGGTTTGTGCTGGATCCTTGGTACACAAGCCAAATCCAAGAGCAACATCAGCTCGGCTGGCAGGGGCAGGTACCAGGCTCTGACCTCTCTCCAGGAAACAAAACATGAGAGACTCAGGTGGTGCAAACCTTGTGTTACTCACTGCAGCAAGCAGATGGACTCGAGCATGCGATCTCCTTGCATGAATGGCTTTGGGGTTTATTTCCGTCCTGTGGAGAGCAGTTAGCTACTTCAGCCGATATAAATGTCTCCCCAGAAGACTAATAGTTGAAAAAACCGGAACAACAGAAAACTGATGATCTATTTCTGAAGGTTGCCTGGCTTCAGAAGCCTGAGGCTAACGGTGGAGCTGACAGAATTGTATACAAGTAAATAAATTATCAGCTGAAAGCATATGTTTCTTTTAATCCACAGAATGCTATGCAGAGTTAGGCTTTGCACAGTTCTGCCTCATCTGCATGGTTTACTGTAGCGATTTATGGAGTGTCTTTGACTTCACGTTAAGGCTCTGACCCTCCACGTGCTTAACTTTACACACTGGAGTTATTGCACAGAAGTTAATGTGACCATTCAGACACAGAAGTAATTGCAAGTTGCTGCATCATCAAAGCTTCGCAAAACTGACAGAATCTTCCCTCTTGCTATTGAAAACTCAATCTAGTTTAAAAAAAATAAGGCTGGGAGCAATATAAAATATTCTATTTCCTTTAGGATTCTGTCAAAATAGTATTTTTCTTCTCTGGCTGGGATGCTCCAAGAGGATATTTTATTTTTCTATCCCTAAACGCAGCAAATGATTAGTTTGCTGCCAATTAACATAATGGTTGTTCAATGTCTCCATTTGCACAAAGGAGACTTATTAAAAAGTTTTTGAAATGGCAGAATCTCGCTCTTTTGGCAGCTTATTTCAAATAACCACATGCACAGAAGAACTTACATACATTTACATATATTTACTTAAATATACATCTATATGTATGCATACATCCATTAGAAAGTGTAATCTGCCTTTCATTTCTACGGGTCAGTGCCTAGGTCTAAGACAGAGCCTGGGTGTGCAGAGACACGGCCCTTATCGGCGTGTTTGCTGAAAACGTGCTAAAATGTGCTACGGATCTCGTGGCTCCCATAGGTGTTCTCGCCCCTTGATCGTCAGTTCGGAAGGAGGCAGCTGGGCTGGATTCTCCTCAATAGCGTCTGCTAAGTTTGGGAACGCAAAGAGACCAGTTATCAGTTATCTGAAGAGCACGCTTAGGTGAGAACATCCACACACCATACGCCGTGTTAGTCTCCCGAACATCGCTTTCATTTCTGGCTTTCGGTCCCCTCAGCTGCTGCAAAGCCAGGATGTTTCTTTGACACATCAGCAGTGTTGTGATTGGTTTGAGCTTAAAATAGGCCCTGGGAATTAGCGGGATGAAATCATGAAAACTGCGAGTCTCTAAAGCGGGAAACAAATGGATCTTTTTGAATCACCATTTTAATTGCTTATGTTTCTGTTCTTTTCTTTTCTGGCATTATTCCAAAGAAAATAGTAGATCAAGTTTGAAGTTATTTTCCTCTTCCTCATGTGCTGATGAAGCACCATGGGAGATGTATCTTAAAGGAGGCTGCCACACTGCAACCGAGTCCCGGCTTTGGGCGATGTATGCATTTAACAGTCCTCATCCTTCAGGGAAGTGTCTCTGGTATTGTCCAAATTGATGAAGAGAGTGAACAGGGAAAGGCCAAATCAAAGGCAGGGATGAAAAGGAAAGGAACAGATGGAAAAGGACTGATCTGGTGTGCCTATATTAAAACCACCAACAACTAATAAATACACTGGTCAAATGCTGAGCTCAGATATACAAAGTCAGTTGTATAACCTTCATAACTCATGCTATTTAAAAAAAAATGTTTAGCTCAGACTGCTGAGCCTTATCTAACACAATGGTTTTCATTTTATATCATTTTCTCAGGTTCTCCTGGAAGGCTGCAATAAGTTTATTTATCAAAAAACTGGGACAGCTCCTCTGGGAATAAAACAGTCATAGTCCTATCATCTACTGAAACTTCAGAATGTGCACATACTCTCTTGCATCTCCCCTGAAGTAAAAAGCCTGGCTGTCTGCTCAGTTTGCTGAAGCCTTGGATCCCAAGTTCCAGTCCAGAGAAAATTTTTACAGCTGAGTTGCATAATATCCTGACAAACTGTTTATAATGGAAGCAGTGACAGATCCTTAACTGTATGGTTACAAGTTCTTTTTTTCTTCTCATTTCTGTTCAAATACTAATATGAATGAATGGCTTGGGGAAGAGGGTGATGCAACAAAATAGAATATAACTGTATTTTTCTGGAGTTTCATGAATATTTGTAACGCAAAAATCAAGATATAGAAAAGTGAATCTAAAGAAATGGTTTAAGATTTTGGACTGTAATTTTTTTTAAAAAATATTTTTTTTTAAACAAGAAACAAAGCGGTTAGAACAGGAATAATCTAAAGATGAGAAAATCAGAAGGGAAGGGTTTATCTAGAGCATGACTTGCTAGGGTATTAATTTAGCATTACATTATGTTTTCATAAAAAAGACATTTCAAACCATAACAGCAGCTGCTAATACAGTTCATTTATCACATAAATGATGTCGTCCATTGGGTTTTACAAAACAACTTTCCAAGTAGCAACATCTTCCTCTCCCCCTCAGTCACTGCATCCAAAGCCCAGAGAAGCCAGACTTTTTCAGCAGACTTCAAAGGACTTGGAGTTCAGACCCGCTATGAGCACAGCGTGACCTCCACAGAAGGGTAACTGAGACCTGAAGCAGGTCCAGCATGGTGGCTGAGGGGTCGGAGCTGTCTGAGCCCTTGCCATCTCACACCTTCCCTCCACAGTTCCTCACGTCTCCCTTGACTCTCATCAAGCCAGCAAATCCACCCTTGCGAATCTGCCCCTCTCTTTTCGTAGTCCCTCTCTGCCGTCATGTTGGCTCTCTCTAGCTGGCACTCAACTCCCACATCCATCCTGTCCCTCAGGGCAGCCACAGCGGCCTCAGCTTGGCTGTCATCTCCAGGACCTCACTGCTCTCTGCACCCCCAGCCCCAGGGAAGCCAGTCAGCATCACTACAACATCACCGATACAAACACAACCCCTCCGACCTCACACAAGTTGTGGGCGAGGGGAAATTTCCCCATTTTTGGCTCTGCCACAAAGACTTTCCAAGAAGTACAGGGCAACCTGCAGACACTTCGGTGACTTGCGTAAGGACGGGGTTCGACGGTCGCAGAGCTGGCATGCAGGACACACCAGTCCTGGCCCCTGCCTCCTCACCTCATCCTGCTCAACAGCCTTACTTGCACTCATGCATTTGCCCCACATCTTAGTGGACTTCAAGTCCTCAAGAATGGTTCTTCTCTTGTTCCTCTTGATTTTAAGGAGAACACCCCCAGCTGCACACAAACACACGTGAACACATGTGACCGTGCGGGTACACACAGCACCCGCTCTCACCTTTCCTGGTGCACACATGGTCCCGTCCAGCGGAGGCCCTTTCTTTGTCTTGCAGAAGTAGGGGTTCTCGGGGTGGCTACACCACAGCTGCTTGCAGGGGTCAAATGTACGGAACTGAAATACAAGAAAAATCAGAGTGGACAACGTTTTGAGAGAGTTCCCACTGGAAACTGCAATAGAAGCTGCAGCATGGTGTGGTTTTTCCTTTCTGAGCTGTAAACCGCCAGCTGTCATCACCGATTCCTGAGGAACACGGTGTCTATGGATTGAGCATCTCTGCACTTCCATGCAAAATCATCAGCGACTCTGAAGTGAGATCCCACTCACTTCTGATGGAATAAGGTCGGGCAAAAATACTTTTATACTAGTGACCAAAGGCAGACTGGGCAAGGGGGAACCGAGTTCCTCCGGACAGTAAGACACACGCTGCCCTTTGTTACAGTTCCTCCAAATGGTGCAGCTTCATTTGGCAGACAAAAAAATCCTCGAGTACTCATGGGAGAGGGAAACAAGCTGCTCAGACTGTAGCTCAGCTGTTGCAATCACCTTCTTAGGAGGATGGAAATCTGAGCTCAGGACCCTGATCCAATTAATAAATCAGCATTTTACCTAAAATGCAAGAGCTTGTATAGGAGAGGATGAGAACCACCCACCACATAATATACTAAAACGTGATGTCTGGACATGTTTTTGGTTATTCTGAACAAAGAAGAATAGAAAGTCCCCGTCTCCCAGGCTCTGGAGAATGGCTGTAAGAAAAGACTCTCTTTGGCTGGGACATTCTCCCAAGGCAGCATCAGTGGGAACTGTGCCAAGACACAATAAATACTACAGCTGATGCTTTAAAGGTTCTCATCCACTATCTAGAGACACCACTCGGCACACATATTCCTGCAGATGGGAATCAAAGCAGAAATGTTATCTGCTAGCAGCTGCCACACCAGCTGAAAACATCTCTTTCCATTTAATATTTTGTCCCACTTGAGGAGCTGGAGGTGGGAGGCACAGCCCTGCTGCAGAAGACTCTGCTTTCTGAGGCCAATCCACTGAGAATTGCACTAATCTTGCCTTGCTTTAAATTTAAACTTTGTCTCTTGCTTTCCTGGTACAAGAGATCCAACCATGTCATTAAGAGTCCTTGCAAGTTGCTCTACTCACTGTAACACTTATTTTCTGATGCTAGGCATCAAAATGCATCACGCTTTCCATAAAATTGGATCATGAAAGCATACTGCCCTGTGTCATTACTACAAGATGTGCCACCAAATCTCTCTCCTTCATATCTGGGTAGGAGTTTTGTAGCAAAATAACTAGCTGCCAGCAACAGGAGGCTCAATAATGCAGCAAGCTTGTTTGCTTGAAGTCTACAGCTATTTATGAAACTACAGAATAATTATTTCTGTAACTCCAGTTCAAAAAAGAAAGACAGAGATACTTAAAATAACATATTTGTCAACATTTAGTTGTTATTCCTTGCTCATAGCTAAATGGGCACAACATCTTTCCTTGTGGGCTTCACTGCACTGTCCCTATTAAAGATATTTCAGAGACACTTACAACACTCCTGGATGAGAAATAGCAGAAGCCAAACTTAAGTACTCACAGCTGTGCACATCATGTAGCCCAAACCAAAATCAAAACGGCACTGCTCATTCATGGAGTAGTGAATTCCTGGCAGCTGTGGAAGGGAAGGCCAGTCGTGTTCGAAGGGATCATCACGCAGACAATCATAGGAACTGCAACAGGCAAAAATTACAGTAACAGATGGGGCTGTGAGTCTTTCAGAGTGTTTGTGGTTTCATTGCCTTTTTATTCCAAACAAAACAGAGCCTACGATTTCTCAGGCACTGGTCATGAAGAGCAGCTAATATTGCAATTATGCTCACATTAACTTTATCATGTTGTATCCACCTTTAATGGATTATATATATATATATCTGTATTTTTTATTTTTTTTTCTGAAGCCCTTCCATTATAATTTCCATTTAGCTTCCAGGTAAATTCCTATCAGTCTCCAGGCTCCCTGTGTGAAAGGAATCAAAGGAAGAATCCACATGAGACCAAGAACAAATGAAAGTTTAATTAATTTTCCATTTGTGGAATTTCTTGCTGCCTGCAGCTGTCACTCAAGTGAAGTTTAGAAGCAGAAGCCAGGGTAACCATCTGAGATTACCACTTCCCGTGTCCTTGCTGAGAAGCAGTGACTCATTTATAGGCATTCATACTTTCCTGCCTGCATTAAATGCTCAGGTTTATTCCCTCTCTGATTGTGCTGATAGCTCTCAGCTCCATCCATAATTTGTACAGTTTCCTTTCTGTGTGATAAACACGGGAGTTTCTCCTCTTGTCCTAAATCGTGAGGACAGCCTGTAATGTACTAGAATCATGTTTGATTTTGATTTTTGTACTAGAATCATGTTTGAATCAAGTCATGTGGAGAATAGAGGACTGATGCTAGTATCCCTGAATGGTTAACATGGTATAATCACTGGTTAATTCACAAGACCAACATCATCAACAGTATCTCTAAAATGTCTCCGAGTTATTCAACGGACATGAGGACACCATACACGAGTCTATTCTGGCAATCATTCAGGTTGCCTTGAAGATACCAAGAGTTGAAAGCAGAATTTTGATGTTAGATTTACTTCAAAGCAAACCATCGTTCCGCTTTGTTATAAGATATTTTAAAATAGCTGTATTTAAAAGAACGTAAAACAGCCCTCTAGGCCAGATGATTTTTATTTAATGGCTAAAGCTCATAAGTATCTTGCTAATTGAAACTATCACACTTCTCTCACAATATTTTTATTCCTTATTGCCATACCTAAGATATCTAAGATAATAAAAATATTGACAAAAAAGACTGACTCATGTTTACTTCATGTATTTTGCTGCATTTTTTTCCTACTCATTTTCAGTTTTTGCTAGGTATACTAGTAGTTTCCCCATATTTTTCCATACAACTTGCACATAACAACAAGGGGAAGAGCAAAACCATGGTCATAAACTTCAGTTTGTCAGGGGACCCCAGCGCAGGTCTAGTGCCCAAAGTGTCAGGTTCAAAGGGAAGGCAAGGGATGTGGATGGAGCTGTTTAAACAGCTTTTGCAGGAAGTAACAAAGGAAAAGTAACAACTGAAGAACTAATTCTAGAGCCATGCTCTTTCTTTAGATATCTATTAAAGAAAAGCCCTGAGCACTTCAAGGGCAGAATTTCCTCTTTAGGCAGCACCATCTTATCATTGACAAGTATCATAAGCAACAAATGGCCCTTGAAGCCAAATTTGGTGTCTGTGAGATAGACACCACGCTGCTGGGTAGCACAGGCACTCCTCCAGCTAGCGGTTACATTAGGGAGGGAGGAAAGGTAGCAATGAGATTAGTAATAGTGTCTTCTCATAACCCCTGAGAGGACAGTGTATATACTATCAATGTCCAAAAAATGAATAGATGTAAATGAAATGAGAACAATTTAAAATGGACTGAAATCAAACTAATTGAGAACTTGCATTATTATTTGCAATTGATGGGAAAGCATCTTGTTCCATGGTGGGGGGGGTTCTTTCTTTGTTTTATTCAACCCCATTTGAGTACCTAACAAAAGGATAAGGCACAAATGCTAAACGCAGGATTGTTCTTACATGCTTCCCAATCAAAGGAGAGAGGTTGCTTAACAGCTACTCACTGGAGGTATCGATTCAGCTCTTGCTGACTGCAACGAGACCAGTGGAAGCGATGAAACGCGGCTTGCACGAGTGGGGCCATGATGCTCCCCAGGCGAACTTCGTCCCCACATCTGTTCCCTTGGCCATCGTGCTCCATGCCTAAACTGCCGTGCAGAGGAGAGAGCCAGCACAGTCACACAGCAGGTGAAGTCTGAGTGCCCAAGTGTTTCCACATCCCAAATGTCACCAGTGGCTGATTGTAACAAGGTTCTTATGTCGTATGGCCCTTGTCCACATGAGCAAAGTCATGAGAAATAAGACAGGGTGATACTGAAGCTATAGAACGAGTCTGTAGTAGCTCCCACATAGAAGCATTGAACCTGGAGAGTACTTTCATGTGATTAGCTTAATCCACCTTCAAAATAGATTAAAAATGCCTTCTTTGGGCTTCTGTGCACATCCACATTTGTGAGCAACTACAGCTAAATGAATCCATTTCTGGATTAAGGATCTAGTCCACCCTCCAGAATTATTAACAGAAATTTATTCATGCTCCAATCTGGAGCTATTCAGGAGTTTACCTAACTTTTACATATCACACCTTAGCTTAATTTGAAGTAATTTGCAATTGTAGACAAGTCCTTTGCATGGAAAAAAAAAAGACACCAAACTGAAAGCTAGTTTAGACTAGCTGCTGCTATTGCCCAGTAGCAATTCCACATTGTTTAAATGTGAAACAGCCTGGAAAGCGTTGGGCGCTTTCTAGAAACTTACCCCAAGTTACAGATATTTTAAATTTTCTTTTTGGCTTTATTATGCATATATTTTCTCCTTCCCTTTGTTAGGATCTTATATTGCATTTTTTCTATGAGCACTGTTTGACTAACATGGGCAATTATCTGTCCATAACTTAAACCAAATTAACAGATTGGGGCTGACTGTGATTTGAGGGATTACAAACATTCTTCAGTGGTATCTCTTTTAAAGCTCACCGTGTATTCTTTTAATTCCTAATTCAAAAATCCTGGAATGAAATACCATCTGGGTATCAACTCTATATCCCTGTCGAATTAAGATATGTTTACAGTGAGATTCAATAAAGTTTGGCAATTTTTTGTTGAAAGCCCTTAATAATTCTGATGCAACAAAGAGAAAACGCCCTGCAGGCTTTCTTAGGGAAAACAGAATAGATTGAAACTGTTCAGAAAAGGCCTTCTGGGAACTGTTGTTCTACCAAAGAGAAAATGGGAAATCAGTGCGTGTTCTCTCCAAAGAGGGAAACTAAAAAGCTCTGGGAGAAACCAGAGCTCTGACAACTGCTGCCCAGTCATTGGTTCTAATCACATCAATAAGTGATGGCATTTTTTACATGAAATACATAGAACAGTTGTAACCTCGGTGCTTGGCATCTTGTTTCGATACACTATTGTATCCTTTACCCGCAGTAACATATAGAGATGATGTGCTTATTTAATATGGATTGTTTTCAAGAATTTTGTATTCCACCGACTCAATTAATTCATATTTCATCATTATGAGAACTTCACATTTCCACCAGGAGACTATCATACATCATTCAATCTACTCTCACAGCATCCCTGGAATGTATTTTGGTACTAGTTCCTTTTTCCATTTGAAAGTACCAAAATATAAAGCTTACTTAAGATCATAAAGAAAGCCTTGAGAGAGCTGACACCTGAAGCCAGCGCTAACCCTGAATATTGTTTCTTAACATAAACTGCATCTTTCCAATGTCATCGGTATTTGTCAGCACCACAGACATTTTAAGGTAGGACACAGGATGTCCACACTTCTACTCACACATGTCCAGTTTCATGAGCCACCACAAATGCAGATGAAAAACCATCTTCATGGTTGAGAGTGCAGCTTCGAACAGGATGACACATTCCAGTGACTGGAGCGTAGCCTGTGAGAAATACCAAGTATTCCAGAAAATGAACAAGTATGGAAAGACAATGTGGTGAGAAGCTCTAGGACAAACATCTGTCTTCTGTTGTGACACAAATATAGCTGAAGCAGTCCTCTCAAGAGACCTCTGCTCTCAAACATTTAATAATGTGCTCCCTCATCTACGAAACAGATGAAACCAGCCTGTTGAACAAATTAAAACTATACTCCTGGCTCACCAAGAAAACTGTTGTGACCAGTCTCTAGGACCATCCTGCAATTGCCTTCTCCAACTGCATGAGGCAACAGGGGAAAAGGACACCACATGCTGCTGCGTTACAACTCACGAGGAACCTGAAGCAGTTCCAGCCCTCGGGGAATGTGCGAGCAAAGCCCCAAAGCTCTGTGCTGACAGCAGATCTGGCCAACCCAAAAGGAATGGGAAAGCTCTGAGATCTATCCCCTCCAGTGAACAAACCTGATCTCACAGGAGGCAGAGCCCGTGGACAGCACTTGGCCCTACTGTTCCACACCTCTCTGTAACAATACTTCTTGGGAATCCTGCTGGAACACAGCAACAGCTTTGGAGAATTTTTAAACATAAAATAAATTCTTTAATCTTTGGGCATTTTCAGGACTTTTACATAGGGATCCCATTTGCTCGGCTTCAGCAAGAGCAAAGAAATGATCCAATAAATAATCCCACCAGTAAGAAAAGATAAAATAATAAATGAAACAGTTTTAACTGAAAACGGCCCTATGCAGAGCTCTTGGGGAAAGAAAACCTTGACCAAAACTAAGCAAAAGATACAGAATTAAACTTTGCATGACTGGTCTTGCTAAGTGATAAACACAAATGGAAAACAAAACCTGATGTACCTCTTACCTTGCATGCCAGATGGACCAAAATCCTGCCTTGTGAGAAAGATAGCATGGTCGTGATATTCTGCGTGCCCAGTGTCAGGTTTCTGTTGCAAGTAGGCCCAGCGACACACATTTTCCAGACTTTGTGAAGGGTTCCCAATCTCTATCAGACTCATAGACTGTACATGCGTGGGAAAAAAAAGACACCAAGAGTTATTTATTAAAAGCTCGGGCAATTTTTTTGCCAACTTGTTCAGGCACTTGACTAACCATCCCATTTCCCTTAAAAGTCTCTTCTTATTAAAGAGACAATTACACTTCAGAAACAAATTTTACTGGATCAAGAAAGTAAGAAAACAGCTAAAGTTCATGGTTAGATTAAATGCGATTTCTGCATTTAATGAGGTCTAAGATACAACAAAAGAAAAATAAAAAGATACAACAGAAGAAAAATTTTAATTACAAAACTGATATTGTATTGTGCACTGTGTGTTATTACTTCAATGCCACCCTGGCACCAGCTTGCAGCACCATTGCAGCCTGGATACAGAGTTTCTGATGGAGCCCCTGTCCCTGCTGGGACTGCAGCGGCTGTTGGCCAGGGGGGACAAGGTAACGCCTCATGGCCAAGGGAAGCAAACGGCAGCAAGGGCAGACAGCCGGCACCCTGCCCTGGTTCATCAGCTGCTTTTGTCGTGAAACCAAGCCGTTAGGGCTGTTTTGTCAGACCTTTGAACACTCCTGGATGTTCTATTAACCATAAAAACTAAGTGTACATTTTTCAGCTGTGTACTTTCGGAAACGGACTTTCCCATTGACTGTCTTTTAAAGTGAATGTTTATTAACCCATTCCATATCTGAAGATCGTTCCGAAGGTAGCACACGTGGTACCCCATTTTCCCTATGAACGGCGCATTACAGGGGTGGTGCGCTGACACGGCTTAGCTGACTCAAATGAGCTAACGTGTTAGGTGCTGTGCAAAGGACAATTCTCTTGAACAAGAAGGAGAAAGGTATTTTAAAATCCAACTACTACATTCGCCTTTTTACAAAATAGTACTCTCTTAAGAATTCCCAGCTAATTCTACTTAATACTGTGCATCACTAAGACTTAAGAAAGCTTATTGTACGTGGGATGCTATAAAATGTATGACTAATTGACCCATACTAGGCCTTCCAGGATTTGTAAGAACTACATATGTGAACCCTGGCTTCTCATTTGCAAAAATTGTATTACCATGACAACACCGTAATCATAACACATCAACCACTACAATTTAGCTGCTATACTGTACTGTAAGCATTTGTCGTTCCAAAATACTTAATGTAAAGCAAAAACTAGCCTGGACCAAAAATAAGAGAGAAGTAATATAGTTCGTGTTTAAATACAGATGTATTTGACGTGTCCTTTAATTGAGTGCATGATGGAGCACACAGAGTATTGACTACACGAAAAAGAAAATCCTCAAAGGGTTGTGGAAGAACAACTGGAATTGATAAAAGTCTGCCAAACTGAGGTCTGATTTTGGCAAAACTGGGATATTACAATTCTGCGAATGTTCAGAAAAACAAATTAATAAACCAAATAGAGGCGCAGTTTGGATTCTGATACCACTGTGGAATGAAACAGTTTTAATATAATCCCACACTGGATCATACTGCTTCCAGCCATAATTCCCTTGGAAATTGAACTAATAACAGTATTAAAATGGTGGGACAGTTGTGGTGCCGTTATTGCATCTTCGTATATTTATAAGAACAAACTTAAACAAACTTCGAGTGACTATTACAGGGTAAAATCCTGGCTCTTCAAGCAAAAGTCCTCTTCAGTTTAACAAGGCTTGACTGTTGTTGAAGTCTTTAATAACATCCATCAGTGGTGAAATAAAAATAATCAAACAAACAAACAATCTACTTAATTTCCACCTTCTCATTTCTCCAATGCTTCACAAGAGAAATCAATCCCTTCAAGGAGTTCAGTGAGAAATCTTACTGCCAGATTGAAAAAGAGAAGAATGTTGTAAAATGAAGTTGAAAAATCTCAAGTCATTTGTATAGTTTACTAATATTTCTTTGTCTCATAATGACCTCCTTCTGTACATTCTATCAAATGAAAATCATCACATTTTATAAGATGCATCAATCAGAAAACAAACAAAAAACCTGCACTATCAACATGTGCTTTAAGGGTATCCGAATATTTGCAAAAAAAAATCTCTGCATGATCAGCATACAAATACAGAATTTTAAAAAAAACCCAATAAATTCTAAATAATCACTGTTTTATAGCTTTCCTCTGTCATATGTCACATCTTCCCTATGGAGTCCACCTTTGCAACGGATTCCGGCACAAAAGCAAAAAACTAGTCTCTGGACGAACTGATACAGCAGCTTGCAGCACTTTTCTGATGAATGTTGAGTCTGTCAAAGTCCAGATCAATCTGCCGCAGCGTACCCAGCAGTTCCCACGGTTTGGGCACTGCGTTGGCATCTGGCATGAATCCAGAACTGTTTTAATTGTACACTGAAGTCCACTCGAGCAAAACTACTGGTTCAGTCCAAGAGCATCTCAATGCCTATGCATCAAAACAGTGATTTTAGAGTTTGTCTTCAAGCAAACAAAAGGAGAACCAACTCCTTAATACAGAGCATTGGCAAGGGTGGGGGTGATGCATCCAACACACTGGGGAAAATTAAGAAAATCCCTTTGGCGTAAGAAGGGAAACAGAACACACAAGTCTATAAAACATGTTTCAGCTGATGGCCCATCTTCTTTGCCAATGATACAATTTTACATCAGAAATGTGACACATGTAAAATTGAGCCTTACTGCTCTTTAAGTTGGGAAACGAGGCATCCAGTAGGAAGTCAATTATTTTAAGTGTCCATGTGCTATAGGTATAAATAGCAAGTCGAGGTTCTGTGTCAATGAGGAGGACTTCCAAAGAGTAAGAGGGAAAACTCACTCTACCTGCTGAGTACTCAAAGTCCACCAAGCACTCAAAACATCTGGCCACTAGTCCCTCGTCTGTCTTCACTGTAATGTAGCAGCCTGCAAAGAGAAACCCCCTTGATTCCTAGCAAATTTTCACCCAAATTCCCACTTTCTGCAATTTGTCAAGGACTTGCAAATCAGAAAGGCTCCAACAGTACTGACAGCAAATACTGTGTGGCCAGGGAACCGCCGACCCGGGGTCCGAGTCAACCCCACTATGCTACGCAATTGCACTGGGTCAGACCAAGGAACCACGTAAGCCACGGTCATCTCCTGATAGTAGGCAATGGGATGCCCAGGGAAGGGAATTAGAGGAGTGCAAGTATAGCGTAGTATTTGCCTCCAATAACCTCCAAGGCTCCAGTTGTCTTTGGATCAAAGATTTCCTAAGCCAGACATGTCTTTATATTGCATTTTTATTCACTTTTTCAGCTGCCTCACCTTTAAAGATAAATGCTGCTGTCCTGCACAAAAGGAACTTAGGAAATCATGGGACCAGGCACAGTTTGTTACTAGACAGGGAAGATGTAATGTTTTGGAGGGATGTTGTCCAAAAATTTACTCTTCTAGAGATATCAGATAACACTTCATAATATTTTCTGTTGGAAGTCAACGGGGAGCTTTCATCAGACTCAGAAAAGCCCAGGCCCTTATTAAATGGACAAAGTGAAAGAAGAAAGAGGAAAGAGATGAGCCGTGTATGGTAATAAAGACTGGAAGTAAAGGTAAAATCCCTCTTTGTCAGACTGCAGAGAAAGTTTGGTGGCTAGCAGGCTGCATATGGAGAAGAGGTATAGGTGTTACTGTTGGCCAGCAAAGGGCCCACACTGCCAGGAACATGCAGGTCCTGCAGCTGGCTGGGAGCTCAGACCTGGCTGGGAAGGACCTCTTTCCAAACAAGACAGCAGGCCTGTGGAGAGCATTACTCAGCTGATCAGCAGGAAAATTGCCAATGGAAAGAGAAACTTTCCTTCTCACAGCAAGAAAAGCAAAAAATCTGTGGGCATTTCAGAGAACTGCTGATGGAAACAGATGGAGATGTTGGCCAAGAAGTGGAAAGGCCTCAGCTGGGAGAACATCCCCCATGCGAGGAGACATCACAGAGAGTTATGAGGACAGTCTGCCCTAGGGAACCAGCCGAGATCCTTGTTCTGGGAAACTCAACATCTACTAATGCCTTCCGTTTTTCTTCTTTTTTGATTCTGCCTTCATTTCTTCTCTACTCCCTTCCTTCTTAGGAAAAAATAATTAAAAAAAAAAAAAAAGATGACAACTGAGTTGCAACTACCATTCATACAAAGAGGCAAAGCAGGGCAATAAGAAATGGTTGAAAGTTGTTACTACATAGATCCAGAAGCCTTTGAGCCTTCTTTGCTACCTCTCTTCTTGTTTGGGAAGTTATCATTATGATGATCAGTTCTCTTACAAAGACACTGAAGAACAAGTCATTTATGAAGCTGACTGGAAGGTCCTTCAAATACTTGTGTAAATTGTTGGGAAAGTAAGAAACATGTCAAATTTTTTCTCATTAACAATTTCAAATACAACGTTATCTTAGAAGAAAAACTGCAAAGTCTACCCAAACTTTTAAAGAAAGTGCAAGTTGCCAGCACTGGTATCACACATAGAATGACAGCTTTCCTTAACCAACTGTTTTCTTTATCTGCCATTTAGCATAACTGGGTACAATTTTACAATGGTGTGGATGAGCAGAACACAAGAAATTTAGGCTGGTCAGAAGTTTGCCGGAAAAGGACCTTTCCTAACTCATCCATTAGGTGGTGCTCCAAGAGTACCAACTGAGAAGGCTTTGCTGCTCTTCAGTAGCTCCAGAAGGAGCAGAAACACACTTAACTTGATAGGCTTCAAACTATGGCAGCAAAAGTTGGACCACAGCGTTGCACACATTAGGGAGACAATTTAAGGTACGACTCCCTTCTTGAGTGTGTAAAGTCTCTGCAAAACACACTGTTTACATTGCTTTTACTTGGCACTTCTATTGTTCATTGTATATTGGATTAGATCTTCTATATTCTTTTCTCATCCTGAACAAGACAAGCAATAAATAAATACATACAATTATCTAGTGTCCATGGTAACCAAACTAACAAAAATAGCTCATTCAGCAAACTGTCATTTTGCATTCAAAGGATTTGTAAAGCTTTCTTATGGCAGCAGTTTGTAAACATTTTTCAGTCTCTAATTCTGTATAAACGTAAGCAGATCAGGACTGTTTATGCTATCAGCCAGCTCTACACTCTTCAAGGTCCCAACAAAACACACTGGGAAATTACAAGCTATGAGTCTAATACATAAATAAGGCAATTCAACTATTTTCCCAGATAAAAAAATAAGAGGGACAGTATCTCCTCTTCTCTTTACCCCCACCCTAAACATATAAACACAGTGCAAAAATATGAACGGCAGCCAAAATGCTAAATAATATGTAGGTTCTGGCCTTGCAACTCAGCCTATGCAGAACTGGTTACTGGAGATGCCAAAGGCTGGGATCAGGAACTCCATCTTCAGACATGTTTGTGTAGCACATTGCAAGATCAGGGCTTGATTCCTGCTGATACTTTTGGGTCTTCTGCATCTACCAATGTCACTGGAAAACTAAGATACTCAACTCACATTAGTGACCTTCTAGTACAAGGAAAGGCTGGAGAAGAGGAGGGTTGGGGGGATGTCGTCAACGTATGTAAATACCTATTGGGAGGGGAGTAAAGACGACTGAGCCAGATTCTTCTCTGTGGTATTCAGAGAAAGAACAAAAGGCACAAACTGAAATGTAAGAAATTCCATTTAAGTGCAAGAAAAAACCTGTAAGAGTGTTACTGTAGTTTTACCATTAGAGTGGTCAAAGATTGGGAAAGGTTGCCCAGAGTGGTTGTGGAGCCTCTGTCTTTGGAGATACTCAAAACCCAGTTGGACAAGGTCCCGAGCAACCTGCT
The DNA here is from genome assembly GCF_028858705.1 of Grus americana. Taxonomy (NCBI): domain Eukaryota; kingdom Metazoa; phylum Chordata; class Aves; order Gruiformes; family Gruidae; genus Grus; species Grus americana. Next base: position 5,992,588 of record NC_072865.1, read on the forward strand.
CTAGGTGACCCTGCTTTGAGCAGGGGGTTGGACTAGATGATGCCCAGAGGTCCCTTCCAAGCACAGCTGTTCTGAGACCCTAATGTAGAGCTAACAACCCTCTTGCCTTGCCAGGCACAACTGCTCTCAGCCAGAGCCTTCGCCTCTTCCCAGGACAAGCAGAAATGAGGGGAGCACTCATCCCCTTCCCTGCGACCAGGGTCAACAGCAAAATGGTAAGGATGAACACTTGATTTAGAGGATAAACCTGGCTTGTCCTTGCATCTCAGCTGTGTCACCTGTGCCACCCTCTGGGAAACAGAGAGAAGAACCTAGCTCAGACCGAACCACCGCTTTCCATCCTGGCTGCACCGAGAACATCTTCCCTGCTTCCATCACGCTTAGACGTGAAAAGGTCAGATGGCAGAAATAAAGAGAGCACCATTTTATGAAAAGATTGAAGGTAAAACTCTTGTCCCAAATGAAGGCAGCAGGAGCTCTGCTAACATCTCAGACATACACAATTGAAAAATCCTTCTCAGTTGAACAGTCCTGTCCTCTGATATTGTCGGCATCCACTACCTTCTTCCTGAACTGCCATCTCAAAGCCATTTGGGTTTTCTCCCCTCAATCTTTTTGAAAGGCTCTCTGCCTTGGTGGTCAGGTTCCTCTTTCAATTTGACCAAGTTAACACATGGCCAGAGCACAACCCAACATTGGTTTATAGCTAACATGGGTTTTCTCTCCCTACTGATTGCCATCCCAGATGTGTCCAGAGCAGACACAGCATCCCTCAGCCTATCCCACCCTGTTCCAGTCTGAATACGGGTGACTCAAGCTGTGCATGTTGCTCCAAAGGAGAGTTCAGGGGTGTCCTGCACTGCCACGTTCACATTTCCCAAGAAATAACCCTCATAAATCCTCAGGTGGCTGCATTTATTGAAACCCTTGCAGTTCCTGCAGAACTCCTCCTCACTTTTTTTTCCATTAATAACTGTCTTAATTACACCCATCCCAGCTAACGTGTGTGCTTTCCTCTGCCGCTGTGCAAGGGCAGCTCATCTGCACACAAAGTCACCATTGTCGATGGACAGAGCGTGGGGCTGGAGCCAGGAATTTATGAGGTCTTAGCCCCAGCCTGCCAGTGGCCTTCCGTGTGGCCTTGGAAAATAACACTTAACATCTTTGGTTTTTTAGCTGTAAAATGGGAATAATAATCTTTATTCATTCACCTCAAAGAGGTGATGAGAGGATTTTATGCAGTGCTTAGGATTTAAATGTTTCCAAACAAATTTTATAATAACTAGTCAGGGTTTTTAAATCCATTCTCAGCTCATCCCTTGCCACCTCCTCTGCACTTGGTGATAGTGGCCGCTTTGCTTATTCCCCTGAGTATTCTAGAGCTAGCTGGATTACAGAGCTGTTACAACCAAAATAGGTCTAAATGGAATAATTTGCCCAAACGTTGAATTCTATTCATCTCAAATGTATCTGCAGTTTCCAAAATTTGGAACCAATCTTCCTACTACCGAAGTCAAGAAGGCAGAAGCGAGCCAGCTCATCTCTTTCCCATTTGAAGAAAAATGCACCACACATACCCTGTTTATTTATTTGCAGTATTCCACCACATCAAAAAAGCCTGTGACTTTGGGAGTCAAAGTAAAGAAAATGCAGAGAAACATGTTAATTCAGTAAAACAGTGTCAGATCTTTTGAATTTGCCCCTGAAGTAATTTCAATATGTGATCACCAAGGAACATCTTCCATTTTCTCATCTTACCAGGGCAACTAATGCAATTACTGAAATTATTGAAACTTTTCAATGTACAGTTGCCTATGTTTGAAAATATTAAAAAATAAGTACGTTTCAAGGAATGGAGTACCTTCAAGCAAGAACCACTGAAAAGCTGGTTGCTATGCAACTCAAGTATTGTCCATATTATTCTTATCAACAAATGACATATTGTATAAAATAATATAATCCTCTTTAAAAAAAACCAACACACAATACAGTAAAAGGCTGTTCAGGGGTAGAGAACTGGCAATAGCTCAGACTGCTGTCATAAACCTGACGCTGATGGTACATACTTCATCCATTACAGAGCCATAATGTAATTATTACGATTATTTAAATGGCACCCTTGATAATATAATAAATTGCCTACAATGAAGCAAATGAATCTGAAGATATCAGCTACATGCTTTCAGAAGAAATGCTTACTCAAACAAGACTGGGACAATATTTTCATGTTGTGAACCCAACCCAGTTGCTTCATTCATGCGCTGCCTTAACTTGTACATGCACCCTTCCTTTTATGATGTACTTTGAATATATCTTCCTAAAAATTGTAGTGCTGGTGTGTTTTAGTGGGATAGTAACATATCGAAGGCTTTGTTCTAATTCCTCAGAACAGGTTCAGAAAGTAAGAACTATACACACGTTCTCTCAGCATTTCCACAGCTAAATAATCCCAACCCTTCGAAGAGAAACCTTCTACTCCCTGGTACTAGTCGTCTAATCAGAAGCTTTAAAAATATGAACATAAAAAATCGTATTCTCAAAAAGCCAGGGCATGCAGGCCCCCACACCATCAGGTGGAGGAGCTCTGAAATGACTGATACCTTTTACATTCACTTTTTTCGGAAAGCCATAAATTGCCTTTCATGTATATAAGGATCAGATACAGAAATGTAAGAAAAATTATCTTCATGGTTATTTAGGGCAAGCTTGTGATTCTAGAATGATTCCATTTTATGCCCTGCTGAAAGCAGCAGGATAATTCAGGAACTACGACATCGTCCACTGCAGATTATGGATCTAGAATCCAGCAGTAGACTATCCACAAGCAGATGACATAGTGCTACCTGCAGCGGCTATTTTTGTGATGTGGCCAAAGACCCACCAAGAAGTGAAGGTTTCCGCACTCCACTCCACTCTTCTCTCTAAAGAAGATTAATATGAAATTGATAACTTTCAAATTATCAATGGACAATGCTTTATTCTTCACAAGGAAATGAAGATTCTTAAGGTGAAATGAGGTCTGCCGTAGCTATTGTCTGCAAAGAGCAGAAGTTATCAGAGTTCAGACTACTGGTGCAGATCTATAGAGCTAAAGACGGACAAGAATAACAATTCTGAAATACTTAGGAAGAAAGGACAGCTAAGAAGTGACTAGCCCATGTGCTAATTCTGTTGGCTTCTACCACTACTGCAATATCAGAATTTTTTGAGAATTATTAGTCAATCTGCAATCCCTCAAATTGCTGTCATTACGGCAATCACAAGGATATTTCATTTATTTTGTAACTTAATGTTAACTATACACACCATGAACTTTCGATCACAAAATGGCAAATGTGACCTTTTTAACCTTTTATTTTAGGACATGCATCTGATTAAGCTTATCCAAAACACTTAACTACATCATCATCTACCTCACTGCAGGAAAAGCGGAGATGGATCGCTGTGTTTAGTTCAGATGGGGAAGCTCGAACAGAACAATTTATCCCAAATTCAGGTAACTGGTCTCCAGCAGAGTCCAGACTAAAACTCAGAGCTCCCTCATTTGCACCAGGGAGGAAAATTCTTAGATGGTGTCGAGCCGGGTAAACTGGTGAATGTCAGTGGAGCTTCACCGCTGACACCGTCTGCGCTGACTCTTCACTGACAGCATTTCAGCAGCTTGCATACAGCTTGCATGCACGGAGCCTTCCAGAACCCAGGTTTATTACGTGAACATGCAAATGCCAGCAACTCTGGTCACAGAAATGTATATTAGATTTTAACACTCTGCTCTAGGCAGCTGGGCATGCTCAAAGAGAGCACTAAAATCGCATGTCATTAACCAAAGCATTTATCAACATACTTGAAACGCCCTGTTCCTGTTTCCATGGAATTTGATGTTGATTTGGCAAAAATAGGACACAGGTACTGAACAGTTCAACACTTTTGAAAACCATTTACCATTTAATTCCTCTTTACTGGAGTTTTGCCTGTAGAGTAACCCCTTCCATAGAAACAGCAAGAGAAAGAACACGTGGTATTCTTAATTACAGATTTGATCTGCAGAGCTCTTGTCTTCTGGCCCCTATCCCACAGAACTCGCACTTAACTTTAAGCACATGTGTAGTCCCACTAATGTTAAGCACAAGTTTAAATGAGTTTTTGGAATGAGGCCATAGCCCTGAGCATCTTGCAGAACTGATCTTGTGTTTATTGTTACTTACATACAGCTCTATCACAACACCTCGTGTTTTCTTTAGGAACTAAAATGTTCACTACCTTTCATGGATTATTTCAAACACATTTGAAAAGATAGACTGCCAGAGCTAAGCAGCAACTTAAAATAACAGGGAAAACCCAGAAGAAATTGAAATTATTTGAAATGTGAAGTTCAAATGATAAACAAATATATACAAACATAAAAGTTGTTTACATTCATAGACTGGTAAGGACAATGTATGAATTAAAATAGAAAACTGATACATGTCACAAGTAACTACATTGTTCATAAAAGAATGACGTTCAGAGATATTGATATCCTCCACTTAAATTAACGTTTACTTACCTTGCCGTAGCTCAGCAGGATTATCCTCACCAAGACAACGTTAATGTGAGCACCCAGAGACTCATCATGATAAATTTCATTAACCTGCAAAAGAGTTCAGCACTTTAACCACGATATTAGCAACAAATAACTATGAAAGCAGTGATACAGCAGTACCTTTTATGCACTGTCATTAAGCCAAAGATCACTTTGTGATCATATATAATATGGGGAAAATTCCACCAATGCAAAAGGGAATGTTTTCATTCTAAACTCTGTTGTAGCCTCCCATCAGGCCATAATTCAGGAAATCATTTAAAATCAACGCATCCTCAGAGACTTCATATTAACAGGTACTTAAGTGCCAGCCTAAACGGGCTTACACGTATCACGGTGTACCTCCGTGATGCAGCTGAGCTCATCTAACAGCTACTGTTGCTAAGAAGAAAGATTCCCAGCTCCTCTCTACCTCATCCCAGCTGTGTGTGCCCGCTCTAATCCAAGCAAAATCCTCAACAGCTCTCTGCTGGGCAAGGCCATGCATGGGGAAGGGGACAAGTGAGCAGAAGGACAGGATGCCTCTCTCCTGAGAGCCATTTGCTGGACCGGCTCAGCTGCACCCCGTAACTCTTCCATCTGGGACCCATCACATCACACTCTGACAAGAAGATATACCTCCCTCAAAAAGCATGGTTGGCCACACGGGCTGGCTTTATTGTGTGTCAGAACTAATCAATGTTAAACTTTGCAAGCAGAACAAAAGCTACAAAATGCCAGCAAATTAAAAACTGTCTTTTTTTTAATACTAGAGCTACATAACTGAACGTGCTCTCAGGGAAATCACCCTAGGAACACTGAAAAATGAACTGTAAATATTTAGAGTGGAGAATCAAATGTGGATGTATAAAGATTACTTAGGAAACACTGCTACAAGCAAGCTAGGCAAACATTAACTGTTAAGGAGGCTGATTTAGGTATTCTGTGATGAAGACTACATGAGACTCAGCCAAATGGCAGGGGTTTAGCTTTGCAAATTAGAAAAGGCAGATGAGATTCCCCACAAGGCAAGTGTCTTTCCTGACACCTCTTTCCCTTGGTAAAGGTTGCACCAAACTGGACTGCTTTGCTGGCTGGACCTAAATTTCATTTATTCCTACAAAACAGATTAATTACTACAAGCTGATAAGTAACTTTCAGAAAACCTTTCATTAGAAACATAGTAAATAATGTCCTGTTTCTTCAATCAATCAGCCCTAGTTTTAATGGCCCATCTTTTATCTCTGTAAAAATCATTAAAACTAAATACATCAGCGTAGGTTTTGCTAAGCAATCCCCATTGACATTTTAAAGTGAACTTTAATTCATTTTATCAGTATTTTTGGATATAAGAGCCTAATTTTACGCCTGGTAAAAGTCCAGGTTTTCAAAAGTCCTGAGTGTCCTGCGCTGATGGTTGGGAGACGGTGCGGCTGAACCGCGGCTCCGGAGCAGGCTCACACCCCGCAGGGCGTCTGCCCGGGCACCTGGGGAACGTCCCCTGGGATGCTCGGGATCCAGGCTCACTGATCTTTCGCTGGAAGATGGTGGGTGAGTGGCCACAAGTTTTATTACAGTGTAAAGTAGATGATCTGTTCAGATCTGCTTTGTAAACAATACCTCTGGAAATTAGATCGTTTATTTACATGTCTAAATAAGACTTTAGAAAACTAACTTTATATTCCTGCATTTAAGACATCTTTTACTTCTGCTTTGAGGACCATTACTGAACACAGATTATAAAGAGGTAAGATATAAACACACATTTTACTTTACAAAAATTCTTTCACCTAGGAAAAAGACCCTTGCACATTGTCAAGGGAGGCAGGGATATTAATTTGCCTCACTCTTTGTGCAGTGGGAAGAGAGCACATGCATCAAGGATAGGAGGCTGAAATAAGCTGTAAATTACCTATACGTGAAATGAGTACTGAACAAAACCTCCTGTGTATAGAGGACAGTAAACACAGCATGTAAATAAGTATTTAATTAGTTCACAAAGCATAATCCGCTCTCTCATTAACTTCCAGAATTTAACCTAAGCCTCTTTTTACAATAGTTGAGTAACAGAACAACCCTATCACTGTTGCATGCCAAAATGAAACTTGGCTTGAAAACGTTGATGGAACAGAATGGAAACACTGTTTGACTGTTCATGCAAATGACATCTAACAAACAAACTGTGAATGAACAGAAAGCACAAGCACTGTAAAAAGCTGCTCGGTTCTCTTGGGATACTGGATTTTCTGCAAGACAGTGGGTCAATTCAAAGCTCTGGGTCTTGGTTTCAGTAATAAGAATGAGTCCAACGCCTCTTCACAGAGCAGCTGAATTGAACCCTCTGCACCTTCCTCTAAGCTAAACTGTGGCTTTACTAGAGGTGTCTCACTGCACATAGATAATACGCTGAAAGAGATGCTCTTCTTTTTTTCAGCATGGCCTAAATTGCACCTGTTTGTTTCAGGAAGTTATTAAAGATCCGAGATTCAAGTGACTGAATGTCGTGCTCTCAAACGTTCATGAAAAGTGCACGCACCAAAAGGGCCTCCACGATCCCTAGCTCAGGTTCTCCAAATTTCCACCCGTCATTTCAACAGGAAAGCAGAGTTAAGCTACTGCAGTTTGATGTATAGGGCAAGTACATGTATGTTCAGAAGTCTGTGTAATAAATACACACGGGCATGAACATGATTTCATAGTACTTTCACAGCACTGCATCTCCACGTACTTCAGTAGGACATCCTGGTTCATATCAACACAAGAAAAATCAGAGTCCATCTCCTGTTGTTCTTAGATCGGTAAGTCTAAAATTATGTTGCTGTGTAGGAAAAGGAAGTACACAGAGACCATCCCAAAATCACAGCTCCGGAACTGAACGCAGTGAATGCATTAAATCTTCTTAGATGTCCTGCAGTGATTCAGCATTTATAGAGGGTGATGAAGAAGGCTGGGTAAATCTAAGGAATTCAAAGCATGGTGGAATACTGTAAAGAGACTTTCATCAAGCTATTGTAGGTCCCAAACTATTTTGGGATAACTTTGGTTTATTTTTCTGGGATATTTCAATCAAAGCAAAATATGCATTTCTGTTTAAAGTTTCTGTTTAGAAATCAGGCTGGCACAGATTGGTTCTACATAAGAAAAACAAAGACTTTACTTTTTTTTTTTCTTCTGTCCCCTCTCTGCTTATTTTATAATTCTTCTGCCCTGAACGAGTTTCAGGCCAGCACAGTAAGCACGTAGAATACATCAAAAAATCCAACTAAAGACAAGCTAAGCATCTGCGAGATGCATCACGCTTTGTAAAAAGACGCACTACAAAGTTTTTATTATTGAGCAAAGCAGGGCCCAAACCTAAAAGGGAATTTTGACAACTGCTGTAACACAAATAGTAATAACAGCCTGCAGTTTTGCCAGTCTTGGTGCAGAGCAGCTTACCTGCTGATCTAGCTGGCAGGATTTATAGGGAAGGTCAGGTGGTTCCCTGAAGCTCTAATTAAACCAATGCGCAATAGGAGAAAGAATGATCTGCATATTCTGGCAAACCATGGGCAAACTCGTTCATGCAGTTGGAAGGAGTTCCCAGCCTTGCAAAGTCTGTTAGTATCTGCTCTGCAAGTGACAGCCCACTTCATCACATCATGGGTCCATCCCGCTGAACCAGAAATCATCGCGGCTGAGTTCATCCCGAGGCGCACCCTCTGCGGCTCCACACGCTGCACCATACGGTTGGGTAAGCACTGCTTCCTCAGGCTCCCGGAGCACACACCCTTGATGGACATCTAATAGCTTCAACCTCTGGCTACCATCAACCTCAAACAGATCTGACCCAGCTACAGCGGCCATCAGAGGGACATATCTAACCCTTTGGAGAGGGCACAATACAAGATGCAGTTTATGCATCTGGCTTTTCAGCCACCACAAATTGCTGATCCATCCAACCCAATTAGGCTGCTCTTTGATCACCCAACATCCTTATGTAACTACTGTTGCAGAAACTACTGATGGCTACGTGCTCTCGGGCAGAGCAGGGACCACGTGTGGATCTCTGCCAGAGTGATACGGAGGAGCTGGAGAGCATCAGCGCTTTCCCCGTGGGATGGCAGAGCTCCTGGCAAGCCATTGTTTCAGCCCAGGCCGAGATGCAGCTCATTCATCAGATCATAATTATCTGCAGCAAAGCTTTGGTGCCTGGTGGGCATCCAGTGATTGTCTATTTCTGTAAGGAACGGCTGGTTTGAATTACAGAATAGGAACCAGAAATGTCATGGTGGATACTGAGCACAAACTTTTGTAATCTGACCCTCCCAAAAGCGTTCCCCTCTCACTTTATTTTTCTGTGTTCCCACTTCAAACACCACTATCCTCTTCTATTTTCATCACCTCCTTTATGCTTTTGAAGATCCCAAACTAACATTTCTAACATTCCCAAAGCTCCATCTTAATCCCACAGGAATAACATTACATCAATTCCTCGGGTAGATAAACTATGGTCACATAGAAAGTCATCAGGCAAAATCCAGGGCTCCCAGTCTCCCTTTCTAGTCCTTACAAGGTATTTCCTCATTTCCTCAGAGAGGAACTCTTTTTTTTCTGAAATCTTTGTGGAGCATCACAAGGAAAAAAGAATAAAGAAAGCACACAACACACATGAAACTTAAAGGTCAAACTGTGATCTCAGATTTGGAAAACATCTATCATTCTGCTCAAAACCACAGGCAACAGGCAGTTTTAGAAGAGCTTGGCAATGTCCATTTTGAAACAGAGATAAGAATCTGGCATTTTGTATGCAAATACGAGACTGAGTCCTGATTTACCTTCCCTGGTGTGAGAATCAGTAGATGTTACCAAATCCAAGTTAGCTGCTTCTGATCAAAATGAAAAACATTCCTCAGAGCAGATGTGTTGGCAAGGCACTAGGTAGCTTCATGTTATGGGTCTCTATCTCATCTTCAACTGTAACATTGGCTTTACAAAGGTCATAGACTTTGTTTTCTGACTTCATGACTAATTTATTTTCCTTAGTTCCTCCCTCAGGCTCTTGGAACTCCTCATTCTTGCCCACAAACCACTGCTCTGAGAAGTTTCTCTAAGCACTATAAATTACCTTTGCCCCAAAAGACTTAGTATTTGCTGAATTAATGTCTCAAGATCACTTTAATAAAATCAATGATAGTATCATAAAATAATTAAGCAGATTCATTTATTCTGTTAATACAAGAGACAGGGGTGTGGTGTCAATGCGATAAATACGGTGACCTCTTCAAATCTAAGTGGTTTGGTTAAGAAAAGCATCCAACATTTGAAAGCTGATACTAATTATCCATACTCCATCACACAAACCACACTGTCACAACTCAAAAAGTCCCTGACGGCAACATCTATGGCTAAAGTTCATGTTGGTATCTGGAGTAAAGGAAAAATCTTTCATTTATTTGTAATTACCCTCTACCTCAAGGATAGTACCAAAACCAGTGTGATGCTCTGTGCTATGTCCAACGGGGCAGCAAGGCACGTTCCAGTTAATAATAATGAGCAATGCTCATCTAATTGACACTGGAAATAATACTCCGGTGAAAATGAATAAAACCTGTAAGAGTTCAGAGACGGTGTTTCCTGCGGGATCTCCTGAATGCCCAATCACAAGTATAACTTCCACTGTAGTGTGGCAATCAAGATAATGAACAAAAATAATCTCCTGAGGCCTCGTCAGAAACTGTTCTTCTCACTAGTCACAGCTACTGGTTTATAATGAACAGTCTAAACGTGGAGTTAACTCACATACATACATTTAAATTTTCAAACAAGCTGTAATTCAACTACTGACAGCTGAAGTCCCTCAGATGAATAGAGCTGGACTTGCATTTCTTAGTTGTGGAACTTCTTAGAGTTAGTTCAGATCTGAAGTGTACATATTGAAACAAACTGATTTGAAATAATGAGTATTGGTGCTTATAAATTATTTAATTTAAAAAAATCCAGTCAATTCTATACTACGGAAATATCCTTCCCATCTAAAAAAAAAAAAAGTGCTTTTTAGTTTAAAAAGCACAATTCTGAATACAGGGTGCCCCATTATTTCAAAGTCTTCAATCATCACTTTCTTTTTAACAGCTTGAATTAGACATGCTTTCAGGTTTTCATCGAACTGCCAGTTAGAAACTGAAGGCATTTCTGCCCTTTCCTCTCATTAAGGACTTGCTGTTCTGTACCCACAAATCTTCATCCCTCATCAGCCAGAGATACGAAAGCAGAAATCTCAGCTATAATAGTAGTATCATGTACATCCTATTAAAGAGGACGGATAACACATTCAAAGTGCCTCAGGGCCACAATTTCAAAGACATGTGTAGTGTTGAAAGATGAACGTGAAAGACTTTGGGGACTTTCCAAAGCCCCCCAGCTGCAAAACTCTCATTGATTTCAGTTATTTAAATGAAAAGTTGTTTAATGTATTTGATCTGGAGCTGAAGTTTCACTTAAAGTCTGGGAGAGACATAATCCCATGGGCTAATTTTAAAAACTGATTCTCACTGATTTCAAAGGCAGGTAAATACTTGGATAAATCTAGCCCAGAGTGAGGGATAAATCCTATTTAGGGTCCATTTCTCTTTGAAATAATGGCAGTTAGGCACCCACCTACTTTGAGGAGATGGGTTTTAGTATCACAAGCATTTTGGCCATACATCCATTACACAGATGTAACAAAGGCTAACCCCTAAATATCGCAGTATCACATCTTTTACATAAAGGATTGGAAATTAAAGACTTTTGCCCCTAAAAATTGTCCAAAAATCAAAAAATGTACATACTTTGTAGGCAAATTCTTCCAAAAATATACAAGGATGACAACTGTCAGCGTTAGAAAATGAGGTAGTTGAGAAATTGAACAACATTGTGGAGGAAGAAGGACAAAGGATACAAGAAAAAGCTAAAAGAGGGCCTCGCTGGGAAAAAACCCCAGAATTTGAAGAGGGGCATGAAAGTTGAAGACTTAAAGTCAAGACAGATGGAGCCAATACATTCAAAACCACTTGCAATTGAGCTTATTTCATGAGACTTTGCTATTTGGAATGGCCGAAATATTGTAAGATCACATATTCTACCTCTGCCTGTTTAGGAAGTCTGTTGTGGAGACAGCCATCCTGGATGTGGCCCTAAACACAGGACTGTAGAGGCTGAAATATTCACTCTAGTCGATACTGCAGGCCCAGCCAGGTAAATATACTGGTGAGTCCCAGGTCTGCTGCTCTTCCATAGCAGGCAGCAAATGTCCCACTTAATCCTGAAAACTATTTTAAAGAGGGTTATGAAACCATCGGAGGATTTCAGCCCCAGGGCTGGCTGCCACCAATACCCACTTTAGCTCACTAATGCCCGTTCAGCACCCTGCTCCTCCTCCCAAAGCATCCTGCAGTGACATCCTTTTGTTTCCCAAGGAACAAGATAATTCTCCAACGCTGCTTCTAGCCTTGTGCTTTTCTAATATTTCCCAAACACTTGTACGAGCAGATAAAATCCCTGGGATTTTTAGCTGCCTTCTTGCTGAAATTAAATTACCTTCCACATTCTTGAGTAAACTGCAAGATACCGCCCAAATATCTCTCTGCTGTTGCAATGCTCCTGCATGCTATAAATACAAAGTTAATTTGTGCAATGTGTGGGCTCACGCTTGGAAATGCAGAGGACTGTGCAAGCTAATATCCTTCCCAGGAAAAAACACAGCATGATGTACGAAAGAAAATGGTGCAAGCAAGAAGCAGCCGACGGTCTCTAAAACGAAAACAATGGTATATTTTCCAAAGATGGACTGAATGTCCCAATGGTGCTGAGCAGAGAAAAGAGGGGATGTCAAGGGAAACCAGAGTTTTTGTATGAGGAAATGACTGGAGGATGAAAAGGAGGTGGCAAGAGGCCGAGCTCACTGCGGTGAAACGGCTGGCGTACAGTCAGGCGATACGTGGCTGCAGCCCAAAGCGTTAAAAATCCTCTGGCGTCTATCACCATTTGTTTGGGACTGACTTCACTTCCAAACTTTGGGATAAATATTAGCACAGCTATTCAAGATAGCCAGGACACCCGGCCACTGTTTTTTCTCACTGTATGGCTTTTAGGTGTGGACTCTAACACATCACTTAAGCAGCACAAAACAGATTTACTAAGTCATTGCACTGGGCTTGAAAAAAATACATTGTTTTGGTTGGGTTGATGGTAGGGTTCCACCCAAGATGCCTGGGAAAAGTTAATTAAGGACAACTGCTCATGTCATCACACACAGTGAAATCAAGCAAAGTGGGGAGAAACAGCCATGCTGGGACTTGCTTCTGGAAAAGCGATGTCACACCTCCAGGAGCCTGGGCATAAGGGAGGATTCACCTAGGATTTATTTCATTCTTGGAACACAGAAATTCAACTATTTGATCACTCTCTTATCTCCAGTAAATACTTCCACTATTATTTTATTTACTTACTATGCATTCTTTGATTTTATGCTTACTACCTTGTTACCGTATGAAGATAATTGATTTTATGCTTAATGCCTTGTTACTGTATGAAGCTAATTGATTACATCCATAAAACCAGCAGGGTACGCACAATCTGATGGTTATGGTAGGATCTTCCACCAGATTTAAAAAGACAGCTGGAATTTTTTGTAGCTGTCTCTTCTTTTTCAGCTACCCTTGGACCTATGCATCTCAATAGAAACATACTGCATACATGTAACCCCTAACGGCAAGAAACCTTGAGGCTTTTTATATTGGGACCATTTTCTACCAAAAAAAACCCAAATCCAACAACCAACTACTCAAGGAAATAGAAGAGAGGACATCGGGAGAGTCGCTGTGTGAATGTCAGCAAAGGAGACCAAAGCCATGGTCTCTACAGATGTACGCCTCGCATCCATCTAGTGATGAGGGCAAGAGCTGGAGGAGCTGCCAGCTGGAGTTACACCGCCAAGGGGAAGGAGAAGTTCTGCGTTGTGATGTCTCTCAGTACACTGCAGGTCCCCAGCACCTCCTGGTATCTGCAGTAATAAACCCCTCTCACCTCTGGGACAACTCTTGGATGGCTGGAGAAAGAACTGGTTACCATCACCCATCCCTCCACTAAAATACAGACTCTAGAAACCAGCTGAGTTTTGAAGAAGGAAAGAACAGGACAACACTGATGACTGCCAAAGACTATCCAGAGCCTCCTTGAGTGGCTTTGTGGACTTCAAACAGCTCCTCGTATTTGGACACAAGGCAAGGGACACATCCTCAGTCCCCAAAAGACATGTTTCTACCTCAGATCTGCCAAGAGAACAACTACTGCCTATGCCAGGAGCTGCTTACAGCCCTGTGGGTACGGTTACACAGGCTGCACTTTCTAAACCACTTGCAGAGACAGCAAGCTTAAGAGTTGTTATTTCTTACAATTTGTGTGTTGGATGGTTTACTAAAATTAGGAAAAAGTATATTCCAGAGCTGGAACATTTATGGCTTCTTTACCATTACTGTATATTTTAATTCTTAAAAATAGATTTAAGTGACATGATAAGTAAAGAGTCCCATTTAATCTGTCTCAGCCCGTTTGCCACACTCTTGGTTTGTCCTGTTTGGCTTGTTAATTTAGAGATGTATAAAACCATCTGTTTCACTGTAGACTTTGTTTTAAGCCTCAGAGGAAACAAACCACACAAATAAATGAAATTCACTATGCCATTTCTGTTAGAATATATGTATTTACAGCCATCAGAGCAGACACTAAGTACCCTGTAACTCTAATGTTAGTGCAGATTTTTAACTGTTTACAATACTGTTATAGAAAGTCAGTGCAACTGAATTTATATTGCACAAGGGATTTTCTTAAATTGTATTCTGCCTCTCATTTAAAGTGAAAAACAGTGACATTCTACACATGGTTAAAAGAAGTAATAAAGAAAGAGAAAAACAAGCTTCGTAGTTAAAAAAATGTGTCTTGGAAGAAATACATCCCAGGGAAATGTACCTAACACCCTTGCTTGCTGTCCATATATCTGCCTCTATGGTGTGTTATGCCAAGAAGTCACCTACAGACACTCATCCTCTCGACATGACTGTAAACTTCAGCAGTCACACTCTATATGTCAAAACCAGAGCAGACCTACAATGTTTTACTCAACAATATTACCCTAAGAACACACATTCACTGAACCTAAAGATTTTACAGAAGAGTGTTTTCTCTAGAAGAGACTCCTGTTCCAGATGAGAACGAGAAGGAAGAAAGTCATCCCCAAATGAGTTGCCTGTGAAGGGGATTGCCACTCACTTCCATTTTTTGGCCGGAAGAATAAAATGTATTTTGATTTTGAACTATAATAGAGATGATTTTTCAAAACTTGATCCTTTTCCCACAAAATAGAGTCCTTGCTTACTGACTGGGGTACTAGAGGGCTGCTGTGTCTGCTGCACTGCTATTTAGAAAGAAAAAATGGTTCTTTCAAATATAATATTCTCTAGCGTCTCCTTTCATCACTACTACATTATATAGTCTGTTGCACAGACAATGGTTCTGAAGATTAAATATTTGACTAAGGAAACCTAAAGATGTCAGTCATGGAGTAAATACTAAATCAATTTAGGAAAGTTTGGCGATATACTGCATAACATTTTACTGCGGGGTGAACAAGGAGTAGGTAGGTGGCCTGGGACCTAAAGTGGTTGTCGAGGAATCAAAGAGTTTAACTGAGTAGTTTTAAAAATGTATAAGCCAATCGAAGTTTCTAATAGAACCTTATTTGAAGACAGCTCTCCAAACCATGTTTTTCAGCAGGGAGCTTAGGTTAAGGGAATGTACATCTAAAACGTAATGACTTCCAAGAACCTAGCCCCTGACACTGTGCCCCCAGCCACGGAAGCACATAAGCAGGACTTTGAACATTTTAACAGTCCCACAGTCAGCTTCTTCCTTGGCCCTTTTTTCTTCTTTTCCTTCTCTCCTTTTGGTTTTTCTGAAAGTGGCCTGGATTTTCCTCCTAGAATTATTTTATCTCCTGCCATATGAAACATCTGTTATGTCTTATTCAAATGGCTACACCAACCCACATTCACTGTCCTTTCAGTGCCTTCCCGCAGTGCAGTTACCGGGGTTGTACTCACAATGTTCATCAGGGTCAGCAAGTACTTCTGAACGTGTTCTTTTCCATGGAACTGAACAACTGAGTCATCAACCCCCAGAAGGACTTCAATGTTGTAATCATCGTCCGTCGCATGCCTTCGATAGCGCTGCGTCGATCTATGCACCCGGTCTTCAATAAAGCTCAACGCGCCGTCGAGACTATCCAAATTAGTGAGGTTAGCCACTGAAATCAGAGAGACAAACAAGTTATCAACCAAGAGAGGTTCAGGCTCAGGTCTCGGCTAAGCTGGTATAAATTTGAAGTAGCAGCGTTTGTTGTGTTCTGTGTGTTATATAACAGCTTTAGTTTCACTTAATGTCAATTAAAAATGACCTAAATGAGAGAGAAATCTGACCCAAAAGATTTTTACTTTGCAAAGTAAAAGCTGTATTTTCTACAGTTAATATTACTTTCTACAAGCAATATTGTGTAATAGATACAAGGCCAAAAGGAGAGCAAGTCATATCGATGTCTTGATGAGAAGAATGGAGCTGTTTGCAGTAAAATACTTGTTGCTTAAAAGTCCTTGTAACAAAAATACACCATTCAGGGGTCCTGTACTACCAAGGATATCCTCCATTTCAGAACCAAAATTAAAGACAGACACCACACTTCAAAATCTGATCTTACTCTCCACAGAATCCTATTTCAAGGCAAGTGCAGTTGCCAATACAGACTTTTTATATCCAGGCAGGTAGTAACAAACCGATCCCTCCCGCTTCAACACATTAGCTCCTTTCCTAGATACACACATGTAATTCAACAGCAGTGACATGGATCTTCTTTATCGTTACAACTCAGGAACACATTTTAGATATGAAATTAATTAATTTATAGCTACATTCGCAATTTTTTTAACAGTTTTTCATCCTTCATTCCCAGTTTGCCATGTCACTTTGCATTATTGTATGTCAAAGACCAGTCCATCAGGCACAACAGCAGCCAACTTTGTTACTAATGATTTGCAATAGTCCCTGCGATACAAAAAGCACGTTCTCTGACAGGATGGGATACAGTTAATGTAGCACCTACATACTAAAAATTAACATGAAGATATGGAATCTTGACATTTCACCCTATAGAACAATGATTAGCATTAATATCACTGTTATAATTTGCATTACAAGAGCCCTGGAAGCCTCAGTGAGAACCTCTTGATTTCAGAGAACGTCAGGAAAAGACTTGCTCGGCGACGTGCAGAAAGGCGGCGAGAGCGCTGCGGATTGATTAAAGGTTCCCAGTACTTAGTTCAGAGAAATATAATAGGAAGCAAAGGGAGGAAGCTAAAGCCATCACCTTCAAAGCAGAAATAAGAAACAAGTCTTGGAAATGTTACAAAAGTGGATTCTCCATCTTCATTTATTGAAGTTTTCACATCAAAACTGGCTGCTTGGGAAGGGACGAATGAGTCATCAGATCACTGGGCTCATTACAAGAACATCTGTGCTCTTGCCTTAAGACCGCTGCCTCAGGCTGCCGTTTCAGCAGGTCCTGGGCAATGTGCAGCCAGAGCAGAGCCCCCCGCAGCTCCCCGCCGTGGTGACAACAACGTACTGAACACTACAGCCTCCGGCTGCCAAAAGGGACGCACACCCGGCCTCCCCGGCCCCCACCGCAGCATCCCTCACTGCCCCGTGCTTCAGGCTGTGCCTTGTGTGTGCAACGCCCAGGTGGTGAGATGCCTGTCTCTGAGCCTCCTAGAAGAGACCTCCAGTCAAAGCACAGTCCCTGAAAGACACATTTGCCTGGGCAGCTTTTTAACATTTCTCCACCAAGCTCCAAGGCCATGCTTGTCACAAGACCCAGAGCCGCAGGCCACCGCACTGCGCTGGCAGAGCTCCCCTCGCTCACCGGACAGACAGAAGGTCCCACATGGTGGTCCTACGTTCCCATGGAGCCACAACATCCATCTCCCAGGAGGGCAGCGTTTAATGCGACTAATAAGCACAACCACCACGCTCATGTTGCCAGCCTCAAGGCTCCCAGCAGCTTCTGCTTCTGGGGCTGCAAGTTTTTAAAATTAGTCTGGTCAGAATCCATGATTCAGCATGAAAATTCACTCTTCACGCAGAGCCCAGCTGTCACTCCCAGGTTTACTGTGGAGGGGGAACAGGTCTGGCCTTGCAGCGATGGAGACAGCTCTTTATCGGGGCTCCAAACCTGCCAAGCAGCCAGCTCCAGCCCTACCTCATGGTTTGCTCCACTGGGAAAACTTCAGTGTTAATCCTCGTTAGTGCCCAGAGGTAACTACCCAACTATCACAGCAGTCGTGGGGGATTCACTGTGGGACCGTGAGGCAATCCCAAGTTCATGATCTATAAGGCAAATCACAGTAACTGTAAAATTTGACCATAAATCTTAAAAGCTCTCTAGAAAAGTAAGACCAGGCTGGCAGGGGCTGCAGGTCACGTCCTCTCGCTGCTGCTCACAAACCCCCCAGTAATCAGCAGCAAAGCCAAAGCTATCAGACCTGCTGTCGCAGAACTGCGGCTGCAGACGGGCAGCTCTGCTGGCTGGGGGTGCTGTTATTTTGGTGGAGGGTTGGCTGTCAAGGTATCTAGAGCTTTTGTGCTTTCATTTCTTTCCCTTATGTGTCAAAGTCAAACTAACTCCTAGCGCAGTATCTTTATTCCTGCTGTGAATAAATCAGCCAGAGGCAAAATGTGATGCTACCATTCTGCGTTTACCATCCTGCAGTGAAAACTGCCTGTCCTCCATCTCTGCTTCTCACTTCATCACTGTCACACTATAGCCCTCACAGTCCTGCCAGCTCCTGAGAAAACTTATCACGAGGTTCCCTGGGAGTCATCTCGCTGCCAGTGGGTGCCAACCCACTACTGTAAATTTTGTTTGGAGCATAAAAATTCCCCACACCCACATTCACCTTCACCCCTCGAGTGTTACCCCCTTGAGACAACATGCCCAGTGGGCACCGGTACCTCTGAGGCACGGACCCGACGTGCTTCCCAGCAGAGAGCGAGCCACATCGGCTCCAGCTGGTGCTGGAATCATCCCGAGACCAGCAGCAGAGCTCAAAACATTTACAACAGGAGCTGCAAGACTTTTGATTCATATCCCGACTTCCCGCCAAGTGTCCTTTCCCGGGAGGCTCTCCCGGGACCGGCAGGGATGCCTCCACACACGGCCTGACCACACATCGCACGGACTCCGCCGCTGGCGCTGCTCTGCCTCTCCGTCTCTTGGGTGATGACTTGCTGGGTTTGCTGGCCCATGCTGTGTTAAACCCCTGCTGGGTTTGCTCCTAACTGACAGCTACATCCAAATGAAATTAATACCTGGATCTTACCAAAGAGGAAGCGAAACAAAGTTGCATCTGCAGTAAATGAGAAATTTGTCATGTTTTGGCATCTCAACTTCCCTTAGTTAACATCACTAACTTTGTTGTATCATCATGCTAACAATATGTTAGAAAAGCTCAAGAGAAAAACTCCAAGAACTAAATAAAACACTAACCTCCTCCTTCACATTTTCCACGTTACATTCCTTCTGATCACCCCTGCACTTTGCACAACAACATCCCAAAAGTCATCTCAAACTGCACTGTGTTTTACTAAATCATCCCAAGACCTCTCCATCAGATGTTCATTTTTCAGCAACTTTTGCCAAATCAGTGCATCAGCCACTAATCATTGGTGCCAACTTTGTTCTCCATCTCCCAAGAGCAGACATTTGGCATTTGCAGGAACTAACAATAGCCTGTGTTGAAACCTTCTTGCTCCCGCTAGGAAAAATTCACATTTGTGAAAATTAACCACTGAGAGACAAGGTTGTATTTTTCTCTTGTGCTGCTCATCCAAAATAAATCAAAAGGACAGCAGCACTGTAACAGTTCACCCAAAAATCCCTCAAAACCCCCTCTTTTTTTCTAAAGACAGCTAGAAACTCATTGATATTTCACTGATTTTCTCCTAACACTGCAGACCGTCTTCCCATGAAGGAATAAAAAGTGCCCGAGTTGCTGATGGAAGGGAAACCTGTGCTTCTGGCTTAAGCATGAAATCAGGAGCCAGGCAGCCTGGCTTGTGCTCCTGCCTCTGACACAGACTTTCCCCACAGTGCTGGGAGATGCAGAAGGCAGCCGAGGGAAAAGCGTGTGCACAGTCCCGCTCGATGCTGCAGCCTGGGTCGGGTTTTTTTTGGGCGTCCTCCATTTTTGCTTGCAGTTAACGCAGGCAAGTGATCCGAACTGCTCCTAGGCAGCAAAGTCCTAATCGTTTGCTGACTCAAGAACCAGACAATGTCCCCAGCTGTGACAGTCCCAGTGATTCATCAATATATGCAGAGTACATCGAAACCGAGAGAGGAAAGGTCTTTACACCGTGCAGGTGCAAACTGCTTACAGCATTACACATCATACAAGATCCCTCTGCTCCCTTCTCCTGAGCAATGTGCAATATCCTAATCTTTTCTCTAAGCTGTTCCACTCTTCAATCTGGTATTTTACTTCTTGGTTTTGGGCTCTACTCGAGCTCCCCAGCTTCGCTGGGACTGGAGGTCTGCACACCCCGTACCATGGCAGCATTATGCAGCCTGGCTCCGATCCCCATCTCTGACAGGGAAAATCCACGTTGACACAAACATCAGTTTTGTCTTTGCAGGTCTTCAGAAGAATTCTCCATCTGTGACAGTTTGGGATGTCTGACAACACCTTCTTTTCTGGTAATTTTTGCCTTGCTCATTAATCTTTGATACAATGTGCTTTACAGAAACCTAATTACATGACATCTCCTGATTCTGCCTTACCCATCATGGCAGGCAAAGCTCAAACAGATGCTGTGAGTTGCTGAAGCATGAACACGCTGCCTGCCACGAAAACCGCCTCTCCCTGTGTTTTCTGTCACTCCCTTTAGGACACCCACCAAAAGCACAGTTGCTGGCTTGTGATCTTGTTTTGTTTTTTCATGACCCCTTTCAAAAAGGCTTAGGGAAATACTGCTGCACCTACAGTTCTTAAAGACTCCCTTATGAAGTTATGCACTTTAATAGTACCAGCTTTAGGGTTCCCCACTCTCACCGCAGCAATGTTGTCCTAATAAAGCAGTTTCTCATTTTTAATCTCCTCTTTCTGCAAGCCCAGAGCAGAGACCAGGACAGGCAGCTGGGAGACTGAACTGCATGTCATGTTCACAGCCATCATCTGCGGCTTGTCAGCACAGCAACTCACTGGAATTTCTTTTCAAATATGAGTGCGCAGCATTCAGACTGGGCAGCCACCATCTCAAATGCGGCTTGTTTGCTTTTGCGGACACTTCATCTGTCACGGCAGGAGCAGACAAACACCTGAGCCGACTACTGAGCACCCTCTCTGCAGCCTCCCAAGGATGAGCACTTTCTGACTAGCCGTTTTGTTGCTGATCTCCATTCTTGGGACCCACTCCTGAAGGGCTTCCCATTCCTTCATGTGGCTTGCTGCAAACCAACAGCTTTTTTGTTGTTTAGGGTATTTTTTTCTTCTGTTTAACCCCAGTGAATAAGACTGAACACCAGTGAAGTACAGCTGGAGCCTGTTCTGTTGCGGTGGCAAGCATATCCTCGCGTGCAGCGCCGTGACGGTGCAGAAGCACGGGGCACCCATCCCTGCTCAGCTGCAATGCAGCTGGTGGCAATGCCACTCCGAGCCTGGGACTTGCAATCACAGCGTAGGCATGAGGCCATCCATCACTTGGTGCCGCAAACGCAGGAGGAACAGGCTGTGTGGTAGGGAAGCAGAAGGAAGCAGGGTGGACTTGCTTTAGCTCTCAGCTTCCCACTGCTCGAGTACATCTGCACCTCTGGAAAAGTACCAAACGCCCTCGACAGCTTGACAAAGAACTGCTCTTTTGGGAATTGCAGTTTAAATCACAAGTCATCTTTCTGCAATGCTCCGTGCCACTCGTATGCTGTACTCTTCTGTCGTGTCTGTCCTCTGCGATCAGCTGACTCCCCAATTAGCCCCCAATTAGCCTGTTTGTGTATTCTACCAAAATCCTCATTTGTCTTCCATGGTAAATTGAAGCCCAATCCATGAAGGTCAGAGGCAACAATGAACAGTCAACAAATCTTGCTCTTTATCCGCTGGCAATTTTTTCTCCCATTTTTAAGTTTCCCAGTTTGGAGTTTTGTTATTCACTCCAGTTGCACACAATCGTGATGTGTTTTGTCCATTTGCTAATCAATAGTTTCTCTGATTTTTTTAGTTTTTTAAAAAACTTATTTCTGCCAGTTTTACAGCCCTGCTCACCTTCCTCTTTGCTTTCTGTTTTGTTTTCCAAATACCCTCTATTTGCCTTTCTTCTCCTCCTTAACCATCCGGCTCAGCTACATTGGTCTTTCATAATTTATAAATCCCTTTCCCATATTACAGTCTGCATTTGGACCCTTCTGTTATAGATCATTCATAAGAAAACTAGGTAAATCCAGCAAGGTGAATTAAAACGGAAGAGAACTCCTGTGAGGTGAAAGCAAATTGAAAATGGTCTAAACAAGAGAAGCAAATCACACACAGTGCGTTGGGCGCACGATACGAAGTTAGCCCTGTTTAAAAAGCAACCCCAGGAGGACACTGTCTCAACACACTTTTAACCTGGAGCTCGGTTTTCATAGGATCCTTGTGATTTCTGGAATCACAGGTTAACACAGCGGCTGCTAGTTGATAAATCCTTAACCAAGAGCAATTAGTGCAGCAGAAATCTCTTTGGGTGTGTGTTCAATGTTCAAATTCCTTCTCTTCCACTTTTTTTATATAAATCAAAAGCAAGACCACACTAGTAGTCTAAAGACCAGGCATGCACCCGGCATCCTCACCGAGGTTATGAATCCTCGTCCTGCCCTCATCTGCAAAGAAGCGGTGATTTAAAAGGAAACTTTTGGGCTGCATGTCTTGCTAACCGTATGATCTCATTACGAGCTCCCTGCCTCTTGATTTACGGTAATGTCGTTTCTAGCCAAATCACATTTTAACACAGAGCCTGCTCCACCTTTCATCTGTCCGGGGGGAAGTCTGCCATGGGTGTCGGGGTGAGCTGGGTTGGGCTCTCAAAAATCGGTCTCCAACTCCAGCTGCAAGAAGGCCAGCAGATACGGCAGCTGAACTCCCGCTGGAATGATCTGGTCGTGGCATTTGAGATCAGGAGGAGTTCAAAGTATTTAACGGTATTTCAAATAGCGTATATTTGGGCCTTTATAGAGCAATTCTTGTAAATTTCTTGGGGCAGGACGATTGCCCCATATTTGCAGAATGACTGCACATTCTCGCAGACCCGCAGGCACAATCACCGTTCCCTTCCTTTCTTGTCACCTATGCAACAGCACAGTGACTTTAAATCTCAGGACAGGCTCAAGTGCCTGCCTGAATCAGACTTATAAAGAATAATGAAGCTGAAACCTACCAAAGTGGCAAAATAGAGGAGAACTTTCAAAACTGAAAAAAAAAACCCCAAATTGTCTTTTCCGAAGGATAAACCAATTAGCACCGTGACAATGGCCAGGTGGACACTGTGGCAAACGGCCAGGCGAGAGGCACTAAAATAACCACGGCTAGATGTTGCCAAGGAGATATTTTCTGGCATGTCACAACAAAGAGAAAAGGTATTACAATACTAAAAAGAAAAGTTGAAAACTAAATTGATCTCATCAGGGCCACAGTCACACAATGAATAACATAAAGATGAGAGATAATTGCACTGTTAAAAGATTAAGTGAGAGCGAGGTAATAGAATACCCCAGGCTAAAACTTTTTTTTTTTTTTTCCAAAATGGTGAAACATATTGTGTTACAATTTTAACTTTCATATTACAACATAATAGTCAAAAAAGGGAAATGAAAGGAATGGCAAACCAGCCAGGCAAACCAATATGTGTGACCTGGTTGAAATGGAGCTCTTTGAGAATTGAACAGAAAGTTTTTCCAACAGCAAAACTTATCCTTTGGAGAACTGTCAGCTATCAACCTTACTAACGCAAACCCAGGTTTCACAATTCGGCGCCAAATAATGAATGAGCAAGATGTTCCTAACTCAGTGCTTAAAAGTAAGCTCAAAAAGGGGCAAAAAAAGCTATTCTGTAGAAAATTAATTTATGAGCCAACTTCTAAGTTTCACTGACTTGATTGCATCTGGGAAATGCTTATCTTGCAAGTATTTTGGCAAGTCATTGTAAACTGGCCTGTACTGCAGAGCCTGTGACTTGCAAAACACGCCGCCCGATTTACCACATCCCACTTGTTCAGAGAGCCCGCAGCTGCCCCAGGAACAGGGCTCCGTCCCTCGCAAGCCCTCAAGCGCACGTGCGTGCCTGTGCAAAGCGAACTTTGTTTTACGTGACTCACGTAGAGCAACAAAGGGAGCTCAACGCTCTCCATCTCATTTGTAGTTAATGCATAATTCATTAAACTGCAGAGTTCGGCCACGTCTCCACGCAGGTGCTCGGCGTAGAGCCACGGCTCCCGAAGCTGTGCGAGCCCCAGAGATCCCGTCTGAAGTCCCAAACGCGGAGCCTTCTTGTTTCCCTTTGAGCAAAGGATCAGGATCTAACCCGCAACTTATTTTTCCCCCACCGGGCTTTAACAAAGTGTTATGGGCTGTTTGAATCCAAGTCTGCCACCGAGATACTCGAATGTTCAATCCATATGCCAAGCATGATTAAATTACAGCAAATTAGCACATTAAGTAAGCTGCCTAGCTGACCCCCTGGCTTTGTAGGTGACACGTCTAACAATCCCACTTGCATTTTTAACAGAACGAAATGCCAAACCACAGTACAGGACCCGAATAACAACAGGTTATAGGGGGTGGCAGTTGTCTTTCCATCAGCCAACTACTCTGCAAGAAAGGGAAATTAAGTTTAATTACAGTTTAACAAACAAACATTAAAAACCACACAGGTTAAAAAAAAAAAAAAGTCAAATTCCTAGCAACAACAGGGGGGTGAAAAGAGGGAGAAAAGACAAAGAAATACATAAAATAACCATACATCATTGGAAATACGACAAAAATAACAGCTGAAACAAATATGCATCTTTCCAATGCTTTTTAGCCGTAACTGCAGAACAACAAATCTTGCCTTTTGATAACATTTCAAAGCTGAATTATACAATCTTTTTAAAAGGGGAGCTCTTTTGTCAGACATAAAGTCCAACAAAGTTGTAAATGATCCAATTAAATGTTTTCAATGTCAAGTATAACGAACATAGTATAAAACTCATCAGTGTAAATAATGTATCACACAAATGACAATGCAAACAGCTCCTGTTCTTCTATGTAATCATAATGATCTTTTAATTAGACAAAGTAAACATTCTGCTTGGTTCACCTTGTAAAGAAAAGCACAGGAAGAAAGTTTTCCAAATTCTAAAGTGAAAAATATGTGCAACTTGAACTACCTTTAAGTTCAACCAACTTCTTTTACATTTCAGCATATTATGCCAGAAACCAGCAGCCCGTCAGGAAAAAAAAAAAAAGGTTAATTTGAGTTTCACAAGAAGAAAACATCATCCGGGTAGCCTGAGCAAAGGCAATGTGATGTACGATGCCTTGGCTACTTACACTGGCAGGATTTGAATCAGAGCAAGAAAGAGGTATAATTTTACCTATGTTTTGAAAATATCCTTGTTGCTAAATCTGCTTGGACTTTCTGCAATAACAAACCAGCTGCAACTGATTAGAGACTGTAAGAAAGACAAAGCTAACTTGGAGGATGCAGGAATTTCTTAAACTTCAAAATGACAGTAAAAAACCCTGAAAGAGAGAACCAGTCTCCACTCCAGTGAAAGTGCACGGGGTTTATTCCCAAGGCATTTCAAAAATCAAGGGCAAAGGCTTCTTTTGTCATTTGTACAAGAGTTCTGAATCTGTCAGGCCCTACAGAAGGCAAACTGCTAACCACTGCCCTTCCTACTCCAGCGTGCGGGTGGGAGACGTGGTCCCAGAGACAACGGCTGAGAGGAGACACTTCCGAAATCAGCACTCTTCATGAACATGTACCAGGGATGGAGAGAGGGGGAAGGAAGGGAGGAAGGAAAGCAGCTGGATGGATGCACAGATACCAAAACCCTTTGGGGAGAAGGCAAATCAAGAGGCAGAAGTTGGAACAACACAAATGCAAAAGACATGGCTGGTCTTCCTGCTGCAGTTCCCCACCGCCCCAGGAAGGTGAAGCCAGGGCTTGCTCCCACCTCCCGCTCCCCAGCCCTGAGAGCTGCGGCCTTGAACAGCCTCCGAGCTTCAGGGAGCGCAGGGATGAGAGCCGAGGTTTGCAGGGCAATCCATCTCCCCAGCGCACGTGGGCAGGGCTTCAGTGTTTCATTTTCAAGATAAATTTGGCACTACTATCTGTGGGCTTTAGAGGGATTAAAGGCAGGTCATCATGCAGTTGTTTGGTTTTCTGGCAGGTCCAAGATATTTTTAATTTCTTTTGGGTCAAATGGACTTGACTACTGAAAATTTTTTAAAGTGAAGAAACAAACAAATCATTTCAGTTCATCTGAAATCATGTTTTACTCAGCTGATATGAAATCAAGCACTTCAAGTCTCAATTTAGAGACTCATTTAAAAATATAAGACATTTCAGGTGAAAGAAGGGAAAGAGTTTATTTCAAACCCACTGCCATGAAATCCTTCAACATTTTCAAGGTTTTTCTTTGTCTATGTGAAGTTCAGTGAAAATTCAGTATCTTTTATCACCAATACAAATTCACCCAACTCAGCTGGAAGCGCCAGGCTGCTTGCCTCTTTCTACCACCTACCCCCTTCCCGCAAAGGAACGATCATCGTTTCAGGACCTCTGTATTTCTGTCGGGTTATTCACATATTACCGATACGCAAGCTGTACTCAGGGCTGTCTGACTTGTCCTTCAGATTGGCTTCCAGCCTAATCAAACTGAGGTTGTTTGTCTATTAAATGAGATGTCGCTCGTAGGATGTGATGCTCCTTGGCAGGCGTTAGAGAACTCTCCTATATGGACAGATCAGACCCACCGCATCTCAAAATAAAAGCCTTTCAAGAATTATCTAGCAAGGAATTTATCTCCTGAATTAAAGACAGTATCATCCTTGTGTAAATAAGGCTTAAAGTGCTCAGAAATTGCATTTGTATTAACTTTGCAGAGTGTTACAAAATTGCTTTAGTATTAATGACTTGCTCTGCTTTTACTACAGAGAATGAAATCAGACTTTGGAAAGCAAATGTGCAATGTCCATTAAGAAGGGATGGGAAGCTTCTTACATACATATATATATGTAAACACACATATAGGTACACACACACATAATAATTGATAAAATGAAAGAACTCTGTATTTTAACAAGGTATAGTGGTTGGAGGGTTGGAGGACAACTCACTTGTTAGCTAACATTTCTGTTAGAAATGTTTTTAAAAGGAGTCAAACACATTAGAAAACTATAAGGAGAACAGCAAATTGAGATATTCAATTCTTAAAAATTCAATTTAATTATCTTTAAATGGTGCTAACCCAAACTGATGCTAAAAAGGCTAGACAAGTCAATGGCTGTTAGAGAAACAGTAGTAGCTGTTCAGGGTAAAACCAGACAGTTCCTCCAAAGCTTTGAGTAGTTTCTGCCTCTTGAACTGGAACAGTGTATAAAGGCCATTTAGCCTCTAACCTGTTACTTTTGCAGAGTAAACGGGGAATGTCAAAGCCAACACCAAAAATCCTTTCAAATTGCCTTACAAAGCAGTTGCTACAGTAATCAAGAAGTTAACCGAGAGCTCTGCTGACATAAGTTGTAAAGGCTACCAGTTATTAACACAGTCTGTCTAAAACTGGTGAAAATGGAGTCACTCAACATCTGAGTTTCTGCAATGAGTTACGGGCTTTATCCAGATACTAGACTTGGATTAGTTGAATTCCACCATCTGTTTCTACCTAGTTAAGAATTGCCTAACCAAGCTGCTCTTAGTTTACTTGATTCTACAAAAGCCTGTGATCAGTTAAATAATGACCATAGGAAGAGATGGAACAAATACAAAAATCTTCTGCAAATCATTGGCTGAAACACCATAGTTTATGTTTCATTTCAGGAACCAAAAGATAAAAAGCTATCCATGAGTATATCCATCTTCTTTGTTCTCCCAAAAAACTAAATGTTTAGAATCATAGAATCATAGAATGGTTTGGGTTGGAAGAGACCTCAAAGATAATCTAGTTCCAACCCCCCTGCCATGGGCAGGGACACCCTCCACTAGACCACGTTGCCCAAAGCCTCATCCAACCTGGCCTTAAACACTTCCAGGGATCCAGGGGCAGCCACAGATTCTCTGGGCAACCTGTGCCAGGGCCTCACCACTCTAACAGTAAAGAATTTCTTTCTAACATCTCATCTAAATCGACCCTCCTTCAGCTTAAACCCATTACCCCTTGTCCTGTCACTACACTCCCTGATGAACAGTCCCTCACCATCTTTCCTGTAGGCCCTTCAGGTACTGGAAGGCTGCAATTAGATCTCCCCGGAGCCTTCTCTTCTCCAGACTGAACAATCCCAACTCTCTCAGCCTGTCCTCATAGGAGAGGTGCTCCAGCCCTCTGATCAGCTTCGTGGCCCTCCTGTGGACTCTCCTGTAATGGGGCCCTGAAAGCTGGACGCAGTACTGCAGGTGGGGTCTCACAAGAGCGGAGTAGAGGGTCAGGATCACCTCCCTCAACCTGCTGGTCACGCCTCTCTTGATGCAGCCCAGGACACAGTTGGCTTTTTGGTTTAGATAAAAATACTGATGATACAAACACTGAAAATATTAATTATTAATGAATAATGTGCTAACAGAAGTAGTAACATGGTCCTCTCATCTGAAGTCAGAACAGACTCTATCCTCTTTCAGTTCTTGCTGAGCAAAAGAATATTATTCAACAGAAAAATTCTTTGTATTTTCCCATTACCCCAAAAAGAAAAGCCTACAAAGCTAAACACTAACTGGACTAACTTTAAAGAAATTAAGTGACATTTTGTATCATGGGGGAAGCAAGGCTCAAGGGAAAAGTAGTATCTTTTGGTAGCTGAAGAAGGCACACTTTGGGTGTCAGGGTCCCTTCAACAGATTATTGTATAGCTTCCTACCTGTCTCCTCAGCAACACGAGTACCACAAACACTGTCTCCTTCAGTCCACCTAGAGGATCTGCTCACGCAGATCTGAGACCATAAATCAGTGCTGAAAATTGTTTTTGAAAGTCAGACAAAACAGCATTTTCTTGGTCAACAACAGTTCTACTGAATTATGCAATAAAAAAAGGCATGGAAGTACCACAGGCAATAAAGACTCCGCTTGGCTTTGGTGCTCTGGAAGCCCCCACAAGTCCCAAACAATTATTTTAGACTTGCAGGACTCTGCATGACCTTCTGCAGTGTGGGAGCTGGACATATATTTATTGAAGCAGACACTAATCCATACCCATCACTTTCTTACTGGCTTCAACTTTATTAGAAAAATGATACCAACAGCTGCTACTGTCCAACTGAGCTTCAAAAGAAAGCTGGTGGTGGTATCTAGGTGTTCTCACTGCTTGGTTCTCCAGCTTATCTTCACCCAAGCTCCAGGCTGCATTCAGTGCAAAGTTTTCCACTTGACCTTTCCTATACTTCTCTTGGGATTGGAGAATTTTAATTTATTACTTTTTCACTCTTTCCAATCCATTTCTGGCTAATCTTCTCCAAAATTTCTGAAGCATTCAGAAAGGTTTCTTACATTCTGGTTTCAGTCCAAGGTGCCTTAGTCTGAAATACTGCAGTGCAGCTGGGCAACTCTGACAGTTGCTGAGTAACTGGTTCACCAAACCCAAGTTTTGTTTTGAAATGATTTTCAGATTGAAGCACAGGCTTTCTGAGGGGTAAAAAAAAGTCCAAAACCCAACAAAAAACAGAGCAAGGACTCATGTTTCATTTCAGTGAACATATACTTCACAACACAAAAGTGCCCAACCATCTCACGCTACAGCAAAGAGGAGAGGAGGACGTGCAACCATGCAAGCACCTGGGGGTGTTCATCTTCAGATGACAGAAGCCAACTCTAGCTTTCTGCAGAGACTGTCTAGCTTTAAGCTATTACCTACTTCTTGACCCAAAAAGCCATTTGAATGGGAGATTGTTATCCAAGTCTTTAGCAACATTTCTCAGCCTTGCTAAAAATCGAGAAATACTGATTTTGAGCAGCCAGCTGTACTGGGGGGGGACCCCACACCAAAAAATCCCCACCGCAATGGAAAAAAAAAAAAATCACAATATGAGAAGAAGGGAAGCAAAGCAGTTGACAAAGGGAAAAACCTTTTAAAGGTGAAACCACAAAGCTGAAGTGTCAAACCGCGGTATGAAATCAGTGCAGCAACCATTACACATCGCCGACCGAGCCACAGCTGTGGGCACCAACCGGGGTTTTTGTGTTTGGGGGTGCTAAATATTTTCAGAAAAAATTCCACTGAATTGTGTTAAAAAAGCTCATCTAGAAATCCAAGTAATGCTCTGGGAGACAAAAGAGAACACCAGTATTTGGATCACCTAAAGTATGAGGAAAGTCAGTGAAGAACAGAATGTCTGAAGCATCAACTGCCAGGATTATTTCTTAACGTCACAAATTTCAGGTCCATTTGAAGTCTCACAACAGAGAAACTAAGGAAACCGATTGAACTTCCTTGTGAAAAGATTAAAAAGAATCCTATAGAGTACAGCATGTGGTCTTGCAGATATGTCCTGAATTCACCCAGGGAGACTGACGCCAGTTGCAGAAACCCTCTGTCACCATTAGCCAAGGCAAAGAGAGGGTAGAAATGTACTTTCTGGTCCAGCTGTAAATGCAACTCCTCTCTGTTTCCCAGTCTTCCAGGCCTGGATCTAGCTTAATCCAGACATTAGCTACAGCTACTTCAACGGGGCCAAAAACATGCCCGGCAGCCTGGGAACAATCCCCTGCCGCACTGATATCAGCGGCTTAACTTCAACAGAGCCACCCTTCCACCTTCTCCTTGTGACTCAGAATAATCTCCAGAAAACCAACACCCTTCCCCAAAGACAAGTGATGGCAAAACCCCAGCGGGTTCTGTAGCAAGGAAAGGGTTCACGCCAAAATGCATGTGTGAGGGGGAAGAGAGTTGTTTGGGTTTGGGGAGAAGAGTTGTTCCGTTTGGCAGTTACACGTAGAATATGATGATGGGCTTTGGCAAGAGACATTCGATGCACTTCTAAGTGCTGGACCATGGATGGAAACGCTGGTGAAGAACTGCAAGAACTCCTGCACACGCAGCTCATCTTTTGCAGGATCTGGCTAAAGCAGGGTCAAACCTACTGAACATCTGCCAGGGATGAAAATTTCCTCTAGGAAAACTAAGCAGCAAGTGGATCGGCAGGTAACTGTAAAGGAAGGAGCAGCGTTAAACCTCGGAGTTTAACACTGAGTTACCAGGAGGCACTTCCAGTCCTGGCTGGGCTTTACGTATAATCGGCACGCAAGCAGCTGATAGCAACGAGCCTTTTTTCCCCTGGAGCCAACCATTTCCTCAAACTTCTGCAAATCTCTGCCTCCTAACATGAAGTTAGCACGGCTCTGTAATTATGGATGTAGCATAAGGAGCAGACAAGCTGAATTAGGCTTCCGATTGCATGTCTAATTTATGTACAACTGCAGCAATTACAGATGCAAATTAAATAACTGTGCAGAAAATGGGTTTTATTAGCCATAACTAAAACCCAATAAAACTCAGTAGCTCATGCACATCTCTGCACTGAATGTGCCTCTTTAGAATGTCAATTAGAAATGTGAGAAACGACCGGCATTTTCTATTTTCTAATCTGGAAAAAAAAAAAAAAAAGATAAGCTGTCAGAGCACGTCTTCCTTCCACAACAAAACAAACAGGAACTCTAATTGGCAATTTCAGAGCAACACATTGTTTTACAGACAGTAGTTCTATGCAGCTTTTAAACACATTATTTATACTCAGTCTTTCATGCCTGACATGGCTGAGGAAAGTCTCATCTAATAAAACCATATGCTAAATGTAATTCAGCTTCAGAAAAGGCCCACTCTGACTTCCTGGCAGGTTGGGGTTTAAAAGTTTAAACTCAAAGCTGAGGAACACTGTGCTTAACTTCACAGCCCTTCTGAGATCTGGGAAGTTGGGGGCTTCTTAGCATCATGTCAACTGAGTCCAGGGCTGTGAAAAGCCTCTCTGGATGTTTTAATGCTGAAACCACTCAAATCTTCTGTCATTCAGACTTAGCATGACTGCTGCCATGTCTAAGGAGCCAGCGCTAACCTGTCAATTTGTTTAAAAGCAATAAAAAAATTGTTCCCATTAAATCAAGGTTAATCCTCCTGCATAGTTCTTATACAATTCCCTGCTACGTGTGATTAAACCTACTCCAAATAGATATAGCACAAACACCTGGATAAAAAGTTTATATGTACCACGGTGTGACTACACTGTCCATTGCTTCCTTCCTTGTTTTGCAAGGGAGAGGGGATTCTCCTGGCTGGCTGCATTACACGTGAGTTAATCACTCTGGCGTGTTCCTGTACAGCCACCTATCCGCAGCAGGTCAGAGCATACCACTGATGCACAGCATAGAGACAAGCCAGGATTTCCACCTACGCTATAGAGAATTCCCACTATACATCACACATCCTTCCTTCCCCACCCAGCAGCAGGCAGAGGCGTAGAAGTTCCTCCCCGGACAACTGCTCCCAGGCAGGGTGGGACTGCCCAGGTCCCTTCGCCGGGGGCTCTGGCAGCCGCGGAGCAGGGCCAGCCCCTGGGCACCAAGATGAGAAGAAACACTCAGCTTCTCACGCGGGGCAGGCAGCAGATGCCAGAAAGGGAGCAGGCAGCATGCCATGGTTAGCGGGTCCCCATGTCTCCAGGCTTCCTTGAACGCGGCTTCCGCTGGTGCCTTTTTCTCCCACTGACGTCCATGGATGCTCTCCGCTTCCTCGGCTGCCCCACTTCATGATGCATTACTTCTAATACAGCACCTTCCCCAATGCACGCAGCAATACAGGTGGGACTTAGCACATAAGACTAGTGGGATCACGGCTCCTCCCATGCCGCTGCGCAGTGGACCTGGTGCTGCATGTGATGCGCTCCCTGCCGCTGCCCTGCGCTTCTCCTCCCAGGCCACAGCATGGACATGCCTTCTGGATGCAGAAACTTCCTTCAAGATTTAACTATACCACATCCACCGAGTTCCCCTTACCTCTTGTGGCAGTTATATCATCAAACAACTCCAGCAAATTACTTAAGCATGACCTGCTTGCCTGAATGTCTGCCAGGTAGCCTTAATTAAACTGTGCATTCCCACATACACTCTCCACAACACCCTGAGGAGAGGTTTCCAAGATTTCCTCATTTTGTGTATTCCCTTGGATCATCTATCATTAAACAGCAATAATGATAAGCAGAATGAAAAAGACAAGAATAGTTTTGTATCTGCAGAAAGATAGCATGCAAAAAATAAATCGGTTATTAGACCAGCCATCGCGCCTCTCCCCAAACAGAGATCCTGAGATGTTGAGCACTTCACTACAGCTGCTGAAGTAGATGATTTTCAAACACTGTGGTGATGAACATCTGAGTAAAATCTAAAGATGTGTTCAGAACAGGTCTTATCATAGGAAGGATTATTTAAATTGCTAAAAGGGAAGGTGGCCCAGAAATACTAATTCTGCTTACGACTGAAATAATAGGAGCATGTATATGGAATCATTTCCAGATTTCATAACTAAGGGACTCATATCAAAGGTATTATAATTTGATTTTTTTTTATGCTGCAGTTCTAGATTCAATGTTCCAGATTCCATAAAAAGCTTTAAAAACCCCCCAATGCTCAATGAGCCCACTCCCCTCCCCAAACTGGTCCCCTCCTCTTAAATCAATGTTAGATCTACCGCCAGTCTGAGCGGGTGGACGAGCATCCTGCAGCCACCAACTGCACCCAGCCCCACAAAGGCAGAGGGGCAGGCAGAGCTCAGCAGAGACTGCCTCAGCATTCGAAGGAAACACCTTCTCTTGGAGGTGAACTGCTCTGGAAATGGTGATTTTGTAACACTGGGAGTAGTCAAAGGACGGGGACTGAACCACACTCCCCAAACCTCCAGCCGACAGTCGCATCCCGGGGCTGTAACACAACAGCAGCAGTATCCTTGGCCCCAGGAGCCTGCCACAGAGCATGTAACATCCAGAGAAGGTGAGCAAGATAATGTAAAGCACACATTTATTAATCCTTTCAAAAAAAAAAAAAAATTAAGGAGATTTAGGATTTACACTTATCCTGTGCCTGATTTAAAAAGACATTTTAAGTCACGCCTTTGTTTCTAGTTGTATTCTGTAGTTAACTTACTTCTGTTCATAATTAACACTGGGGCTTTGTTTTACTCGAGGATCAAAATAGCTACAGAAAATGATCTGGGTTGTATTTGGACGGATGCAACAAGGTTGTTACCTAAATTCTGAGTACAAGACTCTGCTGTTGCTGATGAGTGAGCAAGAGAGAAATCAACTTGATTTTGTGATCCAAGCTCAACTTTGCATAGCTCAGCACTCAAAAAATGCTCTATTTCTACCAGCGCAATGAAATCTGGCAGCATTTCCACAGCAATGCATATGGAAATCCACAATGTCATCTCTGCAAAGTCATTTTTCACAGAAGTACACCCACAACTGAACTATACCATCAAAAATTCCTTCACTGCAACCTAGCCCAGGGAATGTCAGGCAAATAAAAACCCAGCAGGTCACACCACAGCTATCCTGTTCATGTGACACAGGAGTAGCTGAAGAGAAAAAAAATTGCTTTTAATTAAAACTAATGTATTAATAATTCAATGAACTACTTACACACTACTATCTGCTCTTAACGCCTGCTGTTGGTGTTTGGTTGGCTAAGGACACCAATGTGGGGCAGAGGGTTAGGATGCTGGGGAGGAGAGGAGAGAGAAATGATGGGAAAATGGGACGAGGAGAGTTGCACACTTTGCCTCCTTAAAATAGATTAAAAAAAATCAGGGGATAATATTTTATGGAGCAATAGATCTAATAAGAGGACAGTTATAGTCATTCACGGTGGTCTAGAGAACAGGAAACTCTATGTGAGATAAATGAATTACACCACAGTAAATGCACGGGTACATCCATTTTGGATTTGGACCTTGTACGTGCAACTGGTGTGAAACCACAGACAAGACTTGGTATTGACATCTGTGGTTTGTGGGCAGCACTTCCATTACACAGGCAGGATACAGACTCCCTGCAGCCAGAAGACCTATTGAGATCGTCTAGCTAGAAGACATCATTTTCTTACATCGCATACAGTGCATCTATGTTAAAAATTAATGAAGACTTGGGTACCGATATCAATAAAGATGGACAAAAGTGAATACTATGTGCAAGAGGTTTCTGTGCACCGGAGGAAAAGAATCACTTTCAGTGTTCCAAGAGGAATACCACACACAGTTACTTTGCTAGTGCTGCATCCCCAAAAGTCAGCGCATCAGCAGATGCCACCGATCCGTGGCAGGTTATGCAAGGTCCAGAGCACACTTCCTACAGAAACTTGCCAAAACAGAAATCCTTTTAGTACTTAACTTGAGATTTTGTTAAGATTTACTTAATCTGACTTCTTAAAGCACATTTTCAAAAGCAAAAATGATCAATAACTCCACCATTAAATTGCATTACTTCGCATAAGTAATTTGGGACAATACATTAAATAAATGAATGAATAATCCTTGAAATCTACATACAGTAGGACAACAGCTTTAATAGCAAACCTCTGCTGGAAGGAAAACCAGCAATTCAGATGCCTCATTCGATCTGTGAGGCAACTTATGAAAACCAGAAAACAATTGGTTTCATACTGGAAGCAAGTGGATTAACTTTAAAAGACACCGGTGTAGCAATTTATAGCTATTACAATGTTTTTGACAACATAAATTTCCAATTTCAGCAGCCAGAGTAGGTGAAGCTTTAAGTACAAAGAGCTCATTGATTCAATATGTCTGTACAGTTTAATTCTGAAAAATCGATCACTGTGCATTTCCTCCAACACTTTTTTTGTAGCCTCCTCCTCTACAATTTATTATTATTGCTTATTGCTAAAATAGAAACGGTGATTCCACCACTCTCAGCCCCGCTAAATCAGTATTTAATGCCGCATGGCTGTCCTCCTTGTATAAAGGGATAGCTTTATTATGACAAACATTATTGTTAAACATTTCTTGGTTATGTTTATAGTTGGTGGCTATTATTTGAAGAATTCTCTGTTTTCTTTAAATAATTTCCCTTGCCCCACTTACGTCGTGCCGAGCTCTTGGAATCACCTCTAAGGGAAAGGGTCACTTTTGGCTTATGAAACATCCCCAGGCAAAAGCCAGAAGCTATAAACATGAATTTTTCATTATATTAATTGTCCTAGTTTAACTATGCAACATGACTCTTCGGGATAACTGATACAGAATTTTAATTGTGTGTGAAATATTCAGTCCTTATAAGCCCCCTTCCTAACCTTTTTTATACTGGAGGGAGCTTCTGCCAACAAACACTGCCTCTTAGCTAATGTTCAACTTTCTCTGTAATTCACTTTCCTGACCTTTTATTTTGACATTTTCACCTCATATATTAATTTCTGCCTGCACTGAATACTGCAACATTATAATTACTTACATATAAACCTTTCATCACATCTTTCTTTGGACTTAGTTAGAAGATGCTGTATATCAAATAACAGCAAATTTCACATTAATCAGCTGGCCTTTCAGAGGAACAGGCTGCCAGCAGCCGGGAGATGATCACACCTAGAGCCTCTGTGCCGCCGAGCACGGGTCAGGGGATCCTTCTGCTTGAGAAAGCAACACGGGGCACCCAAAAGAGAGAAACCAGCCTTCCCAGACCTCCCACAGCACCTGTGGGCGTGTCCCCAGCCTTGCCCTCGCCCAGCTTTAGGGCAGCAATAAATTAAGCAGGACACCGAGCACCCTCCCTGCACATCCCAGGAGCCCCGCCACCCCAACAAGCCTTCAGACAGGCTTGAGACTTACCTTTCTCATCCTCCTTTCTGCATTAATGGATATTACGGGTAATTCAAACCACTTTTTCCAGCGAATTTATTACCTATATCAAGAAAAAACCCACATAAATCATGCAGGTTTTATTGTATATTTTTATCACGCACAAGCTCTTGTGTGGGTAAGATGCAGTGACGCACTGAAGCAGTCACATTCAATACATGTTCTTCTCATCTGGTTTCCACACTAGAAACAAGGAATGAAAACTGCACGAGGCTTAATTCAGGTGATCAGCTCTAGTAAGGTGGTGTCCGTTGGACCTGACACCTCCTAAAACCAGCCCGGCGATCCACCTGAGGACCCGCCACAGTAGGGTGGCATACATACATACATACATACATACATACATACATACAGCAAACGGTGCTTTGTGCATCCCTGTACGCACCAAATCGCCACGCCAGAGTCTGACCTGCCTCAGCGGACACGAGGAGACCTGTCCAGTTGGTAACAACCACCCAGTTCAGCAGCTGTTCTCTGTGGTGTTTCTGCTTCTTCGGGATAGAGATGAAAGTCTCCAAATTGCCCAAGTGAGTGCAATATCCCACAGTGACTTCCATACGCCAGCGTGGACTTCAGCCCTCCTCTGCCTTGCTGGCTCCTCTTCCCACAGCACAGCAGTGTTTAAAGCAGCATCTTTCCAGGGACAGGCAGGTGTTGGGATGACAACCCATGGCAAGCAAGAGAGAGATTTAACGTCTCAAAGTCCGAGCCTAACTTCTTTCTAGTCCTGTTCCATCAGATATCATAAAAAGCATTTAAATTTTTTCCACAGCAGCCGCCTTCAGAAAGTCTCTTGGATGTGATCTCTCTAAATACAATTCCAGCCTTTTTGGGTTTTTAATCTTTTAGTTGCACTGAAGGAATTGTAGGACCTTCACAGCTGTCACAAATTTTTGATACCTAGACAGAAGAGACTTTCAAATGTGTGCAAGCAGCACAGATGTTTTTGCATTGTTCTTCCAGCTTCCATTTGGCCAAGACCCTTAGTTCTGTTATTTACCATGGAGACCAGCAAAAAACTAATCCAAATATGTGGGTGAATTGAAGTAACCTTGTCAATAGTTCTGAGAAGTGGGTATGTGCTCAGCGGAGCAAGAGAGACAGAAAAACACACCAAAGCCATTTCAAACGTCATACAGTGTGAGCTGCAGTCACACTGAAACTATGCGTCAGTGGAAAATATCCACAATTCTGTTATCCATCCTTTTATTTTACTAGCTAATAAAGATATAACTCAATTGTCTGCAGGCAGACACAGCTGAGTATTCTTCATGTAGAGATCTAAGTCACCATCTCGTATCCTGAACATTAAACAGACTGAGATTCTGGAGCAATGCTTGACACGCAGGATAAAATTGCACAAGAGAGAAAAAGTTGCAACAGCTGATTATGTACATGCTGCCATACATTAAATACATTTTCTGCAGTAGAAAAGTATATAGAGACAACATCACAGAGATGTTCCTGGGTTGCTCAGCCTTTCCAGTTCCCATAAGGCATTTCACATTTCTCTTCCTTCCTCTTGACGAGGTCCTATCTTGCCAGTCCTTAAACAAAATCTCCGCTCCAAAATTTACAAGCACATTTTCAACTCCTGACACTAACAAGAGATTTTCCCACTAACTTAGAAAGCCACAGTTTCATCTTAATCTTTGCAAAATAACTGAAATGCAACTAAGAACATAAGCATTACTAAGCAGACATCATCTGTGCCAGAGATAATCCTGTCGCTGAGAGGGCTGTGAGGTATTTATCCCATATTTTTGCTTTCCAAGACCACTAGAACAGTGTTTTGTTAGTACACTTGGAGATATCATTAGCTGAACCGACATGCTATTTTATTGGTCTCAAATTCAAAAGACAAGTCAGCTCAAAACTCCAACCAATATCTTTACTTCTAACTTGTTAGGAAGAAGCAGAGAGCTCACAATCAATGTCCCACTATTTTTTAAATACCATTTCAAATCTCTCTGAGCAGATTATTTCAAAGCTTGATTCCAGCTCACCGCAGAGTGATGCTCTTGTGGAAGTCCTGGTAATGGGAAAAGAGCAAGCAACACAATGGCTATTTATCAGAGCACATTGTAGGAGAGAACTTTGTGCCCATAAAAGAACAGCCGGGCCCCTTGGGTCTGTCCAGACACCAGCACTGCTATTTAACCGCTGGAAGCTGGAGGAACATTCAGAATCCTGGAATGCAAGTCAGTAAATTAAACGAGTGAAGCTTCTCTCTTCTTTAACCGTTACGAGGAATTTTCAGCAAAATTCTGAAACCCAGGCAATGTGGATGCTTTATTCCCAGCACAAGGAAATGGTAAGAAACTTTCCCAGGCTTGGCAAAGGGCAAGTGAATTAATCATTTTGGGGTTTGCTATGTGCGTTCAGTGCATACCTGCACAGTCTGGGGGACGCTTCACAAGTCACAGCTGCGATTCCACACGTTAGGCTGAGCCAAGTCTGGAATTCGGAGCGAAGCTCCAGCCATCTTCGTATGAAGGATACAGTGTGTCATGCCCAAAGTTACAGAACTTCATCTCTAAGAATAGCACCCTGCCCTGAGAATGTAGAAGCAAATCTACTTTTTAACTTACAACTTTAAATTAATCAAAAATTGGCCCTCTCAGATCCTTGGCACCACGTATCACACCAGATATTTGTTCTTTCTCACTAAACCATTGAGCTGGTCTCTTCAGCCTTCCTACTTACACAGAGCTTGCATCTTATACCATTTTTTATTACTTTGTTTAATGAATACGAAGGGACATTGTCCTCTGTTATTCTTCACAGACGAAAGTCTCCTCGCAGAAGAACTAAAGCAAACACTTCTAATCACACCGACCTCCTTTATAAGGCAGTTCAACACAGACTGATTCGCAGCACTGCGGGTATCATCGCTGCTGCTGCTGCAGGCAATTCCAAGGCAAACCCACACCCTCAGGAAAGGCTGCGTTCCCCTACGGCTGTATGGGGCAGGTGGCACCTCGCAACAGAAATCTCTGTCGTCTTGTCCAAGTACTGTTCCAAGGGAAAAGACATGTTTTATGCTTCCTTTTCTGTGTCTTCACTTGCTTGGATTTCTTTGAGTTTAACCTCATTATCAGACATACCTCACTTTTGTTACTCCTAATATAGGGGTAATTGTACCACCTCTAAGCTATATTATCTTTTTAGATGACTCCCAATTGTAATTTCAATATACATAGTCATTTTTGGCAACATGTTATTACCAATCAAAAATTACTCTGATTTTTTTCTACCAGAGTTGGTAGTAACTGAAGTCAGTTAAACTGGTGCTAGGAAAAACCAAGGTTAAACTTATCTAAGCTGAAACACAGAAAGATGCTGTCTGCGTGGCTAATGACACACTATTTAAATCCAGGAATATATCCTGTGCTATCCCAACCCCACATATTAACTAAAAGTTGGCTCAGTAATAGCATAAGCATTTTGTTTTGTTTAGTGTAGGAATGGTCTACAGTTAAGTGCAGTAACAGGGATTGTATTCTGCACAGAGGGTAACGAGCCCTGGGAGAGGCATATGCACAGCCGTCGCCATAAAGCAGAACTGTCTGCACAAAAGTTTGTTAATCTGTGCTATGAGACATTTCCATTAAAACACGTTTCATAAAGCCACAGGTTCATTCTGCCAAACCCAGGCAGCTAGACCGTCAGCAAGCAAAAGCCATGGAAGACCTCAGTCTCTGTTTAACGACCGTTTCAACAAAACCTGCATTTACCCAAAGACCAACAGCAAATCTTGTTCTGCGCCGTTCCCCAAGCCAGATCCCTGAATCCCAACCTATGTGCCTATAGACTTTTCTCTATTTTGCTATGGAAGTAGGGGATAAATTCTTCTAAGACCTGAACACTCGTGTATCAGTTAGAAAGAGCACTCCAAAAGCAACTGACTTTTATATTCACCATAATGTTCGACAAGATCCTTAACACTGACTTTACAGTAGGACATAGTATAAATTTAAGAGATTGAATTAAGATAAGGAATAAACAAGACAGAAGAGAAGGCTAAAGCCATTTATTACAAATACACAAAAGAAATATCACTACAGCTTCTAGAAGTGATAGATTACTTTTTTTTTCAACAGGCCCTGAAGGTGAGTCGATTTGAATGACTTTGGAAAAAGGGAACACGTTAAGTCTGAAGCTGAAAATCCACCGCAGAGAACGTCTAGACAGCGAGTCTTAAATCTCACTCCTAAATCAACTGAGCTGCAGCTCAGCTGTCCCTGCCATGTCGTCATGCCGGGTGAGAGACAAGTCTCGGCGAGGAGGAGTCCCCAAACACCGCCGCAAAGATGAGCTCTGAGCACCTGGGGTGACAGCCCATCCCACCCTGCAGCAGAGATGCCCTGTACGAACGGTACCGTATCGGGTTTTTTTTTCCAAGGAGCCAGAAATGTTCTGCCTGAGTTTCCAGGTGGATTTAACAAGCACATCTGCTGCAGCAGCAAAAGCAAAAGCAGCAGCCAACCTTTTAATCTACAGATCTCAAAATACTTACAAAAGAGACTTTTATCATTACACCGTGGTACAGAGAGAGAAAATGTGGCCCTGGGAGGGAAGGTGACCGAACGGAGAGCGGGCGTCTCAGCCCAGTGCCACAACATCCCCACCTCCACCACTGCATGTTCTCTGAAGGTGCCCACTAGCTATTCTCCTCCTTTAATAACAGCAGATCTTCCAGGTGTCATTTGTTTCAGGTATACTCTGAACACAGGCATAAGAAAACTCAACATCATCAAATGTTCAGTGTCTTTTTTTCCCCACACAGAAAGGAATATAAAACTCCTTTTACCAATTTCTGATTCCGCTGGCTTCCCAGACCTCTTTCACAGACTCGGATACAAAGTCGTGTTGTATTTTGTACACCAGAGGGTAAAAGCTGTAAATTGTATCACTTTGGGTGCTGTCTTCTTCAACTGTGATTTATCAGACCCAGCTCACCGTGAGGAGTATTATGCAGGGGAAGAGGAGTGATAAATGCCATTAATGACTGGCCTGAGACCACGCAGGACGAAACAGCAGGATAATAAATAGTGTGGGACTCCTACCTCCTGGTCATGGCCGTAGACCATTAGACAAAGATATTGGTTTATGCTTACAACAGGTTCAGACACACTTCATTCTTTCGTTTAATCCATGAAAAATAGATTTAGCGGAGAAATAGACATGCCGTAACTCAAAAATAACAGAAAAGCTTTTCCTTTTCCCTCCTTTTTCTTTTTTTTTTTTTTAAATTTCTCCCTTTCATCCATCCCTTTACTTGTTCTTCTCCCTCTCCCGCCGCAAACACATCCTTTTTTTGGTGTTGGGTTTTTCCCCCCCCCCAGAAAAAGACAGGAAGAAGTCCTACCGTTGTTACTGAACCTTAATCTTTGCCAGTCCTTGGTTTGACTCTCTCTAATTTCAGAAAAGATCCCGAAGCTAATAAACAATTAAACCACAGAGGAAAGCCACCTGGAAGATGTATTGCAGATGGAATTAAACAGCGATTTACTTTTTTTTTTGGCTAAGCAGCCAGAAAATGCAAAAATATTCTGAGCAAGCCGACGGCTTTGGGATTCATGGGGTGAGATTCATGAATTTGGTAGCAATTGTATGCAAATATCAATAATTTCATATAGCTGTTCCAGTGAGTAGAAAAATATATAAATAATAATAAAAACACCTTAAAGAATAAATGGGGAGAGAAAGAAACTAAGGGGTGGTGCAGAAATCGAAATGTCAGAGAATGTCGCAGGCAGAGGGTAGGTATGGGAATAACAGATCCAGAGCAAATCTGCTGGAGATGTTAAGCGCTGGCAAAAGATCAAAGCGATAAGAAGCAGGAATGGAAATAACCTTTAATTCTGTGCCTATAAGAGGACGTGAAAAAAACGCTGCAAAGGCCAGCCAAGGTAACATGGAAAGGGGCCTAGTCATGCGCTGGGAGCTCTGCTCGTCTCAATCCAAACCTAAGGCTTTTGTCCTACTTTAAAGAGCAATCTGCTAAAAACATAGCACAGAAAAGCTCTGAAACAAAGCTGGAATACTTTGGGTTTGTGGGTTTTTTTTAGTAAGCCAAGGCCTTAATTGCAGTTTTCTAACTCTTCAGACATCCCAGCCTCTGTGAAGATGTGTTTTCACTCCTCTTCTAGATATGGAGGCAAGCCTGTTCACACTGTCCGTAAGAAATGCTATTTATGGCACCATATTTAATTAGATGACACAGTAGAGACAAATGACCAAACCCTGCCACTCCTCCCAGCACCCTGTTTCACCACTGAAGACATTCAGAAAGCAGTTACTCATCAGATGCCAAATACCCACTGTCACTGAGAAGCTCTACACAGCCCAGACTAACCACTGCTTGCTTACTAAGATGACAAGCAACAAGCAGATTGTCTTTTCATTTGAAATCTAGTCATTATTGCTTTGCTACAGAGCAGGTATCAACCTGCCCAGGTGCTCCACCAGTGCAGGTCCTACAGCCCAAGTCCCTTTCTCAGAGTGCACACAAGCTCAGCCAAACCCTTATCTACTTGTCTTCAAAGCAGAGGAATGCAGCTTTGCTGGAGCACGGGCAAACGGTGATCTTCTCTAAGCTTGAGCTAGGGTTTGCCTGAATTCAGAAGAGTGTACGGAGCTGTTAAAGAATACAATCTCTGATCCAAACATGTTTCTGTCTTTGAAACACCTGTTTCTACCTTCCTCATCCCCATCCCAAAGTGCCAAAACACTGCCAGGGAATGGTTGAGGATTTTACAGCTTGGTCCCAATCTAGAAATCCCAGACAAACCTTAACTTCACTAGAGTAACAAATCCAGTTTTGCAAAACTTAAGATGCTTCCATAAACTTGGCTGAAACCTGGAGAATTGCTGAGCTTTTGAGCAGTATCCGAACTGAACCACAGGGAAAAACTGAGGTTCGTTCATCACTAATTAAGGGCTTAACTGACTTTACCAATGCTTAGCATATGTTCTTCCCTATTAGCTTCCAAGAACAACAGTCCCACAAGATTATTTTGAGCATGAGTTGAAATAAGGTGAACCATACCTTAGGCCAACAAAGTTTTCCAGAAGGAACAAACACGTTGTTTACTCTGAAGTCAATGCTAAAGCACAAAGTGTTTACCCAACTCCAGCACACACAGCCACTGAG
Organism: Grus americana; assembly: GCF_028858705.1. Taxonomy (NCBI): domain Eukaryota; kingdom Metazoa; phylum Chordata; class Aves; order Gruiformes; family Gruidae; genus Grus; species Grus americana. The sequence continues at coordinate 6,036,503 of NC_072865.1, forward strand.
CAGCCACATTTCCAGCAAACTGAATTCAGCTTTATTCTTACTTCTTCACTTCAGAAATTTCAATTTGCTCACATAAATCTGAACCGTGATACAAGATATTACAATAACGTCCATTCCAGTTTTTCCACAAGACAGTTGTACAGTACTCTGCTGGTTACAATAGGGCTGATAACCTGTGTACCTGCACAATGTTTTCTCTAATGCACATAGATGCGATATACAATATCCAATACAATATATGCAATATATATTTGTTATGGGAACTACCTACACTGAGCCCTATCAAAGGCCTCAAAAAGGCTAAAATGAGGTTCTGTGGAGCACAGAACTTGCTCCACAGGAAAAAGTTAATCCTAAAGTGGATTTCTTGCCACATTATGGTCTAAAACTACACAGTGCTTACTAACGTCCTTATCTGTAGGCACATATGGAGTTCCAGAGAACTTGCTGTGATGCTTTTATATTTAAAGGTTTATACGGTCAGAGGCTTAGATGTCATTATTCATGAGCAAATAAAATTTAAGAACTGCAAGGCACTATGGAAAATGTCAAATGCAGTTCATCTCGTTTTCACATAAGTTTTTATCATCATCATTTCATCAACACCATTTAATGTTATTGTTTGTTGCACAGGAAAAATATAACTCCTGTTTTTTTAAAATGGAACACTCAGTTAATAAAACAGGATATTTATTTATGAAGTTTTAAAAATCAATTTCGTTCCTACTAAAGCCAACAGAAAATTTCATTGATTCCACTGGGAAATAGGTCGAGTCTTCAAATATAGGCCAAAAAAGTAAGGTTTCCTACAAATGTAGCATAGGTATACTGCCAAAGGGCCTAAAGCCATCAAGTGCCAGCTCTCCTGCAGATACTGGGTGGTGGGACCGGAGGTCTCTCCTGTCTGGTTCAGGATCACCCAACTCCAGTGCAAGGGGAAGGGCTCAGCCACTTCTGTAACGCAGCCAGGATTTGGTATGTGCGCCTGAACTGAAAGCAAGCAAAAATCTTGTAATTTTCCTCAGGGACCAAAAATTTCATCACTGAAAGGTGCTGCCATTTATTTTGTAATGTCCTGCCACATCCCAGGTTAATACGCTTACGGCTGAAATCCTGCCAGCCCTTCCTACCACCGTCTTTTGCTAGAAAACCAGTATCACTGGCATAAATAAATAGTTGGCACCAGGCAGATCTCCGTCCACTGTGAAAAGGTCAGACACATCCCAGACTATTTCTAGTACATATTTAGGGCCCATTCAGGCTTGATTTATGCTTCCTTTTAATTCAGAGAGTTAAGAATAGCATAAAGTTACAGTACTTTAAAATTCATTTAGAAAGCGTCTAAATGGAAAACCTAATGACCTTCCAGTGACCCAAGACAGATTCAAATGTGATTAGTAACAGAAATGAAAATTCATTTTCTTGTGATAAAGGACAGTCAGCTTCATAATGATGATGTTATAACTTAGTCTTAAACCAACTATATTTATAGCCTTGCTGGTGTCTTGCGCCATGTCTGGTGAAATAGTTTTTTCTATCAAAATCCAAACACAGCCTCAGTAGCTAGGATCTTCTCAGGCAGCAAGTGCTTTTTGGTGCCTGAAATCTCTTCGGTAAGCCTGACTTCTCAAGCAAGTATGGCTCAGCAGTTTTTGAAAATGAGGCCTTTGCAAAAGTATTAAAAATTCTAACTTACAAGCTACCTTCAAAAATGTAGGCCACCTGTTACATTCAGTGGAATAATAATCAGGATGCTTGTTCTCAAATCTTCAAGCAAGCCAAACTGGCTACGGAATATGATTTCCCTTCCACAGACTGCCAAAGTCAACTGTCTGGTGTAAGAGATGCTCAGTTTGGAAGTTGCTTCCTTGAGGGAAGATTATGTGCTAAGAACAGCTCGAGGGGACTCAACCACAAGTACATCCCAGGACACAATCCTTTGCGAGGGAGAAAGACGCGCTGCCATGTTGCTTTGCCTGAATTCAGATTTGAAGAGGCATTCAGCATTATTTCAGGGGTTGAAGGGAGAAAGAGGGGAAAAAAGTTTGTTAAGTGATGAGGCTTGGCATTTTGTGGTGGCAGATGAAATAGAAAATGCAGGATCAGTGTATACACCAATAAAGCTTTGAGATACTGTAATGAAATCCTGCACACGTAATCCAAAATCTTGGTTGTCTACCCCAGTGTCAGCAGTCTGAGACAGACTTCAGGAGCCCTGTACTCTGGGGCTGTTCCATAGCAGCACAGGGGAACGCTAGTTGGACTCAACGGTCTTAAAGGTCTTTTCCAACCTAAATGATTCTATGGTTATCCTGCAGTGTTTGCAGCTCGGCTCATGTTTTATGTATAGGAGATGTAGGATGTCAAGCTGAAGAGTGGTGTACACAGCCAAAAATGTCCTGCAGCTCATCAGTGCCTGAAAGATCAACTACGGAACATCTTCTTCTATCAAGGCATAAGAAAGTTTCCATTCCCATCAAACACATTTCAAAGTGATTCTAATGTAGGACAGGAAAAAAAATCTCCGTCGTCGTACTCTGCAGTGGGAAAAGTGGGGAAAGATCAGAAGAATCCAGGTTTAGTCCTTGAATCTTGAACTATCACACTGAAAAGTTAGCACTCACAAGTGGCCATAATAAAGGGAGCCAATGCAGTTATTTATCTCTTCTCCTGGTAGTCAATTTGTGCATTTACCTCTCTCTGGAGAGGTTATCTTTATTTTTTATATATATATGAATATATCTATAATATATATGAAAATATATATATAATATATATATATATGCCAAGGGAAGTATCTTTCACCCATCCAGAGCAACAAATGCCAACAACCTAAAAATCTGCCACTGGAGACTTTACCTGTCTCCCAGAAACTGTAATTGCCTTCTTGGTATCGCTAATGAACTGAAACTCTGTAACCTACATTCAAGCTGTCAAATCTTGCAGCATACTAATATTCACAAACCCAAACACATCTCTTTTCTCTCCATACAACATACACTATTTTCACTAATTAAACTATAGAAAATAGAGGCATTTTAACTGTCTTTTCATTTCCTAGACACATGTTGCTTTACTTGAAGAAAATATTTTTTATCTGCAAAACCAAGATTAACTTCAGGAAAATGACTGTGGAAAGCAGGTTGGCAAATTTATATGATGGAATACAGACAAGACATTTATTAAAAATGGCATTTCTAGCAATGAACCCCAAAAATGTTTAATATTAAATTTTGTTTTCACATATCCACAGGAAATATAGCTGTACTGCCATCCCACACTCCCAAACATCCTCCTGCTACTTGCATCATGGGAGTCAAAATACTTCACTGAAATTCATGGCAAAACAAGCAAGCAGAACACTACTGCCTGTTTGGACACCTGAATGGACAGGTTATTGTCTCACCAAGTTCTCACACACACACAGAAGGATTCTGGTGATCTAACAATGTGCGCTCCACTTTCCAAACTAGCGGCCTGATGGGCTCAGAAATCCCCTGCATCTCCCAAAGCAGAGGTTAAGTAGAGAGAAAAATAAAGCCAAAGAAACGGATTTCTGGCAAAATGAAATGGAAGGTAAAGGCTTAGCTGGCTCTGCCATTTGTCAATTGGTTGTTTCACTAGACGCACGCAAGAGAACAGATCTGTAAAATTAATTGGATGGCATCGCAGGTGAGCTATGCGTTGTGTAGGTCTTTAAAAGCAACCTGGAGCCTCCTCTCTTCCTCGCCCCTTCACCTCATGGTTGCACATTGCATAACTAGATAGACAAGAGATACTCACCAATTAGCATTTTAATAGCTCTTTACAGGTAACTATGACAAGCATTTCAGAAGCTACTTTCTTGACTATGTAAGCTTTCATAATTCAGCAGTATTACCTGTGTGGAATATGAAAGAGAAGCTGCAGGTTTTTAACTCAGAAAATGAGATGGGGTGGTTTGCCTTTATTCCTTTCTGGAGACTAGTAATTTCTGCCTGATTTCTTTGTCTTTTTAGTAATACTCCATCGATGGTCTTTGCTCAGCAGTTCCAGGAAACAGGCCTGGAATTGGGTTGAAATCCTGCACAAACTTCAGGTACCCACCCCAGTAACAAACCCTTTCAATGTCTCTGGGTTTGTATATTTGTTGCACAACCCATGCTTAAGGACTGTCTACCCAGGACATCCAGGAGGAAGGTCAAGTCAGTCAAGTACAATTTATGAGACCTTAGCATTCATAAGCTCCTTTCCGTCCTGGAACCTGTCACATGAAAGGTTTGTCCTATAAAACCACTACGTAGATATAGTAGAATTTCCCTGACACACCCAGCTCCACTGCTGTCGTTATCCTTACAACACTCCTACATCTCTCGCACAGCTTCCCCTGCAGACAGCCCAAACTAGGTCACTATCCACGGACTGAGTCATCATGCCTAACTTTAGCATCTGATGCAGCTAGCTGTTTAGGAATCTACTCACCTTAGACCCTATAAATAGTCAGAGAAGGAAAAAAGGCATCTCCAGACAGTGATTCAGAACCAGACACCAACCGAGATGAGTCCTTTTCCAGAGGAATTTCTCTGTATCTGCTGACTGCGTAAGGTGGAAGCCAAGGGACACAGGGTGGGTGGCTGTGTGTCAGAGCTGGGTGCTAGGCAGAGTGCTTTCACATTATAGCGATAGCAAAACCTGATATTAACCTCCATTTTAAATTCTTGGGGACAGGCACAGAAGGACTATTTTCCTGTACAACAAAACTCAGTAATAACCGTGCTCACATGTTTGCGCTTCTTCCAGCGTCCACACCGCTGGCTGATGCTGCCATCCGCTCCTCGGCTGCCACAGTGGCTGGGGCTGTGCTCACCCTGGCACCACTTTGGGCAAAACAGATTCCCACCACCCCGAATTACAGCCTCAACAGCTTCCCCTACACAGGAGAAGTTCCTCCGAGGCCCTCTCCTAGCCCCAAAGCTTCACTTAATAGCGCTATTTTCTCAGTGAATAACTAAGCCCACTTCTGCATAAGCACTAGACCACCTAACAGTTGCCCAGTTTTTACAAGCAACAAAACAGGAGGTAGAAGGAAATAAAACCGAACAGATAATCTCCATCCAGCCCATGTTTGTTTTCACTGGATAGATGTTAGTACTTTGCAATTGTTTTCATTCACAAGTGTGAGTGGGGGCCCTAACCGGTGTGTTTGGTTGTAGCATGTTATATTATGAAAGCAAAACAACAACCTGCACCATTTAAGTATATTTTCAAAAACCAGAATATTCAGAACAATTAATTTATCTCTTCTTTTCAACCAGGATTTGTGTTTCTACTCAGCGATGTTTCCATAATCTCAACTCCAGAAAATTTTTACAGCCACTGCTGTAAAACCCTCCTGATTGAAACTACTGGTTAGTTAGTGATGTGCCACTTAAGCTAACGGCTGTATGCTAATGTGCCTCACTCTGTCCAGCACAGTAGACATGATTTATTTTTTCAGTACATTTCCATCACACCACTCAAAATGCAGGCTGTGGAGAGTGAGTTCTGTCTTCTAACCTCTCTTAAAATTGTGGAAATTTCATGTAAATTGGTGTAATTCACATCTCAGAAGACAAGTATCTGCCTTTCTTTCCCCCTGGACCGTAGCAACAATTGTCATCAAAATTTCTAGAAACTTATCAGAGCAAAGAAAAACCTCAATGACCAAATATTTTACTGCATAGTCTCTTGATATTGCCTTTTAAATAAGTACATTCCTTGAAAGAAGGAAAATGAGTGAAAGACCCTTAGACTGCCATTTATTAGATACCACTTCTCCATAGCACAGATATATTTAGGCCTTCTCCAGCATTATTATTAGATACCACTTACCCATATCATTGATAGAGATTATTTAGATCTTCTCCAGCAGTGTGGTGCTAGAGAATAGCAGTGATTTCACTGAGCTTTGGATTTACTCTCACTGAAAGTATTTCAGGAATCAATCACTGCCCAAGTATCCATCAGAAAACACTTCAGTTCATATCAAGTCCAGTAGGAAACAGCAATAAGAACAGATTGTCCTGCAACTCTCTAATACAGAAAAATAGAAACCCCACGTTTAAATAGCATTTCTAAAGCAGCAGTGTCAAAAGTTGTCTCAGGTTCAAAGATTGCTTACTGCAAACGCCTTAATTAACGCTTGTGCAACCCTAACCCTGGTTCCCAGTGCTTATGTATTATGACACAGCTTTTAATGAGACGCTCATGTACTCTTTTTTCCACTGAACCCCTGACCACACAAACTATAAGCATGTGTAGATGTGATTCAGAAGAGGGTAGTGAATAATTTTCTGTGGAATTTCTTTTATCACATGTCGCAAAAGATGAGAAGCGTGTTGAAAAGTGTCTAGGGAAGGAATACAAAGCGATGTGCTGGAGAACTGAACTCCACTCTATCACACGCATCACAAAGATTTTCCTTTGCAGGTACCACTAATATATGCTCTTCATTTAATAGCCATCTGGCTTGAAATATCAGCCTTTGATTTTCAAAAGCCTCAAGTGCTTCTATCTGCAACTGGGCGTTACAGCTGCTCAGTGTGTTTTGAATGGTTAAATCCCTTTAAAAAAGGTGCCTCAAATGGGCCAGCCTGAATACAAGGAAAGTTTAAGTTCTAACCACTGGTTACTCAGTTCCCTCCTCTGTGGGATGTGGGAAAACCACTCTCTGCTCACAGAGGGCTATGAAAACAGATGCATTAATGGCTCTGAAATGCTCAGGCAGAGCAGTGATTAGCATCAGGGATAAACCCTGGAGGAATTTCAGTCATCAGAGCCGGGTCTGAGGAGGGATCAGGACTGAAGGCATGAAGGGACACTGTGGACAGCAAAAAAGAAAATAAAATCCCGAGCAGATGCTCTCCTGAAGAGCCTCGTTTACTCTGTTCATCAAGTAGAACCTGAATAGCATTGCCAAAAGCCAATCTGGCTGAGGTCTCCACTGTGACTTGGCCCTGGCAAACACCTGACACAAAAAACTTCAGCCCAAAGCAGTAAAGTTTGGCAAATTTTTAGCAAGATTAAATCAGAGTTCAATAATAGGAAGCATCACATAAACTCAATGATAGCTGGTACTACCCACTCTGCTTACAACTCTGCCATCTCTCCAGATAAACCGTCAGCTTCAAATTGCCCACACAGAGATTCATTGAGACACCCGGAGGAAAGTACCGCGTTGCTTTGTTCGGGGGAAAGTGCAAAATTTATCATATGCCTTTTTTTTTTTTTTTTTTTGCTTTCCCTTTTTCCCCTTACTTCAGACTGACAAGTGCAAATTAAAATTTCACACCCAGCCTCAAGCAAGGAGCCTGAAATTCTGATTTGGGGGATTTGGGTAGATTTCTCCAGGATTACATGGATAGCAGCTGCCCCAGACAGCGCTACGCGAGCCTGCCCTGCCCTCGGGCAAAAACTTCTTGGTGCAAACATTTAACAGGGAGAAAACGTAGATGTAGCACTAACAGCATTATTGCACATTCAGATTTCTGTCTTTAATATTGATAATAATGATAATAATAAATATTGATACTGTAAATTACCCTCAGATCATTTCATTCGAGGCCACAGAGGCTACACAAACGGATGGCTCGTTCTCAATGTCACTGCAATAGGGCCACTTACGGGGCACACAGAGATAACCAGGAGGTACTTACATTGAAACACCTAAAACTTAATACATGAACAGTACTGAGCAGAAATTTTTATTGGGCGATTTCTAGAAACAAGACAGGATTTGTTACTTTGGACGATTTTTTAGATATTTGGACCATTTTTTGGATATCCCCTGTCAATAGAAACCTATTGCTATTTTCTCTCTCTGTGGAGGCCCTGCTGCCCATGTTCTAGGAATGGCTGAGGACAGCAGAACTATTGCTGAGATGCTGACCTAGATCTCTTGAGCGTGGTTATTCCATGCCAACCTCAAGAACACTTCTGGCATTGCTAAAGATGAGCCATGGAAAAGAGTAATAGGAGACAGAAACAAAAAAGATTGAGAAATTTTGGTATTGTGAGGTACCAAGCATCTTCAACTCCTTTGTTATCCTTTGCCCTTCCCTGTTCCCTTAGCCCTCAGAGACCTCCGAGACGCACAGTGAACCCACCTCCATTGGTGCCTTCTATTGCCTTCACAATTTTCTTGGACAATTCACTGCTCCTTGAGAAGTCTTGTCTCTTGCTGCCACCCAGCATCACTTCAGTGACAACAAAGAGCAGCAAATGATGGAATAGCTTTGCAAAGTTCATGAGACACACTTACATACCAAAAGCATAACATAACACTCTACCAAATGGGAGTCCCTGGGAAAGCTCCCAGTAAGTTCACAGGAGCCACAACTTCACTCAGGTTTGATTGTCCCAGATTCACTAACATCTGTTGGGTAGAAGCCTGCGTTTGGCATGATGGCATTTCTGATTGTCAATTTTTGACTTTCCAATTATTTTAGTAAGCAAGAAGTGATTACCAAAGCACTTGGGTGAATAAAATTAATGCTCTGAACTTCACACAGATTCAGTGTTATCCCCATTACCAAAGTGCTACAACACGGCAGTGCTGGATGAAAGAACACGTGCGGATGTTAGCAAGTGCCACTCACTTCTGGATTTTTCATTACCTTGAACAGCGGAGTTCCATTTTTATAACGTTAAATTCCCACCAGTTCCTGCTGACATTCATGATTTAACTGGCAAGGACCGCAGTGAACTCCTGAGCGATCCATTTAAAGAAATAGGTTGGATATATTAGCTAGGAATTTTCTGGCACTGGTTCCTATGTTTTGGTTAGTATATACCGCAGCACAGATACTCAATGATCTATTTTCCTCTTTGCAGAGAACAACATTCTCCCCATTTTTGGAAACCATCTAGCACACAGAAAATAAAAAGGTGGGACTAGAGTCAAGTCTCAGTCGTGCTGGTAGATATTTAGTGTAATCTCAATGAAGTCAATAGCTTTGGAGAGTTTTGGACCATCACCAGTGTAGCTGAGAGAAGTTATTGACTCAGTAACTCTTAAAAAGCCTCCATATGACACAGACCTAGGAATCCAACACTTGCTTTCTTAAGGTTTTTGTTTGTGATTATATTTGATTCTCTTTGAAACCTTTTTTAATTCAAAGTCAGGATGTGATGCCATTCCAACACCACACAGCCACACCACATCTGGAAAAGCATCCCTTAAAGAAAATAACTACATCAAAGTCAGGACAGCACTGCAGGATTAACAACGTCCTCCACATTTCCCTGTTGCTTTGTCCCAGTTCTGAATCTATAAAAACCACCCTTGCTCAGTCAGGATGTTTTAATCACCGAGACTTACTCGGGAATACAAATGTACGAATAAGAATCATTCCTCCTTCCAAACACCACCAAACCACAGCAGAACATGAACTCTGCTCAAGGACACACATTTACTCAGCTGATGACTATGTTGCCAAGCTGCCTACCCATTTGCTTTATTTTTCTTTTTTAAGGGTGTGGAAATCTTTGTTCACTTAAAGGCATCCTTCTGGTTTATTGTCCTAGATCACTTACCTTCTGGAAGATGATTGTCAGTACAAGCAACAGTCTGGCTACCGGGATAAAGAAAGGTGCCTTATCCCAAGCAGAATTTGTCTTCCCACAGAACTAAGTTACACAACGACACAAGTGAAGTTGCATCATTTTAACTACAGGAGGTTACATTAGTACGATTTTTGTATTTACATAAAGACGAAGGCGAGGAAAAAAAATAATCATCTACAGGAACTAAAAAGTCCATCTTGATTGAAAGATGGCTGAGACAACCTGATAACAGCTTATGTGTCTAGAAAACACTGGCACATGGAAGGGAAGGGATTTTTTTTAAGAAGAAAGTGGGGGAGGGCTAGCTACAAAGGATAGATTGTGAAAAATTATTAAACCTAGACCCAAGAAAACATTTTTAAACAGTGAGATCATTTAGACTAGAATGTAGGCTCCAAGAGCAAATTGTTGAATTTCTTTCTCTGGAATTCTTTTAAATAAGCCTGAACAATGCACAGGAGGGAGTGGTGGTACACGGGCTCGGGGCACACCGAAGGACCAAAGAGATTATTTCCATAGCAGACAGATGATGCTGATACCGCCATACAAGTGACCTCAAAGATCTGGAGCATTTGGCTTCTGAATCATAAGGAACGATAAACATCTCACATTCAAATCACATTTCTAAGGTTTTGCTTACACTGAAAAATCATACATCAGATGGTACGCAGAGCGGCGTGAGGCAGAGAGACAGATGCGAAGAGAGAGGAATCATTTGTAACCATTGCGAAGCGTCCCTCCACGGGGAATCCTGCGTTTCTCCGGGTTACACAGAAATTATTAAGTACATTTCCTGCCCATTTGGTCAGAGGGAGGGAATATGCAGAATGGAAAGTAACAGCCTCTCAAGGCGAATAAAATTTGAGAATATCAACAGTCAAGAAACAGATTGGAAATATCAAGTCAAAACAGGGCTCCCATTTTAATTCAGCAAACCACTATTAAGCACTCAAAGCTAGGAGAAAAATAGCCAAAACCAACTAATAGCAAAGAAAATGCCTACAACCAAATGGTCTGACTTAATGCTTCTCCACGCTCACGTACAGAAAGGCTGGCATGTACGAGTCTGATCAAGAACTTAGAACCTTGGTGATAAATCATTTGCACCAAATTTTCAACTTCATTTTTAATTCTTTTTTTTTTTCCTTCAGCTAATTATACATTACTTGGAAAATTCTACAAAAACTACATTTCACTCGTGTTTGACAAGAATGGTTATAAAATCAAAATACGCTCTGATTTTGGCCAAAAATTTGTTGTATTTTTCCAGAGGGGAAAAAAACAAAACCAGAAACAGAAAAAAGAAGATATACCTTTGTGGGTGGCCTCTTGCAAAACTGGCAAAAGAAACCCACTGCTTTCCAGTTTCACTTCTATATTCAGACATGTTTGCATAACTTTTGCATTTGGAAAGGATCTTTCATATTTCAGGGGAAGATGGTTCTAGTAAGAAAAAATTCTTTACCCAATAACAAGTTCCTTTTGTATTCTTCATTTTTAGTTTAGCAAAGAAAGCTTCAACTTGTTCAATCCAAAACCCACTGAAACTCAACTCTTATCAAACACAATCCTAACAAAGCTCTTGAGAACAGTACATCCTTGAGACTAAGGTTTTGACATTAGTTTGTTCATCCAGGCTTCCTCCTACTTCTGCCCTTTATCTCCCCAGAAGTTTTGCCCAGGTGGAATTAGAGAACACTGGCTGTTTGTCTCACATTTCTAGATGTCCAGATGTCTGACCAAGCTACTGGTGTTTTGGACCACTCCTCCATGGAAGAGCACTGGTCATGAGGTAACCAGCTCCATCAGTGCAGTAAATCTAGTGCAGCTGCAGCGTACTGGAACGAGTGAGCCACACACGTACCCAGTAAATTTGAGACATCCTTCAGCACTGTCTTACACGTGCAAAGCATGCTCTAGAATTTCATGAGCACACGCAGCAAGCAGGACGCAACTGGTATGCACTGGGTTTACAGCGTGTAGGTGGACCAGTGGTGCGGGACACGCACACAGAGTCCCACATACCTTGCATATTAAGTCCCACACAACTTGGACATTGCAGATGCACTCTGGTCAAAGCACACACGGGTCCTTGTTTGGAAAATTCTGGACAGAGTCATGACACCCAGAGCCTAACAGATTTGTCCATGTCCTATTAAAATCCATCAAAAATTAGGTGGCACTGAAATTCTTCATGAAACTTGATCATTTAGCCATAAAGATATCTTCTACTTGCAGGATACAGCTAAATCAGCAAAGAACAACACTTCAGATTGGAAGGCAGATTGGAAGAATCGAGTTTTTTGACACTGCTTAATTAAGCTATGCTGCTTTTCACACCAGGACTGCCAGCAGAAGGAAAAACATATTGCAAGCATACAGTTCTCTCCACAACCAGACACTAAATGGCACTCCTTCGCTTCCTCACTTTGCTACGTGCCGTTCCACCTTGCCTACCAACCATTCTGGCAGGGAACCATCACGCACTGAGCGTGCACCAGAGCTGCTCTTCCCCAGGAATAAGGTGAGTTGTGCTGCTGTCCTCACCTAGTCTGCCCAGGAGCCAAGGGAGCCCCTCAGCCGGCGGGGACAGGGCACTACGTGTCTATACTCTTAGCACGGAAATTTTTTTCCTGGCAAAGGACAAGAGCACCGAGCAATGAAAGCACCTGCAGCAGTCGCGTGTGTCTTTGGACCCCTCTGCAAAGGGAGAGCAGATCCCAGCCTGGATTTGCACAGCAGCCCCCTCTTCCAGCCTGAGCTCAGCACTTCCAAGGGAAGGAAATTCACCCCGAGGTCTTGGCAGCGTTTCTGAAACATCCTATTAATCACTTTGCGGTTTTTAAGAGCAAAAAGTGAAACGAAATGAAGTCCAAGGGCTTACCCTGACTTTGTCATTAAGGCGATTGTGAGGAGGAGAAACAAGAGGAGAGCAGCTAACACATATACAGAGGTCAGACCAGGAGCTTCAAAGTGTGTAGGTACCTTATTGATTCTCCTTCAGATCTTGAAACCAATAAAATTACCTTCTTGAGATCCTTTCTATAGAGGCTGAAGACAGTAATTTCTCCTGGGCATCTAAAGAACTCGAAACTTTGCACATGACAACAACTTCTACCAGAATGGGGAGAGATCGATACTGCAAGACGCTTTTGGTGTTAGTGCACAGCGCACAGGGAAGTGTGTTTCTATCCTTTTCAGCTATAACAGAACTGAGAGGCACTTTGCTTGAATTTAATGGATATTTTAGGATTTAGGGAGCAAGGATTGCCTTTTGGGTTTGTGTTTTGAGCCAAATTTGCCCATGAATGAGAAATTTTCCTAACTGCTACCACAATAATATCAAATTCTTCCAACAATTTCACTATAAATTGGAAGAAAATAAAATGAGAGCAGCAAAGGCCTCATGCAACATGACATCTTGGTATACAGTGGTCAAAATATTAAGGGGGTATGACTGGTTCCTTGAAAAATGTGGATGAGAAGCCTGAAAGAGACTATGATATCTGCAACAGATGGAAATCACCAAGACATCTCCTGGAGACCTAAATTAGACCAATTAACTATTGTTAAAAAAAAAAAGTGTCTCAGCTGGATAAGACAAAAAGAGAGGAACTGGAAGAATAAACAAGTAACAACAGAGCTGAGGAGTAAAAATTTTAGACTTCTTACACTGTAGAATTAAAATAGTTTTGGTGAACTGAAGAAACATACAGAACAGCCCAATGCTCATTCAATCAATTATTGAAATCAGTTGAACAGTTTTCGGAAAATTGGAGCAGAGGTATGAGAAGAAGGTACTGCCACATGAACACAAAGCAGTGATTATGGGCAAGGAAGGTACTGTGTATGTCCTGCAAATTGGATTAAAACCAAAGTATGAATGGAATAATGAGATTAAGCACAGTGAAGTGCATATCCCAAAAGAGGGCTGTACAAAGAAAATTCAGAATATTATTTAATCAGAAAGCACCAGAAGGAATGGAGGTACAATTATTACTGACAGAGCCTAACAAAATTACATCCCAGCTCTGAATGCACCTGTAACAAACACTGGAGGAAGGCGTACCTGACCAGGTGATAGGAAGAAAGACTGCGCTCATTAAAAAGAAAAAGGAGCAGCTTGCACTGAAATCCCAAGACATATAACTTGGTCGCTTATGATCTGGAAGCTTCTTATCAGATTCATTAACGACAAATTGGTTGAACTGGTTGAAACTAATGATGTGTTTCTTGACATGAGGAAGGGTATCGACAAAGCATAAGTGAGGAGAAAAAAAAAAAGTCATCTCATGGTGGCCGAGCTGCTGAAAGCAGAAAAAGGATCTGCCTGAATTCTGAGCAAATTACGTGAATGTCAATGACATTGTCACAAGCCTGTGTGCTAAGTGGTGAAAGCACATCTGTTGCAACTGTAAAATAGCACATAAAAGCATACAATCTATGCAAGAAATACAGTGGAAAAACAGTAAAAAAAAAAAAAAAAAAGAAGAATATTTTCCAAGGGGCTCTGGTAATTTTTCAGGAACAATGAAAGATGTTGCTGTCTCCTGACAGATGTTAAAGTCATATCAGGGACTGAGGAACCGTGTGGTACAGCTTTGTTAGGAATACCTGGCTCCATTCCATCATGTCCATAGATACCTGTGTATTCCTAATGATGGAGTGTCATATTCTTAATGCTCAATTCTTAACATAACTTCAAGTTACAGATTAGTTTCAATGTGCTCAAACTAATCTCAAAGTAAATCATGAAACTCAAAAGCTACAAAACTATTCAAAACAGAAGCAGACAAGGACACTTTGCAATTCAGGCAAATTCAGCCACCCAGTTTCCCACAGCCTTGCACTGAGTCTGCCCCCACTAAACTCACTGAGAACTCTTCCATTAAAACCAGTGTGAATGGGATCAAGTGCATGGCTTGGCTGAACCCTATCCACTTGCCAACCAGTAATTTATTATTACAAAGGCAGTTTCCAGAAAATGCATTTGTATAAGGTCTGTGAGAATTAGCTATCACATAACATGCATTGCCTACGGGGATTTTGAAAGAGAGACTGTAATTTATTTGGTGGGAGTACAGTTCCATCTCACATTGCAAAGACTCCGAGCTCTCTTTTAAAAACTTTAAAAATTTGAAAAGAAACAATCTAAAGGAAAAAACGTGGCCTTTTCTTTTTTTCTCCCAGAGATTCCTGGAAATGTCCCCACCATCACTTCAGAGACAATCAGGCTCTGACCTGAGACCCATAAGGACTGTAAATCCTACGAGTGTAATCAATCTTATCTGCTGCAAATCTTCAGAGCTTAGATGCACCAGTTTTCTTGCAAGGAACACTCTGCCTTTTGCCTGTGCTTTCCACCAGGGTTTCAGCAGCACAGAAGACCATTTAATTCTCCAGGAGGACATCTGACAAAAGGGTCCCAAATGGAACAGCAGACACACAGTTATTATGGACCAGTAAACATCTCCACGTAGACCTAAGGCTTAACTAATTCAGGCCGCGCGTCCTTCCCAGCCACATCCTACCATCACCGCCAATGGGCAGTGTAACAGCAGCATGAAGGCAGCCAGGTGAGGCTCTCTTGAAGTCTGTCAGCACCTCTAATAAAAGTGTAACAGGAGCTGCTACAACATTTTTACAATCATCCTACCTCTATCACACATCCAGCCACAAATCCTAACCAGATTCATAGCCCAAAAATGGCAGAAACTAACCCCTCAGGGCTGTCACTTGATGTTACTCACCGTCAGTGGAGTTTTAAACACAACTTCCACTTAACTTTCAGCCCAGACTTTATTCCGAAGCCTCCGTTTTCTAATCTGCATTTTGTTGCTATGCTGTTGCCCATACATTTTGCAGCAGACTGATAGATTTTGCCAGTCTCCCAAAAATATTCTGCTTCAGTCATTTATGACCTGCAGGT
The DNA here is from genome assembly GCF_028858705.1 of Grus americana. Taxonomy (NCBI): domain Eukaryota; kingdom Metazoa; phylum Chordata; class Aves; order Gruiformes; family Gruidae; genus Grus; species Grus americana. The sequence continues at coordinate 6,052,014 of NC_072865.1, forward strand.
CAATATCTGAAATGCTACAATGGGTTGCCATGGAAATGTCAATACCATCCGTTTCTCTGCACACAGGTAATTGGGATATCCAAGAAAAATACCTGGAAATTTAGAAAGTATATTCAAGTCATCTTACATTGACTCAAAATCAGATTTCCCCCCTTTGTTTTATTTTACACTGGAGATTGAGCAGTGTTTTAGGGCTGCCTGGGACATTTAATACCCCTAGCTAGAGCCTTTGGGCTGCCTTTTTCTAACCATTTCATAAGCTAACAAGTCTCCAGAGGCTCTGCTTAAAGAAAAACGAAGGAAAAAATACTTCAACTCGCAAGTAGAATATAAAGTAAAAATGTATGATTTTCAGCCTACTCTTTAGTCAGCACTTTCTTAAGAGGGATTGGGAAAAGGCTAAGTCAAACTGCCAGGAAGAATGGTCAGCAAGCCTGTGAACAAGGATTCAAGCCCAGATGTAATCTATGGCTTTAGACAATATATCATGTTAAGCTCAGGTCCTTGAAAGAACTGATTCCCCAGTCCCTATGAAATCCATTTTTCGATGTATTGAAAAAAAAAAAAAAATCTGCTTTAAAAGCTACCTAACAAATATATTCAAGCCCCAAATATCTAGGGTTTGGCATACCCAGCTGCAACGTGAATAAATGCATATGAGAGCACTGAGACACAGAGAGGATCTCTGTAAAATGGGAACCAAACTTCTGCCCTACTCCACAGGGAGAAAGACACGTACGACTGTGGTGTGTTCATTACTATATATAACAGCGTCTCTCTAAAAAAGGAAAACTCTAGAAAGAAAGCAGCTCAGTAGGATGAATGAACTCTGAACATTATGATACAGTGAAGTTCAATTAGACAAACGGGATTGCTGCCCACTCGCCAACAACAAAACACAGCTCCTAAGATGCAATTCTCAGTGCCGTTAATTTCATATATATTAATAGTCAGTCAAGGGTGATTTCTCATGTCACTACTGCGTTACTGTTGCTGCCAGTCATACCAGATGCCTTCCCATGAAGTGACCTGGGTTTGCTGACCTACAGAAGAGTGTTGTTTCCAAAATGCCACCACTTCCCACGTCCAAAGACCCATTCAAAACTTCACGTCACTTAAACCTCACTGCCAATTTATTCCGAAGATACTTCACAAAGAGATCAGAGAAAACAAAACAAATGGTTCATATTTCTTTAAAAGTTTTAAAAAAAAAATCCAAGGTAAACTTTCTCTGCTGACTTCCCTGCTACGCGTGCGAGGTGGTTTTTGAAGGGAGGCGCAGGGATGGGCGTTTCAGAGGCATCTACTTCAGGCATAAAAGATTTCTCAGTGTCTCTCATCAGTCACTCAGCAAGTACCTTCAACAACTGTAATATGCCTCCACATGTACAATAGGAAAAAACATCTCCTTGACAGGCAAACAGACGTGGTCACAAAGTGCACAGATACCCGATGACAAGATTATAAATTTAAAAAAATTCCCGCAGGTGGCAGTTCACAGAAACCACTATTAGGCTTTTCTTTTCAGGTTACTTTTAGGACTGAGCATGTCTTATGTGTAATTTGTTCTTTGGATAAAAGAATTCTTCCTCAAATGTTCTGTAAAACATTTAAAAAGCTACGATTGTTGAATCAATGTTAAAAAATATTGGGATTACCAGCAGAAAGAAAAATAGTCCATGTCTCTTTTAAAATTGACAGTCTGTAGTGGCCAAACCCTGCAAAATGGAGCAAAGCCCAGGGAAATGAATTTTGTTCCAAGGACAACTGTCTGAAGCCCAGCAGTGCTAAAGAAAGCGATCCTTAGCACGGCGAGGCTCCTGCAGCACGACAGCCACCGAGCGGGCCAGCAGCGAGGGACTGCGGAGGCTGAGCCGCCAAGGACCGCTGCTCCTGACTCCTCTCCAATGCTTGGTCCGTCGGGATTTCTGAGCACCTTTCCTCACACACCCATCAGGCAGTACTGCAAAGGGCTGCTGAGAAACCTTCTCTGAAGAACTACCTACCTGTGGAACTGTCAGCTCTGGAGTTGAAATAAAACCTGTCCCTAACCCTCTCGCCATCCAGATTGTGGTTAATAATTTTTCCCCTTGAAAGCACTACACATTGCCGGGCAGGCGAGCCGTGCCAGATGGTCCGTGCACACACAGAGAGCTGGAACAAGTAAGTGACTGCACAAAAACTCAGAGATGAAAGGAAGAGCAAAGATGCATACCAGGCTTTTAATCAAAGGAAAATAAAGTACACAGTATTTAACCCATTAACAAGCACTACAGTTCCAAAAGCTGTGCAACATCACCTCTTGGTCTGCAAGAGACTTCACCCTTTGTATGGGGATGGGACAAGTGGACAATGGAACCAGGGGCCACTCCCTGTGAGGGTCTCTTTCGAGACACACAACCATCAGAGAGCAGGGTCTCCATGGGCATTGGGGAAAGCAATGCAATGATTCAGTTGCCTGCCTTGGCGCTGGACCATCCTATAGCCTCCAGCTGGTGACCACGGCCCTTCCAGCAATGTGGCTCAGATGATAGCAACAGCTGGCAGAGGTTCTGTGTGGCCGGCGAGTGAGCGAAAGACTGTTATTAGCACAGAGCTAGACTGGTTTAAACTCATTACCAAACCATGCCCTTGTTCTTATTACGATAGTCGAGTTTCAGCAATAGAGTATCTGGATGCAGGTCTGTGCAGGCAGCATTGCAGGATTTGAACTAGGCAAGAGCATCACACTACATCTGGGATGCGATGGCAAGTCAGTGGAGCAGCTAGTGGCTACCAGAAATGGTTCAAATCCAAGAAGGCACCTCTGTATTAATGAAATAATCATTGTTTGGCGTAAGAGTACATCATGGTTCGAGTCAGTCCTGCAGACAGACCGCTTGAAATCCAATATGCAGATGTTAGGTAACACAGCTCCTGAGGTTTATATTCAAATGAGGAAAGACAATTAAATTCAAACTATTACCAGCAAATATGCATGTGGGACTTTGTGCCATACACAGTTTGGGATGAAATATTTTGAAAAATAATTATAAATCATTTGTAACATGATAATTTAGAAAAACCAGAGTTTGTGCCTACAGTTTGCAGTAACATAGTTTCTGCTACTGCTTTATCCCACTTGCCCCCTGTTCCAAGCAGTGTTTCTGCTCTATAGAGAAGCACAAATTTTCAAGAAGAAATTGATTTGCTACTGTACCAAAGTGCAGATTCAAAGCAACTGAAATCAGAAATTTTACTGTTTTTTTTTTTTTTCTGGGCTAAGATCCTCTTGCCTTTTATATTTTCAGGAAACCACAGAGGAAAGGAGACTTGCACTAGCAGAAATGAAACTTAGCACTGCTGTTGCTTGCTTTTCAAGTGAAAGCTATTTTTACCCAAGAAGTCCAGGCAGCCCCAAGCATTGCTTAGGGAATTCAAAACACAAATAACACAAATAAGTAAGCAAGAGTTACAAAACGGCTACAGAATGTTATTACCCAACACAGGCTCTAGCTATAAACCAAGGCTCTGTAAACCAGGCACCTAATTCCTACCAACTACCAGGTTACTGCAGGTACTCCCCAGCCCCCTGCAGAGCGTAACACATGCTTTGCTAAAGCACGAGCATCAAAGCAGCACGTGTTTCCCTGCTCATCGCTGCACCTGCACACACCAGGGGAAGAATCAGGCCCAAAGAGCTGCATCCCCCTCTCACCCTACCGACAAAAGGCAGGTGAAATGCCCTGTGCCCTCTCCCTCTGGCCAGTTCACCCAGCAGGTAGTAGTGGCGAGCAGTAGTTTGCACTGCTAAGGTCCCCCAGCGCCGCTGCGTCTCACCAAGCCGCGTGGGACCTGGGAACGTGATGGGGAAGGGAGACAGGACAAGCAGTTGTGGCTATACTGGGAGATGGGTTTAGGGTACTGGAAAGAACAGCCTTTGAAAGGGAACAGAGCATAACACAGTGATTGAATGCATTATCTCATCACCTCAGCTAAAGAAAACCATCCCTTAGGTCAGGCATTAGGTATCTGGGCTTTCACCTTGAACGTGCCCAACAACAACCATCTACGCAGCACCAGCTCTGCGGCACTGAAGTACTCTCCCTTTAACCGGCATCGAGCTTACCAACAGCACAGCGTTTGCTTGTGGGGATGTGCTTGGTGTAGAGTAGCCACTATGAATTAAATTAGTGCAGAGAAAGACCAAGCGATTTGTTTCTCATTCCCCAGCTGGGTCTTGCACTGCTGTAAATGCAGTCACCCTTCCAGTGCCCCTTCTGCAAGCACCGACATACCAGCAGCACACAGACTTCTTCAGTAGCTGCCCCCCAAAGAGCAGATTTCACACAGCTGAGAACAGTCAGAACCAGCTGGAATACATTTTTAATCCTTGCACCACTTCACAAGGCCTCACATGTGGCTCTTCTGTTGCAAGAAATGACAGACATTTAGATGTTTGAAGGATATCCATCTGCCTTGCAACTCTGGGCTTGCCCGTTGCTTTCATTTGATGATGCCTGGAGCTTTTAGCCTGATCAAACCACTTTATCACCATTATCATGGACAGCAGACGAGATTTATGCCACTTTTAGTCAGAAAACATTTTAAACAGAAAATGTTTATCGGCATTTTCTACTAGAGCTTATTTTAGTGACGCATACCAGATGCTATTTTGCGTATTGTTATTAAACACAGAGTTTGAATCCCCTGGTACAAAACAGCAAACATTACATGCTACCCATATTTTTGAATTCTCAGTTCCAGAATCCATTTCCTAAATGGAGATATGGGTTGCAGAACACTTTCAGTTTGTCAGGACAGAATATTACAGTCTTTCTGCGAACAAGTTTCTCCCCCTTTGTGCCTGGCAGAGACATCAGAACCCGCTGGATCACTGCCATCCTCTGTCTTTCTCAGCAGGTTGGACAACATGAACACAGCTTGTAAATAAACAAACCCCAATAGGATGACACTTCGCGGAAAAACGCACCAGTAAATGTGAAATCGCAAGAACCGTGTGGGTGTGCGCATACATTTTCATAAGCAAAACCTCCTCACGTGCCTGGGGGCGGCTGCACACACTCACACACGCAAGCGCGCCCGGGCTCCGAAGGCAAGGGCTGACTTAGAAACTGCTGCTCCCACGAACTCTGCTCTTACACCGGGCTATTACCAGCAAGAAACAGGATCGGCTTTCAGTAAAAACAAGGTTTGTGTTACTCTTGTCCAAAAGGCAAATATTTTCTTCTCTCTTTCCTCCCAGGAGACCGAGAGGCTAAATTCATTAAGGATTGTGAGATCAATGGATATTATAAGGAAGAATAAAAATGAACCTTAATGAAATGTGTTGTAAAATGTTTGGTCTCTATAAACGTATCTATAAACAAACAAGTGTTGACTAAATGCAAACATAAGCAAACAAGTGATTAATCAAGCTTAGCTTCACACACCCCTTGTGCTGAATTAATTGATAGAAAAATGTGAAAAAATGAGCACTTCCCCCCTGCTTTCATCAGAGCTTCTCACGAAAATTTTGCAGGAGTATTTGTATGGAACTGGAAACTTGTTTTATAGACCAATATCAGCTTTATTATCATTTTGTTATATTTAGCAACATTTGGTAATATCCAACTCCAGCTGTAAGCTGCTCACAACAATCACTTAGGAGAGCCTTACTGTAGTGCTTGAATTTAGTAGAGAGGCTAAAATGAACTCACCAGTTGAGAATGAAATTAATTTTATTTTTATGTTAGCTAAAGATATGAGCAAATTAGTGATATTCACATAAGCACAAATAATGAAGTTGTTCATGCATATCTGAAAGGAAGGTAACTTGCCTCAGAACCAAAACAGGAACCACCTCCATTTAGAATAAAAAAAACATTTAGCCTAAGGTACATATCTGAATCCCGCTGAAATCAATTTGACTTAAGTACCTGCTTAAGTTAAGCACACGCTTAAGCCTACGTGGATCTCAAACTACCTAATGAGAAAGGCAGGGACAAATGTAAAAACTGAATTTCTTAACATACTATTATTATGTTCCCATATTCCACGTTTAGCGACAGTTTGTTACAGGAACGGCTGCAGTTTTGTGAGTGTATGGGAGGGGGAGATGACAGCTCAGCGCCAGGCAAGCGGAGCAGAGCTGGCCCATGCTGCAGGTCTCTGCTCCAGCCTCTCCCTGCTCCCCGTCCCAGCCGCAGCATCGCCGTAGCACAGAGCTCTGCATGGCTCCCTGCTGCCCCACCGATTTTACTTATCTACAAGAGGATTTCTGTTACTGGCAAAACAAAACGGTGCTGCAGCGACTACAGCGTTTGGTGTCATAAAGAAATAATAATGAGAAAGTATTTAATACACGTTCAAAGGTTCTGAAAGCAATTTTTAGCATCTGGGAAAAGGAGATGGTTTTTAATTAAAAGCAAAAATCCTTTGAAGATGCAATATACATTCCAAAGCACTCGAAAATTCAGAGAAGCCCACTGTAAAAGTAGCCCACACAGCTTTACTGTGGTCCTGATATGCATGCGCATCACCACGCATCTGTAGTTATATCAGCACTTCCCCCCCCCTCAAAAAAACCACTGCAAAATCGCTAGTATTAATTACAAAAAGTTCAATTATCTTCATTATAAATTTATTTCTAGGCAAAAGAAAACTGACTGTCCCAGAAGCACAGGACAGGTTGACTTTTCACCTGAGACCATTCTGTGGCCCAGCTAAAGCCACTCGCTGGGGAGGTCTAAGGTAGAAAATTCCACCATCTCTGGAAAAGTGAGGCTATTCCTTGTATTTCACACCAAGCATATGTAAGAGCATTGTTCATTAGCATTCACCTAATCATCCCAGATGATTTATTGCACTGCTATAAACATAGAAACCTTTAGATTTATCCTAAAGTTTCATATTAAAATTGCTGCAAGAGTCTTATTTGCCTGTGCTAGCAAAGAACTGCTTCATCAGCTGCACCTATGGTTGGGAAGGGTGACATCCAATGGCCTAATGCCACTCTCTGGAGACTTGTTTTTTCACGAGTGCATAACCTTGCTGCTTATTCAAAACCTGAATTGTTACAGAATTCTCAATCTTTCTCTTCCCAGAAAAGCCCCATGAATCTGCAATGTGAAACCCAGAGAAAACCCCAGACAGGAGAAAGACAGATGTATTTATCACGCACAGATGATGTAGGAAGGAGACAAAAAATATTGTCATCAGTGCCTTACTGACTGCAAAATAAGGGAGCAGTAATTAATCAGCAGGAGTACACGCTGAGAGGAAATATTGATTGAATTTGGAGAAACTTTAGTTTCCTGAAGGAACTGTTCCCCTGCAAAGGTAACCAGGAAAGTTTCTGTAAATTAGAATGGCAACCAGCCAGCCTGCAGCCAATCTGAGTGTCATTTCAGACAATCCAGAAAAATATACACCAGATGTATGTTGGTTTCTAAAAAGTAATTTAAATACATTAGTAAATCAATGGCATTGACAGTTTGATGGACTATGATAGACGAGTCTTCCTCTGAATTATCATCTTTAAAACCTGCAAAGCTCTGGCAACTGAGTTGTTACAACTTTATCTTATTTTTAACTTTTTCATCTTTCCCAACATCTTCTACTGTTTGGTTATTTCAGCTTAAATTGACGTGGATGTCTCTCCTGCTGAATTGCACCCCAGCCCCTTGGGGCTCCCTAACGTCTCATCAGTGTGAGGAAGAAGAAAGGTTTTCTTCCTTTTGCATCGCGGAGGGGCAGGAGATGTCAGTAACAGGACTGAGGAGCAGCTCTGCTCTGACGAGGTTTGGGTATCTGTCAGAAAGGAGCTGATTGCCTCTACTGAGTAGAAGCAACAACTTATTATTTCTGTCCCTTTACCTGACTGGTGTGTGTTTATGGCCAGAGGGATGTTAGCCACCCTTGACATAAAAAAAAAGGAAACAGTAGTAGACATTAAAAAATCATAAAGGACATTTTTTGCCCCCAAAAGTACTGACAGTGTCACACAAAATGATCACTTCTTTCAGCGCCAAGCCACCACCCCTCTGAAGGTTTGACCGCAAGCAAACCCAAGTATTGCCCTGGGAAGGGGTCACGAGTCTCCAGCAGAGCCTGTGGCTGCGTCCATCCCACCAGCCCAGAGTACATCTGTGATGGGACTCATGTCAGATTGGGTTTAGCCATTCAAAGGATTTAATTAGCAGTTAAAGAAACAACAATCTGCCTGGTTTAGGCACATTTGGAGAGTTACCTTGTTGTCTTCCTCAGTAATAAACTGTTTTTGGTGAAGGTCGTCTTTCATCTGCACAGTAAATAAAACTGTCAACTAAAGCCGAGTTTCTGTTTTTCATCAGTCAAGCAATACAATAAAACTCAGAGCAGCGTATTTAGACAATGATTTTGAGAGAGAAGGCAAACCTTAAGGAAGTTTTAGTATAATCATTTCCCCTCAGTTGATCAACGTAACAGACACGGTAATTTAGCTGGGGAAATGTGATATAAAGCTTACAAGCCTGATAATCAGATTGTCTTTAGAGACAAAAATCAAGCTGGTTTTCCAGACCTCACCATAACCATTAATTAAATACTTACCATCTCTTCACTTAACATCTAAAGAACATTTAAGCAAAAATCCATCAGTTTCAAGGAAAAAAAATGACCTCCTCTAGCTCGCCTATTTAATTCTAGTTCTATCGTGTAGGAAGTTTTACTGCTGTCAAGCAACATTTCTCATCTTTGTAAGAAGGAATTCAAGTGGAAATATTAAAATATTTTCAACAGGCTGCTTAATTTTATCTAGAGGAAGATAAATTATTATATGCATGCAAGTAGTAAAAGCAGTTGCCAGAAAAAATAGGGTTTATTCCCACCATACCTGCAATACATCAACCACTACATGAAAATATTTCTCCTTCCAAAACAATTAGCCTGATTTGTAGTGACGTCACACAGACTTTCACAGTACTACTCTGCTTCAGATTATTACTTGCCTAAAATATGATGCTTACATTTTTCCAGTACATTAATAAATAGTATCGTTTGAGAGGGGAAAACCAGGCAGAAATACCCTTTTTAGTCTGTGATTCTCGCAAATACCAGATAATCCTACACCAGTCAAAACACAATGATTCAGGCTGCCCAAACAAGTATTTACTTTTCCCAATATTCTGATAGCATTTTACTTAAACACAAAAGCAAACCTGGTACGGTCGGAAATCAGACTACAGCTCTGCCACTTGTTTCACGCCCGTTCTCTCCCAGCACATTCCATTTCTGAAAACACAGCACGTCAGCAGAGCCTTCATAAAAGAAGATGCATACCTTGATCTCTCCAAGGCTTAGGAGGTTGTGGGATTTGTTTGTTTATATTTTTTAAACAGATGGAATAAAAATCTCAATTTCTCTTACTGTAATATAAAAGAGAGATAATAGCGTATGGAAAATGCTAGAAAAACCCTGCTGTCAGGTCCACCTCACTGCACCTGTTAGCATATCTACAATTTACTTCCACACTTGGGAAAATGCTTTTTTTTCTTCTCTTACGCATGAATCCACCCTCAGAACCAGCTGATGGGTCTTCCTCTAGTCCTAGTTGTCATTTCAGGAAGATCAGCTGCCCACCAGCTTCAGGGACCTCTCTCCTGCTGTCCTGCAGCTCTGTGTTGGAGCTCTCTGCCTGGGCAGCTGCACACCGACTTGGGGTACCGAGATCTCCAACAAACCACCATCCAGAAGAACTGCATTTAGGAGACTATGTCCCCGCACAGATTCATTATGAGAACAACTAAAGTTAGAACAAGTTTGCCCCCAAAGTCTCAAGTGACTAAACAAGACCACTTGCCCAGGCAGCACATGGGGCGCGAAGGGCTCTTCACTCCTGTGTGGAGATGGGGGGCATGAAGAGCCCCCCCAGCACTGCACAACCCCGTGCCCTGTGCTGCAGGAGATCCCCTGCGCCCAGCTGGGATCTTCTGCTCCACAGACCCAGCCCCACTTCTGCAAGCGAGAGCCTGGGGAGTTTCCCTGACAGCAGCATCCTGTCGGACCTACCGACTGCAGGAGTAAATCCCAAAGCACTTGCACCATGCAAGGTCCAGCACGACCACTGCCCAGCACAAGCCCCAAGTCCTTGGAACGACAACTGACCCACCCAACTCCAAGTTCATGGAGCTTTCAGTTCCTTCATCTCCTGTTTCACTGGGAAGAGAACAGCTTGTCCTATTTCTTGTGAAAAGAGTGCCAGAGATAGGAATATTTAGAAGGAATTCATATCTATCTATCCAAACCCAAACATTCAAAAATCATGACTCATAATCCCCTCCCAAATCATGAGATTAAATTAACATATCATGGGATTTTGAAAGATGCTGTCTTCAAAATTATGGAATACTATATACTTTGTGTTACTCATTACTTGACAATATTTACCCAGTCAAAAACTACAAAGTTTTTATCAACAGTTAAAAGAGCCAGAAGCTCACCTAGAGGAAAAAAAAGAAAGTCATCACATATTCATAAGATTCCTGGAGGCTGGACCTTTAAAAATAGTCCAAGTGTTACAATTCATCACATGTAAATTTATGGGACTTGGCAACAATGCAGTTGTCTCTAGGGATGGTGGAAGAGGGGGAGTGCTCTTTGTTAACCTCTTTTTTTCCTTTTTTTTTTTTTTTTAAATAGATACAACATGCTGAAAGTGCCCTACAAAGTATTTCCTAAATAAGACCATTGATTAATTTAGAGCACTATGGAAACACGCAGCACAGCGTGTTTATCAACCCCCAGTCACTAAATATTTTGACATTTGTTAACCAAAACTGGATGCATTCTGGAAAAAGACAAACTGGAAAATAAAATTACAATTTTTGAAAACATGTCCTTTCCAAGCCTGTTGCCTAGAGCAAATCAGGAGTGGGAAGCCAGGTTTAATAAAAAGTAAAGGAGAACAGATCAGTTTTGTAGCGGCCATTCAATTTCTTTGTTAAAAGCAAAAAGAATTTCATGGACAAAAATCCTGTACAATTCAGTGGAGTTTTTTTCCAAAATAAAACCTAACCTTTAGTCAATATTAAAAATAAAAAGTGGGTGGATGGAGGGGAAGATTACTACTCTTAGTATTTTTCTTATTTTAAAATTTGAAATATGAAAAATCACAACTATTCCTACCTATCACCGACACAGCCAGGGCTACACCTCAGCCTGGCGTGCACGAGTTCAGCCTCGCTTTTGCTTTTTAATCCCATAGTGTTGGCTGACGGCTATTATCACTTTGTGCCTTTGTAGCAGAGCCTACAAACTTCAGTCTTTATCCGAGTGCACAGCACAGGTGAGGGGACACAGACACAGAAGTCGGTGGCATCGCGCACCGCATGTGGCTTTGCTGCCGGTCGCGGCAGGCAGCCCGCGAGCAGCCCCACCGTCAGCCCCACGAGAAGCCACGCAGCACGGCGCTGCATTTCAGAGAGGTGTTTTCAGATGCTGCTGTCAGAGCCTTCCTCTAGCAGGTACCGCATGCCAATAACTGGAGCTGATCTACAATTTATGCTTATTCTGTGTACCAGACTCCTACTCCTGAGGAATATTTACCATCCAAAAACAAAAATACTGCCATAAGGTGTGAATAAAACCAAGTCTCTTTTGTTTAAGAGGAAACACAGTGACTGGCTGATATTTTCCAACACTGCAGTAATTTTATAAACATCTACTAACAGAGCAACTTCCATCCTAACGATTCTGGGATTGTAGCAGTCAGACTCCTGCATCCCCCAGCTCTGCACCAGAATGAGTATGAAGGCAACCAGAAGAGCCCAACACAGCACTGCATCACTCAAAAATTCATGGGTAATTTTGATGGCCAAAGTGGAAAAAAAGAGCTAGTTGAGTGCTATTGTTTGCTTCCTTTTTTCTCCCCTTTCTAACTTGAACATTGAGAAATTTATATTATTCACCTGGCCCTAATTTCAGTGCCCCATCTCTGTGACTATCTGCTCCTCCACGTCGTTTCTGGACATTATTATATGCAAGAGTGATGGTAGAGTTTTTACAACAGGTACCATACTCTTTGTCTTTTGAAAATGATTAAGGTAGCGTAGGAGAGGGATGGGGATTGCTGGGAAGATTTCTACAAAGGAAAATCTAACACACTGTTTTATACTTAAAAACGTATTTTACTGCAATAAGATAATGCTAGGGTATGAGTGGCAAATAACTCTGCAGTTTGGTACACACACTTGGAACAAAAATGTAGCTGTTTTGTTGTTTCCACTCAAATGACCCAGTTAATCTGTGTTAACATCAGCTGTCAAAACATCCACTTACTAGATTTGCATCCTTTATTTGTTCAGCAAAAAAGGTGCAACATCCAAGCAGTTACCAGAGAAAGAGAAACTACTACATAGACCTGTTGTTTATGTTTAGCTCCTGTTATTCCATCATCATCTATCACATACATAGTGTGTTGAATACCACACTTAGTAACACATAAATAAACCAAGAAAGTTTGTGTTCATATCTGAAGATACCATTATTCCCCCATTGGGACTAAATCCAGCCCAGCAAAGACACCATCAATGAGAAGCCCATGTACCACGTCAGCCTTGGTGTGCCCTTGCTGCAGCCTTCCAACACAGCCTTTGCAAAGCCACCACTGCTACTGGTCCCCAGCGCGCACAGGCACCTCTGCACCGCTGCTCCAGCCACCATCCCCTTCCTCTGCTCTGAACTCAGGGACTCAGTGGGACACACGGCTTTGTGCTGGCTATCTCTGGAGCCAAACTCTTTAAAGCATACACAGTTCCACCATCCTGGAGATGGTTTTGGCTGCTGCAGTGCTTGCTTATCGCAGGCAAAGCATTCAACTCTTCCCTACCTTTTCATCCACAGAGGGAGAAGAACACATTTCCATTTTGAAGGATAAAAAAGCCAGAGATCGCAGATCACATGGGCTTCATGCCTTCAGCTACACTTTATACATCAGCTGGCATTAACAGCTCTGCCTTACCTTTATACAGGGTATCTGCGTTCTCGGTAGGAAGCTGCTTCTTAGCAGCGGCTCTGCGATAGACCACGTGCGTTCTGCCTCCTCCCTCCTCCTCCTCCTGGGCCCCCTTCTCCAGAGGTTCAATGAAGAACTCGTCCTTGTCTGTGCGAATCATGCCAGCCTGCAGCGACAGGGCAGAGATCGAACATTTTGCGTTACTGCACATACAGCAGACGTTGTGAGTAAACAGTTACAATATGCTTAAGCACACTTTAGTGCTCTCTAGAGAGCAATTAGGATGCAGAGAGGAAACCAGGTGAATTCTTTATTAGAGCAAAACGAAGCATCATTTCCCCAACTTGACAAGAAAGGACAAAAGGTACAAACCTGAACCAAAAGGACTTCTCCTCAAACCACATGAGCAAAGTACAGGTCTAAGAATCTGTCTAGGAAATACACCCTCCATTAGAAACCAGCTACAATGACAGTTACTACAACCTTAGCTATCTGTCAGTGCCAGACCACTCCAGTGTTTACTATCTCTGCTAAATAAAGGATCGGTTCAGTGCCAAAAGCTGGTCCTGATGTGCAGTTCAACAGTCAAAAAATGTAGAGTCATCCTTTCTGTTCAGAAGCAAGACGGAAAAGTACTACGTCTTCCATGCAGGCAACTAAGCTTTGTGATTATTTCCTCCTTGACACAAAGGGTTCCACCGACAAAATACTCTTTCAAGAATTAGCCACAACCAGTTTAAAAAAGGTGTCAGTAGTGCATTGCTAAGAGATAAAAACTTATTCAGACTGGACCAGATACCCTGGTATGAAATAAAGAGAAATCTGCACTTCTACAGAGCAACTCAAAGGAACATCTCACCCAAGTGATTCTCACTGTGTTCAGCGAAACCCTCATAAAGACTGAAAACTTCAAAAAGAAAAAGTCTTTTTATCATCTTCATGCAGGTGAAACAAGTTGGGCACCTGGATCACCTGTATTTGTCTCCTCTTGCAGTCCTGCCCTACTGCAGAAGGTCACGGCAGCCGGTAGCTGGCTTGCAGAGATGGTTGGCTTGAATCAATTTTTCTGCATATGTTTGCACATCTGTGTTTGAGAACTTACAAATTCTTAGCTTATAAACAGAAAGTCTTACCATTAATGTGAAAGAAAATGTTTAGAATATTGACAGAAGCCCCAGATCTAACTTTCAGAAGCTCCTTCATCATGCTCTTTCCCACTCTGCCCACTGATGGCCCCGGAGTCACCGGACTTTCAGACTGGGCACAGGAGAACACTGTGATACACTTCATCTTGGCATCTGAGCTTCTGGGAGCCTAATTCCTCTGCTCGGTGAAGCCCTACCTCAAGTTTCCAGGAAAAGCAGTTTGGCTTCTTTGAACCCAGTATTCTCACCTGAAACAAGTATCATCTAAACACTCTTCTCATGTCCCAGCATTAAAGTTCTCATAAAACACATATTTTTCTTCTACAAGCAGCAAACTATATTTCTACTGCTATAAATACAGTATGTTCTTTGGTTCCCTCCTTGGAAAAATGTCAGGTTCATTCGTCATGTCTTAACTTACATTAGGCAAGATTTCCAGTCCCAGATTTCATATATATAATGTATACAAAAACAGATTGAAGGGGAAGGATTAAAGAAGCAAAATTATATCGAAGCAATTTAAACTGATGCCATCCCGCCTGTATAGAGGAAACTGAATTTGAAATCCTGTCCTGTTTCTTCTTATCTAATTTAGATTCTACATCAGACACAAAAAAGGTGAGACAGGCTCAGCAGCTCAAGGAAGCTAAGACAACCAAGAAAATAAGTGCTGAACCCAGAGAGACAGCAACTGATCTTTTACTGCAAAAAGGAATACATGAAAAATTCAGAATTGACGTTATTCTCCGTTTAATGTATATTTTAATTGTATACAGACACACTTCTTCTGGATATTAAATATTATATATCCAGAAATTTTGAAGTCTTTTTATGAGAAAAGCACAACTAAAGAACAAGAAGGAACAAGCATTTGCATGCTCAACTGCACCGAATACGATGCACACACCATACATATGCCCAGGAGAAACACACAGAGAGCTTGACTGCCATGTGAAAAAAATGTGATTTTGCTTTTTGCAAGTAAGCTATATGGTGGCACATATGTTCATAAGTATTTCTAGATTTATTAAACCCACTATTAACTAAGCAGCTACTGCCAGACTTAGTTTAAAATGCAGACTATACTTCAGGATCCTGGGGGAACCGCTGCTGTACGCTGTACACAGTGGGGTTACTGATGGGAGTTTGGAGGAATTTAGATCTTCTAAGAAATTTAACAGATAGGCAACTTCTACAATCAGTAGCTGAACTGATTAGACAGCAGAACAACTTTTATAGGTGAGCTTTAGCTTCCAGGGTATGGTGGCCTTTGGAAAAGAAAACATCTGTTCAGAGTGAAGATTCTTCCCGAGAAGACGAAGGTGACACCCTGGGACAGACTATAAGACTAAACAGAAGAGATATTTGAATGTTGGTTCCCAAGATATAAAACCAGTGGTCAAACGCTGACATTTCCTGTGGATCATTGTGCCTGCTCTGGCTCTTTTGCATACAGGGGGATTCATGTTGCACCAAATACTGCTAAATAGCAGGCCATCTATCAGGTGCTCTTCTTTCCCACTCTGCTTCTCGGATAGACATGACACCACTCTGTACATCCCCATGGCAGTATCCTCCCTAATGCTGTTGGAGTGGAGAAAGGAAGGAATTTAACCTTTAAACATGGCTGAACATTTCTTTTTTTTTTTTTTTTCCCCCCATTTTAATCTTGGACTAAAATAACTTTGTCTCTTACACTGGAATTTTTCTTTTTCTTTAGTCCTGAGAAACACTTTGATTTTTTTTGGTCAGAAGTATTAGGAAAGAATTACTGTGTCTTTGAATAGGAAAAGAATTATATATTTTTATATATTGTATATCCTACACAGTCTTTGAAACAGCCAACATATTCTCATGAAATAAAAATAAGAAAATATGGCTGTTTAAGACTTTAAGAATAAAATTCATTTAGACTGCAAGCCAGAGTTCCTACAGCAATCCACAGTTCAAGCCATCTGCCTAATAATATACCCACAGTTATAAATGATTCATTAAGAAATACGTGGGGCTCCTGAATGTCTCCACCACACATTTCCTTGCTGCTTTGAGCAAGACATTTAACCTCTTTACTTCCATTTCTCCACCTCTGCACCAGCCTTAACAACAGTCTTGCAGGATAATTACAAGGACTGATTTGTTATTTTTTTTGCCAAGTGCTTTGAACATGAAAAGCTCAAGATAAATTGCCTAATGTATTTTTTCTGATAGTAATCAGAACACCCTCAAAAAGCCACCATGAAAGGGAGATTGCTTTCAGTCATCTACTCAACACCAGTGTTGCGTACAACCAAGCAAGCAGTGTCAAGGCACCGCTCTGGCAGCACGGGTTTGCCTGTGCCCTTCACCCATCAGTCCTATTCTTCTCCATGGATGCTGTCACCCTCGCACAAGCTTGGCATGCCAACGCAACTGTCAGACAACCACCAAGTTCATGATGACAACAGAGAGCATTAAAGTTGCTGCAATTTCCTGGAGAATGCCTCTGGATGACAGAGAATTTGCGCCTTCCCTTCAACATAGTTTAGGCTAGAAGAACTTCAGAAAATTCTTGGGCCATCCTCTGGACATTTACTCCAGGGGATGTGAAAGCAGAATTAAGTCTTTCAATTATCAGTTTCCCCAAGTTCTGAACAGAGGAACAGTAGTCGCTTTCAGGAAATAAGAGCTTAAAAGTAATGGCTCACAACAGTGTTTTTTCCATCCTGTACTGCTTATTGCCCATCCTGGGACTGCGGGACTTCCAGGAGTTACAGATTAGCAGTGCCTCCCCTCCACTACCATCCTGCAGCCACACGTGTGCTGTGAAATTCAGAACGAGCATCTGCCATGGAAAGCACCTCCAATTCTGGAAAAAATGCTGAGCTAACTATTACCTCTTCCCCTCCTCTTCTGGGACTTGAAATGTGAAACTGAAGTGAATACAGGAATATTGCTAAATAATGATGGCAGTGACTGTGTCCTGTGACTAATAAAAATATAAATTAATTGAAAAAGTGTTTGCCTTTGGAATGAACCAAACTGTAGTAAAAAGCCTACAATATCCCACTATTTCCCAAAGCAGGACATCCCCAGGCCTTCCTTCCAGGGGTTTTTAGATCCCATCTGCAAATTACTCAAGTCAAGCACTGCTTAGCAGTCATTAATATGCATTAAAGACTAGAGCAGAAGATACTTAATCAAAAGGAAACTGCAGTTCAGAGAATCAAAACCTCTGTTAAGGTTAGCGAGGCATTTATTTAGAAGTGAAAGCCACAGAGGAAAAATTCAGAAGGCAGGCAGAGAGTGACTGTCCTGTTTAATTAAGACAAGAATTGCATTGATAAGCCCCAAATGAGTCCACTGCAATATACTGGGGTTTATGGCTCCACTAATCTCTTTTGGGGGTAACAGGGCTCCTGTGCATCCCTGAAGACCTGCCAGGCTTCCAGGGCCCACAGGATCTACAGATACTGGCACTGGTCTCTTCTTCAGTCTCCTCAACATCCCCAACCCCTCTTGCATTTCTAAAGGCATTCTTTAGAAGTCTAATTTACAGAAAAACTGCCAGGCATATTTAGATCTACAGAAAACTCCAGGTTTTAGAGTGTTAGCTCCTGTGGATAATTAAATGTCTCGCTGGCTCTGCACTTGGTGAGTGACTTAATTGTCTCCTCATTCCCATTCCCATCACAGCTCCCTGTTCTAGGCTGTAATGAAGTAACCCATCTAGCTGTTGCTTCAGGACTCCAAAGCCTCAGCCCAACCTGTAAGTGCAAGTTTAATTAATGTTCATTTTCTTCCTCATTAGTACAGCTTTACAAAGTTTCTCATTGCCATATAAAGGCAGATTTACTTCCCAATCTCCAAGCACATGATACAGATAGGAAGCTAAAATTAAATGTGAACAAACCTGAAATTAATATAAAAAAATCCAAATGGCTGCTTAGTTAATTAAAGCAGTAACCTACAAAAACAGAGTGTTTCAGAAACTCTTAGAAACTATTTCTGTAAATAGAGCTCTATTTTTTTTTTGAGTATTTGATTCTGAAAAGGTAACCAGCCACATGAGATACCTGTGCATGAACAAATCCTAAATACAGTCCTGAATTTCAGGTGATTTTATTGAGACCAAAGGGAGGTTCAAACTGTCTGATATTTAACCTCAGTGCCTGGGTAAGGAGCCTGCACTGCCTGCGATGTCAATGAAGCCTCCAGAGGGGAATTTGCAATATGGGATCCTCCCAACAATCAATTCACAGAGAAGCAGAGAGAGGAGATTTGCATTTCACTGTATAGTTGCCAAAAATACTCTGTAGATGACTTGAAAGAAAAAATTATATTTGTAGGACAGCATATTGGACAAGGTCTTATTCTATTTTTATATCAATGTGCCTGTACTCTAAATACATGACTGCTATGCGCTTGACCAAAACTAGCACTAGTATAGCACATTCAGCAGTGAACTTGAAAGCATATTCCAATAGTTATTTTTATTATGATCCTTCTCTAGGTCTTAGAACCACAGGAACATGCTTTTTCCAAACAGCAACAGATGTGTCCTCCCAACGCTGAAGTCAAGTACGGAAATATTATTAGTTCAATTACATTAGAATGGATCTGATGCTCCAGGAGCTCCGACGACTGGAGCAAGATCACCCGGAAAGTCTGCAGCAGAAGTAAGGATATAACACAGACCTTCCAAACTCATCCCTGCCCATGTGAGATCTCTCAATGTTTTCAGTTCTGCAGTGTATTCATTCCCAATCATACAGTACATTGACTCAGGAACAGACGTGCTCGGTGGTTTATTTCCATTTAGCTTCATTCATCTAGATAACAATGCAAAAAAAAAAAAGCTTCTTATGTCATATTTGCATTTGATCCTTCGAGAACATGCCTCGAACTACTGAAGCATTGCAGAGGAGGCATTGTGCAATGCTGCAAATGCATCTTTCTTTACAGCGAATGGAGGTACTGAAGGAATTGTAGCAAACATTTGGAACACGTTGCCACTTACTGTGCTGTATGGCTGCCCTAAAGCTACCCTGATTTATTCAGTCCCAGGCAGGACGGGGAAGGGGAGAAAAAGAAAGTTTTTAACTGAGCACATACATTTTCATCACTGTTAGTCTAAAGGAGTATTTTTCAGCTTTTTTTCAACTCGGTTGGCAATTTAGTTGCTTTATTTTCACATATCCTCAAAAAATTAAGGGGGGGAAATAATTATGTATACACATAGGAATTACATAGACAGACTGACAGAGAGGCAGAGCCTGCTGGGTAACCCTATGGAAGTTGCACATTACTTAGGGCCCCCATTTATCCTCTGCAGAACGGGGATAAGGTCACATTTTAATGCACTTTGAGATCGACTAATGAAAAGCACCATACAAGAGCTATTCATACTAAGAGTGCTTTCATGACAGGCTGCTTTCGTACAGTCCTTGTAGCTCAAGGGAGGATGGATATCCTTCCATTCATGCATCTATATTCTTCCACTGCTACCAAAAATAAAGATTTGTCCCTGGAGCCCAGCTTAGCCACTATGCAATTACAGGTGCGATTAATAATAGCAGTGGGACAAATCTGCAGCCTTGATATAACCTGAAGTTAAGAGAGCTCCATTAGTTTATAGCAGATGGGAATCTGGACCTAAATCTTGTGTTTGTATAGTATAACTCATTTTAGAATCTCAAAAGGGGTTTTTTGTGGTTTTTAAGAGACACAATAGTGAGACAGACTGTGTCTCATTCTCACTAAACCATCAAGAAAACAGACACAATTAAAGTGATTTCACAAAGCCACGCCAGCAGATTTCAAGACAAGCATCCTGGCCACAGTGCCTGGCTTTTACCAGTGGACACCCTTAAAAACATTGCTTCCAACTGCTCTGCCTTTACAAGAAAATTACCAAATTCTCACCCCCATCAGTGCCTGCCTAGGGCCGGCAGCAGTGCAGGAGACCAGGGCCATTACCTGAGCACCACTTCTCTTCAGGAAATCTCCTGCCTCTGCCCCCCACAACCTGCCCCATCCTAGCAGCCGCTCACCTCTGAACCCTGGCAGGTCACAAGAGGTAAATCTCATTTTCACAAGGTTTAGGTAATACACAAAAACATGACTTTCTGCAAAATGAGTATCTGCGTCAAACACAGATTACAGCCTGTAAAAGTATAACTGGCTTGGGAGCCGGCAAATTCAGAGCAGACTTCCCTGCAGCTGCTAAACTGGGACACAGCATCACACTGTTGCCAGGTTGGCTTCCACCTTTCAGATGCCTCCACCACCACCAGCAGGAACTTCGTTTCCAAAGAGTTCAGCTGCAAGAACTGTTACAATTCTGTAGCTTTCTAAACAGAGACCAGCAGTTATTTTACCTAAAATAATGCATAAGCAAAAACATTTTGGAAAGTGTCTAGGCTTGATGTCCACAGGTATGTGTAATTCCAAAGGGGAAAGAGGTGAGTTATTAAATAGCTGTTAAGAATGAAAATTATAAATGTGGCAGATCTTGCAGACTCAGGGGACTGTAAACTTGATTGCTGTTGTTGCAAGCAGGGAATAGTAATTGCAGTGCCCTGCAACAGAGTTTCTCAATTTTAATCTTTTAGGGAGGAAAAGCATGAATATCAAGTCCATGAATCTGCTAACAGCAAGATCCAAAAGGATTAACTTTCCCAATTTTAACACAAGGAACCATTTGAAATAAAGCATTTCTGAGGTCACTTTGACAAAATGCATAGTTGAGTCCTACCCTCGGCAATAAAAATGAACTGACATTCTGCAAGAAAACAAAACCAGTCCGACTGGAAAGCTCTTCAGCTCAAACTCTCTCAAAATGGGACAGTTGCTACACAAGTTTCTTTTCAAAAATATATTTGCTTAAGGCACAAATCACCACCCACTGAAGTCAACGGGTGTCACATTCATAAATCTCAAGGCCAGGATTCATAAATGGATTCATAAATATTAAAGCAGTTTAGTCTGACCTTCTATATAAGACAGGCCAAAGACTTTCGCCAAAGCATCGCTGCAGCCTCCCAAAACCAGTCTTCATCCTGAATGCAGCAGGGTTGGCTCAGATCCATAAATGGGTAGGAAACAAAGTCTAGGTCTTTGCTATAGTAAACAAGATAAAAGGATGCAGACCATAAACTGGAGAAAAAGGTTTACGGTATTAAAAAAAGTTTAATATATTAAATTCATCTGAGTTGAAACTTAGCACTTGAAGTAATTTAAAATTACATTGTAGAAATCCTGAATCTTCCCTTTGGAAGATGTCACTGCAGCAACATTTCATATTCCGAAGGAGTGCGTGAGCTGCAGAGTGCAAGCTGCAGGGCAGCAGGAGCCAGATCTGGCCTGGACCATTCCCATCTCCTCCTCCTCCTCCACCATGCTCTACCACCCCTTCTCAGACAGCAGCCCCAGTGCCCACACAACCCCACACTAAGCAGGTTCAGGAAGCTTACCCCAAAATCATCATCCTAGAAAGACATGCACCTTGGTGGAACAGGTCTCCCTGGTCCACAGCTTCTGACGTTACCTACTCCAGTGAAAGCAAGACCCCCAGCAGGTAGAAATTCCCACCTGGGAAAGAGCATCTCACACCCCCTTCACACTGTTCCATGCAACAACTCAAAACCCAAATCTGGCCACAGGTCCAGGTGTAACCAATGCAGCTACTCATAGCTTGCAAATCAGATAGGGCCCTTCTCTGCTAAATGCAAGTTTTACTTAAACCAGATGCCTGCAAGGGTGAAGGGAAAGAAAAGCACCAAAAGTTTCCTACAGCTGAGACTTGTTTTCCTTTCCACATCCTACAGACAGGCTTATTTTAACCTTCTTTCTCTTATCCCATATTGGAGGAATGAACCTGGAAAGGGGTTATCCAAATGAGAGCATGAAAAACTAATGAGAGATGAGCTTTCAATTTGATACAGCACTCAGTTGTAGGCTCCCAGTACAAGATGTCAACAAAGTGCAAGATTCAGTACAGAAACTAAAATAATTAATCCCTGGAGGAATAGGCTTATTAAGAAGGATTAAATCAAAGAATTAATGTGCACTATTTGTCTATATGACAAAGGGGAAGGGAGGCATATGATAACTCTCCAAGATTTGAAAGTATAGAGAGAATAAGAATTGCTGATGAGAAAAGCTTGGACATACCAGAAAACAAACAAAAAAAGAAACTCCAATAGAAATTTTAGCCTGCAATGTTATAGGCAGTCTTATGCAGCTTAAAAAAAAAATACCTCAAAGATCTTTAAATTAACATTTCTTATTCTTTACATTGCACTAGTACCTACAGTTCAAGGAACAAGGTTTAGGCATTGTACAATACAAATTTTAGCAGACTTCTGCAGTGGAGGGAATAAAGAACATCAGCTGAGCCCAAACGAGGCTCAGGGAATTTGGCAGTAGCTGGTGACCTATGTCCTTGGAAAAGTAAAATCAAACACATGCTGGGCCTCTTTTGTGAGCCCCTTGCTTGAGCGAAGGGAGCCCAGCCTGTCCCAAGGCTCTGCCCTGTCCCGACAGAGGGGAATTTCAGGGCAGGGGGAGCTTGGTTGTAGCTGGAAACAAGCTGGAGGCTCTCCATCCCTAACTTCACAGGCCAGCCGCAAAAACAGAAGCCAGACAGACCACCCAGAGACACCTGAAGCAACACCCTCACTGCTATAAGTGAAATAAAGTGCACTCTCAAATAAATGAATACCGTTCCTTAAGGGCAATGTATATGCATCCATATGGCAATCTGACTGCTAGAGCACGTCTAGAGGTCTCTTAGGAAGCACTGGGGAGCAGCTGGTGCTCATGGACATCGTGGGCACGAGGACAGAGGTTCTGGATTTCAAGTTGCAAGTTGAAACCAGGAGTTTCATCATGGAATTGTTTTAATGTTCCCAGTCTGATGAAAGGGCAAGTCAGAAACACAGTGCATGGCTGAGGAAATGAGCTGTGGATTCAATGGATATGGAAACAGGAGTTTGGATTCACCAGGCATTGGGAAAAACTCTGGAATGGATAAAGTATGTACAGGAGAGATCAGTTTTTCCCACATCATCACTATATTGTGTGCTGGAAAGTCTCTAAAGAGTACTTTAAATAAAAGGAGAGGAGAGTACAGAAGGGCAAGTTTGATGTATACTGATAGAGCACATCAGACACTCAGTGAAAAGAAGACAGTCTGGGGACACCGTAACAGTGGGATAGGAATCACACAGGAACGCATCAGCCTGCCAGTAGAGAAGAGAGTCTAGAATTAACTCAGATTAATCATTTAACCATGTCAAAGAAGAATCCAGAATCCCTCTAGATTAAATTTCTAGTTGTATGTAGGAAAAGAACAGTATAGAGTGATACTGCTTGACCAGGACAGCAACAGCAACTGAGATACGCTGAGGGAGAACAGAAGGACTACAGGGCAGGAAGGACATAGTAATGGAAGGTGTCTACAACCTCTATGGAGACCAGGCAAATACCCTCCTGGGCAGTAGTAGTGCTAGGGATGGATTTTTAGGTATCATTAATGATTGCTTCATGAAGCTCTTGAGACCAAGCCCTGCAAAGGGGATGCAGCGCTCGACTGCGTGAGTAGTGCAGTTGTACTGCTGCTGTTGAAGAATACTCAGTAGCACTGACCACATCTAGTTTGTGTTTGATAACCTGGCAAGAGCAACAAAATCCGCAATATTTCTGCTGCAATGTTCACTTCCAGAAAGGATAATTGTGTAAGAATAAAGAAACTTGTTAAAGAAGAATTAAATGGGCACCTAAAAGAGAACCTCATTGCAGGTAGCATTGAATTGAAGGCCCAGAGCAAGTGGACATACCATCCACCAAACAAATTCAGAAAGAGCAAATGAAAATCAGCATTGCTAAACAGCAAGGCAAGGGAGGGTTATTGGAAGCATACAGGCATCCTACAGAAAAAAAAAAAAAAAGCCCAAATTAGGAAGGTAGGAAGATTGAAAGCGTCATAAACTGGCAGATTAAAGGTAAAATCGCAATAAGGCAAGCCAAAAGAGAGTCTGAGGAATAACTTGCAAGAAGCATAAAATCTAATCATAAAACCTTTCTGAAATACATCAGGAGCTGAAAAATCATCAGGGTATCTGTAAGGCCAACAGATTATCCAAGTTTAAAGGAGCACTCAGAGACAGTACCATAACAGCAAAATTAAATGAGGTTCTTCAAAACATGGTCACCTTGGAGAACCTGGAGGAGGCCCCTATGTAGGAGCTCTGCCAATCTAAGGTTGAACTGAAAAGATCTGCCTCAAACTGAAAAATCAGAAGAGGAGGTTATAGAATAAAATCTACAATAAAGAGGTCACAGGACTTCATCCTGACAAAACTAAGAAATGAAACAGTCTAGCTACTGTGCGTGTCATGGTTTGCTCAAAACGGCTTCAGAACCAGAGGACTGAGTGCAAATGAAAATACAAAGCCAGGTTCTAAGAAGAGTTCCTAAAGAGAACTTGGGTACAAAGACCAATAAGCCTCACAGATGATGGGGGTACGGCTTCATATAACACACATTTCAGTTTTCGAACCCCTTGCCATAGGAAGTGTCTACTAAGAAAACGGAAGGCTACTAATGCTAAGACACCAAAGACAATCACTCACTACTGGCCAGATCTGAAGGCAAGGTAAGGACTTACATGGACCTCTGGTCCAACACAGTATGGCTCATGTGATTTTGTCTTTCCCTCATCTCGAGCACCTCCAGTTTTTTGGTTTTTGCTGTTTGTGCTTTTCCTGATATTTTTCTTCTCCAGTCCCTCCAAGGCTGCAGCTAATAATAAATCAAGTTAATATTGTCTGAATTGAAGAACAAGAATGTTCCCTCTGCTTGTTCCTTGGACTATGGCTCCAATAACCATAAACTTTTCACCAAACTCCAAGCAGCACAAAAGAACTTAAAATACTCACATGCACAAAACTCTAAAGGATACAACCACAGCTAGATAAGAACTATAAAAGCATGAAAAATTAGCAAGTGTTGAAATAGAAGGCAGACTGTTAATAACATCTTATTTTGGAAAACAAAAGTACCTACACTCTTAGGCAAAAGTTAAAAGAAAAGTTCCTGTTTTCTCAAAAAAAAAAAAAAAAAGAAATGAAGCTCTGACCTTTTTGCAGCAACTAGCAACTAGATAGTCAGAAGTTGGACACAACATACACTGGATCAAATGGAGCCTATAAAGGATACAGTCTCTGAAAATAAGAGAGTATGGAAAATAAATGCAAAGAAAGAAGCATAAATCAGCCTGTAAATCTTTCAGAACTACTAGAAATCAAACTGCATACCATACGTCAGTGGGCTGGTATATTCGCATCAGTAGAGCTGGGTTAGGGCCACCACACATTCTGGTAAGTTTACAAGTGGCATGTTTTTATTTGGACAATACTACTACCACAAAAGATATTAAGGAAATATTTCAAGAGGTGGTTTCCATACTTTACATGTCTTCTATAAAACGATGTGGCTTTCTTATTTAAAGTTGCCTGTAAATCTCATGAGACTGCGTTATAATTAAACAGACATTATTAATTTAGACTACTAAGCAGAGAGAAAAAAAACAACATTTGCAGCTCTTGAGCCAACAACAATGCTTACAAACTTCTCAAAGTCAATTGTCCAAATATAGTCAGAAGAATGACAAGCCAGGAATCTGGATCAGAGGATATATTATTGCAAGAAAGCCAGTTATGTCCCCTTATAAATGCAAAAAAAATGTTAGTTTTCAAAATAAATTATCAGATAATCTGTATCAGCTCCACCACTCAAAGCAATGTTGGTTATTGCAATCATCTCTCTAAGTCCTGCCTAGAGGAGTAACAAATATCCAGCACAGGGCAAAACCTAGCTGCTCTGTTTCCTGAGGGCATCCAGAACGCTGATGAGGATACCCATCGGTGACATGGGGGCATCTAGGGCCTGACAGTGAAACATCCCTCATCCACAAAATAGGGGTTCCAATCAACTCACGTGCATCCCAGACCACCCAGATGAAAACACTGTTGGTAAGACACGGCCATATGAGCAGTGAGCCACAGAGCTTCACAATGAACTCCTAACATTTCTGAAAAATTACAAAGGAGGTCAACAAAATCCTTACTTTTCCACTTTAAATTTGCTGCTAACTACACAATTCAGGTTACAGACAGCACTATGAGGAACCCAAGAGACAATTCAGGAAGATCAGGGAATGAACACACAGGAAGCCATCAAATGGAAACTAACAGGGACGAAAAACTAAAATGCTTTGGCAGGAGCATTTAACCAACCTACACATTTTAAAAAATCCTAAATTAGCTACTTCCAACTCAGGTGAGGGATGGATTATTATTGCAACGAGTTCAATGAACATTTTCTCTCACTCTACAGTCAAAGTCAACTAGCACCAAAAAAAAAAAAAAAACCCAAACAAAAAACACCAACCAAAAAAGGGGAAAAAAAGGATGTTTAAATATGAGATAAAAAAAAGACAAGACAGATGGCATTATTATTCTGTTACACAAGTCAGTGGCATAGCTGCATTGAAAACACTGGATTCAGGATGCCTGCAAATACAACCAAACTGAAACGTTTCCAAAGAAGTTGAATGGGAATGACCAGGACCTCAAAACCACTCTCATTTCAGCAGGGAGACTGAAGACATTCAATATTTGTTTTAGTATGAATGAGAAAGACAGAGGAAAACAATTAATGGTGCAATATGGAATACCTGAAAGTCATCTCTTCATTTCACAATAAAGAGTAAGAGTATCAATTAAATTAAAACATGATTTCCCCTGCCTCCCTCTGCCTACAACAAATCACAGAGTAACTCCACGGTTTTCATTCTCCAGCTGACATCTTATAGCAAATTAAAGACCTTTAATACAAACAGTGAGGAGCCTCAGAAGCTCCAGGGTGCCCCAGAAAGAACAGAAGCAGGTCTGGACTTCTTGGTCTTGGACTCCTGCCAGACCAAAAGACTTTATCAACTGAAAATGTCCAGAGGATCCTAAAGAGAAAAATCTCTTTTAGTTTATTTTTTTAACTAGTGATATTACTTCATATTTACAGGTTGAGTTTGTACTGGTAGCTTTTTGTTTTTACAAGTCTATGTTCCAGCTGACCCTGGTTTCACAGTACTTACACCTACTGTGACAGTTTTACAACCTGTTGTAGCTGCCCCACGCAACACAGCCAAAGCTGAGCTGTTCTTTTGGTAACACCGTCGGGTTTCGCAGCTCTCCTTCAACAGGTTTCAAATTCTATTTAGGTACCTCATCTCTATGGTAACTGCCAGCCCTACGGAGCCTCACAGCACCGTGCCGGAGGAAAGCAATCCCCCATCCCTCGCTAGGGAAACGGGATGTGGGAAAACTGGATGACTTGCCCAAGGACATGCAGGAACTCTGTGGCAGAGACGGGAAAACAGATGTCACGAAGGCTAAGTCCAGAGCATGAACAAGAAGAAACCCTTTCCTCTCCTACCAGCAAAACCTCACGCTCCAAGCGGCTCTCAGCATCAGAGTCACTTCCAACCATATCGCGGTTCTCAGTTTACAAAGCAGGAGCCTTAAGGGATACGTCATTACATGCTCCATCCCTTTGCTACTCTGCTGCAGAGTCGGTCGACGAACAACCCTCTCTTCCAGCTGCTCGCCGCCAGCACGGCCACCAGCCCGCGCCGGTCGCTGCAGTGCAACGAGGAGCTTAACGCAATTAGACTTTCATGGGATTGATCTGAGCTCTGGGGAAGCAGGAATTTCACAAAGCTATAAAGGTTGTTTTAAAAAGTTTTCCAGATTTTATCATTTTTCACACAGTCTGCAATTCGCCTTCCTGGCTTTTGAAAAACGACACACAGCTGTGCTTTGGATCACAGCTGTGCCTTTTGGCAGCAGGCGGAGGAGGCCCGATGCTAGGCTGGGGTAGTCAGCATCACCCCGCGCCGCTCGGCCTTTCTCATCAGCGAGGAGGGACCGGTCCCCCTCACCAGCATGGCAGGGTGCGGCATTGCGGGCTCCTGCTGTATCACGGCATTTCTGAACTATTAAATACCAATTTGGATCTGCTCTCCTGGGTAGAATCAATGTGAAAAAATGAACACAGGCATGAAAGGCAGTGGGACACAGGAGAAAAATCTAATGAGGGTTGGATTTCCCCCCATTTTAAGGCAGTTTTCTTTCTTGTATTTTCTACTTCAAGTTTTTGTTTTGTTATTTTTGGCCTGTTCTGGTGTCATCCAGGCTCCTACCAATTCTCAGCATCTTATTTTCACATCCATCTTTTCCCCAGATTCTGAACATATTTTCTGCCTTTTCCAAAGAGCTCACTAGGTTTCATGTAGTTGCAGAACAGATGGCACAACACTTAGATTTGCTTTAGTAAACGGACAAATGTGATCGCTTTTCATCTCCCCTCGCATCTGTGCTCGGTGGAGAAGTCTGCCTCTGCGAGCCAGGTGGCCGAGGACAGCGAAGCAGCGATGCTGCGGCCATCAGCTAGCAGCGGGGCAGGACCAGGCGCTCGCTTCATCTCCCGGAGCCGAACCAGCACTTGGGCAGCATGGGTGAGCACAGACGCAGCATCTCCCAGTCGGCAGCACGAGAACCAAACGCAAACAGCCCCCTTCCCCCAGGGCTACAGGAATAACAAACCTTGGGAAAACATTAAAGCACAAGGGGAGGTAGGGAGAATGAGGAGCACAAAAGAACAAGATACACTGGCTCTCCCAGAAGAGCCTGAGGACAAGTACTGTCATTTTTAGCCGTATTTCAACCTCTTCAGCAGCCTTCCATCAGTCAGAATTACAGTATGTGGAAGGAACCTGTTCTGTCTTGGAAAGTCAGAGGCCACTTAGTCTCATGACAGCAGACTGTGATCGGACCCAGCTTCTTGCAGTGAGAATTAACCCCTGGCCTGCCGAGCACTCTCCTGTGGTGGCAGACACACGTAGCAAGGCATCTCTGAAAGTTTTGACTGGTGATGGATGAAACAATCAATGTCTTCTTTGAAAATCCAGGTATGGCTATGTCACATCATGCTTACATTATATAGAGGACCCCACTCATTCTTCAAGTGGGGTCTCATGAACCCACGAAGCACAAGCATATAGAGCCCACAGTGGCATCTCCAGGGGTGTCCCTCAGTTAGGTGCCCAGAAGAAATCTGGATGAAAATGCCTCATGAGAGAGCAGATGATGATGAGTTCGTATTTCCAACTGATCGCATCAGCAACCAGATGTGTGTTTGAAAGAGGTCTGGGCTATGAGAACATTTCAGGTCACCCATGCTTTGTCTTCCTAAAAATTCTTAAAATTAAATGGCAATCCTTCTAACCCTCAGATGTGACACTTGCCTTCCTCTTACTCTGGATTATCAGCCTTTCTTCTCCACAAAATCACCAGCCCATTCCAGAGGCACCAAAGGGAAGTACTTCAGCCCACTTCGATTCATTAAGGAATTTTCAGATCCCCATTTTTGGTTTCCATTTGGGCTAATACCCATTTAGAAATATGTTAAATTACCATGAGAAGGAGATGCCATTTTTCAACCCGTGGGGATAGCCTCAGAGGGAAGAGGGGAAGTATAAGGAAAGTTAATTAGTCCTGAGATCCTGCTTTGGAAAAAACAGCATGTGAAGAGAGGGATTATTTAAACACCTGTGTGCTCCCAGAGCTCGGCTTCTGGTTTTACACTGGGCTTGTGATCCTTGACACACTACGCTTGGGATGTCTTCGCTTTATCAGCCAGCATTAATACAGACAAAATTTTAAACGTACTAATGCATCCTTAGATATAAATGCATCAGTATGTTCACGGGCACCAAATGATTTTATCATGAACCAACTTGTTCATCCACTCACTAACTTCTACATTCACAAGCGTGTTGTATTTGTAAAACTAGTCACTACAGGTAGCGACACTTAACCACAGCTCCAACAGAAACAATCTTGGTAGCTACTTCCTACCTTGGGCAAAGAGGAGGAAGAAAATATAGCAGAGTAGTGAAGGTCAATATTTTTCTATCAAATTTTTTAAGGGTTTTCTTACAGAGTTTCCACTGATTTTTTATAGCTTATTGGAGGAAAAGTAATTTTAGTTGAATCTCACAGGAATTGAAAACTTCTTTCTTTTTTTTTATTTGACTCTCTCAAAGTCCCTTTATGCATCTCTCAAGAGTGAACAAAATTTTGCTTTTTTCCACATCTTGCAGAGATTTTTAAAAATTAGCATAATGCTTTAAAATTAATTGCATTTTTTAAATAAGAATACCTTCAGCTTTCCTGCAGGCAGCTACT
Organism: Grus americana; assembly: GCF_028858705.1. Taxonomy (NCBI): domain Eukaryota; kingdom Metazoa; phylum Chordata; class Aves; order Gruiformes; family Gruidae; genus Grus; species Grus americana. The sequence continues at coordinate 6,082,421 of NC_072865.1, forward strand.
GAAGTGAATCACATGATTATGCAAACCACAACCAATATTTTGGTGCCAAAAATACAGCTCAGCAGAGAGATGTATAAATACTGGCCAAACCTTGGAAAATAAGGGTTACAGAAGTAGATAACAGAACTCTCCTTTCAGCAGCTATTCAAATTTCCTTCCTTTTTAACTTCCTTGGAAAGGAATCAATGAAGAAACAAACACTTCTTCAGCTTCTGCACCATCCTTTTTTATTGCTTCTGTCTCATGGGGGAAACTAAATCACACCTTAAAAATTCTCCTAACGTTTCCTTTCAGAAAGCAAAGTCACTCCCTACGGCCAGAGCTCTCAGTGCTCAGCTCCTGTGCCCAAACAGTCATGGGGCTACAAATGCAAAACCTCAAGAACGACAAGATTCAGGTAGCAGCGGTTGGACTTTGGGGCTCTGTTCTTCTCCGAGACTTGCATGTGATTCTGTGTAAGGCCCTGACAGCAAGTGAATGTCACAAACACCCATCTTGACATGGACAGGGATGGGCTGATGATGACCAGGGAGTGTTGACCAAGAATGGAGCCTGCGGAGGCAGGATAACGTCTTGTGAGACCACTCCTCTCTTCCTGAAACACGTAAACAAAGACCATCTGTGCCCTGTGCACCATGTGCCTGTGACAGATCACCCCTCACTTGGTCAGCCCTGAAGGGGGGGGGGGGGGCAGTGAGACCCCCAGGACCCACAACCCACCGAGTCATTTCTAGAACATTTCTGAACATTCCCGAGCACACACTGTGCCTGCTCAGTGATGACAGACCCCCACCTATGGGGCGGGCACTTCGGGTTATAAAAAAGGAAAACATAAGTTTTCGGTGCGCGCCCACCACCTGAAGACTACAACTATAAGCAGAGAACATCGCTGGATCCAAGGGTGGTGATACCTTTCTCTCTCTCTGTCTCTCTCTTCTTTCTCTCTTTCTTTTTCTCTCTATCACTCTCTTTTTGTCTCTAACTTGATTTTCAGCACATTAGGGTAATATCATCACACGTTTTGCTAAACCCTTACCTTTCATAATTCTGCTAAATTTTGAGCATTGTTAGGACTTTTGCCAAGCCTCTATCTTTTGTAGTTCCACTGAGTTTTAAGTAAATTTATGATTGGTTTGAACCTCTAAAGTAATTGTCGTTACTTCTGATTACCATGCAGAGAATTAAAAAGTTAACCTCACCCTAACCCACCGAGTGGGACGGGACACTCTGCAGCAATCAAGACACTTGGCACAAGTGAAAGATGTGCCCAAACGGAGGGTTTTCCTATTTTACCAGTGATACATATGGGGCAAAATTGCCAAAAGATCCATTTACTTTCAAATTCCTTTTTGCACTCTGCCAAGGTAAACTTGGGCATTTGTACATTTCTGTTCAGTACTTGTACAAATTTTATAGAGGGCTAAAATTAACATGCAGGGACTCTTAATTACACCTCATTAAAAAAGAGCTGAAATGTAATTAAGTGTTGTACACATAAAAAAGTAAGTAAACTTGCTTTTCAAACTTGGACCTAATCTTTCCTCGGTGAAGCACACCTGCAAAGAACTGCCAGATATCTGGCATGTGCAGGTACTTCTAAAACAACAGCCAGGGTCTGATATTAGGAGGCCTCTGTGAAATTAATGGGAAAAAAATAAATCATTAAAGTAGAATATTGGTACCACAGACCAACTTTGCAGTGCAAATACATATACAGATCAGCACAGACCATGTGATCACACTAACTAATGTGACTACCGTGTTTTTTCAAAGCATTTGATTCATATGGAAAACATGTGGCTAGAGAAGCCTAGAGACTCCCCCACTTGCCACCTTCTCCTCCAGTAACTCCTGTCCCACTCACTAGTCATGCTAAGCCTGCAACTCTTCTTAGCAAGGAAAGGATTAACCATACTCTTAATTCTTGCTGGAAATGCCTAAACCAGAAGAGTCGACATCGTTAATATCAAGACATGTGGCTGTAACAAAGACCTTGGACACTGCACTTAAAAAAACATGTCCCTTCATGCAGTACACACCTATGGGTGTCCAATCTCATTCTACTACTATACAGAAGATGAGTGAGTAAATCGGCTGAATTTTTTCCATTTGTTCTCCACCAATCTGTTTTGCATCTTTTTAGTTGAGCGATATAGATAAGTTCTAAGTCCTCTTGAGTGAGCTAATGCTCATTAATAATACACATAGGTTTACTGGAATTTGTTCTTCCTTTTTCCTTTGACCCAAGTGTAAAGAACTGTGCACTGAAAAAAATATAGGGATATAAATCTTTTTGTCTTTTCGTGCATTTCAGACACCGCAATGTGCCTCCTCTACAGACCCCATTTAAGGATGTATAATGTCAAATCAAAACAGGTTATGTTCATCTCGTCTATTATTAACCAAGAATCTTCTGTACAGATTTGAGTATATGTTTACTCTGTGAAAACCTACATGTTGCAATCTACAGTTAAGAGCAATACTAGACACCTACATAAACAGAGAAAAAGCAGTGAGAATTCTGCAAAGCAAATGAGCAAATGCTAAATAGATCCTATTATATTGCTCCGACTCTATTGCAGTGGAAAAGGGAGAATAAATATTAAACATGCAGCATTCTCATTTATTTTTGCTGAAGGAGCTCAGGAGTAAAGAGTTAGGCATCGCATAAATATGCAATTTGCCTACGCAAATTACTTACGATCAAACTACAACCCTGCACACAAGGACTAGATACAAAAACCAAACCAGGAGTGGGGTAAACATCAGGTAACCAGAAAGAATGACGATTGCCAATACGCAGCAGCTGGAGAACTTGCGCTTGCATAAGTCAAGTCTAGCTATGCAGGTGCACATGGCAGAGACCGCACCGCTCAGCTATGCGCTGCTACGCAGCCCAGGACACCGCAGCTCAGGCACCTGCCGCTCGCCTGCTGCAGTTTGCATATAGAATCGTAGAATTGTAGAATCATTTAGGTTGGAAAAGACCTTTAAAATCATCAAGTCCAATGGTAACATGCACAGTCCAGGGCACAGAGCCCCGGAGGCTCACTCCATATGTGAGGCACATGTCAGGCTGAGGGCATAACCATGCAAGAAATGATGAAAAAGCAACACGGGTTACAACAGATTGCCAGTTATCAATTCAAATGCGACAAACGATCCCTGTGGGCAATGCTATTTCAAGAAGTGTCTACCTGGCAGGGCAGCAGCTGGGTCCAGGCTGCCAGTCTGTGCTTTCCTGAAGTTCCGCTTTCAGTGCTTATCCAACAACACAAAATACAGTTGGGGTAAATTACACACATTTCTTCAAGTTCTTAGGGGATTTAAAATTGCATTTATAAGTACAACTTGATCATTGAGACAGACTAGAAAGAGAGGCAACAAAATAGGGTGTTTCATAAGTCCCAGCTTGCTGGAGTCCCCAACCTCAGCGCAGAGTAATAAAGAGCGTGCAGCCAGAGCGATTACAGCCGGCCAACCTGGCATAAGCAATACGCAGCACCTTGTCAAATAAGCAGCAGTATACATGTCTAATGCCTTTAATTTTGTATATTGCAATCTGGTGCATTAATAAAGCCCATTATAATGGGCAAAAGAAAGATTGGAGCAATTTCTACAGATCAGCGTGCTTGGAATTATTACATTAGCTTCCAGTTTTGAAAAAGTGCAAAGATGTATGGTTGTCATTAGCTGACAAGTTTTGTGAAAATTACAGAAAAGATATTTGAGTGGTAACTAATTCTTGCTACTGTGTGACTGAGTCAACATTGTTTAAAACAAAACAAACAAATAAACAAACAAAATAAACAAAAAAAACCCCAAACAGCCCACAAACCAGCAATCTACTTATACAAAATTTGATAATCTCTGGGCCTGACATGGACTTGTTCTGACCCATTATTAGGAAGAGAGAAAAGGAGAAAAAAAGTCAGAGTTCCTCTTCATTCACTCTGCAAACTTAGGCCTGAAAGAAGTCAACACTAGAGTCTGGCAACATTGCCATGATAGAGATGGCCTTTGCGTATTGCTTACTATGAAAATCAGAAGTTAAGTTTCAGACTAGGTAGAAGACAGGAAGAAATTTGACAGTTTATATTTGTTAATGAAATTGCTTCATCTGCCTTCTAATGAAATAATGTTTTGGCAGAACAGGGCGCCAGAACAGGAAATTCTGGCAAATATTGCAATATTCTTATACGCTCATAAATCAGAATACTCTGGAATCTGAGTCAAATCTTTCAACAAAGCAAAAATCAGCAAGTTACAGCAATCTAATAAAAAAAAAAAAAAAGGAAAAATAAATCCTGGAATTTCTGTGTCCAGTGTAACAGCTGAGCTTCTGAACATCAACTGCTCACAACAAATCACTTGTGAATGAGCTACAAAGTAAGGATTGCTGACAAATTATTTGGTGCATAATTTTAATTAACAACTAAATTCAAGCAAGTCATGCTTTATTCCCAGGCAATTCACAAATAGAAAAAGGTGACATTCGTAAAATAAATTACTCTTTATGAATTATTCACCCAGTTCTAGTATCTTTTTTAGAATTTCCAATCAGTTCACTAAACCCTACTGTGAAAAGTTCAATACCATATTCATTAAAATAAACTTAACATAACTAAACCCTGAAGGAAAGCATACAGGGATCAGTCATTACAACCAACTGTTCTGCATCTGAAATTCCTGGTTTACACAAATGCAGAACATGGTATCTTACCTGCAGTTTAAAAGACCTATCAACACCTGGATTACAAGTGCTATTCTTTAAAAGAAACTAAAGATACCTGGGCGTGACCTACTGACCTACTTCAAGACAATCACTGGCAGACTTAAAAGACATTGCCTCTCTCCTGACACTGGCTGTCATAAATCTCAGGATGAAGCCCTGATCATAGACCCTTTCCCTTGCCATGTGAAAGAACATGCCTAAGGTAAGGTGAGTCACAGACTAAGGGAGTAAACTTTCCACGTCCTGACGTCACTCTTGCACTAAACCACAACCTAGGTCCGTCCTCCAACAAGAGCAGGAAAGAGGCGTACAGGCTCCTGAAACAGCAACTTTCTCGATCCGCACTGCCAGGATGCAATCACAGACCTTCCGGTAATTCATGAACATAAATCCTACAACAGAGGCAAGCAAACCAAACATATTCACTGACCTTTGCTTGGGGAAAGCAGTATAGGGATGAATGAAGAGGAACTGGAGCTGCCGCTATCTGCATTACTCACCATGGAGAGTTCACTTCTCCCCCATTAGTAAATACAAAAATATGTAGTTTTATTGGCAGCCAAATAGCCAGGCTGTGGTCCTCAGAGGATAATCTGGCAGTCATTGCTGCAAAGTTTCTCCATTTGGTTTGATATTAAGTTAAATAAGATGTCTCAGATCTCTCTCATAACAGTCATCTGGTGTGTTATCTCCCATGTATATTAGGAGGGCTGTTTTCCCAAAACCTAATGTATCATTGTAACTAGCATATGTCAGGGAATTGCAAATCAGCACATTACAGAGCATTGCTGTAGTCCCAGCCCTGAGAACAAAATACTGTGCCAGAGGACAGGATTGTACGTCAGCAGAGAAGCTTCTGCTCTGCTGGGAAGCGGAGTGCGTGCTGCTGTGGGCACGTCGGGGTCCCAACGGTCAGGCAGCACCGGAGTAAGGAGACTCATGATGCAAATCTATTATTTTATTCTTTCCCAGAATCTTAGCCAGATTGTCAATGGTTTGTTGGTAGTTCAAGGAAATCCATGGAAATATATAAAAGCAGGAAAAGAAACATGATTCTGCATTACCTGAGAATAAACAAGAGGCCCCAGGACAAGTAGTGATGTACCTCAGAGAGACTTCTGTCCCTCCAGGTCACCATGACGGAGGGGGAAGCCTGTGCTCACAGAGGAGAGATGAGTGATGTTGCTGTGCTTGGTGCTTCTATGCATACCTGATGCAGAAACAGAGGAAGGGAGAGCAGAGAGGATGGGTTGCTCTTTGAAAGGCTGGAAAGGGGCTCCCTGAGAAATATGTGAGCATAAATAAATTAGCTCTATTCTGAATTAAATAAAATAATTTTCAATGTCTGAGTTCTCTCGAAATCTGAAAAAAGTTGCTGTTTCTCATTTTTTAAGGAAAATCTAAATTTTACACAGACATTTCTAAGAAAATTTACAGTTTGGGGGGGGGAAAAGTGTTCTTTTCAGAAGGAAAATGGACCCAAAACTTCCAACTAACCTTAATGGATCTACAGCTGTGTTCCCTCTGCTACGTCATTGCCCCGACTCTACGCAGCACCAGCCTCCGGTTTGCATCCCAGAAACATGACTAATGTGCTGGAGGAGTAATCTGATAACTCCAAACTCTGGACAGTGACCTCTCAGGACAGCATGGTATAGCCTGCCCGCAGCATATGCTCTGAGCTACCAGCAGCTCATACATCTCTTGAACAAGGACAAGCTGCAGAGGAAGGTAGTGGAGCAAAAGGAAAACAGGCCTCCTAAGTTGCTGACCTAGTCCCTGTTGCTCTGTTGACTCCGTGCCAGCCTAACACCCCAGAAAACATTTTCCTTGGAATCTCAGCAAACCTGCAGCTGAAAAGCGCTTAAGATAACTCCTCTGTTTGCTGTGAGCAGGAAGGAAGTTGGAACAGGAAGGCCCGTGACTCAAAACACCAAGGGGAGGAAAGACAAGAGAAGAGATGGCAAAGGCAGAATGGGAGAGAAAAAAGAACCTACAGTAAGGAGCAAAAAGATCCAATAGGAGCAAAAAGGTCCAACAGAAAAAGATCGAGTGGTGAGGAGGAGAACAGGGTTTCAACTGAAAAGTCACAAGTGGTTTGCTATCCAGCTGCCACCAATGAATTTTTACAAACAAGAAATTTATATCACAGGAAATATAAGGTGATGAAAAATGACAAAGCCAAGAATATAATTCAAAGTTTCTTCCTCATTACATATATGCCTGTAATTACTTCTTACTATTCTTGCTTTTTTTAAAGGAGAGGGAAAGAGAACCAAGCCCATCGCACTGTTCTCCAAGATCATTGCCTGGGTGCAGCAGTACAACACATCCAGCAAGAATGACCCGCGGCAAGTGAACACTCATGTGCAGTTCAACAGCTGCACATCATTTTAAAGATGAACAGAAACAGACAAAATACATTTTGTGTTATTTTAATATCTACATATATAAATATATCTAGTAGGTAAAGGAAATCGAAATCCAAAGCGCTAGCAGACTGCCAAGAGCAAAAAAACGTGGTATTGCAGTTGGGTCCAAAGAAAACGGTTTGTCTACCTTCTTCCAGGAACTTTAAAAGATAGTGATGGAAAGCAAAAGGAGAGGAGAAAAAAATATATATAAAAAGAAGAAAATTACCATGTAAATTGAAACCACAGACGGGATCCCATATGCGTATCACATACTCCAGCTCATGGGATGTATCGGCCCTGTAACTCACAACTTCAGGTCAATACTCTCCACTGTCACCGTTCTCTCTCTCACACACATCTGCTCCAGGCATTATTACACTCTATGGCTTATTTGTTCACGTAGAGACAGTGCAAAGGACCATCTGTAAGTAACAGTCAACTTACATTATTAACAATACAAAACGAGTTTTCCTGGAAGGCTTCACAGATCAGAGATGGAGTTCTTACCTCCTCTCTGGTGATGACTTTTGCACAACCTGAAGGAGCACGTGGGGAAGGCTTCTAACCTCTCACTTGTGATCACAGGAGCGGAGAGGTGAAAGGCTGACGTGACTCCATTCACAGCCATCAGCCGCATCTGGGCCAGCACGTTTTTCTAACCAGATTATTTAGAAAAAAGTAAAATTGTTTGTTCTGATTTGTGATTGAGCCATGCCTCCTTCCCCCAGGCTCTGAGCCTCAACAGCCCAGCAGAAGGGAGACAGCAGGCACTGGGCAGTGCAGAGGCGTTGCAAGAGGACCACATGTAGATGTTGCTGCAACTGGTTTAAAAACAGGGCTGTGGGCACCAATCATGAAAGGAGATCTCAAAATATGCGTAAGGGGAAAACTTATGTGAGAGATGTTTCAGGTGCTTGGAGTAGTTTGGAAAAAAGTCATAGCTTAACAGGCTTCCTAGCAGATAAGGAGGCATCACAATCCAAAGCTAGAGGGGTGAGTGCAATAAGCAGAGGTAAATGCATCAACTAGTGCCACAAAGTTGATGCAAATAAATTAAAGCTCATTAAGCCCTGGGGAATATGTTCATCTGGAACAGGCATTTGTTCGTCATAACTTAATCCTACCCAGAAGATCGTACAGCAACTACACTCGCTTTACTGCCAGGCAAGACCAGTCTGGCAGAGGCTTGATATGGTCTAGCCAAGCCCCAGTAACTTCACAATTTTAATGTTTGGATCAAATTTTTTGGTTCTTCAAATAAACAACCCTCAAGTATTGTTAAAGAAATCATAAGGTTACTACACCAAGTAAATAAATCAACAAGTTTCAGGGCAAAAAGCAACCACTCACGACTTCAAATTGGGCTGACTTTATGCTTGCTATTAACTTTCATGTACCTACGACTGGGAAGTTCGGCTTTGGCCATTTTGGGGGCAGAAAAACTGATTAATGGGAAAACAGATGTAAAGTGATATGATAAAGCACTTATTCCTGACACGCAGAAAGTCCCCCTGCCATCCGCAGAAATGCAGCACAATCACAGCTCCTGCTCCACAGCTGTGTTTCCTCAAGGAGGAGGAGAAGGATCAAGAATGCGAACCCGCAGAATTCCTGTTGGTAGAGAGGCAACAAAAACAAGATTGTACAGTCTGTGAATTCAGACTGATAATCTAAGTGTTTGCCACCACTTTTCCTCTCATTGCACCACCAAAATTAAATGAACCTGGAGCCAGTTATAAATTGGCCTTTATAAAACCATGATTTGTTTTCTTTAAATGCACAGAGCTCTACCATCCTGCGAAACATGAAATCTGCAGCCTTTGCACTTTAAGGGACATTAATTCAAATGAATACAGTAGCATACCACTACCATATATTACACTTTGTTTTTACAGATGTCCATAGTTTTCAAATTGAAAGATAAAATATTGCAAACCTAGGCAGGAGAATTAGGCATGCAGGCAAAGTCGATGTACAGGTATGAAATACAAAGTAGGACTGGCGTGCTGACAGGACTTTGCTGTTCTCTAGGGAAAACCAGCATTATAAGAGCGTAGAGTGTGCAGCTTGAGAACATCTGAATGGCTGAACACAGTTTCCTGTTTACATAAATTAATAGAAGATTAGTCTTTTCCAAGGCTTGAGTTCAGCAAGTGACGTGTAAATTCCATGTGACTCACAAATCCTTTGCATATGACCCAAGCGCACAGGATTTTCCATCCCGGATCAGAACTTCGGATCGAGCATTTTCCTGTAATGGCGATTTCCGGGAAGGGGGATAGAAACTCTGAGACATGGCAAACTTTTTTTTCAATTCACCCTTCTAAAGCATGTGGGACTGGCCTGCCTTGGTAACTTTGTTTTGCAGGAGTAAGCCTGGGAAAAATGCAGACCAGATGGAAATATATAGCTATTATGAACCATCGTAAGAAACACGCAGCATCTTCTCAGTCTGAGGCCAATGTCCCTGCAACTTAGAACTTGGTATTTCTCCTGCAGAATGGTGAAAGATCTTACCCACTCCGTTCCCAAAGTAGGGGTTAGAATAAAAGTGGGAGGACTCCTCTACAGATGGCAAACAGTCTATGTTGTAACCACAAGATGGTAAGAAAGATGGGAAGCAAACTCTTACCACGTTGGGAATTGCACCTAGGGCCTGTATTCCTTGAGGAAAATATTTATATCCACCGCCACTGAATTTTCAAGCCTCATGCAAGCCACGAAAAACGGGTAAGATTAGAAAACCCTCATGGCTTCATTTTCCACTGAGGCCAAGTGCTATTTACTACAAACAGGGACTCTTTGATGATTGCCCCACTGCCAGAGTGGAAAAGGCATGCTCCCAGCAAGGACGGGCATCCCACTCGCTATACGCTAATTGGAGGAATCGTCTGCAGGCTGTTTTAGCTGGCTTTGCAACCTCTTCACACACAGTCCAAACGCTCCTCACGGGAAAGCTGGCAAAAGCCCCAGAGAAGTACAAAATGATGAATTTTGCTTGGATAAGAGAGATTGCCAGAGTTAATTATGAACCATTATTTAGACATATTGGTGAGGAAGACATAACAATCCTCAATACTCAGACTTATTACCAGGCCTGCCAAATTCATGCTTCTGGGTACAACACTGCACGTAGACCAAGAATTTTCTTCAGAAATTGGCATTGATGAAATTTTATGAATAAGCAAAACATCCCATTAGCAAGGGGTCTCTGAACATCCATTAGTCAGAGCAGCAATAAAAGCACGGGATGGAGCAGCCTACATAGTCACTTCTTGCCCTGTCCCAATGACATGGATCGTGAGAAACAGATTTCCAGCCACAAAAAGACCCAGGAATGTTGATAGCTTGGGAATAGGCTGAAATTTTGCACTGTTAACTAGAGGAACCGGGGAAATGAATCTGCACATTGCCAAGAAATTAAACCAAATTTAATTTCCCATCTTGGGCTTTTTTGTGTCTTCTCGACATCTTGCAAATCAGTCATTATGCCAAGAAAATATCTTAAAAATATCACAACGAACACAAACCCCATACTGCTAAAGCAAATGGTGATTTAGAAAAAGAAAACATTTTCTCCAATGTCTGAAAAGCTTTGATGCCAGCTAACAGAAGATGGGAGAAGTAGTATAATAAGAAACTAAAAAAGGTCAATTCATGGAGACTGATGGGATATTTGGACAATGTAATACAGGAAAGCTACTGAGAACTGCATTAACAGCAAAGCTCCAAGCCACTCCTAACAGCAATAATGGGGGACTGTGGAGAAATATGTTATTCTTTTTCATAATATATGATGATCAAGATCAAACGTCTGTGCTTACTGGGCTAAAGACAGACACAGAGTTTGCAAGTATTTCTGTCTAAATAGAGGATGCTAGAGAAAGATATGACAGCAGTGTCTGTGAGCCTACTGATCGCCTGCGAAGCCCCAAGGTTCCCCAGTCACAATAACATAAGAACAAATATTCTCGGTACTCTGAGACTGCAAGATAAAAGCTCAATATCCAAAAGTGTCCTATAACTGCTTCCTAAGAAACTATGTAAGGGTAAGGCAAGCAAGTAGCGATGTTCTCCAGAATATACTCCCTACTTCCAGCGAAGTGCTGGTCAGGGATTTCCTGAAGCAGCGCTGGTGACTGGATACTTGTCAGCCCTTAATCAATTTTTCTTCCATGAATCTCTGACGACTTTTTGAACTCATGCAACACTTTTTACCATCCACAGTATCACTCGGCAAGTCATTCTATGGCTTTATTGTGTTCTGTGTCGCCTTCCTTGTGTTTGTCTGAATCTGCTTTCTGTAAGTTTATTTTATGTCCTTTAGTTCTTATACAGAAAGAGATATGGGACAGTGATTACCTATTTACCTTCTTCCGACCACTCATGACTTTATAGACCTCAGTACCTCAATATCTCTTTCCATCTCCCCTCCCCTGGATTTGTTCTCCCCTTTGCAGCATTCCTCAACTGCCCCAGAAGGAGACAGGTACGTGGCAGTCCCCATTCCACTCCCAGGGTCCAAGAGCACAGTTTCACTTAGTTCCCATTCTGCCGTACAAACAGTCCGACCTTCCAGAAGTTCGGATGAGGAAAACTTCTGTGGAAATGCTACATATTATCACTGCGACCCACTAGCTGTTCCTCTCTATGTGCGAAGTTCTGTAATACCACTGCATTTCATAGCTGTGTTTCATATTATTTGGTATTACACATCAAACCTCCTGCAAACTCACTGTAAAGATCTCATCTACTTGTTTAGTCTCAATTCTAGGTTAAACTCCAATCTGAATACAAGATTTGGAAGTTGTAATTCAAGGTGACAGAACACTATAGTTGATGAAAAGTGACAGACAGCAAAATTAGTGGTTTATGCTACACAACCACAGTCTCTTCTAGCCCAGTGACGTCTTTTTTCTATCACTGTAAAGTTCAAGCAATTCATGCTTAGAGGAAAGAACTCATTTCACAATTTTATCACTGTTGTTATGATACCAGCAGGGGTTTCTTTTAAAGCCTACTCTGGCAGGAGCGTAACTCCCTGTGATTCTCTCCCTGCATTTAAAACAAAACAGCTCTAGCTGTTGTGGTTGCAAAGAAATGTTTGAACTTTAATGCAATCTTAGAAGCTCAGAGGAGGCGGCAGATATAAACCCAAACATGATGAGAAATTAAACAACAAATCTGAGGATCTTTAACCAAATCTCATTTTCTGAGCAATTGGATTTAGTGCATGAACCTCCCTCTACACTCTACGGATTGTCTGTCTGCTTCCTAAGGTTGTGCCTACAGCTCATGCAGGCTAAGACTGAGTAAGTTTAAAACAGGCTCCTTGGGTATTCATTTCACCATGAAGCTCAGCTCAGGCTTATCATCCTTTTTGGGAGGAGGGAGGTTGCAGTTACGGGTTGTTTTGGGGGGCTGCAGCCTTTCCTTCAAGCTCTTGCTGCCTCAGCAGTACTATTACCAGTACTCAACTCAGTTATTTTGAAGCTAGTGTATGTAGCCTACACAAACTGCAATTATACCTTTGACTCGAGGGCGACACACTGAAATTGAGTTTAGGAGGACTCCAGGTTGGATTTAGCAGCTCAGAGCTTCCCTCCACTGCTGTCTGCAGTTCAGAGTACAACTGAAGCATCTTTTTCATTCTGTACATCGAACCCAGTTACAAAATAAATTCACAGGGACTCTGAAATTCACGTTGTAGTTTGTATCCAACTTCCATGTATTCATGCCTGTTTATATGAAATCGTTGTATATTTTAAGGCTTTACATAAGATGGGAACCTAGAAATGGTAAGAGCTGCTCTAGGAAATTGGTATTCACTTAAACTTTGTTTACATTTGATTCAGAACTTTTCAAAAGCTTCTCTGAATTATTATTAGCAGCTTTTATACAATGTTGAAAACATACAGATCATTTTACAAATATGAAGAGCATCCTCTGTCCTGAAAACTTAATCATGGACTGAGTTAAGTTGGAGTCAGATTTCACAATCATCTTCTCAATTTGAGAATATAAATGGCAATATGCACTCATTTGAACAAAATGGCCTAGAAGTCAGCTAAATACATGTTTAGCTGAATGAAGCAGGAATTTATCTGACAATCTTGGCATGTATAAAACTTATTTACAGCAAATTAAATGAAACATGGAGTTTGAAGATAAAAAGATTCAAACATTCAGTGTTATAATATCATTCCACAATTGTTCTCGGCAAGACTGGCACATTCACCAGCTACGTTTCGCACCCAGCTCTGGGATCTGACCCTATCCATCTCCCTTAATTTGTTTTTGGCTTATGACTTGGCAAACTCTTAGCCCATTGCTTACTTTCACAAGCACTGACATGCTTCCCCCAGCGCCACATTCAGGCCTCAGTGGTTTTCAGCCACGTCTGAACACATTCACAAACACTACTGGGAAATTCCCTCGGATGTTTCAAAGTACCTCTCTGACAAAATACTCCAGCTGGGAGATAGTAATTTTTTTTATTTTTTTATTTTTAAATACAGATTAAATTACATTGCTCTCACATCATTTATTATAATTGTCTCCCTTCTCTGGATACACTGTGACTTGGCGGAAGACAATTCTGCCCGGCTCCTATTCTCATGCCAGGCTTTTACATTCTATATGTTCCACTAAAAACAAAGGCTTTTTTTGTTCCCCTCACTTTTGTTCCCCTCACTTTACACATTATGTGTTTGAACAGACATCAGTGCCTTCTCACTGACCAGAGAGCCTAGACTCAAGAAAGCCATGATGGAATCACAGGCTACAACCAGGTCTTTAAGCTGTGCAGAAAGCCTGCAGCTCACCAGGAAAAGCCACAAATGTTCAGCAGTTAAAATTGCATTAAAAAAATCCACTCTTTATGAAGCCTTTCCACTATTTGATGGAGACCGCTTTATTTTTGTAATATAATGTAAAGAAAATCTTTAGGTATATATACTTACAGGTAGGATGTTGAAATAAAAGCTGGATTGGCAGCTGACCATAACTCCTCCAGGAAAAGAAAAAATTGAATGAAATATCATTAAAGCAAGTGAGCTGACGAGTGGATGCTGTGAGTCAGAGGCTACACTAAATGCAATTACCACAAATTGTTAAAATTTGGTTCTTCATAAAGTAAGGTCACAGACAGTACACCACCATCCTTAATCGGGTCCTGTGATTGCTGGAGAATCACATGTGCTTCTAAAGGTACAGGAGAATGGGACCTCAGCTGAACTGACCATCTTCAAGGAAACAGGACTACCAAACCACCTGAACTGAATATGAAAATGGCATCCTTCATAGAAGGAAAAGATCCTCAGTCTGACATACCATGCCCAAACTCATGCCATCACAGACCCTTGAAAAGTATAAAAGGCTATGTCACACAACACGTATTCAGGCAAATACATTTCATTTGGATATTTCTCAGCAGATAAGGGGGGCATTCAGCATTTCACAACTGCTCTCTGCATCCACGCCCAGAGCCCAGAGTTCACATGAAGGTGTTTCCATGGGATGCCAAGGGGAAATTGGTATTTGGAAAGAGAAGTCTACTCTCCATTTTTACCATTTTAAAGCCTGTTTGGTCCTTCTGAAGGAGAACATCATGTTCATGGAGTTGCTGGATAGCAGAGGATAAGGAAAGGAATATCTTTTCCTGAAGATCTTCTGGTATGCCTTTCTGGAGGCACTAGAGGAAGAGTTCTGCCATCCTTCTTCCACAAATGTCAGCGCTGACACTCCCTACAGGTTACTGCCTTGGTTTAAGTGTCAGTATCATCACCTGGAAGCTCTTAGCAGCTGCACGAGCTGCAGTCAAAGCAATCTAGACAGTGGCCAGATATGACTTACGATCCCTGACAGTTTCTATTCATTTACATGAAAGTCTGTAAGTATAAAAGAAGAAAGAGAAAAACCCAAAACCCCCATACATGTATATGCCTCAAGAACCAGCCAGAAAACCAAGACAGGCAGTACCCCATTTATCTGGACAATCTGACAACTCCTGACATGTAAAGCTGGACCTTCTAATCTTGCCAATTTGTAAAACTACAGGAATTCATTCCAATGCTCCACTGCAAGCACACTCCAGCAGAAAATCAATTCCAATTCCAATGGACTGTGGAAAGCACAGAATACTTATTTTAGTGTTTGGTGAAGGCTGAGGTGATTATTAATTTTTGTTTTGTCATTATTATCAATATATTTTCTGATGTATGCATCTAACAAATTTCCAGTGAAACAGGGGGTCGGATGACACAGAAATAACCTTCCTGCTCATAGGTTTGCTGGTTTTAGTATCTTTGGGAACCTCTTCAAAACAGGTCACAGATCCCAATGGATGATGGACTGCAGAGAGAAGACCACTTCTGCAGAGCATTCATAAAACCATGCAATTCTTCTAGACACAGAGCCTAGCTCTCAATTACCCTACAGCTCCTTTCTATGTAGTCTAAATGTTTTTTATACTGGCCACACTTATGGGTATTTAAAAAAAAACCCCATGCTTTCTAGTTCTCATTTATGGGACAGATTGAAGTACGAAGCCATTCCTTTCCCCCACCATTAAGTCAGGTTTTTATGTTTAACGTACCACTACTTCCAAGCAGCTCAAATTTTATAAGGAAATCTTAGGCTTAAAACAGGACAGATCAGAATCCAAGATCCTCAAATCCCAGATCATGAAGGCAATCAATATCCTAAGTCAGACTGGACTCTCACCTTGAGCTCACAATGTAAATGGCAACACTTATATTCAAAAGCAGATAGTTTTTTCTACCTCATTAAATATTTAAACAATATATTGTCATGGGACATCTTGTGTATTGTCCATCCACAGCAAACAAATGAGAACTCGTGGAAAAATCCTACGACATCCCAAATACTTCCTGGCAGGCTGAGAAGCGCCACTGTCCATCGATGGGCTCTTAAAAAGCACAGCTCTGGGGTGTTTGACAGATGGCTATGTCAGGGAGAAACTCCTGCTGCAAGGACCTTCCCTGCAGGGTCGAGCACTGAGCAGTGCTGAGCCGTGTCTGGCAGCCTGTGGCAGGAGCACACCCTGGAGATCAAGTTGAAGGAACTCTTCTACATCCCCTACTGATTATTCAAATTACAGCAGTATTTTGAGGAACTGAGTATCAACCAGAGTGCTTGCTCCTCCTGCTCCCAGTGGGACCAGGATATGGTACAGAAGGAATCTAATAGACTCCCAGGCCTAAAATCAATTTCTAATTATTGAAGTATTTGACATCTATTTTTTTTTTTAATTGTAAGGAACTGTACGTTTACTCTCCTGGTTTTATCAGAAGCCTCACAGGATCAAGTTTCAGTTCCGGTCTTTAAACATACATGATCATATTCATTCACTGGGCTTTGAAGAAAAATTTAAGCAAAAAACCACCAAATTGAAAATACAACAGAAAAAGTATGCTCAGGGTCAAGAAACAAAAAAAGAATGTGAATAATTAATTTTTTTATTTCTTTTTTTACCTGAACCTGTAATTGGGGGGTAGGAGAGCAGGACTAAGCCAGAATGCTTTAAGTTGGCTTTACTGCAACACATCTCCAGGAGAATTTAAACACGGCAAATGACAGCAGAAGCCTTGGTGCTCAGCCCAAGAACTGTCTGGATCAAAAGGTACAGAAGGCATCACGAGGCTACATGTACTTTGATGTGCAGGACCTCTCCTACACCAGCTTCTGCCCAAAGTCTCTGCAAAATAACTGTTAACAGCAATGATATCTATAAAACGTGTTCATAACGCAATAATATGACAGGTTTTTTGAGTTCCTCAAAGGGATTAGTGAATTTCACACTGTGCCAGAAAAGCAGAGAAATCTTAATCTTTCCATTTGTTTTGCAACCAAATAATGACTGTTTAAGCATATTTCTTCCTTTATGCTTTGCTTGAGTACTGGAATATCTTATGCACATGAAATTTGCTCCTGTCTATGACCCCTGTTACCCTATGCAAATTGCATACATTAAAAGAATATTTAATAATCGGCCAATAATACCAGCATGCCACAATGAGCTTATTTCACAACACCCATTTGTGTTGCAATTTTGATGAGTTATTTTTCACACTTGCTTGGTGATAAGGTTACAACACAAGCAACTCCATCAAATACACAGGCCGAGGCACAACAAACTGCAAGCAGTGAGAACGACACTAAACATCCCGTTTATAGCGCTAAGTATATATGTTTAATGGAGCCTGAATGGCAAAGTATCATGTCTCCCACATCCTTCGCCATAAAGTTAGGTGAGCGTTAGGAGCAGCTTGCTTGTCTGGAAGTGGAACACGTGTTTTTCTATGGCAGCTTATCTTAAATTCAAGCTTTCAACCTTAAGGGGTAAATAGTGGATTTAAGAATAAATCTCAGTGAAACACATGGAAGATTTACTACAGACTATTTGAAAAAGTAAGAGGAAAGAAGCATTCTGACAGAAAATTATTTAGGTCACTGGGATAATTCATTGTATATGCCCTAGAATTTACAATGCCATTCGCTTACTATACTATATGTATACATTAACAGGTATATTTTACTCTTACAGCATAATTCTGACACATGTACTTCACAAACGCTTTTATATTCAATAAATATCTTTATACTGACACAACCACATTTACTTTTTACCCTCTCAGCACAACTGCTTTTCAGGAAGGTTGTCCCTAATTCTCATCCTAAATCTGAAATAAATTCCCATACCCTTCATTTTATATATTGTTTTTGCTGAGCTGGAACAGTTGTGTGTGTTATACAGCCAGCTTCTGGTGATTTTTTAATGTTGTTTTGTTAGCCCTCGAGAGTTTCTCAGAAGCATTTAAGAGAAAATGGAAAGCCTATATACTATTTTATAAACTGTTTGGATACACTCAGAAATGCAAGCTCGGGCCACAGTTAAACAGTAGTGAGAAAGCAACATCACAACACTGCACTTCAAGAATATGCTATTTTTTAAAACGGAGACATACTGGAAATGCCTGATTGCGAGGGACAGTGAGTCAGGTACTGACCAGATCTCAGCACATTTCTGATAGAAAGACGTGTCTGGCAGGTTTCATTCTAAGACTAAAATAGCAGGAAATGATCCAAACTCTGACATTTACAATATACAACAAAGATTTTCAATGGACTTACTGTCCCAGAGGGACATAAACCAAAAGACAATTGGCAAGTGAAATCAAATCATGGAAAAGAGCTCAAAAGATGCAGTTTCTGTGGCACACTGTGCTCGATCTTGTAGCTGATAGAAAGTGTACCTTGACATATACTCTTACAGGGCACACACAGATTTGATCGCATATGACCAAGGAGACGTCTCTTCATGGAGGCACAGCCAACAGGATCACTAGTCAAACCAAACCCAGCATACTGCAAACACAGCTATGAATCATCTGGAAAGCCTGTGCTGGCTACAAAAGCCAAGATGACCAACCATAGACACAATTGCACTTCTAAACCTGTATGGCTGATTCAAAGTCTCACCCTGCCGTTAATCTGGTTACTAGATCCAAATCCCATCAGTTACACTAGTGACTAACTAGGGTTAAATCAGGCTAAAAGAAGACATCCTTTCCTGTGGTTTTAAGGGCCAGAAAACTTGTCTCTTTTTTCCCATGTCATCTCTAGTACTGATGAATAAAACCACAAGAGTTTCAAACCACTCTGTAAACTTAGCTGCATAACCCTTCCACAAAGAAGAGGGCAAACACCCTCCAGACTTTTTAATTCTCCTCATACCTCCTACCTGCTGACCACACAAAACACTCTCATTCCTCAGTGCCGCTTCCATCTTATCCAAGTGGATTTTAAGACCAATGGTTTTTATCGCATCTTTACATTGATATCAGGGGAACAAGAGGACTGTGTCACAGTGCCACCTGAAAAGGCATCTTACTGTTAATATGAGAATATTGGAAAACTAACAAACTCCCCTCTGCCTCCCAGTCCCCTTCTGAATCACCTCCACATGCCTCTAGCAGAGAGAGACCAACTGCAGGAAGAGAAGAAATTTTGTTCCATATTTTTTCCATTAACATCCATGGGATTTCAGAATGCTTCACACTTCCTAAAATCAGATCCAACGTCAACATTCATACCTTTGGAGACTAAGGAGTCCTCTGGCCTGCTCCATGCTACTCAAGTGTTGTGCTGAGAGGTTAGCAATCCTCTTAAAGTCACAAATCAGGGTGATAACCCTTCAGGAGCTCTACCAATAGTTTTGACTGCTGTTAAAAGAGCGTATACATGCTGGTAAACTAGCTGCAAAAAAGAAGTTGATCTGAAAAATTACTTACTAAATGCTTTGCAAAAAATTATTATGATTTTCAGCTCTTTTCCAAAAGCTCTAGTAATGAACAAATGAACTACAAAAGATTCTTATCTCCCCCATCTTTTACACTTAAATTTGCTAATTATCCCCAGCCCAAGAGGCAGCCTCCTAATAAGAAGTAAATCTCTTGGCTGGAAAGGACACCAGCCAGTAACGATTCCTGCGTGTTCGCTCTCTGCAGCTTTCCATGATGTTTGTCAACACTTCCTTTGCCTTTGGATATTTATTTCTTGCTATTTTCTCAACGATGAGTTACCTGTAAGGAGAATGGATGCCACTTTTATTTAATCTTCTCTTTCTGTTAGACTCTCGCAACGCACAGAGTCTGCAAAATCAACACAGGGCTGGAAGCAGCAGGTTTCAGTTACTGAAGTTTCTGAATGAGCAGGAAACTCATAATGACTTGTGGCTTCACATCTACGAGACAGAACTCTATCCTCCAGCTCACCAGGCTTCCTAAATAGACATGAGATCGTAAAATTGGCCCTTAGGCTCTTTATGTTCATGTAACAATTTCACTGACCACAGTGGAGTTACTGCCTGTTTTCATTAGTGCATGGCAGGGATTTGTACCTTCTAATGTCTTCATCCTAAAATACTGAAGACTAGAATACTGAAGACCATTTTCAGATTAAAATTGTTTAAGACAAATATATGTATCAAAAAGTTAATTTCAGTTGAATTATTCCATTTGCTTTAGAAATTTACAGTAAGAAATATGATTGGCAAAATTAAATCCCATGCATTTGTAATCTCCACAGTCAAAATACATTTGATTACAGAAACTAGCAGAACTACGGAGACTTCAACACTTCGTGAATATTCTGTTTAGAGGGCAGTGTAATGTAACTGCAACACAAAACCCTGGCTTTGTCCTAGCCCTGCCACTGACCCTTCCACGTAATTGCCACAGATTGCTGGTTTGTGAAATGGAGATGACAAAAGGGACAACCTCGCATGGGTGCTGGGAGGAAAGGGATTGTGTAACACGACTGCCCGCACCGGTGGCAGAAGGCAGGCAGCAGGTTTCTTCCATTCCATGTTCTTAAAAAAAACTAATTTATGTAAAGTTCTTTGGGTTCTTTAAATGAAAAACATTATATAATTGAAGCTCCTTTTATAGGGCATTTTGCATCCTCTCCCTTTGGGCCATAAAAGGGAAGGAAATAATTTTTTGAAACATTAATAAGAATATAATCTGACTAATGTTCTCACTATTTTAACTTTATCCAGCTTTACCTTGTTCAAAGCAGACCAATAAAATTTTTATTCTATTGCAGTGGAAAAGTGTAGGCATACAAAATAAACTGTAACTACAAAGTTCTAAAAAAACCCAAACCCCTCAAACCCAAGATGGATATATCTGCAGCCTATCATTACTCAGGCGCCGCTTCCAACCCATTCACAAGCCTTTCCTAACATCATTACTTTGCAGTGAAGTTCCATCACAGTAAGCTGAGCTACGCAGAGAAGTTAAAATTTAGAGAAAGTGGTAAACATTGTCCTTCAGCTGCTTTCCTATAAAAGCCAGGGCCAGCTTCAGCTTTGGCTAATCCAGTTTCAGAAGTTCTTGCAGTTTACAAGGAAAATTCCTTTGTGCGGAGCAAAGCCGAGCTCCGTGCGTCATGCTGGAGGACGACACCAAACGCAAGAGTACATTCTGTGCAGTGCGAGTAATCTGCACGGACTGGATGTCAGCATTGTGATATGCAGTAGTTGGCCATAACAGCAGTTATTTCAAAATTCAGAAGCAAAGTATCTTGAGATGAAAGCCTTAGCAGGTACAATAAAACAGGTAATGCTGGAGGTTGTGAAATTTCAGTTTGTGATTCTTACGGACAGATTAAGTTCTTAGAATTGGATTAGGAATAAGCATTAAAAAAAATGGGCAGCTTTTTTTTTTTTTGCTTTTTTTTGCTTTTGGAGGAGGATCAAAGGAGGAGGAACTGGGATGAGAAACTGCCTCCAAATCTCAGTGCAACATGAAAGAAAAAAAAGAAACTGACACAGAAAGCCAAGAAACAAATGGATAACTGGAGAGAAAAGAATCCCTCCCTATTTCATCATCTTCTCCTAAATTTCAGGCAGACTTTCTCTTAAATTGTAGGCTGGGAGCAGTGAAGAAAGAGATGGTGCATTTGTAATCATGATGGAAGCAACAGAATATATCAAAACAGCTCTAGGCACAAATGCATTAGCTGGGAAAGCAAGCTCACTGCCTAAGCCTACTACTGCATCTCCCTGCCCTAGCCATAAATTAGCCTTAACATAATGGGCTTTCAGTTCCCATGCTCCACCCACACTCCTGGGTGTCCCTTTTTTTTTAATACATATCTGCAGGGTATGCAAATACATTTAAGGAGCAAATGGCTCTCATCTGCTCGTGGCTTTGACAGTGGGAGGCATCATCATCATAGAAGAAGTAGACTTTGCCTCTAGGAGCCAAATGGCAAAATACACCAAGAGAAGAGAGGAGAAGAAATTCCAGCACGGATCTCCAGCGATGCTCTGCTGCCGGTGCCTCCCGTGTGGGTCGCTGAGCTGGGGCTCTCCTGCTCCTTGTGCTAATATAATAGTACAGATGCTCCATGCAGCCCCAGGCAATGGGAGGGACACACGGACTTGGCAGTGCCTCACTGTGGTCTTTTTAATATTGTTTCTTTAAAGTCTTTCTGAAATCTCCTTTCAAACTATAGCAGAGCAAGGGATGGGTAATTAAAAATAGAAGAAAGTTTTCATCTGTTTCATCATGATCAAAGGAGAAGGTAAAGGAGCATGCGAGTCCTGAGGGACCCATGTTCCCCACCACTGCACAGTCAGCTATTGTCATAAAACACGGATCTGTATTTTATTCAGGCAGTTTTGCTTAACAGGATATTCTAAGATGCAACATCTCATTTTCATGAGAGGCCTCAGGGGAGAGAGTAAAAACACCCATCCTGACCAAGTAAGAGCATTTAAATATCAAAGTAAGAGGAGATAAAGAGGTAGAGCAGAAAGCTTTGTCCAGCTATGGAGACTAATGAACAATGACCCAGGTTCACTTACCATCAGCTAACTGAACTTGCTTAGTGTAAGCAGGGCTTGGGATAAATTGAGACATTTATTCCAGATGACAGGACTAGAGTAAACAAATAGATGCTTTTTAATTTCCCCTTTTACTTAGGGGGCCACAGCAATTTGATGGCAAAGAACTGCACAGGGGAAGAAATGGAAGATCTAGATTAGCACGAGAAATATAACATTGCCATCTGAGCAAAGGTTTGCCTTAAGAAACAAAATGGAGTCTTTTAAGTCCAGAAGGGCCCATCCTTAGAGGCAGGGACAAAGACTTTTAGCCTGAACATTACCCTTGTACACGTCCCTGCTCATCTGTCTTTCCTGCCGGCATGCCAGTGTCCTGAGCACCCCGTACCTTCCTCTCTTCACAAAAGTAGCAATGGTTTAAAATCTTCCCGCCTCTTGCAAAGAAAACAAAACAAACACCTTCACCTCTAGTTAAAGTGGACTATTCAATTGCGTGTGTGTAAATTTGGCTCTTCAAATCCCTATTTGAGCATTTAAAAATGACTTAATTTTAAAAGCTGCTTGAATACCCAACTTGCTTTCATTCCATTGAAACTGTGGAGCTGGATTACCCAGTACATTGACTGCAGCTGCCCGTATCATCAGCCCAAGGAGATTACAGCCCTGATGTCGCATCCGAAGCAGCACTTCTAATTCAAAGACAATTAAAGAAGGGATTAAGAATACCATGGATGCTTTATCCCTGAGTAAACTAACACCACCCTATCACACTCAGCAAAGCATACACCAAGCAAAACCAGTTATCGGTATGCAATGCATGAGTACATCTTCTAAGTAGGACCACCAGGATATCACAGAAAGCTCTACCCCATCATCATTTAAGAACAAGAAAATTAAGCAATGTGGTGACATCTCTGTAACAAGGACTTTACACTGAGCATCAAGCTGTGCTATCTATAGGAACTGTGTCCCTTATTAAGGATAATGCCTGGTTTAGTGCATGGTTCTCATGAGTTATATCAAGTTTTTATAAAGTTTTATCTTACTTTTATTGCTGTTGTTTAAGCCTTAGTTTTTCCAAAGCCTTTCCCTAACCCAGAAAAAAGCCAAAAGCCTTAGGAGTCTACTGTATACTATATTTTCCTTGCAGCTACCTCTTTTGAAGGTTTTTTTAATTACAAAAGGAAAATGGCTTTTGGAAGGCACAGGAGAGGTTCAGCAAATTACTGCCTAGAGCACAGCATAAAACCCAATGCCAACAAGGGGGCATGTTCAGAATTTAGGTCTTAAAGGTCAGAAATACCAACTGTAATGAAAAATGGTTTGATTTCAAAGTGCCAAGTGATGGCTGTGGTCCAGAGCTTTTAGTCAGATGTGCAGGAAGACAGACTCCAAAAGAGGAGAAATTGGTGTATGCACATCTGGTAGAACAGCATCCAGTAATTTACTGAGGGCATAATAGGGCCTTAGCTTTTAAGGCAATATAATTGGACATATTTGGCCATGGTTTTAAAAGGCAGCTTTCAAAAATGCACACAGAAGAGGTATCATACATATGAAACCTCTGTATAAGTGGTTAAGAAATTCACTGTCTTGTTTTTGGATCTGGTCCAAAACCTAGAGATGATGGTGGAAAACCTCACTTGACATCAGCGATCAAGGTCTGAAGAGCTACAGTATAGTGAGAGAGAAGAACAGGAACTCTGCGTGGAGCAATGTTTCAGAAACAGAGATTTAAATTTCATTTTTCTTATGGGTGGAGGGGGAAGAACTCTATCACTCTGGAAGAACTTGAGCCAAAGATAGATACTATTATTAAGAGTAATATTAATGCATATGATTGATCCTGCAGAATTCTAGTCATCACAAAAATAAGAAAAAAAGACAGTGGAGACTCTGAAACTTAACAGTATAACTCTTGCTTTTCAGATTTTTTTTTGTTGATCGCTTCTGATGATGACCAGATGTATGAAGCACTCCTGATAAACGCAAAGCAATTTTTTCAAATTAAAAGTAATGTTTCTGTTCTAGATCCAATTCAGCATACATTTTGTGTTAAGAAATGCTGCCAAATTTCATAACTTAATTTGAAAAAATGATCTTTTTTCTTAGTGTACAAATTGCTACATTCCAAGCACATCCTACACAGCCTAGCCAAATTAACATAGTCTAATAAAGCTTAGCAGATACCATTTTCACTTGTCCTGGCAAGTCAATATGACAAGGATGAATGTTGCCTATGATGCTATTTGAAATATTTAGAAATGAAGGTACAAAACATGGACATGAATAATTCCATGTAGGTAAACTCAATAGTATAGGACGTGTCTATCTTTTCTTCCCCAAATTTATATTCTTAGCCATCGTTCTTTAACGTCGGAGTCTACTGTCCAACAGATCACCAGTAATTTTGGCCTTTTAATTGCAAGCTCATTTCTTGCATTTTAAGTCCATACTATTTCAGGGCGTTCTGCTCCAGTCTTTCCTCATCCCAGTTTACACACTTGCATAATGCAACCTTATTAAAGATTACAATCTGCTGTAAAAGGCTTTCTTCTGCCTGGAACTACAGAGAGAACTGAACTAAGGCTGGCATCATTTCAGCAATAAGTCAGACTATTTCCAACAAGGCAAACTAAATAATTTTCTGTCCTAATTACTTTGGATAATCTTGAATTTAGCCTTATGCCATCTCTCTGTGTAGTATTTAGCCATGAACTGAAGACTTGCTAACGCACCCTGACCTGCTTAATTGGAAGCTGAATCATAATTGATATCAAAACAGATATCAGAGGAAAACGTTAGCCAGTTCACCAAATTTCCCATCTCTTCCCAGGCCTGAAAAAACTTCAACTGACTCATTAAGAAATTATTTCAAGAAATAAGATATGGAAGAGCAGAGACATCCTAATTAACAGAACAGGAAACACATAATCAGAGGGAGAACCACTTTGTGCAGTGGGTGCACTGTCACATTTTTCAAGCAAACCAGGCAAAGGCTGTGTTTGTACTCATGTTTCCCTGCATTGATGGTACAGTTTTCCCAATACCACATACTACTGTGAGTTTAAATAAACCTGCCCAATACTCAAGCCTACCAAAGGTAGATAAGCTTAAAAAATGTTCAAAATCATCTCATAATCTCATCTCTTGAGATTATAACCTCCTCCTGTCTGTTTCAAGGGTGGTTTTTTTTAAATATTTTTCTCCGTCACAGAAGAATGTATTTTAACCAGAAATAGGCCAAGACTAAAACATTTCTTCCAAGTCCTTAACAATTCAGGTGGGGCGCCCATCCAAATCTGCTTTGGATGCAAGTCAGATCCAAAGCTTGAGAAAAACTGTTTTCTTGTTCCAGTTCAAATATGGACAAAATCTCAAAATCTCTCTTGAGACAATGAACATACGCCTCAGATGAAACATGATTAAAAATAATGTTCTCCCTTCATCTCTTGCTTTAATTCTGAGTAGATGGTCCCACTTTGCCCTCTTGTAGCATCACACCCAGCTCTGCTGTTACTCCACGTGACGTTGAAGCAAAGCAATTTCCTTTTGCCAGCTACAGACTTTCCACCACTTTCTCCTGTTCCAACCCAGATTTAACACTTTAATGAAATACAGCTTAGCCCTTTCCCTTTCCAGAGTAGATTCCCACAGATTAATGCACATGGGTTTATGAATCAACACATAGGAGATTTAACATGAGAAGTTCCTCCTTCTGCCCTCTCTTTCTGTAACTGCACTCCATATTCTCAGCTACAGGAACTACACTAGAATAGTTATTTCCAAATTCATTAATTAACGCCTTAATCCATCCCACAGGAAACTAGCAGAGGATTCTTTTTCTGCAAAACTCTGCTGGTAAGGAAAGCTGATCTACACTTACCACATGTTTAAAATCAGCACCTTTTCCTCCTCCTTTACCCCTCATTCATTTTCACTTCTACCTCATAAATATAGCTTTCAAAAAACAAAAATATAAAATTTATTTTAAAAAAAAAGCAAATCTGACTTGCAGAGGGTTTCTTACAGGGTGATCACCTTTCTCACCCCAGAAGCTGTCTCTCAGAGCCCTAGCAGACCAGATCGCACATGGGTGACATCAGACACCTCCCTGCATCCTGCAGCGAGCCCTTCCAACCCAACTGAGCCACGTTCTGGGAATGGGACCAGGTAAAGAGGCACTGACCAAAGTTATTCTTCACCCAAATATATGTGCTGTACTCAGAGACACCAGTAAGCAACTTGTTATTTGGGTGGTAACTACCTTCTCCTTTAATCTTATAGGGAAAATGGGTTAGCGCAATTCCTTAGAAGCTTAAGAGTTCAGCATAACATATAAGAAACACTTTTTTTCCTACAACAATCTGCTCTTTGGCACAGCCTCAGAATACTTTACTGCCACGTCTTACTTTTTGAAATGGGAGGATGCCAAGAATGAGATAAGTGCAGACATCCATGACTGGGAAACACAAGTAAAAGGCCTTCTCCAGAGCCAATTACAGCCTTCAGCAGACAAGCGCTTCAAAAAAAAAAAAAAAAAACAACCAACCCAAAACTAAACAAATAAAGAAAAAGCAACAGTAAATTTGTCTCTCTGTATTCAAGTAGAAACACAGCATTTAGTTCTTTAGACTAAAAGGCTCTTTTTTTGAAAAAATTAAAATCTCCAAAATATCCAGCCATATTGAAATAAAGCCTTTGTTTCTTCAGAACTTGAGTCTGAATTCTCAAAAAAATATGAATGCCCACATTATTACATTAAAGAAGAGATCATTCTTTACTTGATATTACCCATTCAATGAATGGAAACCTAGATTACAGCAGAGACTTGCCATGAGATATAAATGCTTTAGTGGTCAGATTTGTCTCCTGCCAGCTCCATTTAGCTTTTGTCTTCCTGAAAAGTCTGATAGCATTTTATCATGTAGATTTGTCAGCAGTTTTTCCACTACTAAATGTTGTAATCAAGATGAGGCAAAATTGCCAATGTAACTACAGTCTTCATTTGAAACCATATAGTTTGGCCTATCTCCTTTTGGAAAAGGAAGAGTTAAATTAAGTCAATTATGCAAAACGTGGTATGAATACATTATAAACCATCAGGAGAGAAAAAATTGAGTGAAATTTAATAAGCCACAGCAAGTAATTGACTATTTAGATTCAGCTTCATACACACTTAAGCCTGTCAAGGATCCCAAACTGATCCATTCCGCATCCACCATTCTTGCCTGGTTAGAAAAATCCGTGTGTGTAAAGCCAGCATCTTGCCAAGAAAAGCCAAAATAAAGGTAAAGGCCAAAAGGTAAACTGCAAAAGGGATTTATTTTGATGATACAGGATCATTTTGAACCTCTATGGAAGGTAGAATCGTAGAATCATAGAATAATTTTGGTTGGAAAAGACCTTTAAGATCATCAAGTCCAACTGTTAACCCAGCACTGTGAAGTCCAACCACTAAACCATGTCCCTAAGATCTCAGAGAAGCAAGCAGGGCAAGGTCTGTGTAACAGAAAGACAATACCAAGGTATCAAGTCACTCAAATAAAACTGCAACTGAAAACTGCTCTGAAATCCTAACCTCAAGGAAGTTCACAAGTGAATGTGTTTCAACCAAGTCAGTCCTAATGAAACTGAAAATCCCCTTCAAACAGCACTAAAAATGAGCTTTAGCTCCTTTTCAATTGCCTGACCTGTTCACGTTGCCTCATGCAAGAGTTCTGGCCACTTCAAAGTCCTTGGCTCCACTTTTCCTTCTTTGCTAGAACAGTGATGCTCATCACTGCTATTGCACAGGGAAGATGATAGAAATATTTCTTTTAAAAAGCATTGAAACAACTCCAAAGCATTTTGAAAGGGGTTGGAACCAAATTCAGAAGAGGACAGTGAAGTTCAGCACACCTCCACTTCTTCAGGAGTCTACAAAGTACATCCAACAAAAGCCAACAGCTCATAGTTCAGAAACTCAGTTGTGTGGGGTGACATATCCAAAGGTATTTACGTACCAAAAAGGCAGTTAGTGGGATATGCAATGCCCCCCAGTCCCAGTGAGTTGGATACTTTAAACTCATTGGAGGCCAAGCAAGTTAAGACCATAGCTTAGGTGCATGTGGAAGTTTCACTAGGTGCCACGTATCTTTTTTAGTTCCCTACATAACTACTAAAATTTGCACTTTGGACTGAATTATGGAGAGGGTAGGTGTATATATATGGAGTAGTTCAGAAAATGCCTTTGGTAGCAGTGGAAGTTTCAAAATGTTATTTTTCTGAGAAGGTTGTTTCGAGTCTCACTTTATTAGGTTGGCTACAGGCACAACTACAGGAGATTTTGCGGTTTGTCTCGTACAAGAGATCAATCATCGGCGTCATAAACATTCTTGTTGATATTAAAAATAAAAGGCAAAGGACTGTTTTTGTGAACATGTGCAAAAACATTCATTGCTGACAATTCAAAACTACTGAACTAACTTCAGCCGATCACCATGAACACCAAAGAAAAAGCTAACGTTCACCAGACCTCGCTCAGCTGTTGTGCTGTTCACACAGCGGTGGTAAAGCGGCAGGAGCACCGATAAGAGGGAGAATTCAAAAAATTATTGAATTGGTTTTGTTGAAAGTTTCCACACAGAGGAGAATTTACCTTTGGCCTAAGACCAGGAATGAAAAACTCTCAGTCCAAAAAGAATGCTTTGGCCAAGGCCGCATACAGCTTGAAAAGGGGGCTTCTCGTGAGAGCCTGAGTACTGTGGTTAGTCTGGCATCTGCCATCACATGTTTTACATTTTCCTTTCTTAATGTTATTATGCTCCCTGTAAGTACTGAAAGTAAGAAAGATTTACTTATTTTACCCATTTTTCCCATATGCTCTAGAGGTGCATTAGCACCATTTGCCAATTTATTCCATTTTTTAAGTATTTTAGAGATTTTGAATGTACAATACTCTAAACTATGCAGCCCAAATTTCATTTAATCAATATTTTATGTTCAGTTTCTGTGAGTTCCACAAAAAGGATCAACTGTCTTTTGCAAAAGGTGCTACTTGGACTATCTTGAAAATGCAATATAATGTTATGAGTATAGTGAAATATAATGATATACACAGGAAACCTCTCTTTTCCAGTAGTTTCCATAAATCTTAATCCAGAAACTAAAAAAGATTATTTTTTCCAAAGAAAAGAGCAATATGTACTTGGTAAGGTAACTATTCAGAGGATTAAAATAAAGGATGCATGCAAATACATTGCTGAATTGGAGCTTTTATGCTCTCTTAAGCCCTTCTCGGTCTCTCTTAACGTGAAATTATTCCAATAGCATTCTCTAAAAACTAACTGAGTAGTAGTGACCCAAGGCAACCACAAATACAAAAAATTAAAACATGAACCTAACACTTGATAAAAAGAAAATTATTGTTACATTAATTTCATCTGTTAGTTTTCAATTGTGCTGGCCCAAATAATTGACCAATTCTCAATTTGAGAATTGATGCAACTGCTTTTTTATGTAATTAAAATAATACTATGGTCACTTATTGCTGAACTCAGCCAGGTTAACCTCTTTTGGGCCAGCGCTGCATTGCTACCTCAACTGATTTTCTACAAATGGCAAAGGGAGAGATACGTTACCTACCTCTTCCTCAAACAGCTCAGATCAATGGTCTGGGGAAGCTTAAAAGAGGGAGATAAAACACTGGCACTGGGGGAGGAGGGTGTGTATGCTGCATTTGGAGCACTCACCCTTTGCAACCCAATAATTCCCGCTCCAACATCCCCAGTTTTACCCCCTCTTTATGTGGGGAGCTGAACCAACGCCTTGCAAGGAAATGCCATGCAGCGCTGCTGGTTGGGAAGAAGGAACCTGGGGAACTGCAGCTCATCAGCAGCTCAGAGGGTGACAGTACCAGGAAGAAAGAAGGGTAAACAGACACGCAATAACAGACACAAATGGTGGGACACGTAAGTCCTTTGGAAGAGGCGGTCTGATTTCCCTCACTCGGAAGCAGTGAATGTAGTGGGTAACGCTATATTTAGTTTGGGACTCAATATGCAGAAGAGGCATAAATGAAGTAAGTAAATAAATCAAAGAAGGGGCAAACACTTTAGAAGAGTTCATGTAAGGACAACTCTGGAGAACAGGCAATGTTTCTTACAAACTGGGGCAAAAAAAGTGAATACGGAAACTCAGTAATTCCCTCAGCAACAACAGAACAGAACTTTCCCAGTCCTCCAAAGAGGATTTAAAGGTGATATTTACTGGGTTACACTTCAGTGAGCAAAAGATGCAGAAAACTAACAGAAGAGAGCAATATGTGTATTTACACACCTAGAATTTCAAGACAACCAGCTGTACTTTGAAAGGAAGGAAAGGCCACTCTCTTGTCTAAAACTGGATTTAAGGAACACAGAAAACACAAAGCTTTATGTTATTTGTATTGAATGTTTGGTTGGTTCAGAAGCAAAATAGAAATTCTTTATCTGAAAATTAATGTCTGCAAAGTGACCAGAAGGCTTTTTTTTTTCTCCAAAAAGAGACTTTTTATATGAATTATCTCATTTCCTGATTAGCAAACTAGAAGTATGAAATTATTTTCCCCTTGGCTATATCCCAGCTGGATCAAAGCACTGGCCCAAGAACATACTGTACCAGTTTAGTTATTGAGAAAGTCCAAGAGAAATTCAAGCATCTACTTCTCATCTCTCCTGATAAAGTTATCAACCCTGGAATGTAAACACAGGCCCAGATATGTAATATATGGCCAGATACTTGTCCAAATAGTTTTGTACCTGTTTTTTGTTGCAGTTACTCCAGCACAAACAGTACCTGCTCTGTTTTTGCACCAGAGCCCATGTCCAGTCCTAGACAACAAATAACCAAAGTTCATCACGCCATCACGTCTCTTCCCAGGTCACATGGGGAAAGGTTTGTTCCATACCTGGAAATACCGTCACCTCTAAAGAGGACTGGAGGGCTACAGCTCACACAGGAGCTGCGTGTGCGTGTGGGCCAGTTGGCCAGCTTATAGCTCAGGGACAGCCTGTAAGGAGCAGTGTATAGGTGGGTGCTGGAGCCCAATTCCTAACAGTTAAACATCGCTATGATATCTATTTTCAGTAAATACAGGGGAAAGAATCCACACCCACATCTTCTAAATGCACAGGGTCATCCATGAAAGAAGTCCTTTGCTCCAAGCCATGAAGTCACAAATCAAGACAAAACAAGCTGTTAACCTGTTTTTATTTTAGTGTGGAGATATACCATTGGAGTAAGGATTTAAAGCCATGACAAGTACTTCTGGGTAAATCAGCTCTCTCCTATGTAACCATGTGAAAGATAAATCCAAAGACATGCTGACAGCCAAAACAGGAGAGCAGTATTTCTCTCTGTTGGAACAAATAGGGCTATCCTTCAGCAAGGTGTCTGTATAAATATTACAATAAGTGAGAACTGATTACTATCTTCCAAAGAGCAATGTTAACATAGGCTTTAAAAAGAGATCAATAGGCATTTTTATATTAGTCACATTATTGGCAGCTTGCCCATATCTGCAAATATATATATATTTTAGAAGCTCAAATCAGCAGCCAAATCATGCTACATACAGAAAGACAGTAAAAGCACATCTCATAGAATTATATCAGTGCTCCCTCCCACCTACAACAGAAAGTTTTACACTTATGTCTGGCCAGTAAAACTAATTCCTTTTTACTGCTCACTGGAATACCATCCCTTGTATTCCTGACTAGGTCTTTTCCATTCCCCTTCCTCATTGTTTTATTTCATAGATGTTTTGCAAATACATTGTCAGTTGGATTAGACTGCACTTAACCTGAACAGGGTTCACCACTCACTGGGTTTAAAACACGGAGCAACACAGCAGCAGAGAGAGATCTGGTGTACATCACTGTCCAAAGCCTATGTGCGTCCATGGTCAGGAACAACTCTGCTGAACATGGTGCAGCTTGAGAAACAGACGCACCTGAGGAAAGTCAGGGAGACAGCCCAAAAACCCTCAGTGCAGAGAATCAGACACAGAACCCACAGACAAACAGCCCTAAGAAAAAAACTAGGCTTTGAGTTAGTTGTTGGGTGAACCAGCCTTTGAGCTGGGAGCAGGAATCTGTGTCCTGTTGCTTGATTTATTTTGAGTTCAGTGAAACAGGACTTGTTATATTCTTTGTAAACAAAGAAAGATATCTGATTCCATCACCTTTCCCTAACTTCGAGTATCCGCAAGAACCCCGTTTTTGGCAAGTCTCACTCACGTCCAAAGAGGTAGCAGTGTGTGTAAATGCTTTATAGTTTAAAATGTCATATGTTGATGCTGACAAGTTCAAGACACAAGAAGAGGTTGCTATGGAAACACACGCTGTATTGCCTGGAACATAAGGCAACATTTTACATTAAAAAAGGAAAATAAAACTTGGACCAACAGTTGCCAACTTAGATTTTGGGTGGGGAAAAATTAATTTGTCATTTGTTCTTAGATAGAAATATTTCAGTTTAGAAACAATGAAGCTAAATACAATGAAAGCATTTACATTATATTTTGGATTGTTTCCCTTGCCTCAGAACAAAAAGTAATTTTATATAGAAAGACTTTCTTTTTCAGTCCATATACAGCAAATCCATCCCTATATTCCCATGTGCTGGAGTCTCCATATAATTTTCCTTTTATAATTAATGAAATCACTTTAACGTACTTTAATCCTGTAACTCTTCTACAGCCTCACTTACCTATGTACCCACGTTGGCCAACAGAACTAATCAAGGAATAGAAGTGATCAGAAACGTGCAGAATTCCATCCTTGACTGGTCAAGCGGCGCTTAGTTGCTTTATGAGCCCCCCCCCCTTCTAACCTGTCATTGTTACAAGGTGACGCCTGCCCTTCGGGGGTATCGCTGTGCAGCGGCATCCTTCACTGACAGTCTCTTCTGCTTCACTCCCCTGCCCTCACAACAAGCACAAGAACAATTTTAAATTCCGCAAACAACAGTTTCACTCTGCAGGGTCCATCAAAAGCCCGATTCTAAGACACGGTTCCCACACACCCATTTCCTCAAAAGAAAAAAATTCTTTGCAATTAATCTTTCTCACATAAAACATATGTCCAGAAGAATTTTATTTCTGGAAACTTTCTGTTAAGTAACCACTGGATTTCAAAGGGAAGATTTAAAAAAAGGGGAGGTGGGGTCCTACTTCAGACACTTTATTTTTGGAAGCACAGGAGAAAGTTTGTGTTGTTAGGCCTGAAACTGATTCTTTCATCCTTTCCTATATTGAGTATTCTAAGAAATTTCATTTTACTAGGGCATTTATTTGTTTTGGATTTTTGGCTATCAAAAAAGTGACAAATCTACAACTCAACTTAAATTTATCTCCAATCCGCAGCTGCAGCTGATGACACCTTCATGATTTTTGCAAGTGGAAGGCCAAGATATGCTTACAAACACAGAAGATGGCATCATAGTATCATTGCGTCACAATCAACATTTTGCTTGATAACTTTAGTAAAAATCTAAACCAAATTGCAGACATTATTTCTTCATAAATACCTGAGGAGCAAAGGTGGGAAAACCCCTTTTTTGCTAAGTTTAAGAGAGAGGATGTTCAGTAGATGCTAGCAAGCCTGAAGACAAACATCTGAAATGGAAATAACCTTGGAACCAGCATGAGAGCAGAACCTGTCATTGTAAATGCATCAGCAGGCAAACAATGCCAGAAAGACGATTTTAGAAAATATCTCATTTAGGGTTGTATTTTCAAAGACGTCTGAGGAGAACTGACCTCCAAACACAGATGGGCACCTACTCTCCTCAAAACTTCAGCTTACATGGTTACAGCTGAATTCCAACACATCCGACTTGTTTTTTTCCAACCATCCCACTGTCATAAGGAAACTCCTGTAAATGCTTTTTCTGAGTGCTGACCTCAGTGTCTCAACAGAGCTGTAGGCTACTGAATTCAAGGGCTACTGCTGCCACCCAGGCAAAATGGGTCACAGCAAAAGGAATGAGGAACAGCGTTTCTGGGTTTTAAACGCCACATCATTTTTGCATCTATCCAGCAGCACATTTAAATTAATTTATTACTGTATTTTTAATCTGTCTGTACATGATTGATTCTGTAGATAGTTCCATAGTAGCCTTTTAAAAATTATTGTTGTTGTTGTTATTATTATTATTATTATTAAAAAAATGTAACCCACTTTTCATGTAGACCTTCCAGATGCGTAGTAGATGAACTTTTCCCCTTACCTTCTACTACTAGCATCAGTAACACTGAAAAACTCTTTTCTTTTCTTTGGAATCTAGAAACTCTGTGTACCTTAAAAACCTTACAAGAATCTTCAAGCAAAGCAAGTATAAATTATTAGTACTTGACTTCAATATTGTTTAAAGCCTATCTTTTTCTTCTGTCACACCTCACTTCCCATTTTTTTCTTATTACTGCCTTCATTGAATAAATGTGTCTACAGAAACTTGTAAATAGGCAGGACAAATGTAAGGATCTTTATAAATTCAGTTCTCTTAAAAATCCACAGTTGTATCTATTTCAAAAGGAAATATGGAAAAGCTCATCTGTGAAGATATTGGGACTTTGGCTGCAGTTCACTCAACTTCACAGGGTTCATCACAACAGTATTTGGCTCCCCTCTCTTCTGTTTTCTTCACTGCTAATGGATACTTTACTATTTAATTAGTGCAGCATGATCCAAATCCCATCAAAGTCAATAAAACTCTTTTCATTTATGTTAATGGCTTTGGACCAATGCCTGAATTAGTACCATAATCAAATAAAACACCCTTAGGAAAAGAATAGATACACCAAGCTTACACTTTAAAGTACAATCTTAAAACCTTCCTAAGGTTTTTACTTGCCTTGAAGTAAATCTCATTATTGAACATCTCACAAAACCAGCTGGACAGCCCTTTTTTGCCAGTGTGATTAAAGTGTCAGAAGGAATCTCAATGTATGCATCACTTCTCTGTGAAAAACCTTCCCACGATTAGGATGGAAAAAGGTTACATCTTCCCAAAGCTATTCCTGTGGCTCTTACACTGTGTGAGTACTGTGAGGGTTCACCCTGTGGGAAGATAGATTCGGCAACCGTGTTTAAAAAGTCCTGCCCCCAGAGGAGAATAACACTTGTTATTTCTCTGGCACCGCCTCAGCTATGCCAACACAGCTATCATCTGTTGGGCTGAAGAAAACTTCACCAATGTGACTAACGCGTGAAGGCTGTTTGGCGAGACAACATCCAAACCTCACTGAACGGCATTAAGACAGTCAATGCCTGACCGAGGAAGGCTGTGTTCAGCGGAGCAGGTGGTATTATATGTAACACTGCTGAACTTCCATAACCACTTTAATCAAATTAGCAGGAGAGAGCACCAGCTATTTTTATCATACAGAGAGAGGAGGCTTTCTGCTCTTAGACTATACTCCAGTCACTGCAGAAATTAATGAACCACAAAGCAGGGAAAATGATACTATGTAAACAGGGATATTAAACCTTCTTCTGATACTTTTGACCCATTTTGGCAATACCAACCAAGCCGCACAAAGCCACTGCATCATTTCTTACATAGCAGCACGCTTTAATTGACCAGCATATTAAACATCAAAGCTTTTTTCAAAATTTGACCGCAGAAATCATATTCAGAAATCACAACCCACCAGTGCTGACTCAGCGGCAGAGCCACAGAATACTTTTTTAAATTCCCAAAAGCCCAAACAAAAGAACCAAACCTGTGCTGTCGGTTTGGACGAGGTTTTTTTTATTTCACACTAGCCCACCCTGGCAGCACAGTAGACTGGAAGACAACTTTCCTTGAAAACAGCTTTGGCAGAATGTTAATAGAGAAGGAAGAAAATTCAGGATGAGAGGTGCTTCAGTCCCTTCTGGGCTGGAGCTGTGAACCCTTCCCGTGGAATCAATCACAGCAGCTCTGGAGGGGACTGTCCTGCAGCGCACGGGACGTGTTGGTGACGTGCGTACGTGTCTCCAGCTCCCTGCTCCCATCTGCCCAGTGCCCCTGGGCAGCCCTGACTCACCTCGCACTGTCACATGTACTTGTTTGTGAGTGCAAGAAGTTCAGGTTGCTCTCAATCGGAGTCAGTGTTCCAGCCCTGCCCTGCAGACTGGCACTGAAGATAAATGGGGACATCGCTTTTTGCTTCATTCTCCCTTCTGGACGTACTTGTTAAAGGAGAATATTCACTGAACGTGGATTTTGTTGTCAATAGCCAAGAAATACAGTGTTTTCTGCTTATTCCTGCTGCATGGGCTACTCATAAGCTATTCTCATCACCTCAGCAGCCCGATGCCAGAGCTCAGCATCTTGCCCTGTGACATTGATCAGATGTCTCTAACTGCTCTTTCCTTTGGCCTTTTTTCTGACCCATCCCTTCCTCTCCCCCAAAACACACACAGAGAGTCATCTCACTGCTTTGAACACTACGCTCCTCCACAGGAACCACAGTGCATTTTTCTCCAGTGAAGGAAGTGTTTCCAGCTCGTGAAAAGGAGAGCGGTACTGCCCACCAGCCCAGAAGCAGCCTGTGGGGAGGTAGACTTTCAGACAATCTGTGTAGCTTTGGAATTCAAACACGTTAACTGTGGCGGAGCGCATTAACCACCTCTTGGCAGCAATTTCAAAGATGGCCATTTGCTCCACATTCCTTGGCAAAGGAGCAGTGCTGAGAAGGTCCCTGGCTCTGTGAAGGCAAGGAGTGAGAACCCACAGGCTCGGCCATCACCTAGAACCAGCTGTGGGGAGGACATCATCAGCTGCATCCGCACAGACTAGAAAACATGAATATTAGGGCTGGTGTAGCCAGTGCATCGTGCTGCCCTGTGGCACTGCCTAGTGCTTTCACATTTCAAGAAGCACCAAAAGGTTTGCAGCAAAGGTAGCTGCCTGCCACTTTTGTCTCTCTGCTTTGCCACCACTTTACAAGGCTAGGAAACAGAGACAAGGCCAACTCGCATGGATGCTAAAGAAGCTTATGGAGACCAGCCACTGAACAGCAACAGGACTCTATATCAAACTTCAGGCAACCTGCACTGCTCCTACAGCCAATACCAGTGGTGATGGATATTCTTCTGATCAGTAGGACGGAACGCCCCTGGCAATATTCACTAGGTGGCTCACCAAATGACCCTGAAGTTTAAGAGAACTTTGTTTAGTGCTTTTTTAAAAGGCTGGACAAAAGGCAGGCAAAGTAGCACAGAGCCAAATGGGCAGCTTTAGGACACGATGCTCAATGTGTGTTTCTGTCATGGTGTTCTGCTCCCTTGTGACCCTGCAGCATCACAGCGAAGCTGTAAGGTCACTTCTACTAATTAGAAATAGTCCAAAGTGCAATTCCACTGAAGCATCTCAATGTAATTTCAAAACTTCTCTGAGTTTCCAGCTTGGTAAATGTTCCAGCACTTTCTAATCCACGTTCAGTTGCCCTCTTTGAGTGCTAACAACTCCTCCATAAAGCAGCCTATAAAAGATCAGAACTTCCTCAGAGGAGACAGATGTCAGACTATCTTCATCATTCTTTCAAAGGATACTTTAAAGCATCTCACGATTTGTCACCAATAGGTCACTAGGCAGCCTCAGTATATCAGGTTCTGCCTGTGACTCTGCCTTTTTTAGTTAAGAATGTGATGTCCTAACAACAAAATAAAATTTAAACTTAAGGATTTAGTAGACTCCTTCCAAATGTCTACATTGTATTAAGTCAAAGCAATAGACTCAGTGGTGCAGAAGAGATATATAGAGGATTAAATCTGACCTGATAGGTCTCTGACGTCAGTGAAAAGTGGTCTTAATATAAACAAATATAAAATTAATAGAGAAAAGCCCAACAGTTTCCCACAGTGGGATAGCTAGAACATACTATAGGACTTGCAAGCAGTGACTCAATATTCCAAAACTGTATCCTTGGGTTAAAGACCACGTGGAGTTCATTCTGGAAGTGCACTATAAAAATGTAACCTAGTCACAAACATTTCTTAAATCCACAAGTCAAAGCAAACACCTCTTTCAATCATTTCAAAAGAACACAAAATTGCCAGAAGCAGATAAACCCTTCAAAGACCTAAGTATATCTATCACGGATGAATTTCACATTACTAACATCGTATTTATTCAACAGTTTTGCCAGTGGTGTCATGATTTCTACAGGCTTGCATAATAACATGAAAATGTCACAAAAATTACGTCAGAATGGTAATTCAGAGATAGGAAGCCATAAGGCCTTCAGTGAGCCCAAACTTTTGCGTGACAACAAGCAGCACTCATAGCTGTGTCTATCCCATCTGCCCATTCATGACCAAGAAGTCTGAGAACCTTCAAAGATGCCAGGATCCCTGGTCTCCTCTTCCAATGCATTTCACTATTTCTGAGTATGTACGCAAATCCTGAATACATTACTTAACGAAATCTCATGTTAATAGCGCATACACATTCACAGATCTTGTGTGTCCTGCTGCCTCCCAAGAATGAGTGTATCTCTTTTTGCCAACCATGGTAGCCTCCAATCCAGACTGTCGGAGGAGGGCACGTCACCAGAGGAGTGTGAAAACATCTAATTACATAAGGCCAGGTCCTCAGCTAATGCAAAGTGACAGAGCTCTGAGGAATCCACGGAGACACGATGATGCAGATTAGCAGAGGTTTGGCTCATTATAATTGAATAGACCCAACTTCTAATTTTCCCATCTAGTGACAGATTGTTGGAAACCTGACCACCAGAATGTCAGAGGGCAATAGGGAGTTGTGAAAGGAGATTGCATCAGAGAAAGTAAACTCCAGTTTGGCTAGAAGCATATTTACAATCCAGGAGTTTCAATTAGCTGTTGCTGAGTTATCACAAAAGTCTGTTGAACAGATGTCCAATTAGAGTTTTTCTCATGTTGCTGTCTCTCATGATTTTGGGTTTTTTTTTTGTTGGGGGGTTGGATTTGGCACTTTGGGGGGTTTTTTGCAAGCGATGCTAGTTTTACTGAGGTCAGAGCTAATAATCACAGATAGGCAGAGAAAGCTCTTCCCACCATCACACCTCCAGCAGTGCAGAAGCAAAGAGGGGCAACCTCAGTAAGCAGAAAAATCATTCTCCTTTCTGGCCCCATCTTCACAGGAAGAAAGAGACAGAAGAGCTGTCAGAATGAGCCTGCAAATTCAAGGCAGCTGGAATTGCCTCATCCTCCTGGCATGGACAAGAGGAGGGTTTCTCCTGATCCCTCCCCCTTGCTTAATGCATCACCTCTTCTGTGGTGGGGATGTGGTGTGAGGCAGAAGGGGAAGAAGGTTTAGCTGAGCTATTTCAGTTTTAGAAGCATGCAGTTCTGTCCTGTTCCATCCAGCATACGGGATATAAACAGCAATGGGAAAAGCTGCACTTGAGCCTCTCGTACTCACCTCCCTCACCACCACCACCACTGCACCAGGGGACAGAGAACAAGGTGAAAGACAAGGTTATGATGTGGAATACTCCAAGGCATGCTTTTTGTCCCAAATTCTTTGCTAATCAACCTGCCGATACAAAGCCAAATGAATCCAGTGAAACTAAACACCCTCACTTCAACGGCTTTGGAACAAACTGAAAGATCAGCTACTTGGCATGGGACCTCCCAGGGCTTCATGCAAAATGATGCTGGACCATAACATAAAAATTGACATAGACCTATTTTTTCTGTATAATTCTCTGTTTTGATAAATGCAAGATTATACTATGTTTTCATAGGTCCAGTATTTTTATTCTATTTTTAAGATGCATATGATTATTTTTGGCCTTAATTTGACTGCAGTGAACTAACAACTTTATTTTCATAGTAAATTCATTACCCTTTCCTACTGAGGAGTTTAAATTAATTCAAAACATCTTGTAAATGGTCTTGTCTTTCTTTGCTTGCCTATTACTTATCTAGACTGAGTTTCATATTCCTTTTTCAGAGTGGTAAATCATCCTTTGATTAATCACATTTTTACACTTACTGCTTATGTCAGCCTTAATGTGCCGTAACTTTGCAAACAAATGTAATATTGACAGACATCTCTAGCATTTACTTGGGGATTAAATATTTTGGTTTACTGATGAATGGTGGATCTGCCATTTTCACAATGAAACCTGAAACTATTAGGAAACTCTGATTTCAAGCTTTGTTATAAATCTGAAATCAATCCAAATTCATCCCTAAAACTTCTTCATCCCTAAGCTCTTTATTGGTTTTGAACTGAGAGGTGTAAAATTTGTGCTCCTGGGGTTTAGGGGCTATTTTGTTCCCAACAGGTAAAAGACTGTGACCTTAGGTAGGTTCCCACTGTTCTACAGAGAGGTGTTTTGAAAAGTTTCAAAGCCATATTTTTATCTACCTATTACTTACTTTGTTTAAGTATATGAAAATTTTTAGACATTTTCAGCCTTGCAAGCTTCAAAGCCTGCCAGCGTCCAATTTAACTTCTGTCACGTGAGAGACTGTTGGCACGTGAAAGACTCTTGGCCCAGCTCAGCTGTCTTCATCATCAGGTAGTGATTTATTTCTCAAAGACTGTTTTTTAAATACATTCTGGTTTGCAGAATGCTGTCCAAACATCTCTCACATTCCTTCCACAGCTCCTCTGCTTGGGGAAAGAAATAAGCCTAGCAATTTTAACACTCAAAAGAATCAAGAAGTATATCCTTCTGCGTATGAGTTGGATGAACATGATTTACCCAAAAGCCATGATTTAAAACAAATAAAACCACTATTAAAATAGTAACCACAGCCTGTGCTGCCACCTATCCTTAGTTAAGCTCTGAATTTTCTGCAGGCTCTTTTTATAGCTCCGAACTAGGGGCTCTGTCCTGCCAACAGGTCTCCCCTTCAACTGATGTAATGGCCACGGACACTGGCCCTTGGACCAGCCTTGGGAGCCACACACTTGACCATGGGAGTACATGCGAGATGTATCTGCTTTGGGCAGGTACTGGATCTTAGTTCTGTCTTTTGCACATGGGGGAAATATCAACAAAATTAGCAAGTCTTTGGAGTAAAACCTATGCTTTCCCCTCTTCCCTTCTAAATTCTATCATTTTACTGCATTTGTATTAAAATTTAAATGGTTTATTACTATGTTTAGCTCTTGAAATATTTTGACTCCCAAGATAATAAGTCTTTTCTTTCCTGTCGGACTTGCCATACAATTTTGACTTTCTCCATCCTATACTGTACAATATTCATTATATCATGCCAAAAAGCACATGTTCAGAAGCACAACTTGAAAAAGAAACTCTTTCTACAGGCCAAATTGTGCAAGAGTAGCACTGAATCCGCAGTCCCTGTCCTTCTGGGCATGCGGTGTAAAGGTGCCTGTGGATGGGTTTGCCTAAGGGGGCTAATACATGCCCAGAGCTCCACTGGACATGCTGGAAGCCGCTGCTGTAGCCCACAGAGCACACAGGGAGGAGACAGGCATGAAAGAGGGACTACCCAGCAGCAGAGGGAAGCAGGCACAACAGCAGGCCTGTAGAGAGATCTGCACTCGGGGCTTCTGTAGAAACATGCTGTATTGCATACAAAATTCAGTCACTCCTGCCATTACATGGACTGCTTCTTCTAAGTCCTGCAAGTGATGGGGTTAAAGAAAAGAGGTCAGGAAGAGCTGCTGGCTAGCCTGCTAGTTAGCCATGCAGCTTCCTCTCCTCCGCACATCAACTTAATTACTCTTACAGCGATAATAAATCAGAAAACACATTAATAAGGGCTTAAAGACTCAGGGCCTACATCAAGATGTGGCACTGTGCTGTCCTAAAACCTCAGAAAGAGATTTTGCTTTTATATCTTTTTAAGGCCAGTTTAAACATTGACCAGGTACTTCCTTCTAGTTTTCTTGCTTCAAAAATCTTGTGGAAATAGTTCACCTTCATTAAAGGGCAATAACAGCAGCTACCTATAGTCAATAAACCTAAAGTCAATAATATAAATGCATTAAATTAGCTTCATCTAGCTACAGGTAGAAGGAGCTCTTCTCATCCACAAAGATACCAATGATGTTCAGCGACCCTTTCTCATTACAGGATTAGTAGGTTTCATGCTTAATTTCAGTAGAAAATAGATTGTAATCTGTCCCCTGAGGTCCACCAGGCTAGAGGTCAAATGCTGGGAAAAAGTGGTCTGACTATATAATGAAATTCAAACACAGAGGTGGCAACTACAGGAAAAGTTAAAGGGAATGACAGTAGGAAGTTAAAGTGGCT
The DNA here is from genome assembly GCF_028858705.1 of Grus americana. Lineage (NCBI taxonomy): Eukaryota > Metazoa > Chordata > Aves > Gruiformes > Gruidae > Grus > Grus americana. The sequence continues at coordinate 6,125,179 of NC_072865.1, forward strand.
TTATTTACAGCTTACCACATCAAAAGAAAAGTGATAACATTGTATTTTGCAGGTGTAAGAGTCAGAAAGTACCACTGACCCCAGGCAATTTTAACCTCTGAATTCTCCATGGAAAGATGCACAAGTGAAGAATTAATTGTATTTATTTATTTTGAAGATAAAGGTCACAAGTGCAGCAATAAAGAGGCAAAACATTACATTTGATTTAAACCAATATAAAGGGAATAAGACACAATATAAACCTGAAGGGAACGTTGATAAACTGTAACACACTTAGGATACCAAGACCAAAGAGTAATAGCAAGTTACTCTTGCAAATAGGACTTCAACGTTAGCAAGGCAAACTTTTGGAAAACAAATAGATTAGCAGATACAGTCCTAGAAGGGGCATGAAGCAAGAAAAAAAAAAAAAAAAAGGCAAGTATATAAATTAGTGGTCAGGGCAGGTTCTCTCTGTGGCACCAGAGAGGTGAAAATGATACAGAAGTTACCACGTTCAGTGACTCAATCTATCTCCCCCAGTTGAGGTGCAGCCAGCCCAGGTAACACATGCCAGTGGACAAAGTCTCTCAGAAGTACACACAATGAGGAGAGATCCCTGTCTCTTGCTTCGTTTTACCATTCAACAACTTGCCTTTCCCTTCTGACTGCTTCTCCCACCCTCCCCTCCACCGTCACAATGACCTTTCTCCCCACAGCAGCAAACTCCACTCCTTTCTCTGATCCCATAACATCCCTTCCAATGGAGGTGGAATTTTATTGCAAAGTACCAGAAAAAAAAACCCAACAAAAAACCAAGCAGAGCTACAAAGTAGAAAGACATCATCCACAGAGCAGAACAATGTTTGTCCAAAGCTGCAGTTCCAACTTCTGATGCTCAAAGGCACAAGTCAAACTCCTTTCAAAATCATGAGAATAAGGACATGGTTTTACAATACAGCTTGAGTCTATCCATTACCAGAGGAGCAATCTCACTCTCCTCGTGCCCAGCTGAGGGCATTCCCACTCCCATCCCTCTACCTATACAAACGTCCATCTCACCCCACAGTTGAACTCACCAGTTCAAGCAGCTAAACTGGAAGGCAGCGATTCACTGGTTTGGCCACTCACACGCTAGGTGGAGTAAGAGGAGCGAGGGTGTTGGAGCAGGGCAGGAACAGGAGCACAGGACAGGAACAGCCAAGGGAACAGGATTACCCCTCTCGGCAGCAATGAGGTGTTAAGAGATATTCATCTGTTCTGTAAAATGACACCTTCAAAACAACATACTTGGGATGATTTTCACTGGCCTGGTGATTTTTGAGACTTCAAAAAACATAACTTGCATCTCTCTGTCTTTTCCTTGAGGGAAACTCTTACTTAAAAATACTTACTTTCAACAGATAATAGTTAATTAGAAGAAAAAGTAAAAAAAATAATGCTGAGATTCCCATTTATGACTCCAGGAACTCCAGATTAGAGGAAAGTGCCAGACATTTTGAGACTTGGGAATAATTCAGAGGACCTATAGCGGAGACTGTGATTTAGATATGAGGAAGCAACATGCTCTTGAGCACTTGAAGAGGACACTCTTCTTTTCAATGTTACAGTTTAATAGAACGGTGCTGAAAATAGTGTGTGAAATGTGGGCCTTTCATTTTGCAGACTATTAAAACTGGGAACCCGCTGTGTCAAGACTCTGCAAACAAAGATGAATTTAAAACACACACAGATAAAGGGGCTAAAGAAATCAGATGTGATGTGTTAAAGAACTTGCTGAAACTTTGGAAGAAGGAAAGCAATAAAGGGAGAAGGTGATCTGAAAAAGAGGGTGTGCACATCAGAGCTATTCACAGGAAGCAAACGCAAAGTTGTGCAACCCCCTACAAGAGACTGAAGACCTCCTCCCTGATCCTCTGTTTTAATCAGACCCAGTATGAGAAATGTCCTAGTGTGCAATTAAGTAATGGCATGACCTGCTTACAAAGCAACAGTCACCATTAATAAAAAGTGCTCAGAAGTAGGTCGAATAAAATACTAGTGTGATCTGTGGAGAAAAGGTCCTGCTCCATGCAACTGCTGGAATTCTGATTGATCAAAAAAAATATTTTCCAGTCTTCTGTAGCAAAAAGTAAACATGTAATTAACTCAAAATGTGGGAATGTCTTGCCGTATGCAGGAGTCTGTACTGTTAAATTCTCAGAGAATACCTTGCGGCACCATGAGGAAGCAGTGAGCTGGTAGATAACTAAGCTAATAGCATTTTTCGAGGGACACACCTCTGGAAGCTGAAGAGGGACAGACTTCTCAAAATAGATGTTCTGCATACCCCAGAAAGTAATTAGGACTTTATCAAAATCAGTTACAATATTTGGATCTTTCAAGATGGAAAGTAGAAGGAGCCATCAGGCACGTTTTTTTGCATGTACATGGTTTAATATTCTGGTTGGAAAATTAGTTCTTGTGTGGTCAAAGACAATAGTACAGCTGAGATACTACTACTACAATGAGGACAACGCAACACAAGGTCAAATAGGACATAAGGAAGTATCTATCTTTTATCCAAAGGCCTACAACATACCACAAAGATACCAGTTTCGATTGCCTGAGGATATTCTGTCCAGATGGTGTCCACCTGTATGATCTAAGAAACTACTTACTTTGCTCTCAGATAAAATGTAGGTGAGATGAGCCATGCACAGGAGATGCAAAGAAAAAAAAAAAAGTACTTACTGATGACAGAGTCTCTTTTAAGGACAGCAAAATGAGGATAATTTACTCCAGTTAGAGGCTGAATCATAGTGTTTACACTCTCTGTGTTTCAGACTATAACTTTTAAAAGGGAAAGTCTCTGCAATTTACACACCAGAAAGGGCTGTCCAACTAGGCTAGTATTGCCCAGGGACACGAACAGCAGAAACCCAGAGAATGGGTTATGAAGCAAAGTCTCTGTCCTGTGGAAATACATAGATATGCTTGAGTGTTAGGCATCAAAATAGCTCCATTGTTTTCTGTCAGGCAGTGCAGGTCTTTTACATCATGTGTGTGGATGTGGATGTGGATGTGCAGTGAGGCTCTGGCTGTGCTAAAATTTACACACACGTTTGGCTTAAATATGTAGAGACCCCAGCTGAATTCAAAAGATCATGTGGGTTAATGGACATCCCACTCTAATCATCTGCAGAGGAAGGGCTGATATTTTCTTAAAGAGAATGGCTTTTAAATTTTGCGCTATACTGTGTCACAGGAATTATTTGCATTTCTTCTGCCACTGTATTATAGTTCTACTTGTCCAAAAAGCAAAAAGCCCACAGTGGACTTTGCTGTTACTCAAAAACCAGATGGCAACTTTGGTTTGATTTTGGTTTAATTTGAAGAGAAAATGCTCCCAAATCAAGAGATTATATATGCCAAATTTTAATCCACTAAAAATGGATGCAACCTGATCATAATGTGAATGCTAAGAACTCAGCATACAAAAAAGAATTACTAGAATTATTTGTAGCAGGCATCTGTTTTAACCGTCAGGCACTCGACCTGACCAGACTTTGAAGACAATATTGTGCTACCTTGAGTTCTGCTTTTTTGCTACATCACAAACCAGCGTAATCCAAAAAACAGATAAAACAGAAACAAAACTAAATTGTAAATCCATATGAAAGCAGGAGATGGATGTCTAAAAGGAAAAATAACACAGTTATATAAGCATGTTTGTCTTCTCCTGGTGTATTCATTGTGAGCAGATCGTTCACCCTCTTATGCAGGTAAATAACATGATCCGCCTGAGGTGAGTTAGATTCAACTTCAGCTCTGTGGCAAGTTCCAAGCAAGCATCCCTGTTGGAAGGTATTTAAGAATATAACCTTAAAATTCACTGACTTCAAAAAGCTCAAGCTCATGCTCAAGGTGAAGCAGGATTATACTAAACAAGGATAGATTTCACAAGGTGTTTAAATGTCTTCAGTAATGCAGGGAACATGGCAGGAGGGAGGGGGGAAATATTCTCCCAGGATGGAGAAAAGTGGGTATTTCACATGGGGCATTGGAATTCTCTTGGGAGACACCCTTGACTGAACCTGGAACCTGAGCTACTACATTTATAATTTACAAATTAGGTTATATGAATACACCCCTGTAAAATAAAGACTGCAAAAAGTAAAAATATTGCATTATCTGATTTTAAAACAGTAAAGGCAATACTAATAATACAAATAACACGTAACGAAGTCTCAGGACAACTGAGAGATATGTGCTTACATTGACGGCAGCCAAAGCACCCATCAGTTCCTGAAGATTCATGACTGGCTAGTAAAGCAAATGGATCACCACAAACCCACCCAGGTCAGCCCAGTACTACAGGTACTACTAGTATTGGGCACAAGTCTAAAAAGCACTGCTGGCGTCCCAAGCATTTCTAGAAGAAATAGCATCTGGGCAAGCAGCCAGCCACCAGCCTTCTCTCAGTTTGCGAGGGTTATTACAGCATACAGTAAAGACTGAAATGTTGTAGAGCAAACCCTGCCTATTTCCTCACATAAGAGGAAATGCTTATGTCCATTATACCAGTAAGGTGACTATGGCTTGGTACCCCAAGACATGTAGCGCTTACAGTTCCATAAGAAAACGTACAATCATAGATGTCCTGAATAGTTTACTTTCTGTATGTCTACTTCTAATAACTTCCCATTTTAATGACAATATAGTGAAACTTTTGGACAGCTTATATTTTCACTTTTAAAAAAGGAAGGGGATTACATTAATAAAGCAGAGCTGAGACATCATGTTGTGTTACGGAAACTGATGTTCCTCTATTTGCTTCAGTGGGTGCTAGATCATACTGAATATTCAACATGAAGCTGTGATCCTCAGTCTTTCAGGATCTTGTCAGTAAGTTTGACTCTGCACAGCAGCCTAATTTAATCATGTGCTCATTAGCTATACCAGATGTGGTGTTGATGTTGTGTTTCTCCTGTATCTGCTTGTGTTTAAGCACACATTCTAGCCCATAGACTATGAATGTTATGAGGATACTGGGATAGAGTTTATGTCTCTGAAGTTCCACAACCAAATACTGCCATCCTGTCAACCTGAAGAAGACATTTTTGGCACATCTGCCTCAAGCACTGCAGAAGTATTTATCAAAATGAGAAATTCAGATGCATAAAGAGTTCTACAATGGCAGGTTCATCTGCTGGAGTGAAGAAAGGAGTTCCAATAGTTGAGGCAATAATCTGGGAGGACTAACATGACCCTAACTCTTTATTGTTTTATGGCATTTTTACAGCCTCTAACCATTCTCCTTCACAACTAACCCTTGGAGAGGACAGCCAGCTCTTTCATCCTCCAGCTGCATCCACAAGTAAGGATCTGGCCCAGGACCAAGAACGTACTCCAAATGCAGTATCTTCCACAACATTCTGCAGGCCACTGACAACTGACCACGTTGGTTCTGCCCACTCAGTGGAAAATTAGTTTGAAATGCTATCGTGCCAACCAAGATGATACCAAGTTGTCCAGAGTGTTTTTATCTTAAGTAGGAAAGCTTTCACAAAACTTTTTCTTTTTATATGGTAAAAATCACATCCATAATTCAGAGAGCTGTTAAAAAAGCTATTGATTAGCTTTAACTTTCCAGTTATTTGTAAAGACCCATTTCAGTTCTGAAAATACACCTAGATTGCATTCTTCAGAGGTTCTCATCATGTGTCTCTGATTTGATTTTTAGGTCAATAAAACTAATTTTGTCATTGACTTCTGTTACAGAAAACTGGGAGTGCCCAAACTAACTGTGCCCTCCTCGGTCAGGGCAGCAGATAATTCTGTATATGCATTCACTGTACCTTTTTGGTTTTTAGAATTATTGCAGATTAAAAATCTTCATCATTTACAGTACAGTTCAAAAATCCGTTTGCAGATCTACTATTTTTATGTAAATGCCTTCCAACAACTTCTCATTTTGGCAATACCAACACCACCAGACAGACTCTTCTCAGACAATAATTGGAAAATAAGACACAGTTGGCAGTAAAGTGCAAACCAAAGGAGATGTTCAGAGGAAATAACATCAGAAGTTGGCAAGGTGGCAGATGCATTCACTGACTTGAACCAGATTCAGTCAACAAAAGTTTGCAATGTAAAGATCAAACTATGAAACTTCAATTCAAATATTATTTCAGCCCTAATGTCTGGATGCAAAAGCTGGAAGCCCACCAGAAGCATAGACAGATGTCAAACCACCTTCAAAAGCAAGCACTTCAAGAAAATACTAGGAATTAAATGAAGCAAGTTTATAACAAACAACTCTAACACTTGTCAGTTGACAGCTCAGTTGTCAGAGAGCTCCACCATCCCAGTCTCCAGAGGAATCTAGAAAAGGAGGTGGAAATACTTGGGGTATGGTAGGAACATTGGCCATGGCATGCATATTGTAAGGCAACTGAAAGAAAATCCATGATACTACAGAATTTCTCCATTGTAGTAAACTAGGTGTGAAGGAAAAAAAATAGACATAGAAAAGCAGCTGAGAATAGCCTTGTCCGTGTCTTCATTGACATCTGAAATACCAATAAACCTGAGAATAACATACAGCCCAGTGGTCTCTCAGAATGTCTTGCAATACACTGCGCCAGAGACTCTGCAATACTCCTTCCAAACACAAGAAATGAAAAGGTAAACTGAGAGACAGTTAAGTGCAGTATGAACTTCAGTGCGTTAGTTGCTCATTATTGCTGTCCACGGACCAGTGGCTTTTGGGGAACCACCGGTACCATTTCTTGGAGTTTGTGTAACTCTGTTGATATCTGTTTTAAACTCTGTCCCCGCAAGAAAGAAAGAAACTGAGATGGAGGGAATGGGTAGATTTGGAACATAGTACCCAAGGGACTGGAGTTCAATTTGTTGTTCCACAACAGATTTACTGCACAATCTCAGGGAAATCATTATGGCCTGATGCTTAAAGGTATTGAGGTCATGCTTCCTGCAGGAAGGCTTCAGTGACCTGGGCAAAACCAAACATGGTCCCTGCCCTGCAACATTTACAATGTAGGTACGCACTGGAGGAAACAGTAAGTAATTTCCAAATGTATTAGCAGAATCACAGAAGTTGTAGTGCCATGCAAGAATCAACGTGGCATCCAGATTAGCATGTGGCAGCTCCTGCGCTAGACCAATTCTACTGCTTCTACTGATGAAAACAAGAATGTTGGAAAGAGGCAGGCACACAGGTTGTGGTCACAGGTTAAAAATGAAAATTCTTTTGGTAGCTTTCCGGATTCTAGCCATTTATGAGTGCCATTGAATCAAGGCCTGGCTTCATTCCTTTGCATTTGAGAAGTTACAAATGCAAAAAGAGCAGAATTTTATAAACACTTTGTCATTTACACATGCAACATGAGGCCTTGGACCTTTAGAGTCTTATCCATACTTTGGCTTTAACTCCTGTTATATTTTATCATGACTCTTGTCTCCAAATATAAGGAGTCCACACTCTGGCTAACACTGGGATGAAAAAGGAACAAGCTCCCTCACTGCCCTTACAGTCAACACCTGTGCTGATAAGAAGAGCACACGGCAAGCAGCAGCCATCAACAGGATCTTCCTCCACCTTTCAGCACAGATGGACAAGGATGAAGAGCTTTGGCTCCACCCTAGTTCTGCAATGCCCAGAGCAAGGGAATTTTGCCTTACACAAAATGATCTGTGCTAGGCCAGGTATGGGGAGAGCAAAACACTTCTGCTTCCCCCCCAGAGGCAGGCTTGCAGGCTCATACTCTGTTTTCTGAATTGCTCTTCTTGTTCAGTCCTGGTGTTCCTCTTGCCCTCAGCCAGCTGTCCACATCACACAACTGCAACATTAAAACCTGTTTCTGAAAACAGGAATGCACATGGCTAGGAGAAACCACAGGAAAGGAAAGAGCAAGGGGAAAAGTATTTGATTCCCTTCCATTCTCAGATAGCCAACATACTATCTCCATACATGTTATCTTCTTGGCACAGCAAGTGAGCAACTTTCTATGATTAAATAAATAGAAATGCAAATGACTCAAACTGGTTTTCTATGCAGAGAACAGAATGCCTTAAAATTAACTAATCTCAAAATTACGAACTCTAAAGGGTATAGCAAGAAAATATTGGCTGGATAAACTGTTCATTATCAAAAATATAGCCCTTTTCTCACTAAACAAATTGTTATGCAGTAATTACTGTTCAAATGATAGTATGACAGCTTAGGATGTCAGGGACAGTCATAATTTGACTGCTGAACATGCACTCCAGAACAGAAAGCTGCAGCAAGTTTTAAAACACACAGCCTTGCAAAATGTATCACAGGGAGCTGTTTTGCTTGTAAAACTCAAACTCTTTTGTGACTTTCCATCAGTTACTTGATTAGGCAATGAAAATCACCAAGTGAAAGGTCCATGAAAACAGACTCTGAATAAATTAACATATTCCAGGGCAAAGGCATATTTCACATATCAAAATTGTTTCCAGGGCAGTCCAGCCCATTATTTGGGCAGACTGGAAGTGAAAAGTGGAAGAGGATGCTCAGAATGTGCCATTTCATCCTCTGTTTCAAAGCATCAGACACCTCAAGCAACTTTACCACAAATCAACATAAATCCTGGGTTCAGCTGCTCTGTTCCAGAGTAGCTACCACCAAGCGTGTGCTCAAACTTCTAGTGCCACTGTCTGTAAAGAAGTGCCTAGTGCAGCACAGCTATTCCCACACAAGGGAACATTAGTTAATTTGCATTCACAGTTACCATATGAGGTGTGAGTTTCTGACAGTCCACACATTTTATATTTAAAGACTGTAGGAAATTAATGTAATTATCTTCGATATAATAACAAAAGTAACTTACCAGCCCATCGCAATTGCTGATAGCAACTGAGGCATTTGGCAAATCAGTGATATCCCCAACATAGAGGCAATTCCCATAGAGAGGTTCAATGTGAGTTTCGTCACAGTCCTCCTGCCATTCAACTGTTGCTCCAGGGGCCACAAGGCGGGAGTTTGGCCGCAACCTGAAGTGAAACTCTCTTCCAAAAACAGTGACATTGTAAAATATTTGCTCATTTGCTGCTTCATGTTGCAAGTCCTCTGCAGCTCTCCTGAAGCGTGCTTTTGGCGGTCCAGACACCAAGTGGGATAGGAACCTGCCCTCTGAATCGGTGCTGGTGGGGATGACAAGGCTGTACTCCTCTATATTCCTCAGAATTGGATCTTTACAGGGCGAAAGCAAGAGAGGAGAGAGATACTAGAACTAAACACATCCTGATGCCGCGGGATTTATATTCCATTATTCATTAGCACAGCAGACACTTACATAAGGCAGATGGACACTGCACTCTGTACAGGCACTTCATTCACTGGCATGAAGTGTGCAGAGTTCATTCAAACTTGCCTTTTGCTCCCCAAAACACCACGGCAGCGTGAGCCTCCCCACCCAGCAGAGACCCCACACTCCTGCCCATGCAGCAGGGTCCCGCCACCCTTTGCCCACCCAGCCGGGATGCTGCGCCCTTGTCCACCCGGCCAGTACCCGGGTCGCCTTGGGGACTTTTAGGCTACCCGGGTGGCTAGCGATGATGAGAGGGTGCTGATCCACTTCGGGACTGCTCGCAGGGGCAGGGGTAGGGGCTTGGTTTGCAGGTGGCAAGCCCCCAAGGGAAAGGCACGTCCCTCAAACTACCCCCGGTGCGGCGGGGATGAGCCGACTGGTGATGGGGACGCGATCGGCAGCGGTGTCAGCGGGAGCCCCGGCAGTTTTGGACGGCGGCGATGGCCGGGGCGCAGGAGGAGGAGGCAGACAAGCTGCCATGTGCTTCATCCCGCACGGAGAACTCCAGGCACCGAGCCCTGCCCGCCGCCCCGCCGGGGCTCGCCCCCTCCTTGGGGCAGGCAGCGGGCGGCTGCGGGCACCGGCGCAGCGCTGTCACTGCCGGCGGTGCTCCCGCGTCCCTTCCCCACCGGCAGCGCGGGTGCCCCTGTCCCCGTCCCCGCCTGCCGCTTGCAGGAAACAACTGGAAACCCGGCAAAAGTAGCCGCAGAAGAAGTTCAAGGGGAGCGGAAAGCCGCGGGGCGACGAGCCGCGACTTCAGACGGGCGGGCTGCAAGGCACCGGCCGCCGGCGGCGGGGCAAAGAGAGCAGCCCAAAGGCGGCGGGGCGGCCGCGGCGTCTCGGCGGAGACCTACCTCTGTCCCCGGGGCGCCGCAGGGCGCCGGCGGGCAGGGAGAGCGCGCAGCAGAGCAGGACGCAGGCGATGCCCGCGGGAGGGTCCATCGCGGCGGCCCCGGCCCGACGCGGGGGCCGGCGCCCGGGCTGCCCGCAGCCGGCCGAGCGCCGCGCCGCCCGCAGCCGGGGCGGGCCAGGCGGCAGCCCCGCTCCGCGCCTCTCCGCGCCGCTCCGCGCCTCTCCGCGCTGCCCCGCGCCCCGCCGCCCGCGCATTCGCCCAGCCGCAGCCGCAGCGGCAGTGGCGGCCGCGCTCCCGGCTCGCAGCGAAGCAGAGACACCAGGAGGCGGCGGGGGTATAATACTGGAAACACAGGGCGTGCAGGAGTGAAGTCAGGCTGATTGACAGAGGCGCTGCCACACGGCGCAGCCGGGCCGAGGGGAGCGGGGACTGCCCGCCCCGCCGCCCCGCCGGGCAGCCCCGAGCACCGCGCCGCCCCCGGGGACCGCCCGGTCCCGCTCCGCGCCCCGCCGCCGGGCTTCCCCAGCCGGGACCCTCCCGCTCCCGGGGGCGCTCCCCCGCGCCGGGACGGGTTCTGGGAGCGGGGCTGGGAGTTGTCAAAAACGGTCTGCAGCAAAAAGAAACACCCCTCCCCGCCGGGCTCGGGAGGCCCCCGGGGCGCTGGGGCAGTGCCCTGCTCTCAGGGCTGCGCGGTCCCGGCTCCAGTCTGTGAATTCACATGGAAACTGGTGGCCAAAGAAAACCAGAGCCAGACTGGGCAAACTTAAGGCACCTCGGCGTGAGTTTTGTTGGAGTCTTCGGTTTCCCGTTGAAAGCAAGGACTCAAATGGAAAAAGTGCCACCAACACAGGCAAACAATGATCAGAAATCTTCATCTGATCGAATAAATTACTCTAAGCAGCCATTTCACAGGAAAAAAATTGTTTGGACTATTTGCTAATAAGCCTGAAATTACTTGCTGCAAAGCCATCTTATATTAAATATCTGCAAATGGAGAGATAGACCCTGAAAGCATTCAGGAATACTATAAATACGATATATAGAAGAAGATTTTTAAAAATAATTAAATAATCAAGAGTGGCCTTTATGGAAAAAAAAAACCAAGTTATATTTGTTTCCATATGGCCAGGATAAATGCCATACCGCTTATTCCTTTCAGATAATGTATATATTTACTCAGCTGTTACATTATTGGGATCATTAGCTGTTTCCACCACTTTACTATTTAACCTTGCAGAATCCTAATAGCCCTTGTGCTCTCGCTGTCCTCACCACGTCCCTTACCTCCCGCAGACTGACTCGCACTGTATCTGCAGGTATTATACCCCTCTGGAAATTTGCATGCAATGGCTTCCTGTAGGAAGCTGGTCCTCTGCCAAGGAATTTTCCTGGGTATCCTTGACTATTCTTGCTCCTGTCTAACTAATTATTACCTTCCACCCCTAGATTATGGACACAAGTGAAGGCTGCAGAAGAAAACCAACAGCTAGCTACTACTGCTCGATGCCAGTGACTAGGTTTTATGGACCCCAGGCCTGATCGGTTATGGCAGTACATGATTTTCTGCTTCCTCGGTTTGTTGTTCTGGTTTGGTTTTCACATTTTTTAGGTTAAGGATAAAAAAGGAAAGATTATTCTGAATAATGGAGTAAATCAATTTGTACATCCCATTCAAACATCCCTTGACTTAGCTTTCCAAATGACCTCTGCTTGGGATTGCTGTCTGCACCAGGCTTCTCCCAGTTCTTCCTTTTGGTTTGTTTTTCTGTTGGCTCATTTTTTGTTTTGTTTGTGAGTCCATATTGAGCAGCTTCTCTTACTTAAAATCTCATATACTTTCATCAGTACACAGCTGGTAAAGTTCCAACTTCATTTTTATTGGACTTGTATTTTAAGCTGATGATGTGGCTTTTTTATGTTCCATCCATCCCATCCTGCTCAAATTGCAATAACTTCTGCTCATAAACTTGAAAGGGAGAGGGATTGGTCCTATATTTGAAATCAAAGTTCTTATTTCTATATGATGCATCCAGAAAAAACTAAGGAGACAGAGTATATTATAGAAATACAAAACAACCCAGCCAATAGTTCTACTAATTAAGATGGATTTTTTTTTCCCTTAAAAAAATTGGAGGTTAGAAAATATGCTCTAATATGGATAACAGCTGTACTGCGGAATAATGATATAAACAAAAAGAATCAGTAACCACCTTCATGTAGTTTATTTCTATATAGAAACCAAATTCTATGTGCACATGTTATTATCTTATCACATGGGGCCAAGACCCAAAACCTCCATGGGCTCCAGGGGTTGGTGGAGCTGTTTTACAACCTTCTTTAAAAGTTTCTCTTAAACAAAACCAAACTGAGAACAAGTGTCAAACAACGGAGCCAGATCTGCAGTGGTAAAAACTGTGCTTCCACTGAACTCGCTGGAATAAATCCTGATCCCCCACTGAAGTCAGTGACAGTTTTGCCACTGACTTCAACAGAGCCAAGATTCTCTGCAGTAGATTCACAATGCCAATTTAGACCAACTGAGGATGTGCCACATGGCACAGCAACAGGCCCATTATCCTTCCAGAGAAAAAATGGATCCATGTTTGACCCTGAGAGGATGGTCCAAAGCATGCCAACCACCACAGAGCCTGAATGAAGGGAATTCAGGAAGAGAAGTTCTTATATCCCTGCTCTTACATCACTATAGCAGAGAAATTCAGGGGTAGTACATAGTTCTTCCCCATTTCCTGAACTATTTGCCCAGGATTCTTGCCATGGGCAGCCAAGGTCACTGCCCGGGTTTCCATGGTAGAGCTTTGCCATGGCTGTGTATCCAGCCATGAAGTATCCAGCTGCCATGAGGTATCCAGCAGGATACTTCAAATTTTTTTAGAATGAACTAGAAAAACTCAATATGAAATGTATGTACTGCTGCATTACTCATAGTCCACAAACCTAGAAGTTAATTGGTGTGAATGAAGTCACACCATGCTTATTTTACTGGAATAAAGGGAGGAGGACTAGATAATGCAACTGTGCTCCGGTAGTTTGATCTGAGGGTATGCCTATGCTGCTGCCAAACATGACTACAATCACACAGATGTTTGCCTTTGCTGGAGACAGGCACACAGAAAGGAGAAAATGATGCTCTGCATCCTGAAAGAATGCGCAGCCTGAAGGAAAGGTGTTCTAGCGACTTATGCTGAAATACCCAAAGTAGCTTTAAAGAAGCTAGCTAGGCTACGAACAGCACTGTAACTGAACCAATGTGGAGTTCAGCACAGGCTGCCTGAGTATTTACTTGGATTTCTAGATCTTTTTGTCCGCACCAAGTTTGTGCTATCAGTTCCTGTTCTAGCTAGGGTACATCTGTATAAACGGCAGTCAGACCTTCCCTGTGGAGCTGTTCTCTCAACGTTTAATTTTGCTTAGTAAAATAAAAAGATCCTAAGCTTAAATCACCAACTACTGCTATGAAAGTGTTCAAAACACATGTAACTGCACATTGCAAAGAGAAACCTTGTATCTGAGATTTCTAAGATCTCTTGCTGTTTTCAAGGGAAAATCAATCTTTTCCCTGTTAGCTGGGCTGTGAGAGGAGATGTGGGACTGCAGCACTCTGCCTTCTCCAAAGTGCACGCCATCACCTGAGCAGGTAACTTACAGTCCGCTTACAGCCCTCATGTTCCAAAGTGCTCCACGCTCTTACGTGAGAGCCTCCCCAGAAAGGAGAGTTCTCATTTCTGACCTCCTTACAGGGAACGTGATACCTTTCCGCAAAAGGACTTTACATCGCCTGCATTATGTTTCTTATGCAGATCATTGTCTTTACTTTCACCCTTAACTGGTATGCATACTTTGTGGCTGTGCAACATAAAGCTTAATAAAAAAGAAGAAAAATTAAAATAGCATGCCAGTTCATTTCCTCCATGCTTGACATTTCCAGGCTCTGTATTGTTTGAGCCCTTTTGTCATTATGTGGCTGTATTATATACTACCTAGAAAAAAAGCGTGTATTTACTGCTTTTGAAGCAGTGTATGCTAAAAAGCAGTAACTAAATCTGGAACAGTCCTGCCTTTCCCCCCCTCCACCTTTACCTGTATCTATGCTTATTGATAGCAGAAGTTCAAATTCCTTCTGCACATGGCCCAGAGCTCCTGCCTGACCACTGGCTTGCAGCTGGACTGTACGCACACGTGAGTCTGCACTCAGGGAAGGAAGTAACAGAACTAGGGGGATGGATCCAAGCTTCCTTCACCTTCTGTATTTGGTTCAGCCACTTCGTCCTGACTTTGTGCTCACAGTAAATGTTCCGTTTTAATTCACCTTTACATTTTCTCTGTCAGCATAACACACAAAATTTCATTGTTACCACTTCTTTCACTAACCATCTGTATTTAACTGCTAGTATAATTGTCTTTTGATAAATAGTACAATCCCTCCCCTACGTTTTCACCTTGATTCCTTCTGTGCAGATTTATTGCCTCGCTATTAATATTCCAGCCATGTGATTTATCCCAGCATGTTCCCAGAATACTTGCCTTCCCTATATAAATATTTGAATGATCTTAATTTCAACTAATTAGTACTGGGACATTTGATTTCCCTCTTGAAGAACTCTCATTTGTTACTAACCAGTTCCTTTCCAGTTTATGAGCTATCTATTTTGACAGGAGAAAACACAGTCACTGAAGGAACCAAACACTTTTTCAATACTGCTCTACCCCTCTTCCTATTGTTCATGTGAATCTGGTCCAAAATAACTCTTCTAAGTCTGAAATCTCAGAAACATCAAATGCAGAGGCAGCAACAATAAAGCATTCCTATGCTGCCTATCAACATGCTTCAGTCCCTACAGAAAGCCAGACCTTATTTAACATCATATTATGCCACAAATTTGGGCCAGTCACCAAGTTCAGATTTGTGCAAGTTCTGGGGTACAGAACAAAAGTTAGATGGCCCTAAGATCTGTTACCCTCTGAGGCATCAGTTTCACTGTCAACTTCACCTATAAAAGAAGCTTAGGGTAACTAGGCCCCAGTCAAGGGTTTGGGGTTTTTTTCCCCAGTGTAAATCTAGCTCTACATAATTTTCCCTGAAAAACATTCAGCAAATTTGGCCGAAATATTTTGGCTTTGTGCGTCGTGACTTTTTAAAAAGAGAAGAATCAACATCTTCCAGAAGAAACATTTCTGGAGGAAAAACATGTTTCTAGTCAACATACTAATTTATTGTTGAGAAATAATTTTGATGGAGCAGTTTCAACCAGTCATACTTACAAATTGTTCTGCTAGAAAGAAATTGTCTCAGAAGCATTTCAGCCATGCAGATTTCTTCACCTTCCAGAAAAACCACACCACTCATTTTCACTGACTGACCCACTGCTGACAACATTAATCGGTTGTTCAGTCTAGGCATTGTTTTAGTGAGTGAAGATACACATAAAGAGTATATATTAAGAAACTAAGCAAAAGTATTATTTAAAACTACTAGAAAATGCCTCTGAAATATTTATTTATAAATCTAATTGAGTACACATGAAAAGCAGGGTTTCCCCAAAAATAGAGGAGATAAGAAACATGAGAAGTTTTTAAAATTAAGCCTTTTCAAGATCTTCACATTCAATTCGCTCTTCAAATAAAACAAATTCTACTTTCCAGTTGCCTGTTTCACAGCTGCAACTCTGATAATAGGACATCTTAGTAATTTATATCTTCACTAAAAACAAATACCCATTTAAAATAGATCGGGAGATTTTCCAGCCTCAGAATCATTATTTGTATATTTGTATTGAAGTAATGCCTAGAAGGCCCAGTGGAGACTGAAGTCTATTGAGTTAGTAAGACAGTGAAGAAAGTGACCTGCCTAAGTACAAAGTTCAGCAAAGCAGTTCAGTGAAACAAGTAGAAAAATAAGGATTTCCATCCCAAAATCCTGAGAGGGGGTATAATCTTTCAAAAAGTCATCCCTGCAATCTTTATCTATTACTTGGACATACACTTTTCAAATAGTACTTATTCTTTACATTTACGAACAATTTATCTGAATAATTATTTCCTTTAACAACAGAAGTCTTAAGCTATTTCCCTTCTCCCTTCTCACCGCCTACACTACCACCTCAAGAGATGCCGTGCATTTGCAACTTAGGGGTTTTTTTTCCTTAATCATGCTTTCTGGGAGCCATAAAGCTGAAAGGGAGAAAACCATAAAGAATTGCATCTTCAGAGAAGAGTTTAAGCTTTAAGCAGTGGCAGAAATATTGAGTTCATATGCTAGAACCGCACTTGATCAGAAAAGTCCTTACAAATTAGGTTAAGGAAAATTTACTACTATCCAAGATCCTGTATTTTAAGAGGTTTTTCATCAGCCACAGAAATTATATGATTTCTGTAGCTGCCATTTAAGTATATAAGTAACACAGAAGGAAAAGCACAGCAGATTACTGGGATCGTGTCCAATACAGAATATCTGCAGCCTCAAGTCAAACAAGCTCAGAAGGTTCATGGAATTTGACTCAGTGAGAACTGCCAACTCAGGGGGAAGGTCACAATCACAGTGCCTAAATGATAAAGGAAAACACTTCTGAGGCAGTCAGGAGATGCAAAACTTTGGGGAATGTGTATTTTCCACCTTATAAAAGGAGATTTTTGTTGAACTTGTGAATTGCATGTTTCCTTTAGCTCCAGCCTCCAAACCTGCCAAATTAAGCAACATTGCCCATGGAAGCTCTACCTAATCCTTCACCCATTCAGATGAAGGAATGAGGGCAGAGATTCTTTAGAAATATTTGAAAGCAAGCCTCTTGCATCATTTGTCACTAAGAAAAACTCAAGACAAGGACTAGGACTAGAATAATTCCTATTCACCTTTGTAGCGCAGAAATCAAATCCCATCCCTGCTTTCTTTTTAACCCCAGAACAGAACTTACTTGAGTGTGAGCTGGCACTCCTAGAGTGTACTATAAATTGTGTCACACTAGCATCAAAGGAAAATAGATGGAAAATCTCTAGTAAGACCAGGGCTATTATTGAAACACATGCAGTAAAACAACCAAATGTTTCTGGCTGTTCTTCAGCTTATTCTTCAAATGACATGTTAGGGTCTAGTCTGTAATATGAATTGCTCTAACTTGGGTAAGCACGCTGTATGTTTGCCTTATAAACTAATAAAACCTGGGTTATATAAAAAAAAAATTGTTGCAGCTTAAGGAAGTCCAGTTTCGTGGAAATAAATAAAGCAAGTTCATAGAAATGGAAATTTAAGGAAACACATTCAGAAAGCATAATAAGAAACAATTTTCACCTGAAAATTCAAAGCTGTAGAAAGCTGGCTTGGTGTACCAAATGCAAATCACGCATTAGGCATTTCAGTGCTCTGAGGGAACAAAGGGAAAATCTGGATGTTTCTAATGACCTTCTTCATTTCACAAATGTAATAAAATAACTTTCAAACAGATATCTAATGTTTAGCAAATTTATAGCTGGTTTTTGCTCCACTTTCAACCAATGGCTGACAAGTAGACTGCAGCGCTCAGTCCATGACCTGAAAGCTTGTTAGCAGCCTTCCTTGTTCTTTGGTTCTTTGTATTGATTTCAGAGTATCGCAGGGAGTATCTTATGATTGTTCCTGTCCTTTATAGACATATAAATCAAGAGTAAATTCACTGAACTCAGAGCTGTGACCCTCATGTGAAATGGATGTTAATACAATCAGAATCACCTACTGGCAACACGTTTTTGAATTATTTCAGCCCGCTGTGCTTATAGTGTCCCAGCCTCTAACATGTAATTTTTTACAATTATTTAAACTGTTTTTCATAGTCAGACAGCAAAAACTCCCTAAACATAGAAGCAGGTGAAAAACATGAACTATGTCTACTAAATCTGTTACCCTATAGTTTATTTCCTCTGTCATCATGTGGTAATTTGGGGGCTTTGGGGCTGCTTGAGTTTCAAAATAGTTAACCAACTGCAGTGTAGTATTTTATCAATCTGTTTTCATGCTCACAGTAATGATATGATACTACATAAGGGATACTGTATCAGTGATCAAAGTACTTTGCATTCCCTGACAACCTTTTCCACCTATAATAACTTTTGGGTTCTGTCTTCTTTAGACAGTGCTATACATGAATTACTGAACTTCAAAAGCGGTCCGTGTGTCTTGTCTATGTCAAAGATGAATTCTTTAAAAGCAGGAACAACTCTTTAGTTTCTGATCTGTCTGTGTTCACGAGTGTGAGGCCTGTTCATTTCTCCAAAGCACTTCTGAAAGCAGCATGGCAGACCTGCAGGACTCCCTGCAGCTTTCTCCAGCTAGAAGGCATGTTTTGGTTGAGTGGACAGAGCCATTAGCCACCAGAAATAGCTGCGCCTTTCACTTTGCATATTTGCTCCTAGCATTCCTGTTTACAAATGTTGAAGATGATTGTTGCATGCAGCTCTGCTAGGGCACTGCCTGAGTACAAAGATGTTCAAACTCTTCCAATGAAACAGTAGGTAAAATGACATCTGCCTCTTAATTACAACTGATGCAATTCTTGATAGAACATATCTACTTAATGTTTTACAGTTTAATAAAACTGTGTAAAATATTCACCATCATTAGATGGTGTATTACAAAAGGATTTAAATAGGACCAAATTACAAATAATTGCTCCATACTGAGCTGCAGGCAAGTTCTGTAGAGACTGAGAACACAACTTCCATTGAATAGAGTACAGAATAACACATCTCCTGCCTAAATATGGTTGGTGTCTCACTGCTGGTCAGACTGAAGACACCAAAATAGGTTTATGCATCAGTCAGACTCTATCAGTTCTGTAGACTCCAGGCTTCTGGCCCTCTCTGGAAACATTCCATTCACTACAGAAGAGAATTAAGTTGTTTTTCTTTTTAAATCAAACCTACACAGGCTCGTAATCCATCAGGCAACTTCACAGCATATACACATCTGCATAATCCTCCTGAAGTTGCGTAACTCTCCAGCTGTCCTCATAAGAGGGATTTCATTCTGTGCCTGGCAGGTTTTGCAAGAAGTACATGTTCTGTAGAATATGCATGTACCAATGTGCGTGATACTGGGGAGGATTCTTAAAACTAATCAGTTTTTAATCTCTGTACCTTCCTTTTGTAAAACCTGCCTTCACTACAGTTTTGTACACACAAATACAGATGGACAAACTAAGGAACAGACAGTAACTCCTCTGGTTCTGAAAGTGACTCCAGTTAAATATTTTAACAAGATCCAAATATTCTTCTGAATTGTATCCTCTCTTAGACATAAGCTTGAAATATTCTACAGATATGTCATCTTTACCATGTCAACTGGCAGTAGTTCATTACTTAGTATGATGGTAATCATGGGACTTCTCATATACATATAGAGTACTAAAATGTACATAGGATCTTTATAGTTTTCAGTATTATAGCCATTTCCTAATAATGGTAAAGCCCAAACTCTATTCTATTTTACAGAAGTTATTCAAAAGCACATACTTTCAAAAAATCTTCTCCCTGGTTTATTGTAGTTCAGGGATCTTACAGACCATTCAGGCACTACCACTAGTAGCAATTCTTTTCTTAACCCCCGATTGTTGTTGTAACAAGAAATAACTCTGACTGCAAATTACGCTGATAGTGAAACACGTTACATCAAGAGCAAAAGTGGAAATGCAGCTGTACCACAAGCCATACACAAATCTGACTTTGTCCACATGGAAAAAAAAAAATCTTCCTAGAGAGCTGCAAATACCATCTCCATAACTCCTTCATTTCTTCACTCTAAATCATTACTTGAACATCATTTGCTACTGGATATGTATGTATCAGAAATATGAGCAATTCTGGTTTTGAGGGACAAGGGAAAATCAGTTGGTTTTTTAGCATGTTCAGGAAATCTACAGTATTTCTTCCTTCAGTTGGCACTGTGTCATAGCTAGTAGCTGCCATGTTCCATGGGAGAAGAGAGAAAAGCAAATGCCCCTTATGACCATACTAAGTACTTCTAAAATGCTATCTTTTCCAAGGTTACTAAGACAGTTGCTTCATTCTTTTCCAAGTTTGTTGAGAAATTTCCTTATTCCAATGTTACACCTGTCTTGCTTACTGACGGTATTCCACCTGGCTTCATCTTTTATATGCTATTTTAGCACAGATATCACTATGATATACAAACTCCAAGCTTCTCATGAAGTTGATATTCTCCCATTTTTAATTGGACATTGCAAGCAGGACAGAAAAAGAGAAATGATCTTCAAAACAAAATGCAAATCTGATGGAAACTAAAGGGTGGGTGATATCTGGCAAGTTCTTAAAAATTCTGCCCTCAAACTGAAGGGAGGACTCAAGCGCAACCTGAACTACTGGTGACCAGTGTTACTAAATAAACTGATATTCCCATTCCTCTGACCTTTACTACGGCCTAAACCAAATAGTTCTCAAACCTCTCTGAGGCCATTAAATAACCAGATTTGAATTTTGCAGTTCAGCCTCTTACAACTTTAATATCATTACGACAATATCAGTATAATGGAGGATTAATGTACAGATTCTCTAAAGAAAATGTGCCATTGGCAATTGTGGTGAATTAAGAGCCATGATTATAAGTCATTATTTGAATCACTGTAATGCCAAGCAGATTCAAACAAGACCGGATCATATTGTGCTAAATCCTATTAAGAACAGTAAATGACTCACTCTTTTGTAAACATCTTAGTGTTTACATAAACAAGACATGCTAAGCATGGTAAGAAAATCACTGTTGGGGAGTAAGGGTATAACTTGCTTACATTCATACAGCAGGTCAGTTGAAAAATCAAGAATAGTACCCAGATCTCAATGGACCATGTACTCATTACCTCAGAACATAATCTAACCACCATAATGAATCTGCATTACACTTGGATAAACATTTGTTCACTGTTACAAGGTTCAGTAATTTGGTACATCAGAACAGTGAAAGAACATGCAACTTACATTAAACATCTGCATTCAATCCTTTCTTAGATATTACTTCATGTTAGATGTTGATCAAACAGTATTTTAAATGATGCAAGAAATGAAAAAGGGAAAATGCGCCCTTCGTATGCTAAATACTTATACACTGAGAAAAGCAAAAAAAATATTGATTCTTGTTTCAAGGTCAACCACGTGCATGTCTTCACTCTAATAGGGCTAATTATGAAATAAAAAAGTTGGTCCCTGCTGTTACAATCATTAAATGCTGCTTAGACAAACTGCCACTTATGTCATAATGAAAAGAAAGTATTTTGCTTAGTTTTATATTTAAGTTATGCCAAAATATCCAAATATTACCCCTTGATGTACCAATGCTCCTGCATGTTACATGGTCTTTCTCTTCCAAACAAAAGAAGAGTTGAGCTCCATGGACCTGCACTCAGAAACTACAGGGTCTCACATCATGCTAACTTGACACGAGATTTCAAGGCAAAGGTTATCTCCTGCTCAGCACCATCCCCATCTCATTCAACAGGTTTCTGAATCCTCAATTTCAGTCGTCTTCTTAGGAAATCCCTTTAGCTGTGCAGTGATTAATATTTTTTCATTCCTGACATGACATTTTAAATTGTTTAAACTGAGGGACCAGAGAGATTGTTATTGTAACCAATCTGCAGATATCGAGACCTCTCACATACAGACTGCAGGGCTGCTTGGAACATCATGGCAACAACAGTAATAGAAGGTTGGATAATACTAATGAAAAAAAAGCCTGCATATTTGTTTTAAAATATAGCATCAAGGGAAATTAAAATTGAGCTGAAAGTTCAGCAATCAATTTGGTTTTGAATACAAGGTTGTTTGGAGGCTCATCCACTTTCTACTCTGCAAGCTGATCTTGCATCTGTCTGTTTTCTCTCTGCACACACTGTTACAGCTATTGAGACAAAGATACAGCTTACTGTGAGCAACAGTCTATGATGTGCACTCCTCTCCAAAAGAACTGGAAGAAAATGTTGGGGTTTTTTTAAATTAAGACAGAGGAGCAGACATTTCCGACTGAGACACAGCAGATGGCTGCCAGAAAATGGTAAAGAATTCAGGAAGATGAAGGGCGAGGCAGCCTGTGGGCTTTGGAAAAGAGACAAGAAGCCAAGAGCAAATAAAGTGCTGTGTATATGTGGGGCAGAAAGGTTTTGAGTGGCAAAAGTGTGTAGGAGTCTGCCTTCATGCGCTTTTGCTGGCATCCTTTTGGTCCTGCTGCAGTAAGCTTCCCGTTGCAAATTCAATTCTAAACACAAGTGCTGCACGTCAGCAATAATTTAGCATTCCACATATGACAAGGAAATGTGTCTATAAGTGCTGTGCTCTGGCCTTTTTGGCCTTTTTTCAATACAACTGTAACTGGAGCTGTATTTCCTGGGAAAGGTGGCCTTATTCTGGTACAGCAGCTCTGCAAATACTTTTCTTAATATTGAAAACAGTTAGCATTGGAAGGGTTTAGACAATTCCACAGGAAACCCATCTAGCTGTGGAGCTTAAGAAACATTTTATTAGCGGTACTAACAACCTTTATAATAATAATAGGCAAAGTCAGTATTTCCGTTCATTTATGTTAGGAGGTGTTGATACAGATGCTGTCTTTTGCAATATATGTTATTGTAATGATCACATTTCAGGAGGGTGGGAGAGGAATTTCTTCTGTAACTATCTAAAAAAAATTTTTGAGATATCCCCGATACAAGCATTTTTAGCTTCTCATTCTGAACTGTTCTGCAATTGCTTATCTGAAGCCTCAGAATAAAATGTAATCAGATGCAGTAGCTCAGGACTGCACATAACAGTTCAAAAGTGTATTACTTGGTCATGGCTGGGGTTCAGTGTGTTGTGATTAGAATGTGTCCCCATTCTGGGGACTTTTTGGCACTGATTTCTAGGAGTTCATAGCATCTACATAGGGAGCTAGATTTTCAGCATAGCTCAGCTCCTGTTTCAGAGTCTCAGTGGAACAGCCATGTTTTCTGAATTGTCCAGCACCCTGACGTTCTCAGCCTTCTCCAAGGCAATGGCAAGCTACTCTGTAATCCAATTCCTTTTCATCAAAACAAACAAATCCAGGCATTGCTGACTACAGCCTCCAAACAATCCCTTCCAGTAAAAATACCCATTCAAAGGATGTGGTTGTATGAAAAGCAATTGTTTCCTCCCTAATCCATTTGAGTATCTAAGGTGATTATCTCAAAATTAAGAAGAAATGCTATGAATGCAAAACACAAAATTCAACAGCTCTGTGAGCTGTTTATTAAACAAGTCCCAAACTTACCACGCACCAAATGTAAAGAATAGTTATTGCAAGGGAGAATATTCACCACTTATGAAAATAAACAGACATGAGGTTTCACAGTCTTCCTCATGGACCACAAGGTCTCATCGGTATTTACTTTCCTGTTTAAGGTAATTTTGTGCATCTCTTTTGGCGCACACACACAAATAAAAACATCTTCTATACCTCTTCAGAATGTAATTTAGTAGCTGAAACTGTATCATATGGTCAGTCAGCTCTCTGAAGGTAGTTTATTTGTATGTACTGCATTGATCCTCTTCAAGACCCCATACACGAGATAGGTTAAGGGTAAGTCAGTGGTGTGCCTGCTTTTGCATATTAACGAGAGGAAGAAGTTCTTTGGCTCAAGGGAGACACACACATGGTTGGAGGATAAGAATAGCCACTTTCACCATCAGTTGTGAGCAATGGCATTCAACCAAGTGGTGATTCTTAAATCTCAGTATTGGCCATACTGCAATATTTACAAAACCAATTTGTTCATAGAGTCTCTACTTTTTCGTGGAAGCTATTGCAAAAATTATGCTACTGGGAAGGTTGCTAGATATCCTTTATAATACAGAGCATCCCACATTACAATCCCAAATCCTATGTTCCTTATTAAAAGCAAACAATATTACTTTTCCCCTATTTTCTCACCTGCAAGTAGCTGCTCAAGGCCTTCAGAACATTATTGTCAAGCTGATTTACATGCATGCATTAAAAGAAAGGGAGATCCAGGTGAGGGCTAGCTAAAAACGTGCACACACCCTTGAGGTTGATTTTCTTTTTAGTTGCATTTCATTTCTATACGGTTTCTTCCTTCTGCACTAAAACATTTCATTTTATCTAGCAGAAGTGCACTACTGTCAGGAAAGCAAGAGAGGGAACCTAAAACTCATGTAAAGGTAAAGAGGATCACAAACAGCAGGAATCAACTGTTCAGCAAGCCTGTGCTTCATTTTACTGGAGGCTGGTGGAACAACAGCATGAGACACACAGCTCTTACCAACTTCATAGAATAACATGGAAAAAACTTCCACAAAGACACTCTGGTCCTACCTCCTACTGTTGTAGGAACAGTCTGAATCTGGACTCTTGTTTTTATTGGCATCTTGATTAATTCTATAGAGCAATCAAAGTAATTTGTTCCAACTGTTTTCTTCCAAAACAACTCACATTCACTGCCACACCTCTGACAAAATACCAAATTGTTAACAAATGGCTGAGGTCTCAGTCACAATTAAAACAACAATGTGAATCGGAAATAATAACAACACAAACACAGCCCCTTCCAATTCTAGCTGGGGTAAGTTATTCCTGCAGAGACATGGAATTGTAACCCAAGGGTATGCAATGATGTTTTGTCATTTGGCTCAGTGATTTCCAGCAAATGAAGTAGTATTACTGCAAAGTAGTGCTGCTGGGATTTATTAGCAACAACGCCCTCTAATAGCTGGTGTACAGATGGAGTGAGTGGTATAGTACTTTTCCTGAGGAGTTCTACCTTAAAAACACAAGCTTTTCCTGTTCAATTGAAAGCATGTATGACATACAGTAACTGCTTATCTTGACTGCAACATATGGTTATGGGTGAGCACTTCCCAACAGCTGGCATGATCAACTTGTGGCAAAAGATTTTAAATCAGACATGCCCATGTTTCAAATACTTGTGTGCACTTACTTCTCAAAAGATGTCATTTGCATCATCCACGCTGACGCACAGCCAAGCATCAAACAAAAAGTTTGGGAATAAACAAACTGTCCTTCTGATAATATGAGATTAGCTGCCATTCTGTTCACCTACAGAACAGATGTTCAGCTTCCTAGTCACCTAAAATCATCCTCCAGGAATGCATAATTTATATCTAGCTGCCTGTATTTAAAACATGTTGTATGGACAGTGGAATCATTAACAGATTCAAACAGTTCACAACACACAAGATGGCAACTGTTACTTTTGTATCTATGTGCTTAGTAAAGAAATTGTTGAAAAGTATATTGACTTGCTGATTATTTTAATGACAAGGGACAAATGTCAAGAACAAAGTATATAATCATAGTAAAATAAAATATACATATAATTCTGAAATATATGCACTTGATACTGAAAAATACACTGAAAGTGCCAGCTATAAATGAATATTCAAACTGAAATACCTTGCAAGGCTCAGTTGTCCTGGAAAATGTAACCTTTCAATTCACCAAGTTTTTGGCTTGAATTATACAATGACCATGTCAGATAAACTTTTCTACTGCCCATATGCAATTTTAAAATATAGAGAATTACGCAAATACAAGATTATAGAAATGTTTATTGTAATAATTTTTATTAAACATTTTATAAATATAGTCTAACTTTAATATGAAAGATAGGAATTAATTTATGTAAGTTTTAATCTGAGATCAAATATAAACATAGTAATCTCTTTAGGCCATCTCACGTACAAGCAATACCTTACGATCAAAGTCAAGCAAACATATGCCATTTTAATCACATGTGCAAGAGAACCTTCTACCTTCTGTTTCAAACCCCCACACTTCCCTCACATTCTTTTACCTGAGTACTTACAATTCTTTATCTCCTCCAGCCATTAGAAACAAAGTCAATTCTAGGTAATAAACACACAAGCAGCCCAAACACCTATGGAATAAGAAATTAGAGATAAAATGCTCTAGTTTTCTTTCAAGACTGTCCTGATGCCAACGCAGACTTGTGCAGGAAATACTGTATTTCCCATGGCTTCCTGCACAGTTCCTATCTTTCAGCCTTCTTTCCCTTTGGGTTGTCCTCATTAACTGTTCATCTGAACACTAATTATATTATTTATTGGACTGAGAAAAGGAATAGATTCTGGAATACCATGATCCCCTAACGTTAGCAGAGCAAGGGCTTCAGCACTGCCCACTTGGTGCTATTCATTTTTCTGCAGAAGCTACTCTGTCTTGCCTCTTAATCATTTTTGCTGGTCAACAAAAATTCCTTTCACATTTCTGCTATTGAGCTGGCCAGAACTGAATTTATTATTTCCTCCAGATATATTAGCTTGCACTTCTCCAGCTTGAATCTCATTTTGCTTCCTGCACGTATTTCTGAGCTCTTTAGATCCCTTTTTATTATTTCTCCTTGCTCGCTTACGTTTGCAACACCTGTCAGTTTAGAGTATGATTGCACCATTAGAAAGCAGGGCAGCTGCAGGGCAGGCAATGCCACAGTGCCCTAGGGAAACTCCAAGCAACACTGGGTCTTAAACTTTTGGAATTTTACCCATGGCAGAGGAAGAATTGGGAACAGGTGTAGCTGAGCTGGTGCTTAAAATAATCTGCCTGCAGATGAAGGGCATACAGTGTTGCTTCAGAGATAGAGAGCGTCTGATGCCATCGTTTTGTCCGAAGTAGCTGCTGCTGCCTGAGTATGATTTTACCTGGGTGTGAGGGATCTGAAGCCTCTTATTACCCAGGGAACACTGCCAGGTGTTGGCATATGCACATAACATAGGTGTGCCTCTGCATCCTCCCACTGCCTGCTCTTCAGGGAGCACTGACCTACGAGACACTTCCTTGAAGCCCTGATTCAAACACACCTTTTTTTTTTTCCCCTCTGTAGACATTAAAACATTTTAGGACACATAGGACTTAAAAAATTGGAACAGCCTGTAAGTTTGGTATTGATAGTTTGAATCCCAGTGCTATTTAACTCTGAAATGGAAGCACAGGGATTAAAAATTTGGGAGATTATGTTCACATTGAGTACAGACATTCCTTTCACTTTGTGAATTTTTAACTTTTATCTGGAGCCTGATGTTCAGTTTGGCCATGACATTTTACATAGAATTAACTATTCTCCTCATGTCTTATTATTTCCCATGGCAGATCCCAGGGTGATTAAATTATAATACTGACAGCTACCTCCAGGGAGCACCGAGTTTCTATATATGTGACTAACTGGGTACTTTATCTAACGGGCTGCAAGCAGCAGCCCACCTGGCAGTGTAGTGATTTTGCTTACCTTTTAGGAAAGTTAGACCATTTAAAACATGCACATTAGCTCTCTCTGAAGAGAGGTGGCTTTTCAGTGAATTCATGATACTGCCTTGAACAAATGTCTCCTCAAAAATTTACATTTGTCCATTTTATTCAGAATATGATCAGTTCATTTTTATGTCACTTTTCTGTATCTTACTAATCCAAACAAGAAAATGAATTACTGAATCAGTTTTCTAATCAACTGTAATTTCAGCTGCCACCTCTTCTGTAATAAAACCTTAGATTTATACAAAGTAAACTTCAGTGTAGGAATTTGCTGTGAGTAACGCCTGTCAGGAGCTTTTTTGTGAACCATGCAATTGTGACAGACAAGCCTGCACCCTGCCCTTTCTCAGCCCCGCAAGTTATGGTCTGAGAAAATTAGTCAAAGATGTTGTTTCACTGACAACAATAAGTTTAGAATCAGACTACTAAAGAACTGAGGACTACGTGTAAAATATCCCCTTTAATGACAAAATAGAGGAAATTATACCATTCCCTTAACAGCAGAGTCATTCAAAAAAACAGAGCATTTAAAGAATAGCTAAAAAAAAGCTCTAATTGTTCGTGTCTTTCTTTTTTCACAGTTTGGATAACAGCTTTTATAAATAAATTATCTGACTGATTACTTAACTGCATCACTTACCCTAATTAAAGTACAGTACACAGTATGGCATACCTATAGATAAGGATAGTGAATAGACCTCAACTCCTAAACTGATCCATCTGTAACAACTGTATCTATTTCTATATTAGAATAAATATCTTTGTAGTATTAAAAGGGGTTTCCCAGAGGTTTTTTTCACATCATTTTTATTCAATAATTTGCTATGGTAATTCCATTTAGCTTGAAATGAATTATTCTCTAATCAGGATTAAGCTAAAAGAATATTTACTTAATAAAGATGGCCCTTTTAATTGATTTTTAGCCTGATTTCACAAAGAGACATTTAACAAATTCTTTTAGTTCTTAAAAACTATTAATGATTTTCTTTTATTTTTTAGCGAGTGTGGCAGATAAGGCAGGTCCTCCAAAACATGCTGAGTAAAACCTATTTCACTTCAAGACTTCATCTCTCTTCCATTCTGCCTCACTTTTCTTCAGAGACCCAGATAACAGCTCCCACATTTCCAACGATTCTTCATTTTAGGCAACTAACACTAGGCAGCCTCGGTAGTATGGATGCCCAATATAGCCAGTTCAGAGCATCCTCACCACTTAACTCTCTTTGCAGTATAACTTCCTGATTCTATACAGACTCAGAGGTCCTACTGCAGGCTACTAAATTAAATATCTAAATTTGGATGGTATGGGTAAGTTAACCTTAACCCCTTGTTTTGGCCATATAGAAATCTGAAGGAGACATGCGTTTTACTGTAGAATTGGGGTCTTCATAAAACCAGAAATGCTCAACAATCTGTAGCTGAAAAAATATGTCTTAATTCAGAGGAAATATGATGTGTTTAAGAGAGTCAGGAGAGCTGATTTAAATTCCTGTTCTGCCACAGATTTCCCCTGTGACGTTAGGCAAGTCACTCAGGGCAAGATTTTTATGGGCATCTGGACATCGGACTCCAGGGGATTTTAACTAAGTAATTTTGCAAATCTAGCCATTGAGCTCTATTCTTTCATTTTCCATTTGCAAAATGTAGATAGTGTTATTTCCTCTCACACCTTTTACCTACAAAAGCTTCGAGGTGGAATTCTCTGTTAAAAGAACAATGTAAGGCTGAGAGACTACGCACCACGGTAAAAAATTTCACTGCTCAAAAATATTCTCTAAATAGATTATGACTCTCTCTAATCCATTATTTGTACGTTTTGGGGACAATTCTTCAGATTCCAAATAGCTGAATAATTGAAGTTTCTTCACAAGCATTTGCTGCCTCCATCTGAAAAGGACAACAGCCATCACTAAAGCAGTCAGGTAAAGTTATACACTATTGTTTCGATTCCCAAAATAGAGTGCAAATATTTGCAATTCAAGTATCTGCCCATTTAAATTTAAAATTTCGTTTCCAAGATCTGCCAGCTAATCTAACTTGAGTGTAAGCTTCACACCAAGATTCTCCCACAGCTAGGGCAACTCCAAGCGATGGTGCTGCAGGCTTCTCTCCTGCTCTCTGACCCCAGGTATCCCATACCTGCCAGCCACATTTGGGTCCAGCATCACAGGACACAGAAGGGGACACAGCACTGAACCTGGCACTGCAGCTTCTATTGGAACAACTTCTTCAAATGGTCTTGCTCGATAGCACAGAAAAGTTGTACCGCAGCATTACATCCACTCCTATGTGATGTACGATGACAAATCTGATATGCTTCCCTTGACGTGGCTCAAGGCTGCACTGTTTCAGAAGCCATAGCAAAGGAAACTCAGAAGGTTTCCATGAATGCTTGCCTATGCCACTTTGATTCACTTTCTGCAGAAATTTTGCCAATAAAACACAACGCAAGCCAGATTTCCTCTTGCCATACTTTCTAACAAGCAGATGACTTGTGGATATGTCATTCAGCTGGGTTTTCACCTGAAGAAAGCAGCATACTGCCTACACTGAAGTGACTTGCTACTAGCTTTAATTGGCACATACTTCTCTTTTGCATCATTCTGTGCTCATAGGCATGTCTTGGCTGAATCTGATGGAATATATTTTACATGTATTAGCACTTCCAACATACTGAAAGCTTGCAATACATATGCTGGGCATCACTCCAAATATGTATGACCTCATAAGATTTCTTGAATTTTGGACATTAACTTGGTTTGCAGTTATTCTTAGTGTCTAGAAATGGAATGTTTGAATAAGAGTACCTACGCTAGCTAAGCTATAGCTATATTTATATGTATATTTGTAATACACCAAGGGGCTCATAGAAGCTCTACATAATGAGTGAAGCTTGAAAACCAGAATGATTTCAAGTAAATGCATGTAAAATGACATTTTATTCACTAAGTTATTTGTCATCAACCCTTGCACAAGTTAAACAAGCCCCTAGAAACAGTTTCTAATGTATTTTAGCAAGCTACTGCATTATGGTGAGCAGTACCTTGCCCTTTGAATAGTCCTATTGATTTTAGTTCAGAGCAAGGTTGGCAGAACGGGAATTTAGCAACTGCAGATGGACAGCAATTCCTTTCTTAATTTATATTCACTGGGTCTTGTTTCACAATTTTTTTTTTTTTTAAAAAAGAGGATCCATCTTCTGTCAGAGCAAATGTAAATCTCATCAGTGCAACCTAATCTGGACATCTCTCCTAGTTATTTCCCACTGACTTCTGTTGGAAGATGTTGATCCCACTCAATCAGTGGCAAAAGTTCATTGGTTTCCATTGGTTTTGCCCTTATTCTCTTGAGTATTATTGCCTACTACAGTAATCTTTGGCATATTTCACCATTTCTCTGCCCCGGACTTCATTAATGCAATATTTCCTTCTAGTAAAGTTCTGCAGTATAAAACACAGCATGTTTCCAGGGCACATTTCTTCTTTTCCAAGTTTAATTTTTTGGCAGCATAGTCCTCACTTTCATTTTTGTTTTAATCCCAAATCTATTGCTGCTATGATCCTTGCTTTAATGATTGCCCTATTATATAGTCAATTGTACCTCCAATATTACTCAATACTGTATCTAGAAGTATACTCATCTTTGTCATCTGATGCACAGATTAATTTGGGAAGCAATTTTAAATCAGTTTCAGTGTCACATCCTTGATTACCACTATTAATTACGTAGTTCAATGTATACCTCTTACATACTACTACATTTTACATGTTGGCATAAACACTGTCCAGATCATCTGACCACAGCAATGAGTTACAGCAGCCAGCTTACCCCATACTATCTCATAATTCTCAGAAGGCAAAACCCAACACCCCACCTGTTTGACAGCACACAAAGGAAGCCATGGTATATTTAAATTGCTCTAACATATTGCTTCCCATGTGAAGGTTCTCAGCTCTTTTACTGTAATCTCCACCACTGAAAAAGGAACGTTTCATTCACTATTATGTAAGTACTAAAAAAAAAAAAAAAAACAAAAAACCAAAAAACCAACCAGGAAGAAAGTCTCTGTAACGTCCTAGGTCAGTCTGTCCCTTGGAAGATAGAAAAGCTTTTTCTCTTTGGAATGGATATCTAAAATTAAAGTTCATCCTTCCTACAGTTCTCTGCTGGTTTTATTCCAAATGCAGCAACAAACGTATTGACTTCTAGGTTTCACATACTCCCTGTAGATCCTACATTAGTTGGGGGACATGAAAGGAAAACTCTAAAAAGTTATTTGCCATTTTCTGTTGGGTTCTGCCATTGAGGAATATGTATTAAAGGTTTCCCTTGGTGTCCAGCCTGTAGAGAATATAAATCCTACAACCTCATGCAGGGTGTTTTAGTCTTTTAGGCCAATTTATCTAGTTTTTTCACTCTGGAGGACCTTGATTTAGTCCACAGCAAGATGCCAGCCACGGTATACATATTTATTACAAGAGAAAACTCTTGTCTTCTTTATTTCCTACTATCTTCTTTTAGTTAGTCTATGTTTATTTTTTTTGTCCTTCTACTACATCACAGCCCACTAAAAGGGTACATCATTACCCAAAATAAGCAGAGAAAATATAAAATCACTGGTTAGATAGTTCTCTTACTCTTAGAAAATGTTTTTCTTCCCTAATATTCTGGCACTGATATAATTTTTTATTTGAAATCTCACTTCATTGTGCTTTGACCACACTAAATTCCCAATGACAACCAAGCACTTCCTTCCTCAAACAGCCTATTGATAGACTGCTACAACAAGTACATATTAATAAAAAAACAGGGAAATCTTGTTAAAAACGAAAGGGAACACCACCATTTCCACATGCGACTTCCACCTGCCACGTTTTACTTCTGCCTCTCACTCTCAGTTTCCCAGCAACAGCATGTTCACTCAATCCCCCAGTCAATAAACAGCACTGAGCCCAGCAAGGAATTACTTCAGATGCTTCAACCAAAAGTCTCTAGAAAATAGAAGAGCTATTGAAGTGACAACTATCACTTTTATAAAATAACAACCCCCTTGTATAGGATTGCATGTTAGAAAGCTTTGATACCACAAATGACTTCGTGTCCTTTTGTGTGTGTGTGCTAAGCATATTTGACAGAGTTTCATACCATGTAATTATACCAGAGATCAAGCTGATCCATGACTATTTTTACAGAAAGTATCACGGCAGAGATAACAGTCACACTCAGGTGTAACTGTATTTTGCCCCTGGACAAAAACGAAATAAATGAGATGATAACTTTTAATCACATTTTTGAAGTGTCTCTTAGAATAGATTTTTACTGCCTGACTTTCAAAGCTGCAATATAACACAGCCTAGTTTTATATATTTTATATTTTATTATATTCCTTTTCAGTTAGGACACCTGGTTGTGCAGACACATTTCATTGCTTCAGTTCTGGGCAAATCAACATCTATCAAATCTGGAGAAGTGCTGCAAAATTTTACTTCCATGCTGGCATCTCCAGCCTTAGCGATGGAAAGCTATATGAATA
Organism: Grus americana; assembly: GCF_028858705.1. Classification (NCBI taxonomy): domain Eukaryota; kingdom Metazoa; phylum Chordata; class Aves; order Gruiformes; family Gruidae; genus Grus; species Grus americana. The sequence continues at coordinate 6,158,199 of NC_072865.1, forward strand.
GAAATAAATTTTCCATAAGAAAATCTAAGAATTTAAATAGTTGGATCAGAACCTATGATCCAGGAGACCTGAAATGGCCCGTGAAACATTTCAGAAGAACACATCAAAACACTAAATTAGATATGTCAGGAGTAGGGTCTAGCTCCTACAGAAGAAAGATCAGTTTATATGTGTGCTTTAAAGACTAGAGTAGTAGCTTTCAAAGCTATTTGAGGCCTGCAGTCTGACAGCACTCATGAGAGAGCCTTTAGAATTTCATGCTATTATTCCTGCCTTGGAGCTCAACAATTTCTGTTACAGGTTGCAGCTACCAGAAGGATGACCAGCATTGCAAAATGGTTTTGCTCTGTTAATTGAGCATCCAAAGATTTCCAAGTAGGATGAAACAGCAAGGTTCCATGGAAATTTTACTGGGCTCTGTACAACACGTTTGGAGAACTATTGATTTTACCAGAGAATTCTACATTTGTAGTCAGCCTTTGAACTTCTCTATGGAATTTCATAGGGATATAATTCCTCACTAAAATTTATAAAATGTTTCAAAAACCTTACAAGATTAGCTTTTCACTTGAGGTTATAAAATGGTGCCATAAGGAAAGAGATGAGATACAGGAAGTTCTTCATTTAAGCCAGCTATATTTCAGAGTCTGGTTTTCTGTCAGCAGTGTATTTTAAGCAGTATAAACATCCTCCCAAAGGCACATCTACTGAAGTGTTTTGTGATACCCAGATGAAACACTATGTTTTTATAAGGCCAGATCCAAAATTTAACGGAAGTCAACTGAAAGACTCCTATGATTTGCTCAGTTTAGCGAGCAGTGACAGAATTCCTATTGAATTAGTGTTGTCCTCATATTTTCTTCTTAAATCCAATCAATTTCCCAGTGAAGTTTCTGGGAATCTTGCTGACCATGGCCAGTGACTTGTACATCCAGCTTCCAAGGTGTGATGGGATCAGCAGAAGGGCTTTCTTATTTCTGCGGCACTTCCTCTTCCAGAGAGGGCCTGAATCACACTGGCGAATGTATTGAAAATGTTTCATTTCAGTACATTACTTTTTTTTCTTTTTTTTTTTTTTTTTTTACTAACTTCACAAGGGATAAAAAGGAGAACTGGGTTCCGATGGATTCAATGTGTTTTGTGAAGTCCAATGAAAATGACCATTGCTCACTTGTTCCTGGCCGGAGCAAGTCACAACCATGTCTTGGATAGCATCTTCGATCCATTTAAAAGAACTGTGTTTTGTCCCATCCCACTGCAATAATCACTATTTTTATTTTAGTTTCTACTAATTTTACCTCAGATTTTAATCTGGTATTAGTGAATCTCAGTCAGGGGGATGTTTCTAGTGAGAGTGGCTATTTGACTGCAATATAAATTAAAAAGTCTCTTTATTATGCCCACAAAAAGTCTTCAACTTTATTATATTTGTGTAGAGTGACTATGACTTTTATCATCTTATGTAAAACCTTAATCAGGTCTGAGTGTAAAATGAGATCAGACAGAGTTTTACTCTATGCCTTTTTTCCTTTTCTTTTTCTGACCAGAGTAGACTTGATAGATACAGAATACAGATTTAGCTGTTACCTTTCTTTTTACTTTATTGAAAGATCTCTGCAGGGACAAACAGATCCTTCTGGAGCTTTTTTTTTTTTAAATTAAAAGTGAATAATAAAGTAGAATGATCTGATAATGATATGGACATAAATTCACACTCCTCTGAAATTTATATGAAGTTATGTAACAGTAGAGTTTTATGAAGTCCAGCATATTCTTCCATCTTTCTGCTTTCAGTCAGTATGAATCCTGCACCACTACAGTCATTCCTTTTAACTACATTTTTTTCTCTTTCTTTATTCTCTGGAGTATTAGAACCTTTCTTATTATTGTTAAAATACATATGATAGCAGTAGTTGGAGTGCAAGGAAAGATTACCCCTGTGCTATGCAAACACAGAATAAAAACCAGTCTTGCCTCAAAAGGTTTCAGTGTCAAGCGAGGTGTGAACAGAGAAGCAGGTACAAGGTGATAGCATGCAGGCAAATGAACAGCATGAAAAGTTAGAGTATTTTGTAAGAAGCATGCTTCTTGTTCTGTTCAGTTTTGTTTCCTTAATAGGGATGTATTACAAATAGCTGGCATGGAGAATTAGGTGATAGTATGAGGTAAAAGTAAAAGAAGGCAAAGAATGAATAGGACAGTCAAAGCTCACCAGCTGGTTCTGGATGCCCAGAAGACACATCAAGGCTGAAAAGAATCTTTGAGAGATTTAAGAGAGGTAAGATGGCAGCTGTAATGGTGTGGCTTTGGTTTTTATAGTAAGATTTAAAAAAAAAAATACGTAGGCATGTGAGAGAATGCAAGAAGGTATTTTTTAAAAGAACATTGCCTACTACATCACATACTCTAACATGGAGAGAAAATCTTTGTAAGATTCAGGTATCTAAGTTCAAAACAGAGAAACCCTTCTGGCTTTTCCACACTGTTTAAAATCTTGTCTGCATATTGACCAGGATAACCACAGACAAACAAGTATCAGACCCTAAGTATTGTCATGTATCGCCTTTCTGCAGACATTCTATTTTAGAACAAAGGATTTAAAGTATTATTCTGGAACTGAGCATTCCCACAGGAAAGCAGAGGCACACTGGCATCATTACAGAGGAATAATAACACCCTGTAAACATGACCTATGTTTTACCCCACCTTATGTCAAGGCATTCAAAATCCCTGTAGAAATATTCAGGTGCTCAGCAGCCAAGCAATTATACTCTTGATCTCTGCAGTGCCCTGTTCTTTAGGAAGGTCTCTCTTGCTGCAGTGAAGTGCTATACTCTCTGGAACTCAATGAAAAAAATCATGTTTATAGCCAGAATCCCTGTCAGCTGACTCTGATTCTCAGGCTATGCACAGAACAAGATGGGACAATAAAATGTATGGTGCAAACAAGGAAAAGTGAGAAAAGTCAACTGAGAACTGCTTCAAAGCTGTGCAAACTAGCTTCAGCAAAATTGTTATGGTAAACAGTTCTTGAATAGTAACTGGATTTTGCACAGCCAGCTTAAATGCACTAAGAACCCTATCTTTCAAATGGAACAAGATCTTTCTGGGCTGTACTTCTGTTTAAATTCAGTTCTTGAGATTCCCCGCTGCTGTTATACTGAAAGTCTTCAATCTGACATATCACTTACCATGTCCCACCAAGCACACCAAAGCATCATACTGGAAACAATGAAAACTTGATGCTGCTACATGCATTTTTTAAAAATCTGAATCACTACAGCTTCACTGGAGTTATTCTGATTGACACCCATGTGAGAGAAGAATTAGGTGTTTACGCTTGTAGAAAGAGTTTTCAGTTCATTCATGGTCAGTTCTGGTCTTTAAAGTCAAGTTGACATTTGGCAATTTGCTACTTGTGTTTCACTTTTATCATCCATAATTCTACTAGAGAAGAACACATGCAATGGAGAAAACTATCACATGCAGGACAACCGGTCAAGTCATAAACCAAGACCTTTTATCCCTCTCTCTATGCAAAAAGAACACTATGTATGGACTGAGTCCCAAATCATAAAGCCCTAAATTCTATAAATCTTCCCAAATAGAATTAAAAGTGATGAATTTATTATGTAACTCAGATGATATATCTGCCACTGTGGCTAGGGACCAGCCTATTTGAGTCCAAAGCAAAAATAACCACATACCACTCTGAGGAATTGTCAGTGCCCACTTTCCCTTTTAGATTACAGTGTAATTTGCAAAAAAGATCACAGTCAACTAGACTGTCTGAAGGAAAAGTCTGACTGACCACTTGTAAATTGGCAATTCTTCAAAACCATACAGAAACTTAACAATAATGAGGAGTATTTGTGTGTACTGAAAATGTGGACACCAAAATGAGCAAATAAAAATGAAAGAAAATTGTATCCACAGATGGAAAAACTTCGAAGTAATTAGGGATTCTGTGAGGGAACTTACACATATTAATCTGAGTGAGGAGTTGAAAGAAAAGGATTACTTGAGGTTAAACTTACTTTTTCCTCATCAGATATTGGGGTCTTGTGGGTAAAAGACAAGTTTTATTATACATCTGTACTGCCCAGGGTGTTAGGAATGTTGCTGCAACTGTACTACAGTGAATGGTAGATTGCAGGACATGGAAAGACACACACTAGGGCAGACTGAAATTTGGTATCTTTATTGAATAAAATAATTTGCTCATTCATATGACAGTGCAATAAATCACTTTATACATCACTATTATTCTGTCATTGACGTGTAGGGATGTGGTTTCATAATCAATTTAAGACAATCTAAAACTGCATTGTCACCGAAAAGGGCTGTCCCACCTTCTGCCCTGGGCTGGCTGAACAGTAAGACAGATCAGTGGCAATTCATCGTAGATCACCTCAATCTGATCATGAAAATGTATCCTGAGTAAAACATCAGATCCACCAGTATCAGTAGCAAACACTAACTTCAATGAGTCCTAGATCACCCTGTTAACTTGTTGTATTGTGATCTGTACTTTCATGACATTGGTCATAAAATACGTGTTTGCATGGATATGGGTACAGACAAAGTTTCTGAACCACCTGTGAGTGATCAATCACAGTTTATAACATCACCAACCGACTGTTTATCCTGGTTTTCTCTATGAATCAGCAGCCTTGATCTCTGGTGCTACAAACCTGATACTGTCACAGGCAATGCTTAATAACGCTCAACTAATTTTATATTCCTGGGTACAGAGGTGGTTTAGGAAAATGATGCTGCTGTCTCAGCATGTCTTTTAGAAAATATATGAACACCACAGATTCACCATAAATAAGCACAGACTAGAGAAAGAACATCTTTTCCCAGACTCACTCCGCCTGATTGTATGCTTGGGATGTTCCCAAGCTGCCATGTACTATTTTAATTTGTCCATGGTGAGTTTTGAACAGTAATTTGCATACAGAAACCAAAAATAGTGGTTTGGGGATACAACACAGCTAATTTCTGTCAAACGTGCTATCCAGGGGTTTAGCTGTAAAATGTTCAGCAGTAGTTGGATATTGTAATACTTCATTCCCTAGTCTGCATTTAGTACAGTAGGAATCAGCATATAAAAGGAAGTGCTATTCTTTACTCACTCTCCTGTATGGCGTGCTTTTAAAGTACAGCTGTCTACCAGATGCAAGAAAATTAAGACATTTAATTTCCTCTCTCTGAGCATACCTCCCATTAATGTTAATGGCAGCTAAGTATGAAAGTAGGAAGCGAGCTACTGTGAACAGACGGAATATGATAGCTCGCCCATTTCAAAGGAATCTGGTTGTTTCAAGAAGAAAGGCAGAAAAACAGTCACATCACATCACACTTATACTTCAGCATGAGACCTACAAATTCATACTTGATTAACTTCAGAGCTGCAGTGGACATTATGTGCTGAACAGTGATATCCCTTAAATGCATCATCTCCAAATTCAATACAATTTTAAAGTTAAGGTATAAAAAAATGCAATTCTTGACTGCATGTATTTTAAACTGCAGCTCCTATGATGGTTTCCTGGAAATAATTTAAAAAGAAAAAATCTTTTCCCAGTTTTGTCAATTGTAGTTTTTAATCTACTTGGATTACTAGGTGTTCTGTTACCTTTGTTTTGTCAAGGGGGCTTTCAGACATACTAATAGATGGGGCAGAATAGAACCAGACTAGTGCACTCAGAGTTTGCTGTACACCTATGCCTTTTACTAAAAGGCATAATTTGCCAACCGTGGGTGTAACTCCACTGGTTCAGCCAGTTGAGGGAACTGGTAGAGAAGTTTTGCCATGCACAGAATGCCATTATATTTGTACTCAGGTTGCAACACTTCAGATTGCCTTATCTGAACTACACAGCTTGATTCCAGAAATGCACAGTAAGACTGTTTGGGACATCTCTAGCAGCACTTTATTTCAGGCAAAATCATATTAATGCCTCTATTTTATATTGTCCTTTGTGTTTTACACTTAACTTCATGCTAGGTGGCATCTAGATGTCATTAATGAAAAATTGTAAACTTTGTCCTGTTAGTCTCATTATTCTCTGCACACTTCTATAAAACAAACTTTTAAATTACAGAATGGGAACAATGAGAAAGACCTTTCTGAACGTCCTCAGTCATCATTCCTGAATTTCTGTTACTACGAGGAACAAAAAAATGATTGGCTCTTTTGTGAATCGGTGCTAATTTCCTGAGTAATGACTGAAGTGGGGACAATGCAGCATGTATAACTATTCCAGGATAGAGCAAATCAAGTTCCTTTTTCAGTTCCAACTGACATTTTGAAGCATGTACCAATAAAAAAGAAAAATTAAAATCTGTCTCAAAGTGCTTTTGACAAATTTAACAGTTCTTCCAATCCATCAGTGACTCATAATAATCAGCTATTATGATACTTTCCTTTTGCTCAATACAGTGTTTACAGTTAAGTAAAAAGTGTTTCTAAATAATATATACTTGTCAAACAAGACATTTATGTCCATCTTATTTAATATGGGTTTTGAACAGATTAAGAATTTCTTGGGGATCATTTACTATGACCTAGAGATTCAAGCTTGTGACACAGAGGAATTACAGGATTAAAATTCCCGTTACAGATACACTAAGAATCCAACTCATTGCTATGCTGAAATCTCCTATTCTTTTGTGCAATGCACTATATTGCTTGTTCATGGTTGATTGAGATATAAAACCGATTAATCTGCAGTTCTACAGAGGCAGATTTTAACGTTAATTGCAGAATTTCATTGTATCTAGACTGTTTAAGCCTCCAAGTGGTTAGTGCCCTAAATTTGAACTCTGTTTCCTTTCACATAAAAAGTATGTGCTGTCCTCAGAATCTGTGGTTCAAGGTATAAGCGACACAAAAGTTTTATCACAGATGAATTTCCTCTGTCTTTTAAACAATGCATATCCATGTTTACAATATAGAAGACTTTCAAATTCAAGAACTTAAAAGCTGAAGTCATGTTGCCTAAATAATCTTGTGTGACTGATTTGTGTCTTTGAGTGTTGTGTAATTCAGTGGCTACAAATACACTTTTAAAATCACAACATTTCTGAGTGATTATTAAAGCTTTCTTTTAGAAGATGCCTTCTGTAAAAACTCAGGTTCCACATTATAAAAACTTTATAGATCATCATCTATCACAAAATCAACGATACGTGTAGAAGTTCTTTTAGCATTAATAGAACAAATGCAGGAGACTTTGCTTCCTCTTCTAAGTTTCCTCATAGCAAAGATTTTAAAAAATCAAATACCACTGTCTGCAACGAATGTTCACGAGGGCTTTGATTTTCAAAACAGACTGAAGAAAAGTTCGGTTTGAAGGATTCCTCTGGATTCAGTGGAATGAGACACTGTTGGCCAAACCACCTACAAGCCTACCCAGAAGAAACTCTGCTACAGAAAGAAGACCTTTCTGAGAAGACTGTAGCCAGGGTTGCGAATTAGCCAACCCTACAAACTCAGTATGAATATCTTCATATGGCTGATCTTAGGTAATGAAGGAAGAAGTGACAGGAGATGGACATGCAGCTAGCTCTGAAGAAGACGTGGTACTGTCAGTATCCTCAGCCACCTAACTGCCAGTTTGCTCCCACAGCCAGATGAGGGTTACACAGCACAACCTACATCAGCGCAGCTCCACTGCTTGTTCCTGAACACAGCTTCAGTATGGCAACCACCCATGACCCGCTCTCCAGCCACACACACACCAAGCTCCAAAGAACGGGCCACCCATGAGACATGACAATCATTAATATCGAAGTGACTACAAAACCAAAACAAGGAAGTAGCTTTCCTGGAGTACACACACTGCAACAGGCCACATCTTCAAGTGTGGAAAGAAAACTGTGTGTTCATGCTACTACAGTGGACACAGGAGGATATCCTGGGCATAGTGTCCCCAGAGTGAAGGGCCACCATATGTTACTTCAGTGCTCTTATTCAGGTAATACCAGGTAGTAAATTCATCTGTGGAAACCTTCCTAGACAGTTCCAACTTTGTGTGCTGTGAGAATAAATGGGACCTGTGGGTCACACACTTAACACCGGGGCTATGCTCCACCATTCTACCCAAAGTGTTCCACCCTGTGGCACAGGGATGTATGAAACTGGGACCAGGAGTGCACCAGGGTTTTAGCTAGCCTTCTGGATAGGCTGCTGTGGATATAACATAGACTCTGTTTCCACCTCACTGGGATGAGTGGCAGCTCCTGAAAATGGCTTTTGAAAAGTAGATAGCTTCTGAAAGTTCAGAGCCATTTAAAGCTCTCATTAATTGCATCTGTTAAGTGGGTAGGTTTTTTTGTTTTCCAGGTTCTGAGCTTCCACAGAACAAGGCTTGCAGCACCACAGTGACAGGATACAAGGAGCCAGCTATTTTCCATACAGCCTTTCAAATATGTACTGATGCATCTGTATCTAGATCTATGATAACACTTTCCTGTTTGCTCTTCCCATTGCCCACTTTTAAGCTGGATCAATACAGTCATACCGGAAATTCTAATAATCCACCACAGTTAGTGTATAATTGCATCTCACTGGTCAGGTCACTTATAATATTTGTAATATTCTTGTATTTTAGTTTTTATAGGCTAATATTTGGCAGTTTCTTATCTTTTCATTGTGCCATTGCTGAGCGCACACATCAGTGTCCCCCGGAGTGACTGCAAAGAAGCCCATGGGTACTTTATAAATCCCCAAATCATTATGAAGTTCCAAATACACTACACAGTTACTAGCTTCAGATTGTTCGATTGCCATTTCATAACATAGATGAAATGCTTTATTACGGTATTATTAGCTGTTTATAACTTCATAAAACATAATCATTTCTAATTTGCAGAGATGTGAAAACACAAATCTGGAATATATATTTGTATACGTCCATCTAAAAACCCCTATGAACCAAAATTAGATTATTTTTAATTAAACTATCATTTTCCATATCACTAAGTATCACATAGGATTTTAAAGGCAATGCATAAATAGTCCATTCCAGCAAGTACTTTTAAAGACCACCCTTTATTTAGACCAGAAAGCAGAAAATATTAAATATGAACTGACAGTACCATAGAAATACATGCATTACTTTCCATATTCCTATATTCTATTACATTTTATTTATATCTAATACTCATACTATAGAAAAGGATGGAAACCTGCAAGTAAGAAAGAGTAGAAAATTATAAGGAACTGCAATAGTAAATATTTCTGTCTTCTTTTACTGACTGTACAAGAGCACTCGATGTAATTGCTCACGTTAAAGTTGAAACTCCACTTAACTCTCTGACAACCTAACCTTTTGCAATTTTTTTACAGGATTATGAAACAGTAATTGGATTTTTTTAATACAGGGGAATTGCCACAAAGTGTTTATTGGTTAAATTAAGTCTTACAGTAGTTTTCAGGAAAAAATATATCTGTGAGACTTAATTATTATATTCAGTAACTTTAATTCTATCCCAAAATGATCCAGTTAATGTAGATTATAAAATTCACAGAGATAATCACTCTAGTTTAACATGCTTATACCAACGACAAGGAAGGCCCATATAGCACTGCCTGTGCTTCCTTAACTTAAATCTCAGTTTATAATGTTAGCCTGAAGTAGGATGTAGTCTGATTGCAATTTTGACAAAAAGAAATACTCCAGCTAACCAGGAAAGAATAATAAAATATTTTTTTCATTATCTCTGTCACAGGTAATTCAGCAATTGCTCTGAACTCTACTGAAACCGTTTAAAAATGTGGGTTTATCCATCCCTTTTGGTCCAATGTCCAACACTCAGCATACTTATAATCTATTCTCTGCCACCATACGAATCTTAAAATATTTTACCTTCTGGCTTCACCAAGAAATACCTTTAGGAAGTCATAAACTCTGCTACCGTCTCCTTTGGCTGCTGTTACTAAGTCAGCTACAGTTCTGCAGAATACATCAGTTTAAAACTGTATGAACTAATTCTTAAACAAACATTGCTTCCAAAAACACCACCCAACAAAAATTTATTTGCAGATGGTTCATTTCCTTTACATTTTCCAGTAATACAAGATTTATTTTATTAGCTAATTTGTTGTATGCTATGTTCCTATCACAGAAGATTTTTAATAACTTTACTAAACATGAAAAATAACATAAAATAATTATCAGATTATTTTTAAATGTAAGAGCTGTTAATCTGTAAGAAATACTCTAAATGCAGGAACTTTAAATCACCATCCCTTTGCAGAACATTATGGCACCAGGAAGTTTTACATCTATGAACACCCTGAAGGTATAATTATTCAAACAGTTTTAAAGCCTGTGGCAGTGGAGGCACCATGAAAACATATGAACACAAAACACAAACAATTAGGAAAACAGACAGAAAAATCACATTTAACAGGTCAAACATAAGAAATTATTTTAGACTCACAGTGTCTTCATATCCTTAATCTCAGACAGAAAAGTTCAGGAGAAAAAGGGGTGAGGCTCAGAGGGCTTTGAAAGAAATCAAACAATAGTAATCCAAAATCAGCAGTAAGAAGATCCTGAAACTCCATGGTCAGGACATTTAGGAGAGGCTGGCTATGCATCCAGACTCCTCCAAACTGGAACAGTTAGACTGCTTAAATATGAACTTAACCACATTTCAGTACCATTCCTTCAGAATCTCACACCACACTTGTTATTCCTTTTTAATCAAGCTAAACAAAGTAATTCTAATCTGGAATGCCATAGATTATTTCACATAATTTAGTCTCCTCTTATTGGTAGGTGCCATCAACCTATAACACTTTTATTGTTACTGCAGGGAAAAAAAACCAAAAACAACACACCACTCTAGAACTGATTATCAGTTCTTAATGCATCTAGATTCTTTATTTATATTTAAAACATCAACTCAAATTTTACTGCAAGCATTTGACTTGTTCCCAATGGCTTATCTAGACAGTGACATGCAGGAAACAGTCTGTTCTTTGAGATCCGTTTTTAAATTAAGGTTCAAATCACAGATTTTTTCATAAGATTTTGACCCAGAATGCTAGAAATCTTCAAGATCAAGTATTGCAAAAGAATTTTGAGTAATAAACCCTTTCTGACTTCAGCACAGAATCAATTATTCAGGGATAGATTTGAGAATTTGAGGACTGACTTTGAAAATCTCACTGCTGAAATCAGCAGTGTCAACACTGATATTCTTGTCACAACTGCCTTCCTGGTATTAAATAAAAGCAAAACAGATGCTAATACTATGAAAATAAACTTTAAAAAAACAAAAAAACAAACCCTGAAACACACAAAATCACAGTAATATTGGAAATAAGTGTGAAAAAAACCCCACGAGTTCCCAGGAGCCTTCAAAATCTGCAGCCTATATCTCTGTAGTACACCAAGCGGCAAAATAAAATCTCTACCAGCTGTAAGAATAATCAAAATTGCAGCAAAAAATAAAAGAAGAAATTCCTGAGAGACAGTGTAAGTTTCACCAAAGAAACTGAAGAGCAGAGCAGCCCTGTTCAGGGCGTTCTGGGAAATTTCCTGGCCAAACCATTTCCAGTTTCCCACACAGCTAAAAGTGAAAAATTCAAATTCTGTTGCCCAGAAAGCTAAGGATTACATTGGGGAAGTAATGTGCTAGTTTACTTTGATCTGATTCCACCTTAACAAATGTTTCTCATCTTGACCTGATGATTATACCCCACAAGTCCAAAGCAGACACGATGTTAGTGTTGGCACCGCTGAATACTGTCTGCACCAGGTTGCAATTGGTGCTGAAAGATCCATATGTAGTACATCTGTACGTGATCTACCATAACAGCACTATCCCAATTCAAATAGCAATTGATAACTTTGCCGTATTATCTAGTACTATGAAGACTAAAGGGAAATACTGTATATAAAGTTCAAAATTGTTCACCAAGTTATCATTTCTATACATTAGATTCAGAGTTGAATTTGTGTTAGTAAACATTTTTGCATAGAGAAGGGTAAAAGTTTTGCCATATTTATCCAGACCAAAGAGAAAGGCTATCAGAGCTCTGTCTCCCAACTTGGCTCTCTCTGGCATCAAGTGGATCAATGTCTGTCTCAAATTTTCCAGCTGCACTCTAGCCAGTACCTGTAAAACAGTACTGTAAAAAAAAAAAAAAAACAACCAGCTCCTGTAAAACACTTGCAATGCCTCTTTAGTAAAGGCAAAACTGGCCCAGGGCTTCTCAGCCCAGTGACAGAAGCCAGAAATTCTGGCATCTGAAGGGAGAGTGACTGGGTCACACCTTTCTGAGGAAAGGGGAAGAAAGGAGGGAAAGACTGGCCAGAGATCTGGAAAGGGAGCAAAACTTGGCTGCTTCTGAAACTCTTCAAAAGGATGAGATGATATAACATGGGGTGACAGATTTTTCAAAGGGGTTTCCTGCACTCACACCTGAAGTCACATTTATATACATATTTTATATACATATTTTATGCCTCTCCTTAGGCAGCAGGACGAGACAGCTTGTCAGTGCTCAGGGGCTGGTTTTTGCTGCCCCTAACTGTCTTGCTCTGTCTGTGCCTACTGTGGGCCCTGAAGAAAAGTACAGAAAATCCAGTTTCATTACAGTTACAGGGAGAAAAGTCTTAACAATTCATCATGTGAGTTGCTTATTTACCATTAGAGGTCACTGTCCTGCTTATGACATGAGCATTAGCTACATTTCATTTTATGAAGATGTTGTACACAAATGGGTAAGCATTTTAAAGCCTAATAAACAGTAAGGATACAAGCCATTATTTAAATCAACATTTTAAAAATGTTGTTGATAAACAAGTCCTGTAGAAAATTGAAAAATAATTTAAAAAAATAAAGAATATCTATTAGAATATGACAATTACCAGTTCTTAAAGGTTCAGTAAGGTATTGAATACATGGTCTTACAAGTATTAGAAAACTACTTAGCCAAAGAAATATTGCCTTTAAAGTGCTTCTCTTTTTAACACTGAGTTTTAGTTCTTGAAGAATTATCAATTCTCTTCAACGAAATCATCTTTTTCCCAATGATCCCATATCACGATCCCCCTGAAACACAAAAGCAGGCTTGTATGAACTGGCAGTTTGAGAACTAAGAGGCAGTAATTAAGAAGGAAATCAGTGAGCTGATGAGTGGTTTTGTTGTGGTTTAACCTCAGCGGGCAACTAAGCACCACACAGCTGCTCGCTCGGTCCCCTCCTTCCTTCTTCTTCCCCCAGCTTTATATACTAAGCATGACATCATAAGGTATGGAACATCCCTGTGGTAAGCTGGGGTCAGCCATCCTGGCTCTGTCCCCTGCCAACTCCTTGTGCACCCCCTGCCTACTCGCTGGTGGGGTGGTGTGAGGAGCAGAAAAGGCCTTGACCTTGTGTAAGCACTGCTCAGCAATAACGAAAACATCCCTGTGTTATCAACACTGTTTTCAGCACAAATCCAAAACATAGCCCCATACCAGCTACTATGAAGAAAATTAACTCTTTCCCAGCCAGAACCAGCACAGTTTTGCAGCTTTAGAAGACAGATCTTGCCTGAGAGATCTGAATCTGATAGCAATGCCTTAAATGGCTACAGGGGAAATAACAAAAATGAAGATTGTGACTTTAAGTGTTGTGTCCCCATCCAGTAAGAGCCAACATGAAACTGGAAATACGAAGCCAATTTCAAACCAAACAGGACAGCAATGATTACTGCATTCAGTCATCTGCACTGAAGACAGAGGGGCAAGGACATTCCCCTTCTGGAAAGGCCTCAATATGGAATTTTCTGTAAGTCACTCCTCTTGGGGGAAAGAGTAAAATTTGATCTGTTTGGGATGATAGTACTGTCATACAGTGTCCTGTGCCCTCATCTGGCCCCTTCGGTCTCTCTAAAAATTGCTGCTGTTGTGCTCAGTTCCACTGCACCTCACTTCAAAACATATCGATCACTGAGAAATGCTGAATGAGCACCGTTTTTCTCCACTTGAGATCAAATCACAAAGCACTGCAACAGCAATCTCTGCTTCCTTTTACATCTGGCCAGTAAAACTGTGTCACCGTGCTGCTCCTGCGATGTCACAGAAGTAAATTATGTTTCTGTGAGATCATAAGAAGCTGGAAACACACCAGAGGAGATGGTAACTTTCACATCTCAATATTGACTTCTCTTATGAACAGAGAGCAATCAGACTAAGAAAAACAGATGAAGATGTGTGATCACTAACTCTCTGTTTAGTTCTCTCTAATGCCTTGAGAAAAGGATGCTGTAGTTACTGTGGTTTGTATGCAGTATCTCACATGTACAACAACAAGGAGAAAATTCAATATTTGTTAGTATGAAAAAAGCATTTAATGCTTTATGATACTCTTTGGATTAAAGAGCAAAGTTACTGAAAGGAGTTTTCTGAAATTCATTATAACCTACTGTAAAATACTGTCATGGGTTTATAATCCAATGATTACCATTTCTGCCATTTAAGTTATGTGGTCCTTAATGAACTTTATTGAAGCATAAATGCACGCCATATAGGTTAAGAGCATGAGAACATGACTATGGCAAAGACGGCATTCACTTGCTTCTCAGTTTTAATTAGGCCAACTGGGAGTATTTTAGCATAACATATTTCAGCTGTAAAAAATACCACCTTTAGAGATGTACATTCCCTGCTAGGTATTTGCAATATTTTATCATCAAGCTCAGGACTGTTTCTCAGCAATGAATACTTCATCACTAGAAAGAAACCCAATAACATTTTTTGAAGCAAAGGTCATGAGCCCTGCGCAGTAAGTCCTTATTACAGACTGATGATTTTTGTAAAACTATAGTCACTCTCGTTCCAGTAAGGAGTGAAATCTAGAGAAGGAGCCATCTCCTGTGCATGTAACAGCCCCCTCTTCTGTTAATACTCTGATGCCTCATCATATTCTGTATAATTCACTATCTAAAGTACATTTCCATCATGTCTGCACAGATGCTGGGCTGGTCACAGTAAAGGACATTCATGTTATATAATGACACAATTTCTTCCATAACTTTTCAGAAAGTGATGTCAGTTAATGGTACTTTCCTTGGGAAAAGAGAATCAAGAACTGCCATAATGGTCCTGATTACGTGTTCTTGGAATATGGAGATGGCGATTCTAGGAAGATTATAAAGTTAACGTTTTCATTAGTCTTCAAGCCCTACTGCTGAATTCATCCTCACATACTTATTAAATAATACTTATATTGTATTGCAATAATGAAAATAAAGAAGTGTAACTCCGACTACTTAATCCGCTACTCTCCCCGTGTAATGGAGACTGAGCTATAAAGAGGTTGGCAAACTTGCTATAGAACTTCCAGAGATACTTTAATCACAGTTACAAACAATAGATTTTTTCCAGGACATTTTGGGTGGACCTGGGTATTAATCACACATTTCCATTAAAGATCTCTATTTTGAAGATCTGTTCAAAAGCCTATCATAAATGAACACTAAGGTGATTCTGCAGAGACTTCAAGAAGCCAAAAATAAATATTACCGTCACATTAACAAGTCCCTAAAAGTGAGGAGAGAGGATAGATGTAACTTTCTTCTTCTTTGACATTGTTCTTTGTATTAAATTACAGAATCTTTCAGGAGAAAGAGGAAAAAAAAACCCCAAACTTTTGGAAGTTGCACCCTTTATTTATCTTTTTTACAATGTAACAAATACTTGCCAGACTTTAGCCTGATTACTCATACTAGGAGGAATTCAAAATGTCATTCAAGTTTGAAACAACTTTGAAAAATGAGAGCCTGTTGAGGATAAACCAAAGCATTTAGATAAGTCAAGTATGTAAAGATCATACATTTTTTCAATTGCTAATGGATTTTTATGATGGTTTTAAAAAGTATTTAATAAGTGACTAGGAAATCTGAGGCCCAGTTCTGCTAAGGGAATTTTGCCACTGAAGATAGCGGGTAAAGTCTGGTCCAGGAAAAGTATCTCCTCCATGTAATTTTGATCCTCTGCATGTTAAAAATTGTGTGCATCAATGTGCTAGGAATTTTATCTTCCATTTACTCCACCAGGAGTAAAGGTCATGCAGTAACCAAACAGACAAGTTTATACTTTTCCCACAGTTTAAAATCCCTCTTTCTTTATGAGGGAAATGTGATTAACAGGCATACTTTAAATGACAATTAGAAGGTCTAAAACTAACAAAGGTCTCACCATTTCTGAAGATAAGCAACAGAAAATAAGGGACAGAATCTGGAAGCCTTCCTGACGACAATATTTACTTTGCCAATTTCAGCTGAATTGCTGTATCAGTGAGGACTCTTCCCAAATAAGAGTATGAGGATTTTGGGCCCTGAAATTTAACTCTGAGCCTTTGACCATTCGGTGCAATGCTAAGTAATGATGAGCTGACTCACTTGCAAGAACTCACACTGTGAAGGAGCACTGTTAGTACAGGTTTACTACTAAGCAGTTACTGACACGTGGACAAATACACACACATCCCAGGCAGGGCAATGAAATGGCGATGTTGCTGAGGAACATCTCAAAGCTAAAGCAAAAGCAGAAGGAAGACAGAATACATATGTCCTAACAGTTTTGTCTATAAGAATTGTACGCCTTGTTTTAAAAAATTCCTTGTTCAGTGTTAGCAGAAAGAAGCTCTCTGTATGTGCTTCATTATTATGAAAGGAAATGTAGAAGAAGTACCTGAGCTTAATGAGATTTTGGAAAATAAATATACACCTTGAGTTGTCTGTGTGGTGGTGCTTTTTAATGAGTTTAACTTTTGGTGTATAAATAAATATTCTTTTAGATACCATCTGAATAATGTGCAAATTAAAAGAGGCATAGGGTAAGTGCTTCAGTGCAAAATTCCATTCTTTCTACAGTACAATATTTGTTGTTTGTTATCTTCTGTAGGCAGCAACTGATCATTATTTCCAGGATGTGCACAGGGAAATCGTGAAGTGTTTGTTTTAGATAATGATGTGCAGCATTCATAGCTACTTGTGACTTTCAAAAAACGAAATTAAAGATTCTGAAATATCAAGCATATCATTAAAAAAATCCTTCATTGCTCAAGACTTTGGCTAGCTTCATTTTCATGTAATTGGGAAAAATGTTTTCTTGAATGCTTTGCAATATGATTTAAGTTAAGCATAAATTCACTTAGCTGAGTGGATGCAATTTGATTTCGTAAGAGTTGAAGTACACTAGACAAAACTAGTGACCTACTCTTCTGACCTGCTGAAGGTTGTGCATCAGTATTCCAGAAGCTTCAAATCCCTTTAACAACTGAGTAAAGAACAGCCACCTCATTTATCAAAAAAACTTTTCTTCCTTTCTCAGTTAACTCTTCCAGTTACTAAATTGCTAATTAACTGGCCATGGTCTTTCTTCAAGACTTTGTATGCTGATAATGTGAAAATGTAAACAAATGACACCAAGAAAATTGTCAGCTTTTGAAAGGTGCTGACTGAGATTTTGGGCATATGCAAGTACCTTCAATGCTCTAGTACGGAGGAAACTAAATACAAGCTGGCTTGTAAACAGTCTTTTAGAATCTAGAGAGCATACTAAACTTTGTCTTTCATCCTGAAGGAACATGGCCAATGTCACTTCTCAGGTCCACTGCATGGATTTATGCTTTTTGTTCTTTCATGCTTCATGATTCAGCAAAGCATGTAGCATTTGCTTATTTTTAATATCTTATAAAAAGATTGACTTAAAAAATCTTAGATTTTTTTTTCAGTAATAAACATTGAGTTATTTTCATTTGTTTTAATGCTTTTTGAGTCTTTATGGTTCACTTTTTAGTCTACTTCTCTTCTCCAACTAGCCTGATGTTTGATAAATTGGGTCAGGGAGGGTCAAGAGTCCAAAGGAGCCAAACGTAGCCCAGAAATGGCAGCAGAAATTCACTGTAATGGGCACAGGTTAGAGGTCAGAAGGCTCTGAAGCTTGGCAGAGTTTAGTGGTATTTGAATGACATTATCCTGATTGTGACATGAAGCAGGATTCTTAGCCAAGGGCTAGGACCCAGCCACATGATGTGTGTAGCAACACGGAATCAAGAAATGGTCTCTGTCCAGAGAGAGCTTACCGTCCTTGCAAAGAGACAGGAGACAGGTGAATACAAATAACCACAAGCAAACCACAGTGAAGCAAGCACATACAGATACCACCTCTTAGTGTCATAAACTGTGGTGTAAGTACGCCAACAACCTAATTGCAGCCAATTTTTTTTACAAGCATCACTGGAAATGAGATTGTTAAAGAGAAATACAAAGTTGTATTTGAGGACATCCTTCTGAGACCTGATTAATAAAAAGACTTTTCCCAGCTATATTAGAATTACAGAATTTAAAATGCATTTTTTTTTCCTCCTTGGAGAGCTTTCAAAGTGCTATTCAAAAGCAGGCTCATTTCCCATAAATTCATAAAGGAACATCTGGACTTAAAATACTCTTTCATCCTTTGCACATCATTTTAACACTTTCCCCTGATACTATTTTAGTCTTCCTTGTTGTATTTATTAGCTCCACAGTAATTACCTTTTGTTTCTCTTAGGTGTAATCATTGCTTGGGTCAACATTTTCAAGGACCTCTCACAACTTTAAAAATGTGGTAATCAACATTTTTTGACGATTATTTGCTGTGCTCTTCTTCCTTGTCTCCTCTGCAATGACTGCCAAAGCATTTATTCTAGCTTTCCGTGTTCTGCAGGTGCATTCGACTACTTCCTTCTTTTCATCTTCCAGGGGCTGAATATTCTCTCCTTTTAATTTAAAACCAATCTCTAATCGTTATATTGACTTGAGCACGCAAGAAGAGAGTCAATATGAAGGAAGCTGTGATGGAGAATAGGCAAGATTCTTCCACTTACGCATGCAGCTGATGGCTATACTGTTGGTTTATGCAAAGGTATCTCCCCAGAACTCCCTCTTCTTTTATCATACAAACAGTGAAAAAGTCCCGTAAACCTCCAGAAGTTCACACACAAGGTTCTTGCAGCAGTATTCCTTTGCAAAGCAGGTATTGACAAGCTTTGCAGAAAAGCACAGAGAGCAACTGTAAAACCCTTTAGCTATCCTATGAGATCTGTGGCCATGGTTACACAGCTGCTTTAATCCAGCATAAATCCAGCCTGCCCGTGAAATGGGGTACTTCTAAATTCCCCTCTCTATGAAACTACTCTTTCTCATTGCCTCTCTAATGCTGGCTTTAGCTCTCCCAAGGTTGCACAGTGAGTCTGACAAGGGAACTGATGCAACTGCAAACTAACCCAGCAAAAAACATCAAATATTCGTTTTTAGTCAAATTAGCTCGCTGATCCAACTCATTGCATAGCTCTACAAGCAGTAACACTGGAGAACAGTGGACATATGCAGCTCAGGGTGAAGTGCAGAGGCTGAAGATACCGCTCTGTTTAGTGACAGTGAGCTGAAAATCAACTGCAACTATGAAGCTGCAGCCCAGTCTCTTCCTTTCCGTGCCTGAAAGTGCAGCTCCATTTCCAAGTTTACTATCACTGGTTTGTTCTCTCAACTCCTTGTACTAACAGTCTGAACTCATGCTAACAGTACTTCCTGATGAACACAGGGAAGAACATGCTTCAAATAGACTCAGCTCCTGGTAAACAGCTCTCTAGCAATGTTCAAACATGGCATACTGCTCAAGACTCATCTCTCAAAGCGTTCCCATGTGCTCAGTCATGTAAGAGGAGCAGGAAGGCACTCATAGCCCTCCACTGTAGCTGAGGTTTATAATTTTCACTAGGCTTCTTAGGAGCCTGAGATTCCACCATGTAAGCAAGACTTCAGCCTCTCCTGCTTTCCAACCCCACAAGCCAGATGCAAGTCCTGAGTCAGGTCAAGCAGATCCAATCTGCCATACAGAACCATGACCATGCCTCAGTGTTGGCTGAGATACAAAACCAGATGCAAGATGGCATAAGGAGAGAGCCAAGCCACGTGCCTCATGGTACACGGGGCTCAACAGGTTTGGCACAGTCTCAACAGATGGCTGGTTAAGACATTTGCATTAAATCAATTTGCTAGATTATGGCCATATTATTCACAGGATCACTTCAATAAAGTATTACAAGTGAAAGTTTTTGCTAGTGTCATTAAAAATTGACACTGAAATATAAATCATTTGGGATTTACAAGGTCCTATCATCAATGTTTAAAATTACAGTCCATGTTGAAATAGTTAACAGCACTTAATCTACAGGAAAATAATTCCTACAGCACTCAATTATAAGGTCAAAAGAAACATTTTGCCAACTTTTATGATATCTAGACAGTTGAGGGTTAGGAGGGTTAAGGAGGAGGTTGAATCATCTTAAAGGTCCAACTATACAGAATTCACACTCATACACCATTCAGAAAGCAGAAATATGTATGTTTTAGGAAAAAAATCAATTAAAAATCTCTAGTAAGAACTTTCCTAAATACATGTATGTTTTAATTTTTCTTTCTTCTTGCACCTATGTATAAGGAGTTAATATATGTTATACAAGTATAGTTATATAATTCAAAAAAATCCACATAGCAGAATTAAAAAATTATGTGAAACTGTATTACTTTAAAATGTATAGCCACATAGTTATGTCTGATGGTCCAAATACAAGAAATATTAATAAACAGTGTGAACAAAAAATACTTATATTTTTGAAGCATTAAGATATACTACTGCTTCCCTGCTGCACCAACTCACAAAGCTGGCTAAAGAAACCTGGATAATTTTAAAGAGCAAATCTGGTGTTGCCCAGCAACAGCACACCCTGATAGAAAGGATGCAGGATGTTGGAAGATTTAATATTAGGGAACTGTGCTTGCAAAGGGAAGAAGAAGAACAAATACAATTTATTCATACAACATCCATAAAATTGGGAGAGCTTAAAAAATAATAATCAGATGAAGTGATCATGCTCATATTAATCTTTGTATAGTAGAGCTAAGTAAAAAGTTATTGCCTGGAACCAATGAGCTGGCATCACAGTTCATTAAATGGCATTGATGTTTGCACTGTCTTGATATGATATGATGAGAGAAAAAAGCAGTGCATGTTATGGGAATTTGAGAGCAATCTCATGGCTGAAGACTTTACTTCTGGCACTAGCTTGGATGAGTATTTGCCAAAGTGAGGACTGAATAAGAACCCAGACCTCTGCACCTTCTCTTGGATCGGAGGAAATCCGATGCTCTCAAAGGAGAAAATGTCTTAGACAATACATGTTTCACCTTTGCTACGGTCCCACAGAAGCATCTCTCCTATTCGGTTATTTCTGATCAGAGTAGCAAGCCCTTTTTTTTCTTAAAAGACATGTACTGTGATTTTTCATTTTGAAGTGACTCTGGCTAAATGTTCCATAGTGTTCTTTCTTAGTGAACATAAAAACATTCCACAGAAAATTAATTTTTTATCTCTCTTTAGTCAGCCATCCCTTCTATTACCATTGGATAGAAGGCATGACAGGGTCTAAGGAGCAGCAAAGATAGATGTATGACAGAATCAGACTTAGTGCTTTGCAAACCAAGCAGCTAGACTTGTATGAAGGAGAGAGTGCCACACACTAGAACTCACTTACAAGGCTGCTTATAAAAAACCCCCCATATTTTGGAAATGGTGCCATTTTATGCCAGCAGTTCTGAGGACATGTTACTACAAACACATACTGTAGTCCCCATGTATGATAGACTACTAGTGCATCACCATTGATTACACCAACTCAAAACATACAACTTGTGATCCATTATGATGTGGAAAGAAATCCTCTGCCTTGGGCAGTTTTAACGCTAATGATTTTTTACGGCAAAATACAGGACAAACAGTGTAAAGTTGCTCAAACCCTGAGGATGGAACTCTTTGCCTCAGTCTTCACTGGCAAGTGCTTGAGCCACGCTGCCCAGGTGACAGAAGGCAAAGGCAGGGACTGGGAGAATGAAGAACCACCCACTGTAGGAGAAGATCAGGTTCAAGAATATCTAAGGAACTTGAAGGTGCACAAGTCCATGGGACCTGATGAAATGCATCCGTGGGTCCTGAGGGAACTGGCAGATGAAGTGGCCAGGCCACTGTCCATCATATTTGAGAAGTCCTGGCAGTCTGGCAAAGTTCCCACTGACTGGAAAAGGGGAAACATAACTTGCATTTTTAAGAAGGTTAAAAAGGAGGACCCAGGGAACTACAGGCCAGTCAGTCTCACCTCCATGCCTGGTAAGATTATGGAGCAGATCCTCCTGGAGACTATGCTCAGGCACATGAAAAATAAGGAGGTGATTGGTGACAGCCAACACGGCTTCACTAAGGGCAAATCGTGCCTGACAAATTTGGTGGCCTTCTATGATGGGGTTACAGCATTGGTGGACAAAGGAAACGCGACAGACATCATCTACCTGGACTTGTGCAAAGCATCTGACACTGTCCCACACAACATCCTTGTCTCTAAATTGGAGAGACATGGGTTCGATGGATGGACCACTCGGTGGATAAGAAATTGGCTGGATGGTCACACTTAAAGAGTTGTGGTCAACGGCTCAATGTCCAAGTGGAGAACGGTGATGAGTGGCATTCCTCAGGGGTCGGTACTGGGACCAGCACTGTTTAACATCTTTGTCGGTGACATGGACAGTGGGATCGAGTGCACCCTCAGCAAGTTTGCTGACGACACCAAGCTGTGTGGTGTGGTCAACATGCTGGAGGGAAGGGATGCTGTCCAGAGGGACCTTAACAGGCTTCAGAGGTGGGCCCATGCGAACCGCATGAAGTTCAGCAAGGCCAAGTGCAAGGTCCTGCACGTGGGTCAACACAATCCCAAGCACAACTAGAAGCTGGGCAAGGAATGGATTGAAAGCAGCCCTGAGGAGAAGGACTTGGGGTATTGATTGATTAAAAGCTCAACGTGAGCCGGCAGTGTGCACCTGCAGCCCAGAAAGCCAACGATGTCCTGGGCTGCATCAAAAGAAGTATGACCAGCAGGTCAAGGAAGGTGATTCTGCCCCTCTACTCTGCTCTTGTGAGACCCCACCTGGAGTACTGCATCCAGCTCCGGGGGCCCCAGTACAAGAAAGACATCGAGCTGTTGGAGCGAGTCCAGGGGAGGCCACGAAGCTGATCAGAGGGCTGGAGCACCTCTCCTATGAGGACAGGCTGAGAGAGTTGGGATTGTTCAGTCTGGAGAAAAGAAGGCTCCGGGGAGATCTAATTGCAGCCTTCCAGTACCTGAAGGGGGCCTGCAGGAAAGATGGAGAGGGACTGTTCATCAGGGAGTGTAGTGACAGGACAAGGGGTAATGGATTTAAGCTGAAGGAGGGTCGATTTTGATTAGATGTTAGAAAGAAATTCTTTACTGTTAGAGTGGTGAGGCACTGGAACAGGTTGCCCAGAGAAGCTGCGGATGCCCCATCCCTGGAAGTGTTTAAGGCCAGGTTGGATGAGGCTTTGGGCAACATGGTCTAGTGGAGGGTGTCCCTGCCCATGGCAGGGGAGTTGGAACTAGATTATCTTTGAGGTCTCTTCCAACCCAAACCATTCTATGATTCTATGAACTCAAGATGGTGGGGCTGGCTACAAGACCACAGTCTTCCTATCAGCTGGCCTGAAAGAGACTCTCTTTACTCATTTGCCTTATTGCCTTCTACATAAAACCCCTTCTTGCTCCTCCTAGACATATGATTAAATGGATACATAAAATGGGCTATAAAGTCATAACTGCCTGAAATTTTATCAGCCTACTCAGAAAACAGAAAAGAGAGACCTTCTCAGGAATAACCTCTGCAGGACTTTAAAAGGTACACCTGAACAGAAGGGCATTAGCTTCTGCTCATCAACATGCTGTTGACACAGAATTATTAGGACTGAGCAAAAAACTTGTTGCTATAATGTTTGATTCTTAGGCACCTGGTGATAACACAGACATTAGGCAACTGCATTACTCTTCTCTCTGTCCTAAAAGTAAATGTCAAATACTGCAAGATACTTCATTGCTTCTCTGATATAAAACTCATTTTATTAAACAGGAGAGATAACATCTTGCCTACTAAATGATTGGCTGCATGGGAAATGAGTCTGACAGCACTTCTCAGAAAAACTGTCCTCTGGGTGACTACCTTTGCTATGACCCAGCTATACCCTTAGCTTGTCAGAAGCTATTTACATCAAATAACATCAAACTTTCATTGAAAATACAAAACAAAAGCCCTTCAAGCACATGCCGTCCCAAAATGACAAAGAAAAATGTAGACCAGAATGAAAAAGGATAAATATTTCATAAAAATAAGCATTTCATTAAAATTTCATACTTATAATTTCCCTTCCATTCTA
This sequence comes from Grus americana, assembly GCF_028858705.1. NCBI lineage: Eukaryota > Metazoa > Chordata > Aves > Gruiformes > Gruidae > Grus > Grus americana. The sequence goes on from NC_072865.1 coordinate 6,182,528, forward strand.
GAAAAGGGGTTTTAATTAAGATCTACAAGGCACAAGTGTAAGGTGAATGGCAGAACTAATATCCTCAGGAGAAAAAAAAATAGAAGGAAGAAATAATTTCCTAGGGAAAAATCTATAATCAAAGTAATACCATGTTGAAGATTTAACCCCTCAGATTTCCTCACTGATGACATTCCCACTTTTAGAAGGCACAAATATCTCAGCACATTCCTCTAAGTGATATTAGAATTTTCAAAATGTTGGGATCCGCTTGCTGCGATCTTCAAAGCAGCTTGAAGGTGGTTTTATATCAGAGCAATGCAGGCCCAAGATTGAGCCCTTAGCAACATATGTCAAGAATAAATCACTCTTTACTGAATGGTAATTAGTGATGATATTTATGAAAGCAGTTGTGAGAATATGGAGTTATGTTATAACTCAGAAGAAAATTGTTGAGATTAAGTGGGAGAACTACAAACTAACAACGCTGGAAAATAAGTAAGCTACTGTAAGTAGAGCTCTTATTTGTATCCTTTTCTTAGCCCTGACTTTGCAGTGTATTTTTACTTAGTAGAAATGTATTAAAAGGAACATTTATTCTGCAAATTCTTGTTATGCTTCTCAGATATGCAGTTCTGGAAAGGCAATTGTGTGGTGCCTTTATGACCATGTTTTCCTGACCTGTGTTTCCCCAAGTTCAGAGAAACGGTAAGAGTTGAGATGAAGGCAGTGAGGAGGATGTGTGGTTGTTTCACAGATGCTACCTTGTTAATTTCCAGTGGTTCAGAGTTTAGAGCTGGCTCTTATGTAAAACACACACTTTCTTTTTGGAAGAGAAAAATCTTCTCTGAAAATGTAGAACAGAGTTTGTGCAGATTATATAAACCACAAGATAAACAAATGGCCTAAGCCTATTCCATAACTGTATTTTTTGCTAGAAAGCTTTTGAACAATCATAATCTCTTTGAAAATATCACTAAACCAAAGACTTGGAAGTCTATCCATGACTAAGTATTTTAACCAGTAGCACATGGATTACAGTTTAGAAATTCACACAATAATAATCAGCTATAAAAACTATCTTCCAAATTAATTTTAGCTGTAAAGGTGGAATATAGCTCATATTTTGTAAGCAATAAAAAGGAAAAAGATTAGATGTGTTCTATAACAGATTCATCAGAAAAGTAGAAACAGTAAATCTAACATCACTTCCTTGAAGAGAGAAAAAGGTTTGGGAGGGAAATGGACTAAAAAAAATATCTGTGAAACAGATGTGGCAGATTTCCATGAAAAGAAATTAAAAAGCACTAGGAAGTTCTGTTTCAAAGTAATTATTACAGAATGTATCAAACCTGCAGATATTTCATTGTGCAGCATCCTTAAAAAAAGGCTGGATTTCAAACTTGATTTTGCAATTTTTTTCTTATACCTTGGACACAAACATATAAAAAGTAATGGAGTCAATTATGACTTGTCGATACTTCCTTCAAATTTTACACCAGTAATAATTTCATAGCCCATCATGAGACAAGGAATTCAGAATTTGAGTATGTCCTTCAATGCTAAATCATGATTAATAGATGTTTTTCATGTTCATATCCTTCAACCATGCAGTGGATTAACATATCAGAACATGAGACTAACTTCTGTCAGGTGAAATATAATTCATGTTCCCACAGAAAGTTACTGATACAATTATCTGCTCCAAGAGCCCATCTTCATAATTATACAACTGAATCCAGCAAGATCTTTCAAGATAGTGAGCCAAAATGTATCCTAAAAAGTCAGCAAGTGTTCCCCTAACAGAGTAACTTGCATTCTTCAGATCATTCAGAGGGGACTAAAGGATGTTTTACCTTCAGTTCTGAACACATTCTAAACTGTAATCTGTTTTGGAGAGATCTGTGTGTGATGAAAAAGGAGCTTGTTGCCCTTTCAGTTTATAATGTCACCAGAAATTAAGTCTATTTAACAGATGTGGAATTCATCATTTCAGCTTTTAACTTGCATTAGAAAGTCACCTTTTTGATAACTGATCCCACTGTGTGTTGTATATACTGCAAGTATCAAAGGAATTCACATAAACTCAAGTTTTCTTCAAACAAAAAAGATGCACTTTCTCTATATTATAACTAAAGAACCACATCTCCTAACACCACATTTCTAAGCAGTTTGTCAAAGTAAAATCCTTGCAAGCAAAAGAAAGCGAAATAAAAAATAGTTGCACTTTAAAACCTGGATCTTCAGCTGATGACAGTAACTATTTTATCTGACCCATCATAGCTCTCTAGAGTTAACAGTAATCAGCCACCTCTCGTAACCCAACGTCATTTCAAGAGCCCATTTAAACATTTTAAGAGAGATGCCTAATAAATATTTAAGTCTTTTTCTCAGCATTCAAATTACTTTTACTCAGAAATTGCACACTAGATGACTTAGCAAAAGAAACTTGAATTCACAGTTTCCTGATAAGCAGGTACATCACAAAGTCCTGTCATTTCTCTGCCTCAGTTTCCCTCCCATGAATTAGGAAAAAATAGGAAGGAAACAGATGGATTATGTACGGTATTCTCAAATATTCAGGACCTTCATCCATGTATACATAATTCTTTTCATTAAAAATATATTTGATACATTTTTAATACATACAGCTAGTCTCTATGAAGAGCATCAATCTTACTCAAACCTGCTATCACTACTACTGAATTTGATAAGATTGCAGGTAGTTTCCCTCTTTTAAATTGACACAAATCCAAATGCAGTGTTGCCTCATGAATACTCTCTGTTCACTGTTTCTTGCTACTTATCCCAACACAATGGAAGAACTGTTGAAAATTCTTTAATAAGGCCTAAATGTTTCTCTGCAGGCAAAGGAAGGTCTAGACTAGACAATAAACCAAATTTTCTTGCAGAGAGGAGTTTTAAAACATCCAGTCATCACTCATTGACAACAAGGACAATTGTTTCTCTAGATTCTTTAAAAATAAGGTAGACTCATGTTACACTTCTTGTAACAGAAAATATTCCAGTAACATATAAGGTGACTGTGATTAAACTAATGTTGGTGTTCCAAATCAATTTCCCTTACACAAATTTACAATACAAGAATTCATTAAGACAAGGAGGAAGCAGGTCTGATATATGAAATAATATTTACCTAGAAGCTTTAGCCAAGATAAATTATCCTCAAATTCCAACAGCAAATTAGTTCCTTTCTCCTACTTCACTGCATTTCATTTACATATATACCAGGCCCTTTCATAATAATCATAATAATTCCCTCAGCTTACTGAAATAAACATTAATTCAAAAGAAATACATCAACATGCAGATCCTCAAACTTAACAGGGGAAAGAACAAAAATTACTGCACATCAATTCCCATACACTTACAAATTTTTGTATTTGTGAAATTGTGATTAGTCATGAAAATAAACTAAAAATAAAAATTTTAGGGTTTTGTAACAAACGAGGAGGCAATTCCAAAAAAACACTCATGACTTTTCCAGACAAATGAGAATACTACTTGATTCTGCACCATTCCCTTTTTTATTTTTTCATTTTCTAGTAAAAGGAAACACAAACACAAAAAAGGCTTGATCCTACTTTCATTTACATTAGTTTTAGAGTACTGTGACAGCTATCTTCAGTGCTGGGACTTTAACAGCATCACAGTACTATGGCACGTGTCTAACTCAGCTTCAGTCAGATTGTTCATTTACTTCAAGTTAGGGACAAATTTAAGAGCTGGAGATCTACAGTAAGGAGAAAGTGAGACTTAGTTCTAAACCTAAAGATCAGTTCATCTTAACGAAACTCCATGACAGTCATCAATATGTCAAGCTCATAATTTTTTTTCTTCTGTGTCCTGTGATCTATTTTTTTTTAACAAATTTGAAAGAAATAGTAGGAGGAGCTAGGCAGCTCTCCACCTGGAGTAAGTTGGACAGCTCCACTGAAATCAGTGGATTAGACCTGCAGCTAACATAAATCCCTCTGGGACCACTGAAGTTAATTGTGAGATCACCGGTTGCAGTAAATTCATATACTCGACTAAAATCAGTGTCGTTACTTTGATTTACAGCCACTGAAGAAGTGGTGCCATGTTATATACCAAATAAAATAGAAAAATTGGATATATTTGCAAGAAATTGTTGGGAGGGGAGTCATAGGACTTTACTTTTTAACATGGAGAGTCTGAAACTGCTGTTAAGCTGTTTGAAATACAGGGTGGGCTTGATTCTGACTCTGTCCTTTTCCAGACTCAAGGACCATTGAAATGATGGGGCTTTTTGCCCTAAGACTGTCTCCAAAGTCAAAGTTTGCATAACATAAAGATAGGCATTATATGTAGGCATTCATATCAGCTCTGTACTAAGCTAGGAGGTCAGTCTTTACAGGACACCTGTGCAATTAGGAGGGAGAAAGCACAAAATCCTGAGGGCAGTTCAGAGCAGGAGTCTGGTGCTAACTAGACTTTAACCCTCTGGAGGAAGAAATGCCCCTCTCTTGCCCTGCTCCCTTTTCCTTTATGACTGTGAGATTGTAAAAAGGTGTGAAAGCCACTCCTAAGCTTTTGGGTGTACACTTCTGTGCCCTTTCTAGTTACCCAACCCTCCTGTAAGGAGTTATTCAAGATGTTAGCGACAGGGACTCTACCATACCAGCCTAAAGCAGGCATTAGAGGGCTTATGATTTTTCATAGCCCAGTAATTTAGTATAGACAGGAAACTGAGTGTTGCAGCTGTACACAAAAGGAAACACACATATGATACCTCCTCAGGCTCTTTCATTACTTGGCCCAGTTTTTCCCAGCTCAATCAAAACCACACCATTCTTACCATTGCCTACCTGTCTTAATCACCTTTGCCTCACCCCTTTACTTTCTCCAAAGTAGCAAAGGGAGAAAAGGGTACAGTTGCTTTTAGCAGTGATACTACTCCTTCCTCTCATTCCACCTGGGCCATTCTGTACCTGCTGCCATGCCTGTTGCTCTGACTTCTTTGTGCCTAGCACAGAAATTTTGCTATAATCCTGTAAAATGTGCCTTTCCTCAAGGTTTTTCACCTTCTGATTTACAGGAGTATTTTCAGACTCCCAGAAATTGTTATAATGATTGGAATCCCTGGCAAAAATCCAATATTTCCTCAACAATTTATCTTTTATATCTTTTGCTCTTTACTTCTCTGGAAACAGAAGAAAGTATGATTGCTGTTCCAGTTACCAATTAGTTAATAATTGTCACTTTTCTTCTCAGACAAGTTAAACGTGAAAACATCTCTTCTTATAAAAATCAAGCTCTACTTGAATCATTTTTCCAGAATAACAGCGAGGTTTGTATATACACATTACTGTAATAATGTCAAAGTTCAATCATACGCAGAGTTTATTAGATTTTGTTTTATTCTTTTCCTTGAATTATTCATTGACTATCTATAATTTCCCAAAGAATAATTTCATAAAGTGCTGCAGCAATAAAACTCTCCATATATAGCACACCAATGTGGATGGTATTTATGATGTACTCAAAGAAAGATCAGCCTGTTACATTAATCATGTAAAAGTATTGAAAAATTATATTTAATCATTTCTATTTGAAAATAAAACCTGCTCAGAGCTTTAAAACCTGCATGAAACCTAGAATTAAATTTCATACAACATTTCCTGCAACAATATACATAATTATTCAATACTTCCAGGTTTGTCTGGTGTTCAGTAATCTCTCATCTCATTTTCTCCGAATTGTAAGTTGTATTTAATCTTTTTTATTTAGTAGTTTTTGCTTAGAACATTCCAGATTTAATAAGGAGAAACAGTAAGATATATAAAGCCCTATGCTTTGGTCAAGACAAGCTGAACAGCAAGATGTCTCCTTCCTGAAATCCTGTTCTGATTCTGAGGACCACCAGCACACTAACCCAGCTTCAAGCACCTTCTGTGCTTGTCCCAGGCTCTGCAACCAGAAGAGGTACCCTTGCAGCATTTGTGCTGGCATGCTAGGCTGGGAACACAGCCTGTTCTTACAGAGTACCACAAATTTCCTTCAGGACGACATGTAGGGATGACTGTCCATTCAGCACCAGGATGAAGGAAGCAAAGATACGGCCTACTAGAGTTTATCACTAAATGCGTAGTGACACTGGAATTGTGAGCATCATCAGTAAGATTAGTAAATTCTTTTGAATGCCACCTAGTTACAGAATTAATTTTTCCCTATATTTGACTTCTGAGAGCACTGAACCACACTGTATTTCAATTTGATCTGTCTGACAATTAAACTTTCCAGGCTTGGCTATACTCTGCCTGTACAAAGTCAAGAGAAAGTCAAGTCTGAAGACACAACCTGCTCTTCAATAGGCCAAAAAGCAGAAGTTCTGCCTAGTACTTCTGGCAGGTTCACATGCACTGTAAGCCAAATCATGCTAACATCTTTCAGATGTTTGAAAAGCTAAATACGGTATACCAATATGCCTAGTTTGTGGCATATGAAATCAAATGGAAAATGAGTGAGCATGATTTCTAAGGAATCAGAATATAATGTCATGGAGCTTTACCTGTGTCAGGACTGCAGGAACATTCCATAAAGTCAATTCTTGAAAAGCTGGAATCTGCAAATAAACAAACATGTACTTAATTAGAAAATAAATCTATGAAAATATAACAATGTCTTTATGAACTCTAACAAGCAAAGTGTGTCTCTCTGTGTGTATAGAATATATAAACCTATATATATAAATGCAAGCTTTTTTTTCAGAATTTTAGGGTCCCTGCAAAGGAAGCAAAGAATAAGCAATTGGTATAAAATTAACAAGCTCAGCTTTTAACTTTGAACATTAATAACTTATTTGAAATCACTCAGCCTCCTGTATATGAGCCACCCTGTAGTGTTTCAGCTGATTTTGATTCTCTTCGTGCAGAAACCTTTTAGCTAATCATTTTCATCTCTGTGTGTCAATAAATCTTGCATCTCTAGGGCAATGACTTTTACTCAGCAAATGTTAAGCAGAAATAAAACCACCCAGAACAGTCTAAGCATGAGAATTTCAATAAGAATTTAGCAATATATTGATCCACTTCTCCCTCTTTTGACTTTTCCTTACTATGTCACTTTCACCTCCTGAATTCAATAAGATAAAAAGCTAAAATAGCACGTGACTTAGAGACTTTAGCCAACCCTACTAAAATTATTTTTGAATGGCTTCTCCACCAACAGCAAACTCAAAAAAAGGTTTTATAATACTAAAGGCACTAGAAAATGGTCAATAATCTATTCTTGAAGGGAAGAGTTGGCACTCACAGACTACAAGTGAATGACCTCTTCTATAAATATAAACAGAATAAAAAAGCAGAAATTAGAAAATAAAAAATTAATATATGCAATAGTAGGAAAACAAAGCCTGTAATGAAAAGCCACGTTTCTATGGATTTCTAAATGTAACGTATTATTACATGCCCTACATTTCCTCTTCCTTGGAAGCCAGTTGACAAAGTATTTACATTTTACACTGTTCCTTAAATAAAGTAAAATAAAGTTAATGTAACTCTTGCGTAATTATTTATAAGCATCTACCACCTAAGAGCCACTTGGATGTGCACACTTCCTGCACACCAGTTGAACAAATATTATACGCATTCCCCTAATAAAACTGAATTTAATTAAACTGGAAAAAAAAAAGGTAGATTTAGATTAGATACAAGGAAGAAATTCTTCCCTGTGAGGGTGGTGAGGCACTGGCACAGGTTGCCCAGAGAAGCTGCGGATGCCCCTGGATCCCTGGAAGTGTTTAAGGCCAGGTTGGATGGGGCTTTGGGCAACCTGGGCTAGTGGAGGCTGTCCCTGCCCACGGCAGTGGGTTTGGAACTAGATGGTCTTTACAGTCCCTTCCAACCCAAACCATTCTATGACAATATTTATCCATGAGAACCAGAAGATAATCAATAGTCACACAAAAAAATGATTGAAAACCCATCCTACCATTAAAAATGGTCATTGAAAAATTTCTCACTGAACTTACTTTCAAAGTTTGAATTGTAGCACAAACAGATGGTAGAGATACTATGCCTCTTCTGTCCTAACATATAAGTATGATAAACAGTGATGAACACCAAATCTTCTTTATGTTCACAACATAGATAATTGTCTACCTCTTGGTCATTATGACAACTGATCAATGTCCATTAACATTTCATAGACATTTATTCTTACAGCACCCTGTGAGAGGCTGAGACACAGGGCAGTGAATGAATGTGCCAGTATGTTTGGGAAAATCACCATGCATACTATACTATGCTCTCATCAAAATGTATTGAGTACAGTTGAATTCATGTACAGTTGTATTAACAGTTACTGCCAGAGGAATTACAGTATTTACTGTATAGTGCCACTGAATAAGCTGTTAAAAATCTTTAAATAATGTTTACTGATAAAAATGTATTATAAATTAATGTGAATCATTGCCTTAGCAAAAAAAAAAAATCACAGAAGTCAGCACATCTAGCTTCTTTTTTCTTCTTGTTTCTATTTCCCACCATTAAATAAGTCACATTATCCAATTACATAGGAAGCATTTAAGAAAGGAATTATTTTCTTTTTAAAAAGATCATATAAAATAATTTTAATCTATGTAAGCACATGAAGTCTGATCCAGACAAACAGAAGTTAAAGACTACAAGTTCAACAATCTTTTTCAACCTCTCAAGTAGAAACCCATAATCTAAGCAAGGTGGTTTCTTTTACCATCTATTTTTGGCCTATAACTACCTCTGGTTTACAACCAATTTTCTTTTGTCAAAACTGTTATTCAAACTATGTAAGCCTCAAAATTAACAGTGAAGTGCATGCTATATTTCTTTATCAAACACATAGTACAGCCAACCAAATATTACATACATAATTGTATCTAATGTGTTGGCTAACTCACTGCTTGTGGTTTATAAGATTGCAATCTTGCAGTCTGATGTGGTTAATGTTAAAGCACTGTACCATTTTGCTGTCATTGTGAAAAGGAAGCGCAGCGACAACAGATGGTTAATAAAGCCACACACATGGGCCACTCTATAGCTGATGCAACCACTGGTTCTGGGGAAGTCAGTGGAATTGGGCTGGCTCAGTTGAACTGAAGATCTGTCCCAAGGCACATGCTATCAATTTCAGCAGAGTGACATCGACTGGCATTAACTGGAATCTGATCACAAGAATCCAATGCAGTCATTAGTTTAATTAAGTTTAAATTCTGTAAATCTAAGAAGTTGCATTCTTTTACCACAGTGTTACACTGTCCATAATCCTGTTACATTAACTTTCTCTGAACCGCCTCTATTGCATTCTCCTGATTACTTCCATAGAACAGGGATTGCTGATGATGCATATGAATAGCATATTAGAGAAAAACGTATAGAAAAATCTATTTCAGTTCTACCAAGTATCAATAAAATAGGCAGCTTTCCCGTGAATATCTGTTTGGAAAGCATAGTAGCAATTCTAGCTATATTATGACTGACAGCGAGAACAGACTGCTTGAAGAAAATGAAAATATCTTGGTATTTACTAAAGTCAATCGGGAGTAATCTATACTGTTAAGTATTGGTGTTTAATCCTCAAGAAAGATTCATTTTTAGATGATGAAAATGTCTAAGGGTTCATTCTTTACTAATTCTATAGAAACAAACGGTTGTTTGCAACCATCTGCAATTAAGAAAAGCATGACTAAGGACTGCAGTGAGACCTTCATACTGCTCAGGTAGCCATAAATACAGATATACATTCTCCTTTGATAACCACCCTCGATTACACTTCTGATTTACATAGTTCAAAAGTATCTTGGAAAACTTGTTCAGGAATTCTTGCAAAATTCAAGTGCAAACAGCTACTTTAATAATCTAAGAAAATTAAACATTGTACTGGTGTTGGCTCAGGTGTATTTCTAACCCCTCTGTGAGCTCACTCAGTTCAGCCAGTGGCAGAAAACTAAGCCAGGCAAAAAAACCAGGCAGTAGTCAAAGCCAGCAGTAAGGACAGCAGCATGAAATTCCATGAGGTGCTAAGAGCCATGATTTCTGCTGAAGGACATTTGAACAGCTGCTTGATCACACAGAATATCACATATAGGGTATTAACTTTCAGACTAAAATTCAAAATGCTCTGTTTATTTGGCTGAAAATATATTTAAACTCCAAAGAGTTGTGGAACACACCTGGCATCCTCCTGTTGCTCATTCTCCCTTTATCGTCTTAAGTCATCTGGTCCTGCCATATCTACCAAAGGCTTTTTAAAAAAAAAAAAAAAAAAAAACAGACTAAAACCAACAGAGCAAGGTTAGAGAGTTACTATATATGCTATTGAGATACCTGAACTCTTCCTCTGGGCTTTTCTCAGACTTGAACTATCAGCTCCTTGTCAAGCTTGTTCCTAGCTTTCTTTTCCATGTACCTGTCCTTTTCTCATCTCTCATCTCTCTTGTTATCTCATACAGGCACCCCTCCTTCTGACCCTCCCTTCCCACTAATAACATTCCAATATCAATTTGCTATAATGGTTTTCAGCTTTTTTCCATATATAGAAACATTTCACAATGGAGGTGTAGGCTCCACAGAACAAGTTTCAGCATAGCTACAACAGGTTGTTTTTGTTGATTCTTAGACTAGTCCATAGAAAACTAAGAGTCCATGCACCACCAAGTGAAACTACTGAGCTATAATATTGACACAGAGATACAAAATCACAAAAAGTGTTTACCACACAATTTCATTTTCTGATCAAGAACCAATTATCTTCTCTGGCTATCTTCTCTCCTTTCCCCTCCCCCTGCCAATGGAAATGGCTGAGGTCTGCAAACACAGAGTATGATTTCTTATCTTTTTTTCAGAATCTCCTGGAATCAGTTAACAGGAAAACAATTAACAGAGCTTTCTGTAAGTCATTAACAGTTATGTTACACTTCTCTAGAGGTCTTTGGAGTTTTTGTTTGCTCTGAGTGAAATGCAAATCATTAGTACTTATTTCTACTTGCTCTGCCACGGTTATTCAAACCACAAGGGCTTCAAGACATGTCCAAGTTACTGAAGAGCTACACATGACAATGTATCAGAGAAATACTAGGGGGAGCAGCTTTCAGCAGGTTTTGCAGACACACAGCTGGGCCCAGACAGAAACTGATAACCTACAAATCCAGCTAAGCTATAACAGGAACAGTGTGACCAACCATTCTCTGTCAAACTGATGCCACAACACAACTTCACAAAGAAATGATAAGTTTTAGGACAATGCCTATTTTCTTTCAGTTTTAGAGCAGACCTGCCAGAGTGGGGTCATGATCCAAGATTTACATTCCCACATGTTCTTCCTGCAAACGTTGAAAAAATGGTACTGAATGTTATGTATATTCTATGATAGTATTACTTTGTTTCCCAAAGGACAGACGACATAATTACGTACCTGGAGGTGCCCAGAATATATCAGAATGAAGTCTTACATAGTAAAGCAGCCATTGGAAAAATTATGTTGTGCTATCATAGACAATTTTTGTCAGCAATGTGTCAGTTTAAACAAAGCTGCATTAAGAACTTGCTTTTACAAGTGCATTGCTCCCTCTCCTGAGATGAAAACAAACCATGGAATTCTGAACTTCCTAAAGACTGAAAATCACAGGTTTGTATCAGCTCCATTCTGCATTAAAATGCCAATTCAGCACTGACTGAAATCTGCTACACCTGTTCCTGCATCATAATAAACATAAGCTTCAGTGACACAAATCAACGAAGTTTTGTATGCTACAGCCAACCTAAAAGTTAACTACCCAACTTTATAATAAGTTGATCTCACCCTCTCCAAGCATCACTTTCAGCATCCAAAGAATGTTAATCACGTTTGTCCTGGCACAACATAACATTTCAACAGAATGCACACAAACAGGGTCTTTACGTAAATATTCAGAAAGGTTCCCTGGGACATTTTTTCTGCAGCACTTCATGCAAACCTGTATACTAGTTCATTGATTTTGGTAGATACCTGCCTAGAAAATACCAGGAATGGTTTTTACTTGTTCAAGGTAGAAATGAGAAAATGGGCTTCGAGTTGCTTTGTGCTTAAATAGGAACATGAGCATATTTTCCAACTTCTCTGATATGAGAATTCAGTTTTGGATTTCATAACGCTGTAAGTATCAGGAAGAAAGAAACAGATTCTGGTATCCCAATAATTTTTTATAACACAGGTGATATGGTGCCAATAAAATTACAACATAAGTATGTGATAACATTTAACATGGCTGTCTCAAATAAAACCTAAACTCATCTCAGAGTTCTGAGTGCCTTAAGCATTTTTCAAGGTCACAATGTAAATTCATAAACTTTACCATTAAAAAAGTGCAAATAATTTGAAGTTTGATGCAGAGTCTTTCACAGATTGCTCCCATAATGTCCTCATATAACAAAGGGAAATTGTATAATTAATTGTGACAAGTGACTTCTTAAAAATTTAAAGTTAGCTACAGTTTCAGCAAGAGACTCTGCACTTTATTAGCTGTAGTTCAGATGCATGAGCTGTTTGTTCACTCACTGTGTGTCTCTTCTAAGATTAGGAAAAGGAACAATCTAATTAGAAATAATCCTGACAAGAACAAATACCAAAGATGAAAAGCTAGAAGAAAAAAGACTATTTTTTTTTCCAGTTGCCAGATGAGTCCCTTAACTCTGATGTGGACTGTGATCTTATCTCAAGCAAAGGATAATGCATCAGTCCATTTCACAACTATTTGTTTATTATGTCATTTAAAAGTATTGCAATATTTTCTAAACATAATGGGGCCTGCACAAAACCTACTGATTGTTAAAAAAAACAGGATACAGTTTCAATGCACAGAATATATTTAACACTAAGTAAACTGAGCTGCAGAGAAGAAACAAGCTGTGATTTATGCAATGTTGTTGCCTAATCTCTAACTCTCATAATGGAAAATAAAGTCCCTTTTATGAGGTTCTAGTCCCTCCAGAGTTATTTGGTAATAATGACTTAACAGGCAAAGTTTGAAAGTAAAACCAATTTTTAAGTGAGCCAGAATCACAGCTCTTTGGAGATTATCTCTGGAGATCAAAGTCAGCAACAAATACCCAGAGCCGAACAGAGAATGTCAGGGTTGTTTTCCTAGTTCATAGAAGCTTCTGAGTTTTATATGGTCTCCTTGCTAATTAAGATTCAATATGCCAGTTAGCTGTGATCTTTGGTGTCTTCCACACCTGAATAATATTTTCTGACATTTAAGTCAAGCTAAATCTGAGTGTCTTAGTGACAGTAATGAACTGTATACTCAGAACTATATTAAAATAAGGTTTCCTTGGTTGGGTTTCCGAAGTTTCTTTGCAAATGTGGAAGTAGTAGCAGACTGAGGTCTTTTTAAGATAATCCCATGCCTTGTTACAACATTTCAAAATTAAGATAAAAATTGAATGTATCAGAGTAAACAATAATATAAAACCTTATAAAATCTGTATTTTATTTCCTATTTTACAATGTAGTGTTTCTGCAAGTAGTAGAAAATAAATATTGTCCTTTTTAAGGCTGAAAGGTCTGGGAATTTTGAGAGACAAAAATTCAGTCCAGCAAAAACTGCTACTTCTATAAAGGCATAGTTCCTATTTCCTAATATTTCCTATTATCATAATCAAAAAACCCACAACATCCCTTTTTTTTTCTTTTGACCTTTGTAATTCAGTGTATTAGAAATACCTCAGAGAAACAGGTGTAGGAGAGATTCTCAGGTATTGAAAAAGACACCACTGCTTTTAAATTCTTACGTTAGGCTGGTACTAAAGCAACAGAAAAATGATAGGTGGGAGAAATGTGCCAAGTTAAAAGAAGCTACAAGAACTATCACATCACTACATTAATTTTTCCAGCAAAATATAAGCCATTGAATTGCAAACTCAGGAATAACAGCTTACTCAGCAAATGCGTAGGGCTACCTGCCAGCTATTGAGTCACAGCAGAGTGTCGGTGCCACATGTTTCTCACAGCAGCTGAATTTTCATCGAACTCTGCAGTATAGCAGGTAGGAAACTAGCACAGTGAAAGGAAAAAGACAAGTTGTCTGTGTAGACAGTGATATGCAAATCAGACTGTTCGTTAACAGGTCTAAACCAGCTAAGTAGAATGAGAACTAATCAAAAAACTGGCAACATTGCATTTCTGCAGATGCCTAATTTTTCGTGTAATCAAGGATCAAATTCTGTGTATTGTATTCTTAAGCAAGATCACTCAAGTCAACGAAATTAAGCATATGCTATAGTGAAGTATCTTGTTAAGATATAGAACTCTGCTTTCTCAAACTGAAGCAAATACAGAAGATGTGCTTGCCAGCTTGCATGATTCACAAAGATTAGATTACTGTATTGATGGTCTTCTAAAAACAGAGAAGAAAAATGTAAAATTCCAACTAATTAATTTGACATGTTTTAAAAAAAATGCATATGGGAAAATTAAAAAGTTTTTTAAATTGTGAGAGGGACAGACTTACTAAAAAATAAAAAGGATTGCACTTAGATTTTTAATTTAACAATAAGAATTCCTGCCCTGCAACTGAAATGATTTGTGATTTCCTATGGAGAGAAAAGGTCCTTCACCCAATTACATGTTTTCACCCTTGCACCAACTCTGCCACTCATTTGACGCTCAGTGAGTTCATTCAACTCTCCAAACTAGCAGAAAAATACTGAGGGTTGTTTTTTGCTTGGGTTTTGGGTTGGGTTAGTTGGGTTTTTTGGGGGGGGTGTGGGGTGTGTTAGTTTTCTGCTCATTTGGTCAGATATATCAGCTCATGGTAGCGTCAGTTGAGTACCTGAGCCAATAGAAGGAAGATGAGGGAAGGAGCTTGCTGCTGCAAATGAGGGGAAAAAAAAGGACTAAGAAGTGACATTGCCCTCTTGGAGGTCGTGAGCTACTGCACTGACTCAGACATAATGCAAGATTCAATACAAAAGATGAACTCCCATAAACCTATGCAGGAAAACACCTGAGGATTTTTTGTTTCTTACAATTGGTTATCAGCCTCAACTCCATCTCTGCTTCCTATGGTCCCTAAGAACAGCACATGTTACATTTGATCACATTCCACTTTTACACTACTAGCATCTGTGTGCTCCACATCTGCCCTGGACAATAAAGGTTTTCTGGAATAAAGGTTTTCTGGAATAAAGGTTTTCTGGTTTTTTGAATAAAAGTAACAATAAGCCTCACAATTATGATCATGAAGAAGGTCCCTATCCTGAGGAAACTTCCCAAACCAAATTCTTACCAGCTTTCTGTGGCTTCAGTCCTGTTCATGAATATAAATTCATGTTACTTCACAGAGATTCAGATCTCCTATCAGTTATTCATTGCAGAGACTGAAACTTTGATTAGCAAGATCTAAAATCCCTTGGTCACATTCCATATTTTTGTTTCCTTCTCGAAAAGCAGGGATCATATCTGGCATTAGTTAATGCCAGTGAAGTTCATCTTCATGAAGCAATATAAATTTTAGCTAAACAAGCAATGTGATCATGACACCATCAACTCCCTCACTTAGGGAACATAAAGGAGGAAAATAGATACAAAAAGCTGAATTGAGAACAGAGTACTCTGAGGCCCAAAGTTCAGATCTAGGCACTACCTCCAGTCTATTACAAGATTGGTTTTAATAAATTTCAGAGACACTTTAGCCACCCAGCAATTTTTTTTCCTTTGGAACTCTGTGCTCAATGCATCTCAAGAGCTGCTCTAGAAGTAAAACTTTACAGAATGAGTAAAATCAGAAATCAAACAGCTCACTGCTCTGATTCTGACCTAAAACTGAATTTTAAAGGAGGCTGGCTAATTAGCAAGGTCTACAGAGTGTCACAGCCAAATGAAAAGAGATCTGTATCAGAAATTATTTTTAAAAATAGTTAACTTGCCACCTAGATCCATAGTTCCATTACTTTTTGTATCTACACTAACCAGAGACTAGCCTGAAAAAAAAGCTGGGTTTATGCTAAAATTGTGGCAATGCCTATATTAGGAATCAAACTTTTTTCTTTAATGGGGTTTTATAAAATATGGGCACAATGGTGAGAAAACATAGCAAGTCAGTCATATAAGGAAAAAAGATTAGAGCTTTCTTCTATTACCATACAGTCCTAGTCCTCCACAAATGCACAAATGCAAAAAGTTGAAATATGTTCAAAATCCTCTCTCACATCCAGTTTGTTCAGGGCAAAATTTTGTTGTTTTTCCTTTCCTTCCTTTGTTATTTTGGGATCCATCATTCCTACATAATTTCTCAAGCACATATGGATTTTGCAGTTCAGCCTCTACAAATAACAAATAACTGAGATACTTTACTTTCAAAGACATGTCATGAGCTGAAGTTAGAAGCCTGTGGCAAATTTAGTTGGTTTTGTTAATGAAAATTTATAGCTTTCACTGTGAAACATTTTCTTTATGACCAGACATAAAAGTAACCTTAACTGGAAGCACTCCAACAACAGCACTTTATAATTTTTTTTTTTAACAGTAGCATTAAATATATATCTACTTACCCAAATCACATTAGCTCTGATCGTGTCAGGCATGATATATGCATTTAGTAAAACAATAAGAAATCTCCATTCCAAACAGCCTGCAGTCTAAGTAGACAAAATGAAGGAAGATGGTAACTATTTTATAGAAAGAAAACTAAGGCAAAGTTATGAATCATAAACAATATAAGCATTAGGACATAAATAAACTACCACAAATCTGGGAACAGAACAAAGATCTTCTAAGTCCCTCTCCAGTGTCTTAGCCATAAGCTTCTCTTTATGAGTAAAATGCAGTTTGACTTAGTATTGAACTGTGAAGTTTTTTAATCAAGTAGTATTTGTCTTACATATAAACATAACATTTTCTTCAAAAAGCAAAACCAACTATTTTTCTGACACCATGCAACTCTTTAATGACTTTTCAATTTACAACTAAAATGCAAGCAGCTGTGACTGCTTTTATATCCCATTTACTCATCTTTTTCAGCAGCATATCCAGATTTTCTCCTTTACCTGAAACTACTTGCGGATTTTTCAGAAACAAAGAAAACATTAATAGTAAAACTGATATGCTCATCCTGGGAGTGGATGCCTGACTGACAAGAACCATCGTATTTGGAACATTTGGAGATGCACCTGAAATGCCATCCTTTTTGAAGAGTTCCAAGACAGCAGTGGTAACACACCAATACAATGCTGTGAAACAAAAGAGATCTTTTCCTTCATTATTTACAGACTGCACATGGCAACCCTGAAATGGTTAAAGACCAAAGTAGGACCTCAGTATCAGGTGAAATTTAGCGCCTTGGGTGGCCTTATGCCCTAAACCATTGACTCCAGGGAGATCAATACCAATATATCCTGGGAGTACTGGAGTTTGGAGCTTATGAAATCTGACAAGATCACAGCCTGAAATGGTAATTGGCAGAGAATTACAGGATTTTTTATTGCTCTATTATACTTAAAAAATAAACATGTTTGGTTTACGTTTATTGGAAAAACAACAAACCTGTTTAACTTCAGCCTTTATTACTATTTTAGGGCCTCGCATTTTTCTTCCTCACTTCAGTCAATAGGGCCATTTTCAGATGAGGGTTTGGGGGTTTTGTTTTGTTTTTTAAAAGAGGAAGATTATTCAAATGCAGCACTAGAAAATTTTGCTACAGTTACTAATACCATATTTCTAAGCAGCAGTCAGTGCAATGTGTAATATCTTCTGGAATTAATAGAACAAAGAGGAAAAGGAGAGATGGCAAGACACTCTTAACAGCTGGATGCCAATTACTACTCTCTGTTAACAAAACACAGCCATCTACCAGAGGTGTCTTTGTCTCCCCACTTGTACAAAGTGGCAATTCAATTAGAGGTCTCTTCCTTTCACTCAGCTCGAAATTTTAAAGAAGTTTCACCTGAAAAGATTAATGTTCTCCACTTCATTTCATTGAAGTCATTATTATGCTTCTTCATTGCCACCCTAGTTGTTATAAATGATGGCTCTTTCACCATTTGATAAATTCTGTAACTTTCATCTTTGTGTGCTTTTAAAGTTCACCCCTAAGAAGGAGGTCTTCTGTACAGAAAGGAACTTTCTTGATCATGTGAGATAGTTACATGAGGTGAGGTGTCAACAGAAATTTGCCATGGTATAAATGTCTAGTAAATGCCACCTGTAGCACATTAACTGTATTTGGAATTATCAGACCCTTCTATTTTTTTTTTCTAGCTGAAAAATTTGTAATGCATCCATGGTTGCTCTGTTTCCCAGGATTAATGGAAGGACATTACATATGCCAATATCACCAGCATTCAAGGTTAAAAGTGTACATCAGGAACAGGATGAATTGAGGATCTAAATAGAACAAATTTGAAAGAATAATCATTTGCAGGCTTCTGGGAAGGTTTTGCTTTTGGGCAGGTTTTGCTTTCAGGCATACAAGCCTTCAGTCTACACTCAGATCATGTTTTCTCTTTATTCTCTTTATCTAAAGATGGCTACTTCGGATGCAACTCCTAATCACAAAATCCCTAATCCATTGGTTACTAGAAGCTTTTGGGATTTACCAAGGCAATGATTCCTCTTTCTAATTCTGGTCTTTTTTCTTCCTATGCATTTACTGCTGGTATGATGGCAGGAGCCCCTGTGACTGACAAAAGATGGAAAGAAGGATGTTTAAGATAAAGCACTCCAGTAGTAAATCTGTCATCTGTTTTGCTAATCTGCCATGTAAAGTCTCTGCAAAGAACTCAGGGCATGCAGAAAACTGAGGGCTGAACAGGACACCCCGACAGTGAGCAATTCTTCCAACACACAATTTGGAAAATATGAGCTGTTTCAGTGCATTAAATCAGCAGAAAAACTATTCGCTTTTGCTCTATTCATTTTCTGCCAACTCAGTGCACTGAAATGGCTCAGCAACCCAAGGGAGTCAGGCAAAGGGTTTGGCCAGAGGCAAGAGATAGCAACAAGGCAGGCAGCAGTTAGATTGCCTTAGGCTGCTAGAGAGGTACAGCCTTCATTTCCTGTCATTTTTTTACCTTTGATTGTCTTATCAAGAGGTCAGATGGGGAGCAGTGCTGTTGTACGGAAATGGGAACGCACAGCTGGAGGAAAAGGAGAACAGCAGCACTCCAGTGGCCCATCTTAAATTAGTTTAAACCACTTGAGTCACTAGTGTCCTACGTTTTTCAGTTGTTTCCAAAGGTGAAATGCTTCCATATGATTAATTCCCTCAAATGGAGTAGTGAAGATATTTCTAAAGGATTGTTGGTGCAAGATTGCTAAGCAATCTCACTGCTAACATCTAACCTGCTACTCAAGTTTCCATCTTACTTTTAAAGCATGGAAAGGCCTTAAGAGAAATTAGCCTAACTTGTAATGTGAAGGGAACTGATAACAGAGAAACAGTGAAGCTAACTGAGCTCCACACTTGCATTATCCAAAAGCTTAGGTTTCCCTTTGATTCTGTCAATAACTACACTGCTTTTGCATATCCATAAAACACCTAGTTCATTTTTTCACTTTTCCCCCCATGAAAATTGCTACTGAATCAAAGGGTCTGGGAGTTACTCTTAAGTTTGGCAAACCAATTATTGGTTACAGCTCTTCCAGGATAAAAGCTCTGAGGAAAGAAAGGAAAGAGAGAAGATATTGTTTCTATTTAAAAGAAAACAAAAAAATCTAGCTAAAGATTTACTGACTTCACTTTCAGTTTAAGCTCTCCAGATATCTTACTAATTAGTATGCAGTGTCATTCACAAAACAGAAAACTGAGAAAATCAAAGGCAACAAAAATTTGCCTTTTTTGGCAGGTCAGGAATTGCACTTCTCACACTACCTGTTGCAATCTTTTTCAACCGTTTGTTTACTGCATCTTACAGATGTGACTCAGTTCTAAGACCTCAATTATTTGTGGAGAAGACTTAGCCAGTTTATGCTACATTTTGCCTTCAGCTGCGCAACCACAGTGTCACCACAATTGTATGCAAGCACTTAAATGTTCTTTAGTATCTTAAATAAAAAAAAGATTATTTTAATATTCTTATTGAAGAAGAAACTTACCACTTAAATATGTTGTAGGAAACTTAATATCCTTTGCCTAATGTACCTTTTTTCCTTTTCTACTGGAGCAGCAAAACACTTTGTTATCTGATATGTGCGATACTTGGCAAAAATTCAAACTCCTCTAGAACTCTACCATTCTTACAGTATCATTATTTAGTAACTTTAAAAGCATTTTGCATACATTTCTATTACATCCAGTGAACTTACAAATTTACAAAGCTTTTCGGAAAACGACTATGTAGTCTAGAACAACCAGCTGCGGCTGGACAGGAAGGGGAGGAACCTGGAAGTGTAGCCGTATGCCAAAAGGGTACTTGGCAGAAAAAAATACTGGGAACCACTCACCAAACATAGAGTGATTCTCTCACGATTTTTTGTAGTCATGATATAGCAAGTCATGTTGTGTTATTGGAGGGGGGGGAAATTCTCTCTTAAGTAGAAGTCTATTTTTTTTGAACTTTCATCCATAATAGATTAAATTTTTAATGAACTTCCAATATTTTCTTTTAAAATATATGACTAAAATAACTAGCCCTGTTTTTGTGTAGCATAAAGGTGTTTTTCTAGACTTGTCTAGCGACTACATAATGTATTTCATTGGCTTATCACAGAAAACCTAACAATGTTTTCTTCTGCGATTTGCAACATTTCTATTACGCTAATAGAATGATATGAGCCCATTTCTTCAGCTAATTAAGTCACGTATAAGTATCCTCATGTGTGTTAGTTGGAAACTGCACTAAGTAGCAAAAATGTCAGCACATTTTGAAGATATTGTATTCATTTCTTACTAGGATTCAGCCTGTAATCACATTTATAATTCCTTTGACCCTATGCCCCTCACTCCAGTCAATTTACAACACTTTTATAAAACCTTCAAAATTATACTTATGAAAATTGTCTGTATGCAACAGTAGCAAAAAGCCAAGCTAGTAAGACCAAAGAAAAAAAAATCAAAACAGATAAGCCATGAAAAATATACCCCAAAACCACACAGGTCACAAAGTCTATAAATTACAATTTATATATATAAAAATTACTTCTATTCAAACAGATGTGCTCTGATTTGGTCTGTAGACTAGACTAAATTATACCATTTATCCCAACTTCCCAACTCTTGTAAAGTGCTTAGAACATAGTGTAACAACTTCTAACACATCAAAATCTTTTGTAAAATTCTAACCATTTCATAATCCCACGTGAAACTCTAGAACTGGAAGATGATCCTGAATTCATTAACAGCTAGGATTACATTAGAGAATACTCCTGGACACATATTCAACAGTCATAAATTGAACCTCCTATAAAAGCTAGCCAAGCAACTACTTCCTTTTCCCCCAAATGGTCTCTGTTAGCACAGATTATATCACAGAGCACTACAATTCAGGAGTTGTTCAGGTAAGCATTTTAGCATGTTTCTTTTTGTATCTTAAAAACTTTGTTCTGAGAAAGTAAAGCTTTTAAAGAGCCATTGTTGTCCTGTTGCTCAGTTCTGTTCCCAATAGAAGACCACTTAAAGATCTTCTCTAAACTCCATGTGGTCTTTTAAGGCTAGCACAAAAATCTGGTATTTACAGCACCTGCTGGGAAGGTGACACCTTATGAGCTATTTGTTTTTTCCCAGGTAGCTTCACAACATGATATTTGCTCCCAGTATGTCCTTGCTGTATGTTAGATGCTGCTCTGTGAATAAAGTAGTGCCGTAGTGTCATCTAGTGGGAAGTTCTGCTTGCTACCTCTCTTTTTACAGTACCAACAAATAACGTGTTAAATAACAAAAAGGAAAAACGGTGTGTTGCTTTTACCTACTTCCTGATTGTTGTGGTTTAACCCAGTGGGTGGCTAAAACAACCACAGATGTTTGCTTACTCCCCCCTGCCCAGCTGGGATGGGGGAGAGAATAGGGGAAAAAAAAGGTAAAATTTGTGGGTTGAGATAAAGATAGTTAAATAGGACAGAAAAGGAAAATAATAATAGAATATACAAAACAAGTGATGCACAGCACAATTGCTCACCACCCACTGACCACCGATGCCCAGCTAATTCCCAAGCTGCGGTCTAAACCCTTGGCCAGCTTCGCCCAAGTTATATACTGAGCATGACATCATATGGCATGGAATATCCCTTTGGCCAGTTTGGGTCAGCTGTCCTGGCCACATCCCTACCTAGCTTCTTGCTGGCAGGGCAGTATGAGAAGCTGAAAAGTCCTTGACTTGGTGTAAACATTGCCTAGTAACAACTAAAACATCAGTGTGTTATCAACATTATTTTCATCCTAAATCCAAAACACAGCACTATACCCGCTACTAGGAAGAAAATTAACTTTATCCCAGCTGAAAACAGGACACTAATATTCCACATTCCAGTCTACTACAATCCTATTAAAAGCTTTTTTTTTTTTTTTGCTAAAAAGCAGGCAATAGTTCAGAGTAAAACAATACATACATTACATTTTTCCTCAGACTGTTGCTTAATATATATATGGTGATTGGTTGGTCTTAACTGGCTGATTTAAATATATACTGAGTTCTGTTGCTGGTTTTTTGATTCCACATCAATATCTTAATGCAAGTTTCTCTTCAATATTCTACTCTATCTTTTCCTTTATTTACTACAATGACATACATTTCCACCTAACGCTATTTCCATTTCCTCTCAGGGATTCTAATGACCTTTGAAATGAGTTTCAAACAGCTGATTCTTTCAGTAGTAACAAGCATTTTTTTCCAAGGATGGCATTAGCTGGTACATTAGGATCATGTGGGTTAGAAAAAAACTTATTGATTGCTTTGACTCAATACAGGTGTGATGACACAACTGGAAATAATCTTGTTTTTTAAAAACCACTCTTTGATTAGAAGTGATTGGAAAAGATGTTAGCCAATTAGCTGCACTAGAGGTAGAACAACAGCTAAAACTTGTTTCTAATAACTTAATCACGGTTATAATGGGTCAATTCATTCACTGCTATGGAATTTTTTGAGGGGTTGGTTTTGGTTTGGGGTTTTTTTTTTTTATTACTTCCTAAAGGAAACATGTTATCATTTTCTAATACTGTTTTTCCTCAACTAGCATTCACTTACCCCAGTGCACATAAGGAAGAATGATTTAGTGGTTTGAGGAATGAGGAGGCAGGGAATAGTACAATGCAAGCAGGGAACATTTTACTGGTATTTGATGCCACTGTAATCACTGGAAGATGACTTTTGATAGTGGTACTGTATATGTGTATAAGCTTATCACCATCATGCTAGCAAAAAGCAGTTGGTCAGAACTTGGCGGATCCAGCTCCACTCAGCAATCACTGAATTTTTCTTGCTAAATACTGCGACTTGTTTTGCTCTGTGCAATTTCTATAATATGTTGTTAAACACACAACACACTAGGGTGGGGTTTTTATGTTATTTCAACTACAGCTACATTTTGTATTTATCACTATTAGCCTTTTAAAGGTCAAAAACTTGAGTAGCTCATTTGTAATGTAACATATGTTTTGCTGATAGAAGATTTTACAGGAATGCAAGGTATAACTGACAGCTAATCATGAAAGTTCACCCTTTAGTATACAGTGGCATTTTTGCTGATTTTAAATATTTTAAATATGTGATTTACTTGAAATGTTAAATGGCAAAATTGTTTCTTAAAACATTACCCTGAAAAAACAATAAATCTGAGATAAAGAGGAAGTAACCAAATAAACTGTCTTGCTAAGTATCATTGTATGAAAATTATTACTCCTTTCAATATTACTGAATGCAAATAATATAGCTTTTCCTAATCTAAAATCAATTATCTTCCATTTTGGCTGGCCAGACTTTTGTCTTAAATGTACAGTTTCCTGATTAAAATAGGAAATCTCCAGGGATAATCTATTTCTATACTTTGAATTCATCATTATTTAAATATTGCAAATGTGATTTTTTTTCCCCCTCTCTTAAGAAGATGGGGGGAAGGGGGGAAGATGGTAAAATCAAACAAGGCAATGCAAGATCTACATGAAAAAGGAACTGAATTTCACTTAGCTCAGCTTCATAATGATACTTTTTCTTTAGAAGCATCTTGTTGATTTCTATGGTTAGGCAAAGTAAAAAATAGTAAGCAGGTCATTTAGTTTCCTGACTAACTTTTCAGTGATCCTTAACACTTTTAAGTCTCAAAAATTCTGTTTTTGTGATTACACAGAATTGACATTTATGTACTCTGGCAGACCTAAGCAAGCCACGTAATGGGCTTTCAAAAGAAAACACTGCTCATATTTATATGAATAGCAAGAGCTGGACTAGTGGTCTGTAAAGAGACTACAGTGGTAAAATATCATCATCTGCAGAAGACAGACATAAAAATGAGCCCACTCTGAGCTAAAAATGAATAGTGTTATTCATGCATAGTGCCCCTCCTTGATAAATCTGTGAATCAAAACCAAAGTAACACCACTTTCTTTCTTTCTTTTTTTTTTTAATATGTGCTTAAAGCTGTATCTTGTATAAACTACATCCTCCTTGGCTGCCCCAAATGACTCCTGAGGAAATTGTACTTTGTAAACAAAACAAACCTCCTTAACTTAGGGCTCACTTACAGTGTTACGGGACCTCTTGCTTGCTTTAAAATATAAATAAATGTGAGGAAAGAGGGCATTTAACACATTCAGCAGCTAAGAGGCATTTAATACATTCAGCAACTGACTTCATCACATTTAAGTAATTTTGACCAAATAGTAATAAGCAAAGCCTGATTAAATCAGATGGCTGTGTAGCAAAAAAATTTTAGCAAATCTTTTATGCACAGTATAAAGTTTCCTATTTGATCTCAGCAGACACCTGAAATAAAATGATCAAATGTTTCTTGCATAGTAACATAAGGAAAGATTATCACAGACTATGTGGTAGTTTTACTTAATATTTTTACAAAGTAGCTAAGTGTAAGGCTGTACAGAGGAGTCTGATGCATTGTTACCTTACAGGAGCAACATACTGAGAGATAAACAGGAGTCTTGTTTTGCTCTTATTTTCACAGTCACAAAACTTTCATGCCCTATTTTTCAGACGTATTGAAAAAGAAAAGTTATTTCAATGCTTAGAATTCTGCTTTGCTTCTCTAGCCAAATATTGTCCTGACTCTAATATTGCGTGGATAGTAAAAGGCAAAAAATCAATGTCAAGTCTTACTCAAGGTAAACAGAGGTATATTCGTATAGTCGACTGCAAGATAGCAGCCTACAAAGCTATTAGATACTACTTCCTTATAAACACAGCCAAATACTGCTGGATTCCACAAGATGGAGTAACACTTATCTCTATAACCTTTTAGCAAATGTAGCTTAAAGCCTATACTTAGCTCATATGAATCATGGGTGAATAAGGGGCTGCTGACTTCTGAATTCTCAACAAAAACGTAAGAGCTTCCCTGTGCTTTGTGGAACAAAAGTTGTTAAATTTTCAGTGTCTGAGAAGACAAGAGGACAGAATCAATCAGTAGCTTATAGTAGGAGAACAAATAAGATACAGACCTGAAGATTTATTTTGCTGCAAGACTACCGAAAAGCACTTTTCATAACACTGAAACTGTCATACCAATTCACCATTTTAATCAAGTTACAATGACTTAATTAACATATAACAGCAGGTTCAAAACGTGCCTGAACATGATCCTGTACAACCTGCTCTAGGTGATCCTGCTTTAGCAGAGGGGTTAGACTAGACCATCTCCAGAGGTTCCTTCCAACTCCCACTGTTCTGTGATTTGAATTACAGGCAGAGTAATAAAGATCTGTAAGTTGTCACAACTTAACTGCATAAATCTGGGATGTCAAAAGATACTATAAATTTTCTAACTGAAAACTATGTTTGGGAACAGAGATAGCAATAAAACTCTGTAAAGTGTATTTTTGTTACTTTCATAACTTGTTTAAAAGGAAACTCTTTCTTTGCCTTCCACGTCATTCTTCCCCCACCCCCCCCTCCGAGTCTTTAACTGAGAACATCAAGCAAACTGCTTAGTTCTGCACAGACTTGTCTTATAGTCCTGTTTGTGCGTGCAGCCGCTTTAAAACCGTGCAGCTGGCTCTCCGGTACCTGCCTTCCAACCGGCAGACGGGTGGCAGGCCAGGCTTGGGGCTGCCGGCTCGATTGCTCATGACTAGTGTCATGTGACACGTTAAAGATGGCTGAAGGGGAGAGTTACACCGCGTCAGCCGCGGAAATAAAAGAAGACTTTGAGATTATTGACAAAAAACAGATTCCTAATATGACTGAGTTGAAAAACGAGGAAAAAGAGAAAACGGAAGAAGCGAGGTGGTCTGCTCCTATCTTGTCGCTGGCCAAGAAAGCCTCGGAAAACTTAGCGCTGAGCTATGGCAACACTCTGAAGTCTGCATCTTTGGTAGGACTCATATCCAAACCAGTCAGCAATGACAGCACAGCAAAAACAAGTATGGTTATGTTTATTTAGTAAACTTGCTTTTATGGTGCGCAAATAAGTTTGCTCCCGTAAGTGCTGTTGATAAGTGTCAGTGATGCATGATTATTACTTTGCATTTATTTTTAAAAATCTGATGCTGCAGGTTATTTAAACAAAATTATATTAACACCACAGATGTAGAACTTAACAAAATGTATTGTAATCAGAAGAATCCTAAACTCTTAATGTATTTGGGAAAATGGACTTTAGTTTTATGCAGTAAGCTTTTATTTGATTCCTTTTCTCCCTCTCCCTTAAAGTTCACCTCAGCAGCCTGACTGCACTCATAACCGATCCAGTTTGTCAATTTGTTATCCTTCCTAGGTATGCTGGTTCAGAGAAGGAACTATACTTCTGTATAGCTTTCATGTCAGAAAGTGGACAAATGAACTAAGATACAGATTTGTTAGAAATTACTTTTTAACTATGCTAAAAATGCCTTCTATTTAACCATAGCTTGCTTTATTAGATATCTGTATTCATGGATATAGCAACCATACAGATTTATGGAACAGGTCTCTTAGAAATGATTTAAAAGAGCTTTAGTTGAATTCATATGGAAATTAAATCTCAGCAATATCCATAACATGGAAACACCACCATTCAAATGTAGCAGTAATTGGGCCTGGAGCCTGGTACTTAATGGTTTTGGAGCAATGGAGCTCAGTTCTGCTAACTGGTGCTGACCTTTTGTGTTTTAGTGATATTAAGTATTCAAGCTGGAGTTCTGTGGGGACGAATTGTGATTGCATGGTCAAATAAGTTACTGCTGCTGGACTTTTTAAATTTTTTTGTGACAATTCCTCAGTGTTCCATAGCTGGAGTTTAAGATTATTTCTTGTCCTGAAAAAACTAGATTCTTGTCTTTCCCAGCACTTTAAGTCTCACACCAAAATGCTCATCTTGAGCACCTGGGATCTAACCTGACAAAGGGCAGAATATCCTATTTTCTTCAGTTACATTTGGAACAATACTGTAAATAGATGTAAGTCAAAACATTATACAGCATTTGGCAAGGGATGGGGAATAAAAGGTTCTCTTGCCTGAAATGGAGCTCATGCACTTGATGGAACTTTTACCATAATCTTTCAGCTTCTTATCTGTAAAGTAAGGGAATACAACGCTACCTCCCCAAATTGTTCTAAGTATTCGGGTAATATGTTGATGAGTTTTATGGAAAATTCCGTAAGAAAAATCTGTTCATAACTTAGATACGAAATGTAAACGGGCACTAAATCACCTATTCTGCCTATTCAACCCATTCGTTATTACCTTTGCCCAAGCACTATAAATTCAATTTAAAGCAGGTATTTTTAAGAAATAACCTGAGGCCTTCAAGACCTCTTGTGGAAAACTAGCAACTTGTTCCCTGCTGCCATTTTTTTCCAGAGATCTTAAAACCTCCACCTGCTATTTCAGATCTGTTGATCACACGTAAACTGTGCTGCACACTATGCAGTCAGCTGGACACAGAGAAAGAGAAAAGCACATCATAAAACCAGTGTCTACCATTGAAGAAACTATACCCTGCCTGACAGAGAAGGACAGGAACTACAAATATAAAGAATACAAATCAAGAAAGACTTGCGGTCTTAAAGACTTAGTTTTAAAGATGAAGAACTGTGAGCTTTTCTTCACGCTTCCGTGTTCTCTGACTTCAAAGTGCGCTGAATAATTACAGTAAACAAGGCATAGGGCTTCAAAAAGATGTTAAAACGAATCTGTTGAATGAGATAGACTGTGTGACCGCATTCTTAAAGATTGCGGCATAATGTCTGTGATCTTTTGCACTTAGGTAACCTGATTCCTAATCTTTGAGGCCTGGCTTTCGTAATGTGTCTAATACCTATCTATTTTGCATGTACCAACTTGTACAGAGTTTTGCAAAAGATGTACTTGACTGTGTAAATTTGCAAGTCTAAAAAATATCGTTATTTAGCTTAATACAAACCCTTATTAAGACACTGTTTAATTTAAATCTGTGTTCACAAAGAACACTTCATTCACAGTATTTACAATACATGTATCTTGAGCAAGGCTTACAAGCAAAATATTCCTGATAAAGTAAAAACTCAAATTCAGGAAACCATCAAACTAAGTTGGCGAGTTGCTACTGAAACAGCCCAATACATGAAATCACTGATTTTCTGTTTCTGCAGTTGACTTTTTTTCTGCTTCTGATCTGTAACCTGACAATATTGACATCAAAATTCAAAATATTACAGCTTTTAATCCTCAGTCTCATCTTGACATTATATGCAATTTTGAGGCTACATTAGTACATTGACTATAGTAATTGGTACAATAGGCTACTGAGCAGACAGGACTTTGTGTGCTTTGCGATTATTAAGCTCAATTTGATTAGAACGACTCCCTGTTTTCACTCTTCTGATATGGGAAGTTTTGCTTGTTTTTAATCCTAAATCAACATTATGTGCACAAAAAGGAAGGTAATAATGAAAATTAGTACCCGAAGAGACTTTTGCATGGCGTTAGGAATAGTGTTAACAATCTTGCATGTGACTGACACACGGGCTCTACCTGTTAGACTCGGTCTTCTGCAACTATTTCTGCAAGGGAGTATGACCGTGTTTGATCCACAGGTGACAGCAGGATTCTCCTAACGCAACTGCGTTGGCTCAGATGATTTAGATGACCATTGGTCTGCGGTTGGCAGCCTCTGTCAGAACCTGTTGTTGACTGGAGAAAAAGCGGTAGCTGGCAGCCTGGTTTTGTCTCGCTTTTCCTCAGGTTTCGGGGAGGAGCAGCAATACCTGCCTGGCGGGGAGGCGCTGACGAGAGGCGCTCGGCTCCCCAGCAGCGCTACGCAGCAGAAACTCTTTCTAAAATGGCGCCTGGCGCGACGCACCGCCCGCCCTCGCCACGCTCGGTGTCGCGAGAGTTGCCGGGGGTGGTGCGTGTACTGTTGCCGTGGTAACGCGGGCGGGGAGGGGTCGCCTCAGCCCGCGGTGGGGGGCTGCCCTCCGGTGCCGCGCCGAGGTAGGGCCCCCCCACCCCCGGCCACTGAGGCGGTGCTCGGCCCGGGGGGGACCGAAGGTACAGTGCTGGGAGCGGCAGGGCCGGGGCAATGGCCCCGCTCCCCGCGGTGTCAGTTCTCGATCCGCGCGTACAGCGTGTTGGGGGTGGGGGGATTCACCCGTGGTTTACACCCAGCTCTTCTCAAGCCGTTCACTTCGGCAAGATGGAGACCAAGGCGGGGAGGCACCGCTCCTGTCAGCGCTGTGAGGGGTCAGGAGCGCGTTTCTAAAAGCAGCTTTTCTTTCTCTGCCCGCCTCTCCCAACCCAGGTGCGCGATACCACGCCATGGAGGAGCGTGCCAACCTCATGAACATGATGAAGCTCAGTATCAAAATCCTGATCCAGTCAGCCCTGAGCCTAGGCCGGACCCTGGACTCCGACTTCCCTCCCTTGCAGCAATTCTTCGTGGTGCTGGAGCACTGCCTGAAGCACGGACTGAAAGGTGGGCGCCCGCTCCCCGCGGCTGGTCCAGCTGCTGTGCTGAGGAGAGGCAGATAAATGAGAATGTGTGTGTCCACTCCTTCACCAGTTTGACTTCTGTATGACATTAATATTAGTCGCGTACACTGTGTGATGCTAATTGGTATTACAGGTATAACTGGGTTACCCAGAGAAGCTGTGGCTGCCCCTGGATCCCTGGCAGTGTTCAAGGCCAGGTTGGATGGGGCTTTGGGCAACCTGGGCTAGTGGAGGGTGTCCCTGCCCATGGTGAGGGATTGGAACTAGATGATCTTTTAGGTCCCTTCCAACCCAAACCATTCTGTAAACTATGTAGTTACCTTCTGATGCACCCTGTATTTTGTGCCTTCTAAACTGTCGAGGTATTTTTAATGCCCCCTTTTTGATGACGTATTAGGAGCTGGTAAGACAAAGTAAAACGTAGACTAAAATTTGTGATTCTGGAGTTGGAAGCATGTCAGTTTTTCTTACAAACTTCTCTGTATATTCCCTTTAGTGAAGAAGACTTTTATCGGACAGAACAAATCGTTTTTTGGTCCTTTGGAGCTAGTGGAAAAACTTTGCCCTGAAGCATCAGATATAGCAACTAGTGTTAAAAATCTGCCAGAGTTGAAGTAAGTTGGTTGTTGGGGACGATGCATTTCACTTTTACTACTGGGAAAAAACAATCCTTTGAGTAGTCTCTCGCCTTCCTTAATGAGATCTCGTTCCCAAAGAGAAAAATAGGGAACGTAGGAGGTAAGAGATAAGGAGGACATCTCAAAATACTCTGTATTTCTGATTCAAACAATGCTGTCACATTAAAAAACAGCATTTGGAAACTTCTATAAGCTTGCTAAAAATAACTGTAGAGTCTTCCCAGATATTTTTTTCCCTCTTCTTTCCCTCACTTTTATAGTTTTGTCTAATTTTGTGCATGTGCTAGTAGTATTTAATTTGGGTAATTCCGGATGATGAAAAGAGACTAGTTTTAATGCTAGGATGCATCAATAGTTGGGTTATGGTGGTAGTTGAAAATATGTATGTCTTTCCAAGTTAGAAAGATTTTACAATATACTTTCTGTTCACTGAAGCAATGGGATTTACTCAAATGCTTCTATGTTCTGGAGAGAACATTTTGTAAAGGGAGAACTGTGAACTGTATAAACCTAGTTAATAAACCATTTTGGTTTTACCAAAACATGCAACTTTTTATTTTAGGACTGCTGTAGGACGAGGAAGGGCTTGGCTTTATCTAGCACTCATGCAAAAGAAACTGGCAGATTATCTCAAAGTACTCTTGGACCATAAGCATCTATTAAGGTAACAGATATACAGATATATGTAGATTGTATTCATTGAACCACCGAAACCTTGCATTGCTGCAGTAAAAGCTCATTAATTGGCCAGTTTTAAGTTTTCTTGCAACCTGCTGAGGACCAAGTCATTCATTGTTTTTTGCAGTGAACCTACAGAGGAACAGTAGAGTATTTTCTGTGAGAGTTCTGCATCTTCCACCTTTGCAATAAATTAGCAAAGAGGGAGCTTGACTACAGTAATGTAGTCCTTATTTATATTATTTATATTTATATTATTTCAGTGACAGAAGTACCACTATAATTGTTACAGTGTGCAGTGATGCCTTATATTATTTCTTCTAGTGAATTTTATGAACCTGATGCGGTGATGATGGAGGAGGAAGGAGCAGTCATTGTGGGTCTGCTAGTTGGACTGAACGTTATTGATGCAAACCTTTGCTTGAAAGGAGAAGACTTGGACTCCCAGGTGAAGCT
Organism: Grus americana; assembly: GCF_028858705.1. Taxonomy (NCBI): domain Eukaryota; kingdom Metazoa; phylum Chordata; class Aves; order Gruiformes; family Gruidae; genus Grus; species Grus americana. The sequence continues at coordinate 6,214,327 of NC_072865.1, forward strand.
TAAAGCTTAAATAAGATCAGTCTGTATAAGATTCCAGTAGAATTAAGCACATGCATAAATACTTTACTGGGTCCAGAATTATTAAATGTGGTATTCAGCCAGGGTTTGCCATTGTTTTCATAAGCAGGCATCTGAATATCTTATGATAAATCAAAAATTGGGTGAACTAAGCTAATTACAAGAGAGACGCTGTTGAGATCAATCTGCTAGGGACTTAGGGGAGCTTTTGATTTGAGGGGGAATGGCAGTTTCCTTTTGGCTTTGGGGGGGGGGGGCGGCGGTGGCAGTGATGTCACATACCTCTGCTGTTTTAATGAAACAGCCCAGGAGTGTAAGGAATGTTTTGACATATTTGTGGTCTAAACAAATAAATGGTTGGCATGAATCTGTGCTTAATTTACTGTGAGCATCTTGTAATTTGAAACCATGTCCTCTTTTGGCCAATCTGTTTTGCTTTTGAATTAGATAAACTTTGACAAAATGGGTCAATAGCATTGCAGAAGTCTAAGCTGTAAATTAAAAATACATGTTACCATAATTTTATTCTTATTAACCTTTTTATTCTTTAAAAGATATTGTTGCAGAAAATGATGTTGAAATCATCCTGCCTGTTATAAAATTGTGAAAATGGCTAACTATTAATGTCTTTATAAGAACTCAAAGAATTGCTTAAATGTCATATCTCCATAAGATACTGTGTTTGTTTTTAGAAAGCATGATTTAAGTCTGGGGGGTTTTTTGGTGGGGGTTTTTTTTTTTTTTTGAGGGGGGCAGGAATGTCGTGTGGAAGCTTGTCATGTTTCCCACGTTGAATCAAAAAAAAGTACATAATTATCCATCTCTTTAAGTAGCAGTTTATGGAAATGCTGTCAAAACTAATAACTGCTAGAAACTGGGCACACTGAATATATTATTTTGATGCTTTTATGACAAACACTAGCTTCTACGTTTGCTTCACCTGGGAAGAATATAGGTATTATCTGTCTTTCTAAACTTAAACTTCAGATGTTTACCTTTTTCTGAATATAAAATAATGCCTGCTGCTATGCAGAATTACACTGTGAAGGTGTGTTAATGTCTTAAATATATTTTTCAGGTTGGAGTGATTGATTTTTCCTTGTACCTTAAGGAAACGCAGGACAGTGATGGCAAGCAGTAAGTATGGTGAATTAGTGATTCTAAATTGTTATGTTTTTTGTAGAACAAACCTGTCAAACAGTCTGTGAGAGCACACGAGTGCTAGAGATCTTAAACTCTTTTAATCATCAAAAAAAATGAATCCAAAATAGATTTTGTTAGCTAAACAAAAGTACTAACTTTCAAAGGCTGAGCTCATGGTTTTAACAATACAGTGTGGAGAGTTTGTGTCTTGAGCTGGGACCAAATTGAAAACACCCAAAAATTTAGGTTGTGTTTTAATGGGTTTTAGGAGATATGATCTACCAGGTCACCCACTACTAAAATCACTGCTTTGTTTTTAAGCACCGTTTCAGAAACGCTCTCAATTAAGTAGCTGTCTTTGCGGGACAGATCAGTTATGAAGGAAAAAAAGTACTTTTAGGTGAAATGTTAGGTGAATTCAAGACTACAACTGTTAGCAGCACTGTATCTAGAAGACCTGTAGTGAATGGAGGGGATTTTGTGTGCTTCCTGCACTTCAGAGCACTTTACTGTTTAGCTGCTGAGGAGAAGCAGCTAAACAGCTGCTTCATCTCCCTAGTGCTTCTGGTCTAGCTCAGGCACAAGTATTTTTATAAGAAGAGGAGAAAAGGTTTCAACTCAGTTTGCAAGTCTATGCTGAAAACTCTAATACAAACTAACACTTTAGAATGAAGGAGTTTCTTCTCAATCAATAAATTCTCACTTTTACAACTAGAGATGGAGGGATTACAGCTGTCCTTGACCAGAAGCATTATGTGGAAGAACTTAACCGACATCTAAGGTGGGATTTTCATCTGTTCTAATGTATAAACACTTGTCCTCTTTAGCTTTTCCAGTATGACTTTGAATGTCTCTGCTGTCCATCTTGTAGATTTTTGTCTGATATTGAAATGCCTTTTCTGATTGTTTCCCAAAATCTTAGTTTCATTTTGTAATCTTACTCTTCTGATGGCATATGTAATGTAGAAAACAAGTCTGTGTAATAATAGTTGACTTTATTGAGACTTACTGGTGATTAACAGAAGACTTTGGAGCTACCTTTTCAAGATAAAACTCTTACAGCGCATCTGGAAATTCATTCTTTAGAGGAAGAGTCTCTATTCTTCCCCCATAGGTTGCTCAGCAGGAGGAGCAGGCCTCACTTTACCCCCTTGAATGTCAAGAGGTGTTAAGACTGCAAAAGCTAAGGCCGAACAGCCCTGCCAACTGTAGGGAAATGCATGGTCCTCTCGGAGCTTGACAGGGACAATTGTCCTTTCTCTGGCTTTTTTGAAGCTCATAACAGTATTTCATTGTTAACAAATGCAAGATGGTCAAAGTATGATTGAGGATAGGAATAAATGTTGAACACTGGCACTTCTTTTATTGTTTTTATACATCTTTTTTTCCTTGCTGCAGTTGCACGGTTGCAGATCTTCAGAACAAAATAGACTGTTTAGAAAAGACCAATTCAAAACTCCAGGAAGAGGTTTGTGTCTGGTCTGTTAAATATTTCTCATAGCTGTTTTCCATCAGAGGCAAAACTCCATAAGAATATACCTTAAACCTAATATTTGAGTCAATACTAATGAAGTATGGGGGATTGGTAGGACTGGCATGAGTTGGCACATGGGGAAAGCTCTGTGGAAAGCTTCTACATTATGTTAGTTGTTAAAATGCTTTTGGGCACCTATGTTACATGGGTTTCCTTAATCAAGTTTTTTATCTTGCAATGGTGTCTCCACCCAAAAGTAATCATACCACTATAAGGAATGTGATTTGTCCCTCTTCCTTCTGCACATACACGTGTGTATGTTGTCATGTGAGTTAAACAGAACTCAGAAGGAAAAGAATCACACTTCAATTAGGCAATCTTTCCTAGCTGGAAACTGAAATAGAATCCAGCAGCATTCATGGTAATGGTTGGTTTGTTTTTTGTGGTGGTGGTTTACTGTTTATATATATTATTATATATATGAGTTCAGAGTGTATCTGTATAGTCCAATTTCCAATATTTTTTGGGGTATCTCCACTTAAAAATGCCATAAGGTTCCACCAGTGAATGTCAGCCCTGACTTGCTATATGACTTCTAGTTCATACCAGAATCAATACCACAGATCACAGATCTGTGCTGGATTTTAGCCTTTTACACTAGGATGCATTTCTTTGCACAGTTAATACTTAAAAATAATTGATGACGGTGTGAAGCAGAAGTCAAGCAAACAAGTGCTGGTGGGCTTATTAATTTAGGCTGTACGGTGTGTATGGCTGCAAAAGGGTCAGGCAGCTTCTGGGGAGAACGAAAGGGCCAAAAGGGGAAGCAAGCAGTGCACCTGCTACAAAGGCTGAGCTACTAACTTTAGAATTCCTCCAGATGTTGCATGCCTGTACAGTGATTAAATATAGATATGTTCTCTTTGTAAACAGCTTGCAGCAGCAACTGACCGAATTGGATCACTTCAGGAAGAGCAGCAGCAGTTAAAACAACAAAATGAATTAATTCGTGAACGGAGTGAAAAAAGTGTGGAGGTGGGACACCTATTTGATGATGATCCTTAAAATTAGTGATCTCTTTTGGTCAACTGTAGTTAGTGCTCTCAAAAGCACTTTGAACTGGGATGCTAAGCACAGTTTAGTGTGGTATTATGTAGATTGCTGGTTTTGTGTATAGTACGCACAGGCATTAAGTTTTGTTGTTCTCTGCTACACGCTTAAAGATGTACTTGCAGAAGGGAGGGAGCATTAAAAGTGTTAGAGTGGTTTCTTTTTATTTTTAGTCTATTCTTTGACATTTCAGCTTATTCATGTTTACCAGCTTATTTGTAAAATAGTGGGGTTTTGCTTGAAATTCCCTCAAATCCTCGAGTGCTTACTTTCAATACTTAACTTTGTGGTCTTATGTGGCTTTTTTTGGCTAATCTTTCTTACAGGTAACAAAAGAGGATACAAAAGTAGAATTGGATACTTACAAGCAATCACGCCAGGGTCTTGATGAAATGTACAGTGATGTTTGGAAGCAGTTGAAAGAAGAAAAAAAAATTAGGCTGGTAAGGAAATTAACTATAAAAAGTGAAATGAAAGATACAGAATTCTGCCTACTTTAAGGTAGCATTACAAGTACAAGATATATGCTGTGCATTTTTTGCAACTTCATAATGGATTTGCAAGCAAGGTGCTGGACACTTGTTTTTTATAGTGTCTGTAAAGAACTGGAAATTGGGGCTTTTGGATTGCTGACAATAGAAAGTCTTTCCCTGTTTAAGAAACTACCAAGATTATAGCAGAGACTAAGATAAAAACACAAAGAAAGGAAGCAAATATGGTATATGCACAACAGTCACTTCCTCAATGAACTGCTAGTTAGTGACTAGTGAAGAGGCTGCCCAGGCTTGCTGAAGCCTATGGCTCTTAAGTCAACCCAACTCCAGCTGTGAGGAGGAATAGTTAATTTGAAAGGCTGCTAAGTTATGCCCTGAGCTCTACACTTCAGGGCAAGGGCACAGATCTTCTGGCATGATCTGGAGAGCTGAAACAGTATTTTGGTCTTGCTAACTTACAGTATTACTTGAGACTTAGCTCTCTTGTAAAATCATAGCTCAGTACTATGTTGGAGTAATACATAGTTTTGGGGGGTGTGGTTATATGGATTTTGGAAATACTTATCCTTGATTTATGACTACATAGCAGTAACTAGGAAATCCCTTTGTAAGGAACTAGAGAAAGAGTTGGAGCTACAGATTGGAATGAAAACAGAAATGGAAATTGCCATGAAACTTCTGGAAAAAGATACTCATGAAAAACAGGACACCTTGGTTGCACTTCGCCAACAGTTAGAAGAAGTGAAGGCCATTAACTTGCAGATGTTTCACAAATCTCAGGTACGTACATGGGGTGAATAGAAAGAGCAGCTGTAGTGGTGATCATGACACGTTAATGATGCTCTGGGGATGCATGTGCAGTTATATACATCTGAAGTAATACTTAGATGCAACAATTTTCTGAAGAATATTTTTAAACTGTAGAAGGAATTGTTTATTTTTTTATCATGCTTCATTATTGATGACAGATTGGATAAGTCTGGAAAGAATGGGGGTTTCTTTGAGTATGCTACATAGTGTGCCAGAGGATCATCCAGCAAGTGCTGAGCCAAATGGAGACCTCTCACAGGGGAGAAGGTGGTTGCAAGGGTCCTTTGTTCTAACCACTGAATGATTAGTCTTTAAAAAATTACTTACTGCAGCCAAGAACTGTCTTCTCATTCCCATCTGTGTTGTCCTGCCTCTTACCCCACGTTTAACGCTGTTTACCATAGAAAGCAACAATAAGCCTCTCTAAACCAATAGAAAACTATAATTTATTTTTGTCTATTTTCTGCAGACTATACCCAACTGGTCAGCTGAGTGCTGTAGCCAGTGGAAAGGCAACACTGGATTTGGGGAGGGGGGAGCTCTGTGGTCAGGCTGGCCCTTGGAGCAACCAAAAAGCTCTTGGATAGTTTTAGGTATTTTGTTATACCCTCTTTAGCGTAAGACCTGGCTCTCCAGAAGAAAGATGGTTAAAGAAGTAAAATGAAAACCATTCTGCTTTCTGGGCCTGTCTCCCTTTCTCAGTCTCTTCCTTACCCTGACAGTTTTCAGAGTTTACTTTCCCCATCTTTTGTGTCATGTATATTGCAGGGGTTTGGGGATGGTTTTTGTGGTTGATTTTGTTGTTTGAGTAGGTTGTGGTGGTCTGTCTTGTTTGGGTTTTGAGGGTTTTTTTCAGTTGGACAAAAAAATATACTGAGAGGCATTTCTGCAAGAAAATGATGGGGTAGTAGTGCTCACACAAAATACACAGAGCTTGTTGCCATTAATGACATAGGACTTTAACTAGACTGCCCCTCCCATATCCCAGATCCAGAGGCGATTTCTCTCAATTTTTATGGACTCTTCCCTGATGCCTGTTCAGGCTTTACCCAGGACTTTGCCTCCGTCACAGATGCACAGAAACTTTCAAGGCAATGGCCAGTGAAACCCCCGTGTTGAGGCATGCCTTTGCTTTCAAAAGCAGTATTTGTTTGGGGGCTTTTTTTGGCTTCCTGGTTCCGTGCTCACTGGGAGCAGTTGTTACATTCAAATCATAATAGTAATATAATTGATCAGATTAAACTGACAGGATAAGAAGATAATTTCTTTCTTCAAGCTTGTTTCTGAAGAGAAGGTTTTTGGCTTGTAGCTGATCTCACAGGTCAAAATGTAGTATAGTTCAGAGGTTGAGCAGTGTCTGCTCTGGCATTATCAGCATTTTCTTTGTACGTTCCAGTTAGACCCAGGCACAGCCTGTAACAAGCTAAACATTCTTTATCTAGTGGCAGAATTCCATTACGTACTAACACTTCGTGCTTTAGAAAACTAAATTGTATTACCTGGAATATCTTTTCCCTTATTCCTACAGAACGCAGAGTGTTCGTTACAGCAGAAAACAGAAGCAATATCCTCTTTCGAAGGAAAAACAAATGAGATGATGTCCTCTATGAAACAAATGGAAGAGAGGTAGTAATTACAAGCTCAGAAAGTCACCACTGAAGTCAGTAGGAAGTTTCCAACTGAAACCTTTATAGGACGACCTGCCATACACCTCCTAGAGACACTTGGGCATACATGCAAGCATGATGTTCTTTTCCCTTTCTCCTCCTTATCACCCTCTGTGCTTGCCTGTTCTCTTTTCCCAGGCCAACATGCCCATAATTAACCCATTTGAAAACCCTAGCTCTTTCCATAGCAGGCTGTTTAAAAACATGTTGACTTTAGTTTAAGAACAGGTATGGCTCGCTTTGGGGTTTTTGCAGAAACGATTGCTTTCAAAAGTAATTTTTTTTTTTCTGCTAGCATTTTCAGTTCAAGATTTCTATAAAAATCTGTATAGTAAATCTAAAAGACCAAAATGAGAGGGTGTAGGTAAGCAGTATGTGAATTTACAACAAATGTACGTGTTCCTTGCTTTGTAGATTACAGCATGCAGAAAAGGCAAGGCAGGCTGCAGAAGAGAGGTGCAACAAGATGAAGCAAGAGCTTGCTGGCAGGCTTGACACTTGTCGGCAACAGATATCCCAGCTGGATAGCAAATGGTATTTAATCTGAACAGATTTTTTTCCTTCCCTTCTGCCATTTCTTTAAGTGCTTTCTACTATTTCTGTGCTAAGGCCTAAAGAGGGGTGGGTTTGAATTACATTGGGTTCAGCGAGTATTGACAGAAGTATGCAAGATACAGGAAAGCACAGCACCTCTGTATAGTGAACAGTTATCATGAGGATTTTGAAATGCTTTTTCCAGAAAATCCAATTTAGAGCACAGTGCCAGTAGAAATCTGGTCATTCTGACAAGCAATGGAGCTTTCAGTGGTTTTTTAACTAACTCAGGAGATAGAGGCAGTCATGCTTGTATGCTGAACATGTAAGTGACTGTCATCCAAAAGGACTGGGGGTTTTGGGAGCTGGGAGCATCCTGGTGTTCTTAGAGAATGTTAATCCTCTGAAGATTTCTAGTATCTATAGAAAATGCTTCTTTGACAGGTCAGACTTCAGGGTAGAGTGTCATTTTCAAACATGGCTGTTTAAACACAGGTAGTCAAATATGTACTTGTGGGGACTGGTGTTTTTTTCTTGTTTTTCTTTTTTTCTTCTAGCCATTCATTGCTGCTTGTTTTCTGTGATCTGAAAATGCTGCTAATACAGTTTTTGATGTCTGCTACCATAACATCCCTGTTCTTTCCTTTCCCAGAACACCACTCTAGTTTTTGCCCTCTTTTGGACAAGGTTTCTTCTTCTCATACTGTTGCTATCCTTAAGCACTATAGGATATTTTTCTGCTATAGGGTTTCTTAGAATTAATTATTTTTAAATAGCTCAACTCTGGAAAAGGAGTTAAAATCTGAAAAGGAACAGAGACAAACTTTGCAAAGAGAACTACACCAAGAGAAGGATGCCACTGCTCTGCTTAAAACAGAATTGCAACAAATGGAAGGACTGAAAAAGGTACGCACTGTGCAAATGTGCCCAGCGTTCAGGATTAAAGCTGACTTAGAATCAGTGCAATGTTTGCATCTGTAATAGAGAAATTTCTTCTATATCACTCTCCTCTGAGGGGTTTAAAAAGCTTGGCTGACATAATGTAAGTCTGCACGTGAAATGCCAAGAGAAAAGGAACTAGGAGCAATACAGGGCTTGGGCAATGAAAGCAGCTTGGCTAGAGGTGCCTGAGGAGGCTTTCTCTGCCCTGCCTCAGCTGCACAAGTGTTGGAGTCACTTGTCAGCCAGCAGCTGAGGTGGGATAGCTGGGGACAAAAAGCTCATCAGCTGTCCCGTGATGAGATACATACCCCTGCCCAGGTAGGAAAGGGCAAGTTCAGCGCTTCCAGTGACACTCTGGGGTCTTCCAACTCTGTGTAATAAAATGAGAACACGTTTTCTAGCATTTGAAACAATGGAATGCAATTTATTTTTTTAAGTGTGAACATTCTAGTTAACCTGAAGAGAATTTGATCCTGTGTATCTAGCAGTTTAGATTTTGAAGATGCAATTGTGTACCAGTATCTGTCCATGCACTTGTGTGTGGGCAATAGGACGGCTCCGTTCTACCTATGCTCAAGGATGTTTAAAGCCTGAAAAATCTTCCTTTTTCTGGTAAATACAGTTAAATGATCTCATTTGTGCAGAACCCATGGGTAGTTCACCCATGTAATCCTAAAAATCAAGCCTTGGAAACAGATAGCTTTGTAAAGGAGCTTATTCTTGTGAACCACTCGGGTAGTTTGGTAGACTGATCTAGGTTATAGGTCAAACTTGGCACACAAAGAACTTGATTTTGTGCTTGATTTGGTAGGAACTGAGAAAACTGCAAGATGAGAAGCAGCAGTTAGAGAAAGTCTGTGAGGAGCAGGAGCAAGCTCTTCAAGAAATGGGACTTCATCTCAGCCAGTAAGTTCTAGAAATTAGAAAACTAACTCTATCTCAGCCCAACCCAGCACAGCTCCTCTAAGGGACGTAACCTGGAGGATGGAGTATCAAACTAATACAAATAATTTTAAAACCCATCCAGTTATAAAAATCAGTAATTGCAAGAATTTTAGGAGGCATGGGAAACTAAACAGCCATAAAATAAAAGTGAGGGAAGATCCTTGCTATGAGTAAGATGGCCGAGATAGAAAACCATACAGTAAATGCTTCATTCTTACAGTGGAACTCTGCTTTTCCCACCTTCTGAATATACTGAAAAGGGGGCAAACCCCAAGGTGACAAAGCTTCCTGGTGATGGTGAGTGGTTTGGAGTTTTAACAAGGAGGTGACTAAAGAATTAGATTGAGGGGCTGGACAGTGGAGTGGCAGGTAAAATTGAACACAACTGAATGTAAAGTCATGCAGAAAGAATAAATTATTTTTTTCCAGATCAAAGTTGAAGATGGAAGATATTAAAGAAGTAAATAAAGCACTAAAGGTAATCTACATCTCATGGATATTTTGACTAAACATATGCATTTCATTCCATACCTTCAAATTTCACCACAGTTATCCAACTTTAGAAGACAGCTTTTGAAAAATACCAACAACGTTGGTAAACTGCCTTTTGAATCTTATTTTATAAATTTATCTACAGTAAGGTTTTCATTCCAATTTTCCAGGGTCATACTTGGCTGAAGGATGATGAAGCAACGCACTGCAAGCAATGTGAAAAGGAATTCTCTATCTCAAGAAGAAAGGTAGTGGTGTTCAGTGGATTATTTTTTTTTTCCTTTTATCACAGAAAAGAAAAATGGTGCTGTTTCCTAGTTTGCAAGGGAAGACTGACACTGCTTCAGTTCCCGATCTTGTTAGCAGGATAACTACATAGAGAAGTAATTTGGTATTTCCCATCCTAAAACCAATGTTGTTCTGCTTGGGCCCTGTCCTGGGTAGGGAGCTGTTACAGGCTTAGCTCTCTTGCGATGCGGTTCATCTCCCGTCCCTGTTGGACTGTGTAACAAGGACTGGATGCTGACAGGCCCTCCTCGGTGGCATGCAGTGGCAGGGGACTGCTGCCGGGGTCCCGTCTGTGCTTTGGGGCAGCTCTTTGTGCCTGCATGGGTGCCTGGCAGCCCAGGCACCAGATTTCCTCTGCCTAGAGCTGGGCCTGTGTGTGCTTTCCCAAAAGCCTGGGCCTGGCTGCATGGTGACCTGCACAGGCTCTGCCGAGGAGCTGTGACATGGCAGCAGGGTGGCTCCCTCCAGCCCTGGCCAGGCCTGCTGTGCCTGTGAGCTGGCGGTGAGCAAGCGGCTCCTGGTCCTGAGGTGAAGCTGGGCTGGCAGGAAGCCCACCACTTCACCTTTGGTCTCTGCACAGGGGCAAGGGCTGCTGGGGGGGCTGGGCCTGTTGGGAAGTGGAGGGTGATGTCAGTGGATTCCCAAAGCTTTTACAAGGTCTGATTTATCTTCTCATGATCCTCAGTTTTTTGGCAGCTGTGCTTATTCTAACTCTCTGTCTGTAGCATCACTGCAGAAACTGTGGGGACATCTTCTGCAACACTTGCTCCAGTAATGAACTTGCACTGCCATCATATCCTAAACCTGTCCGTGTTTGTGATACTTGTCACACATTACTCCTTCAGCGGTGTTCGTCTAATTCCTCCTAAAGCTTTTGTGACCTCAACTGGACCACTATAATATCGGAAGAGTAGCCATTATTTTTTTAATTCTGAATTCCAGGCATCCTCTGTGCAGCAGACTGTCTGGTCTCTAATATTTTCCACTGTAAGGCAGAACAGTGTAAAATAATTTGTAGGGATTATTATGCAACCTAATATTTCTCCAACTGGAATAATTAAGAAAATTATATAAACTGTAATTTCCCTTAAAGTTCTATTTGAAATTAAAATGCAAATTCACTTTTCTGATTTTTTTATAGGTATTTGTATTAAAATTTGTATATGGCATTTCTGCATTTATTTAATCCCTCTAGACATCACTGTCTTCCTGCACATCATTAACTTCAGTTCCTCTGTATCTTCACAGTAGGTGCTCCTGTGCACTTCACTGGCTAGTGTACAGTTTTGTATTTGCTCTAAGAAGAAAAGTCAATTATGAATTGTCTATAGGAAGAGCTTTATGATGAGTGTCAATGAATGTGCCTTCAGTTCACTGCAGTCAAAAACTACACCTTGTACTTGTTCTGAAAGTTGCTGTAACCACAGTAGTTACACAATAAAGCCTTTTGCAAAAACTAAAAGCCAGAGTGAAGTTCTGACTTTTAACAGCTGTCAGTTATGGATCCCAGAAGAGAATGTTCCTGTGCTGCTGTGCATGTTGAAGGCTGAAGCTAGAGCTTCTAAGGTGCTTGCAGTGCTCTCCAGGAGGTGCCAGGTAGAGCCAGTGCCCTGCAGCAGTGACTCTGTCCAGCTGTCCCCAAGGAACAGTGGGTAGTGCCTCCAGCTTGCTGTGACAGCAGCTCCAGTAGCTGCCTTCAGCAGAAGTTACCAATTGGTGTTTGGCTCTTGCTAATGATGTCATTTTCACAAGCCTGAGCAAGGCTGCCTTAGGCCAATGCAGGAGTTTTTGATAGACTCTGTGTTCATGGATGCCCAGCTCTGCATCAGGGAAAGTGAGCTTAAAAGTCACACCTGTGCCAACACTGGAGAAGCCCAGGTGAAGGCAGCCATATCCCCAACAGCACCCACACTGCTCAGCCAGTGTCACACAATGCCAGACAGCTCTGGCTGAAGCGAGCACACCATTGCATACAGGCTATTTCTTTCTGAGGCTTCACTGAAAACAGCACAAACCACAGCCAAACTCTGCCATGGGCTCTGTTTTGGCCCTTCAGTTCTCCCCCCCAGCTCTGCTGAAGCTCAGCAGGACACAAGTCTGCAGTGAGCTGGGCTGCAGCACCAACACTGCTGCAGCATGATCTACAGCTACCATCAGCTGCCAGGTTTTTAACACAGCAAGGACAACAAGGGCTGTTTTATCAAATGTCAGGATTTGAGCCTTCCTAGCTCTGCTGCAGAAGCTGACAGGGTTTCTTCACTGGAGAAAGGGACCCCAGATTTCTAACCCCTGGGGAAGAAGGCATAATTAGAAAGGGCAAATACATTTTCAAATTTCCTACAGCAAATGCATAGAAGCAGATTCCATATTACTTCAGAGGGAAGTTCCAGTGCTCAGAAGCTGTTAACTAAGCTGCTTGTAAAGCCACACCTTGAACCACAGCATCTGACAAGCTGCATTTATTGAAACATGGTTGCACTGAGCTGCAAAGGCCATTGCAGCTCCACAGAGATGCTCACAAGTACAGAACTGCCTCTTGAGCACTGGTGGCAGCTCTGCAGCACTTTGGTTCAAGTGTCACAGGCTCTGCTGTGACCAACACTCCCTCCCCCCCCCCCGGCACCCTGGGAGTAGACACAGTACTCACAGCAGACACATATTAAAGTACTACAGTCACCCAGGACACAGCAATGCTTCTGCAGGTGTAGCTACACCACAGAAGCCAAAGGTCAAGAAGGAGTAAGTTCCAGTTTTTAAAAGGAAGATTTATTTAACAAGTTTCACTTAGCGCAATACACCTAAAAAGGAAATCACAATACAATGAAAGATTAAATCAAGGCCTCAGAATTTTATACGAACACCAAGACCAAAATCCTAAAGTAGCCGTATTGCGTCTCAACATGTTTCCCCCATTAACTTAAAAAAAAAGCTTTAACGTGCCTTACAGGATATTAAAAGAAATAAACTAGAACTAACATGCCAAATGTTCACTTTGAATTTCAGACACAGCTCCTATATTGTTTCTTTACAAAAAAGCATGTCTCTTTCAACATGTATTCAAAACAGTGTCAGATGTAATATGGTATAAGAGCAACATTTAACATAATTCAAACAGCTTTAACCTAAATACGCTTACTGCTTAAATACACTCCTACAACAAAACTAACTTGAGAAACGCTCAAAATTGTTTAACAGTTATAGTCTTTACTCAACTTGGTTATTACATCCTAGATGAATGTTCATTTCGGTATGTTCAAAAATACTGAACCTGAAAGGTTTTAAAATAACAATCTTGAATTCACTTACAGTAAAGCATAAATCACAAGCTTGTATTGCAAAACTGTTAAACTTAGTTTTTTGTTTTTTTGTTTTTTAAAAAAGATGTGACCAAAAGTCAGCAATTGGTTACATTCCCCAGCCACCACTCATGTTGGACATGTTTGACATGCCGCCCATGCCGTTCACTCCCATGGACGCGCGGTTCCCGCTGCTGTAGTAACTGCTGTTCATGGCGCCCTGGCTCCCGGGGTCTGAGGGGGAAAACCGACAGCAGGTTCACAGCTGGTTCAGGCCGATTCGAAGCATCATTCCCCCAACGCCTGTCCGTGCTGGGCCACCTCGTAAACACCATCCACTGTGCCCAATACTGCAAAGTGTCAGTTTACAGCTCCAGACCCAGAATCAAGTTTATTGGTTGTTCAAAGAAAGAGCCAGCGCTGTCTTGCCCTCTGTTTGAATTCAGTGCTTTCTCTCGCGGTTCCATGGAAGCGGAGAGCACCCAGCCTCCCACACACCTTCCCATGTTTGTACTCGCATACTTAAACCAGGGTGGTCTCCAGATTCCACACCAAGACAGTACAAAGTCAGAGTAATGGAAGTCTGGAGACCGACATTTCCTACCCCCTTCAGAATCATTCCCACAGTCCCCCCTCAGCTCCATTCCCGGCTGTGAACCCATTCCCCTCCAGCTCTCCATTAGCTCTAAAATTCACAACACCCAAGTCCTCAACGCTCAGGGCTTGTGCCACCCAGTCTGTACACTGCTCTTCAACAGTGGGAAGAGCCCCTTACAGCATGCTAAGCCACTGTGTTTGCCCCACCTAAAAACCAGTGAAGAAAAGCTCTTACCATATCCACTCATGCTGCTTTGGCCACCGTATCCTCCTCCATAACCCCCACTCAACTGCTGGTTCGCTGGACCACCATAACTGGATTGGCTTCCTTTCAAGTTAAAGACAAAAACGTTAAGAACTTGCCTGTCAAACAGTCCACTCATTATCAACCAACCCACCCTTTGCCTAACTCTCAGCCCCTGTGCTCTGGCTCTAGTGCTCTCTCACCTAGGTAACTTCCTTCCCAAGTGTGTGAGGTACAAGCTCCAAGTGATGGGGTTTCTAAAGACATTCCTACAATCAAGCAGCAACAAAAATTAAGAATTACAGCAAGTGCTTGTGATTCTCAAGCCCTTGCTGTAAGAGTTTACTTTTGCAGTTTCTACGGACTATACCTAGCAGGATCAATCTGCTATTGTATTTAATATACATCCCAAGGGACTTAAGCTTGGCTTTAAGTGACCTCACACAAAGCGCTGCCTGTGAAAGCACCCAGCCCCTCAGAAGACATGCGGACTCATTAGTCATTCATTTGTGCACAGCCCTGACAGACTTATTGCTGCTCCAGACTGGTTGCACATCACAGCAGCACTACAGCAGACCTCTACTATAGCTTACTAACTACTGCTCTTCGCCTTATCACTGATCTATACTCCCACAAAGCTTTTCTGCAGTGGAAGTATCAGCACTAGACTTCAAACATTTTGTAATCAAACTACTATAAAAGCATCTACACATGCACACCCCCCCACCCTCCAAAAAGCAATCCCCAAAACCAACCACCACCTTAATCTCTAAGAAACCAGCCTAGCCAGGCAGCAAGAAGGATATCTGCTCTATAGACACAACATGGGCTTTAGACTTGTGTTGCAAACACACATTTTAGATTTTCAAACAATTCTGGAGTTTGCTACAGCTATTCAGTTTCTCCCAATTCCAAATAGGTTTTCCCTCACCACCAAGACCAGGCTTGAACAGCAGGTCACATGCTGATACATCCTCCATCACCAGACTACGTTCTGGTCTCCAAATAAAGGGAGGGGGGAGGAGAATAGAAGGACAAGCATCTCCCACTTCACTACACTCCCAGGAGCCACTCGCCCCACCACACACACCACGCTCAGCACCACAAACACATTCCCAAAAGGCTTATGTACCTGGCAATGTGCTAGTGTTCCAATCTTGGACTACCCCTTCCGATTCTTTGACTGCAGGATTAAGACAGAAGGTTGAATTTCAGTTTTTAGGCCAGGCATAGAACAAGCAGGAGCTATATAACATTAGCCAGCTTTGTTAAATATCAAGTGTTGTTTAGAAGCACAGTACACATACCCATTGCTCCCATCATTTGACTGCCATAGGCACCACCACTTCCTCCTGCTGTAGAATTCAAGAAGAGTTCTACATATCTGTGTTCTGGAAGAAGAAAGTTTGCCATGAGAGCGTTTCACACCAGACCCACACCTCACTTGCCTCACTGCAAGCAAGGATGCAATAAAACCTGCTGCAGTGCTGCATCTTCCCTAAAGTCACTTATACAGAGCAGCTGCACTTACGCATATTTGCTTTGTCTTTGGACATAGCAGCCACCGCATCCTCATGAGTAGCAAACTCCACGTCTGCCTCTCCAGTTACTCTGCCATCTGGTCCGATTTCAATGTGTACTCTTACAGGGTTCAGAGGTGAAAAGAACTACGTACAAAACAGTCACACAGATTAAAACGCACCAATGCAACAGTTCAGTTTTACAGCAAGCCGTTTTCTCTAAAGGAACACTTGCTAACTGCGGTGCAGTTCACAAGTCCAGTAATGATGACACTTAAAGCCATACACTTAAGAGAAGGAACTCACATTATAGATGTCGTTCTCCGTAGCTCTGTAAGGCAGACCTCTCATGTGGACGCAGTGGCCAGTCGTGCTCTGGAAGGTGGATCCCCCGTCGCCGTATCTGTGGTCCGACATTCCTGCAGAGAAAAGAGTCCATTCTAGGTCTTTCAGATGTATTTTAGTTTCTTTTGAGACATATTGTAAGTTTGGTTACTATTCCTATTAGAGAAATCTTACCTCTTCCAAATCTATCAGAACCAAAACCATAGCCATCATTATACCCATTGTAGTCATCATAACCTCCATAACCTATAAACAGATCGGACAACATGTTCATTTCAACTACAGAAAGATCCCAACAGACACGAACACACTGCAGACAACCAGCATTAGAACCTTCCATTTTGACATATACAAACCAGTAGTTACAAAGCAGGGAAGACATTACCAGGTCCAAGTGTTGCTGCTTCTCAGATGAGCAGCTCCCTCTTGGACTCCATATACTTACCTCCTCCATAAGCTCCACGCCTCATTCTTTCCAAGCTACTTCCTCTACCAAGACTGTTATATCCCCGCGTAAGACCAGGTCTGTCGTAAGGACCGGGTCTCTGCATTGCCAACAGCTTGCGTGGAGGGTCGTAGTGAGTGCGCACTTCTGCTCGACTACTCTTGAAGATCTCAATGTACCTAGAAGTGTTTCCACAGAAAGAAGTCAGCCTGTAATTCCTTCCACAAACACCTCATATCTTTACATTAAAACAAGCCATTTAGTCATAGCCCGGAAACTGGCAGTATATTTTACGCCAGGTTTATTTACATTATGTAGGCAATGACATACTATAAGCACTACATTACTTTCAAATCAGTGTATTTTCAAGAAATTACAATTACTGAAGGGTTTACATGCTCCTCATACTTCACAGTATCCCAGCCTTAAGGGTGGGGGAGCAGTATCGATTCCCCACCCTCCTCCCCCCAATTTAAAGTGTTAGTTAAAAAACATAGGAGGGACTGACGTCCGCTCAACTCAGCACTGTTTTGCTCATGTGGCAACATAAACAGAGGGTTAAAAACCTGGTCTCCACCAAGATTTTAACCCATCAGGATGCTACAAAAAGCTCTGCATGTGCTAGTGAACCCAGCCTATGCTTCAGTGATTCAGCGTAGGCAAAAAGTGCATGCTTCAATGAAAAATAGTCACAAGTAAAATAGAATAAAAACCCTTTGTGACAATTTCTTGAAAGCTATGCTTATTACATTGAAGATTAATACAGTAAGAAAATTTGTTACATTTCAACTTATAAAACAAGTTTAGAAAGTATCACATTTTCTTATGGTAATAAGAGTACTGTGCATGTCTTTAGCGCTAAAGGCATAATTGGTGCTATTCAAGAAGTTAAAGCCATAGTCTCTCAACTTTGTTGCTTTCAAGCTATCAGTTTTGCACTCCTCCAGTATTACCAAGTTCCCAAAGCACACTTAAGCTTAGCCCAATTTTATCTTTCATTTTGGGAAGATCCAAACAGTGTGACATACACACAATTAGCAATACCTTTACTTATCACTGAGTTAGAGACCAAAATACTGTTCCTATTCAGATGTTAACACTTTCAGAAGAGAGAATATGGATTTAATTGTTTACCATAAGAAAAGTGACATAGCCAACCAACCATCCATCCCCACCTGTGCCCTATTCTTTCCTTGTGTTTCTTTAGAGCCTTTTCAGCTATTTCCTGTGAAGCAAACTGCACGAAGGCCTCCCCCGTACTCCTCCCCTGGAAGTCCACCGGCAATGTTATCCCATTTGGCACGATTTCCAACCCTTCAACCCAAGGACAAATAACCCCAGTAGGGGGGCAATATTAACATCACAAGCCCAGTCATGAGTTTTTCTTATAGCTTTAAATACACCAGAATTTTAACACTTGTAAGCGAATGGTATGTTGATTCTAGAACACTAGAAGAAAAAGCATGTCAACAAAAAGAGATCCACATCACATACCATTCCATTTACGTTCTTAACCCACCCTGCAGAGCACAGAAACATTCTGAGCGTCAGATGACTCCTCAGACAAAGCATCTAATGCAGGGTACATTAAGAACCTCATATATTATTACAAACCTCTTCAATTCTGTGAAAGTATTTAAGATGAGTTTAAGATACTTAAATTCAAACACAGCAAGTTAAACAGCTTTATATATAACAAGTATTTTTACTAGTAGAAGTCACTCAGGTAAAATAATTAGTCTTAGGCAAACATCAAGTTTCAGCATTAATTTTTTTCTTTAGGAGTGCTTAATTAAGAAAAAAATCATGAAGTAATTTCAAATGTATTAGTTTCTGAACAGAAGAGGCACATTTTGTATACTAAGCACATTAACAGTTTTTAAAGCTTGAATCACTTAACTATGTAAGAAAAACAACTTAAAATGCATATGCTTAGGAATTGCTCTTGTTCACAACATATTACTGATTCAGAAAACAAAACAAGTTCTGAAGTTGTAAAATTGGAAATATTTCTATTGTATTTTAAAGCAAAACAGTAAGCTCAATCATATCTTGTTATAGCAAAACATTCCAGCTACTTTTAACACTCACATTTAGAAATCTACTACTTTGAAAATACTACCAAATTAAACCCTAGATAAATCAACAGATTTCATTCTTAGGCATTTATAATAGTATTCCAGTTCCTAAAACATACAACAGCTGCAAAAAAGTGAGAATGAGTCAATACATTATTTCTTCATCCATAAAAACTTTAAGGTAGACAATGTCAAGGGGCTGGGTTGTTTTTTTTTCCCTTCCTAGGAAGGGGAGTGGGGAGGGGGCAAATCTGTACTTGGGCAGAACTCAACAGGTTGGTTTTTATTCTGGAATCTTATTCAATACTAAATCTACATTTACGAGAAATCACAGGCACAATGCATGCCCTTTCCTCAGATCCTGCTCCTTGTACTGAGCCTGGCAGTGAGGGTGTTCTACATCCTTCACTGAACAGCATGAACTAGCTAAGACTGGGTGGAAATATTCTTCCAGCTGAATTGTTGACTTTTAATTTAAAAAGCAAGACACTGGTTTTCTGCTATCCTTACTTGGAACAGTATGTCCCGCTAAGTTTAAATTAGAGCAGCTTTCTAGAGTTCCCTTAATTATTTAATAAGCAAGTATTTTAAGAATTGATCCCTCACACCCAGATAACTAATGAAGATGCTTATTTACTTTTAATACCCATCAGTATACTGTCAGAAGGACTACTGGGCCATCCGTGGTGTTTTGGTTTTTTTTTTAAGCATAAACCAATAGTGCTACAGCTACTACTTTTACCCCACATACCTGAGAAAAACTGTACAATTTCTTCTTTACTACAGCCAAATGGGAGTCCTCTAAGACGTACAAAACCATCATTAGCTGTATCAGGGCTGTTGGGACCAGTATGCTTCAGAACCCAATCCATTTCCACGTTGTTTGACTTGAAAACTGCAAAAGGCACTTAGAATTAATGCATTCTGAAATACACAACAGCTTTAAAAAAACCATTTGCCTTGAAACTAGTCAACTTATGATATACAAGTCCATTTGTCCTTTCACATGCATTTTAAAGACACAGAAAAACAACCAAAAAAATCCATCAAGCACAAACACATTTAGTCAGTTACTAGACCAACTGAGTCAAACCTTCAACATATCTGTGTCCCATTGTTTCTCTGTCTTTTTTCAGCGCCAATTTCACATCCTCCTCTGATTCAAGTTCAGCAAATGCTTCTCCGCTTGGCCTGCCCTCTCTGGTGTAGATGAAACGAATACCCAAAGCCCCATTTAGAATTTTGCAGTCTGAAAATGAAATAGGGAATCCAGAATTAATTTAATTATTACAGGAACACTGTGACTTTAAAAGTTTCAGATATTCTAAAAGGAAAACCCCAACAACTATCAAGTTATATCAAGGTGACAAAACCAGCGGTTTCTTGTTATAACTTTTATAGTGAGCAATAGGCAACTACGGGACTAACTAAAATCAAATTAACATTCTTCTCCCTTCTAGTCTGAAGATTAGTAAAACATTAAGAATAAATGCAAATTAGCTATCTATTTTCAAACCTTTGCTGCCTCGAGTTCAATGTGCTGTCTACTTTTGATCATAACTTAGACTCTCATCAGCATGAAGCTAAATCATGTGGTAACAATCAGTGTAGCCATAATGAACTAAATCAGAAGCAAGTCCAATATGTTAAACTCCTGAAGCAGCTTTAAAATCTCCAGTCACTGAAGAAAGCATGTATTTATTGCCACTAGTTATTACTACAGGAGGGTAGTAATTTGGGGGAAGGACACAACACTAAACACTTAGCACAAGAGAGCCAATCAGGACAGCACCAAGAACTAAACTGATTCAGTTTAACCTGAAGCAAGAATTCTGAAGTTTTCTTTAAAACAGATGCTTATCTCTGCTGGCTGCTCCAAGAAGCTAAGACAGCTGTGGCTATCCCAGCTGTGTCTGGTTCCTGCTAGCATAAACATAGCTTTCCACACTGCATCCTAGCTGAGGCACTTGTTGCATTACAAGCTTCTCTGCCTACTGAAGTGCCCTGAACACTTTCTGCAACTGCTCACTGCAGCATGCCTACTGCCATAGTGCCCCCAGGAGGAACTCAGAACTGACAACAGAGCCCAAGCCCTCCCTCTCCCAGGCCCCTCTCCCCCCACAGTTCTGCTTACCAGAAAAAAACCTCTGCACCTCTTCCGTGGAGCAGGACCAAGGCAGACCCCTGACTTTCACCACATATCCCTCGCTGCTCTCTGTGTTGAGCATCACATTGGGGGTGAGGCTCGGCTCCGTCTCGGCTTCTGTGGTTGCTGGAGAAGACCAAAGCAGGCCCTTTGAGATGCTGCACAGCACGGCCGCCACCCGCACCCCCTCAGAGCGCCCGGCGGCCCCCTTAGCCTGTGTCCACCCACCCCCGAGCCTCCTCTACCTCGGACCGCTGCCCGCCTCACACACACAGAGCCGCTCCCGCCCGGCGCCCCCCCGGCCCGCGCCCAGCCCCGATCCCCGCACGCACACATGGTGGGGCTCCGCGGTGGTTCTAGGGCTCCGAGCCTGATCCGCTGTCCGGAGAGCGCCTAGTCCCAGTCAGGCGGCAGCGAGCGGGCGAGCCTGTGGCGAGAGCGCGCTAGGAAATGGCGGCGGGTGCTCCCGCTTCCGCTGGGCCGGGCCTTCCGCCGCACAAAGAACCCCGGCCCCAGACACCGCCCTGGTGGGCCCGACGACTTGCAGGGAACGCGTACAGCATCCGTGGCCGGCCGGAGCGCGGCGTGTGGCAGAGCGGCCGTCAATGAGCGTGGGCTGCCCGCGCCCTCACCGGCTGCCGGGAGGGGCTGCGGCGTGGCTGTGAGTAAGGCGCGGGGCGCATGCGCATAAACCCCCGGAGGGCTACTGCCCCGCCCCCGCAGGACCCACCTGCGCATGCTTCGTAGTACCACTGCGCTCCGCCGCCCCGGGACACACACCCGCAACGCAAACATTCCCCGCGCCTCTCCCGCCAGGTTGCGCATGCGTCCTCGCTAGTCTAGGTTCCTCCACCGCCCCCGCCCCCGGTGGTTTGTGCGCATGCGTCGCCTGCCTACCCCTCTGAACAAAGCCACAGCGCTGACTCCCGCGCAGAGCGCGGGGCGGGCCTGCGCGCATGCGCCTCTCAGCGCCGCTCTCCACACTGCGCATGCCCCGGGGGCCGCGGGCTGCTCCCTCCGTCCTCCCTCCGGCGCCCTGCCCGGGGGAAGGGGGGGCCGGTCCCCGCTACCGACACTCGCCGCCGCCGCCGCCCCCCTCCCCCCCGGCATGGCACGCGTTGCACGGTGAGCGAGAAGTCTAGCTGTACAAAGAGGTGTGTGGGAACTAGCACTTACCAGCTTCAAATGCTGACGCTACCCCACGTGAAACAATCTGCTCGCTTCGGTCACTGAAGCCTGGTGTGTTTGTAGGAGATGGGGAAAGAAGAGACATGGGTCACAATTATCATAAAAGAAAGGAAAATATTACTCCCTCCCATCTCCTCCAAACACACCAGACCTAGCTAGATTTCACCCTGAATCTCATTATTATAGAGGCAACAGGAAGTTACAGTAATAACTACGGTAACACAGCCTCATATTTGCACCCCTAAAGTATTTAACTACCATCTAAGAATCTTACACCCCCTTTCTGTACACTAACAAGCAGTTCATGTCTCAACTTGCCCACCCAGGGAACCCATGCCAGGAGTTAAGGAAACTCTGTCAAGCCCCAGGCATGCCAACACTGACACAGGAATTCTGGAGAAGCTGCTCAGAGCAGCATCTACTCCTTCATCCATGCGTGTTTCCTTTCCAGTCGATACCAACACTAACTGATAGCCCCAGGCTAGCCCATTTCCCTGCCTGCAAATCTACATGGCCTCATTTCTCACATACTTATGTAAAATATTTAACAGATACCAACCCGGACCGCTAACAACTACCTTCCCTCCCAAAGCTGGAGGATTTAAAAAAAAAAAAAAGAGGAAGAGAAAAATAAAGTTTATGCCTGTAAAACAAGCAAACAGGGAGAACTCGTTTATGTTAATGCAAATCGGATCAGTAAGTGGAACCGCTTTAGGGTAGCTTCCTGAACAAAACAGCTCTGCTTCATTTCACTTGCTGAACACCGTATTTAAACAGCCCTGACAGCAGCAGCTTGGCAGAAGCGGCCACGCTCCCCGGCCAGGCAGGAGCAGCCGAAGGAGCGGTCTGCAGCCCGCTGCGGCGAGGAGGGGGAAGCGCCTCCGCCTCCTCCCGGGGAGTGGTGGCGGGAGGCGGGCATCCCGCCCACCAGCTGGCGGGAGACTTAAAGTGAGCCGGAGCAGTCGGGAGCCCCGTGTGCTCCCGCTCGGCGCCGCCATGTCCACCCCTGCGAAGCGGCACTGCCACAGCCCTGCCAGCTCCCTCGACTCCAGCTTCCAGAAGCGCCTCCGGAAGATTTCCATCGAGGGCAACATAGGTGAGCGCGGCGGTGGGGGAGGGAAGCCGGGGCTCATGCCCGTGGCGGTTGGGGCCTCAGGACAGGAGCGCTCTGAGGTGGCACAGATGGCAGAGGATTCGCTTTGGGAGAGGGGCAGCCGAGGAGCCTTTTCCACCCACCTCTGCAGGAAGGCGGCGGGAACTCGAGGGAGAAGCGCAGGCAGCGTTCACCTGCTGCCACCGGGCCAGGACGCGCGGCCGGCGATCCTCAGAAATTGGCGCCATGGCCGCGGGGAGGGGGGGGGGGGGGGAGGGGAACCCCGCCACCCACAGCCACCGCCCTGCCCAGGCCGGACACGCCAGGTGCCCGTTAGAGGGAGGACATGGCGTCCTCGTTCGCGGCTAACCGCTGTGTGGGTGGGCTTTAAGCGAATTAAACGTCCCGGGCTCAGGAGAGCCTCCCCCGCCCGCTCGAGGGCCCAGGGCCGTGCCCGGGACAGCGCGAGGCGCCTCCCGCGCGCTCGGCACGTCCGCGGCGCTCCAGCCCGCAACTGCGTCACTCGCCCGCCCGCGCCAACTCGCCTCCCGCGCCGCGCATGCGCGGCAGCCTCCCTCTGCTCCGCCGGCTCCTAAACAATACCTCGATAAGCCCCGCCCCCGGCTCAGCCTGCTCCTAAAATGGAGGCGCAGCCTCCGTCGGGACCGCGGCCCCTTATCGGCTGCCCGGCCTAGGCTCGGCCTTCTGGCGCCGGAGATTAGAGCCCTTTCCTCTGAAGCTGCACCAGCACAGTGCAGGCGGCACCGCCAGCCCATCCCCAGCAGCCCAAAGCCCGCCTGGGGTCCCGTGCAGCTCTGCACCTCAAACACTGCAGCAACACTGCCTGCAGCCTCTTAAGTAACCTCACAACTGCCACTCTATCACCAAGACCAGTCTAATCTACCCCGCAGTGAACTTTTCAAATCTTTTCCAGCTGCAGGGAAGTCAACATTTGTCAGGCTACTAGAGCAACACAGCGATGAGTGGGAGATCATTCCTGAACCCATTGCCAAGTGGTGCAACATCCAGACAGCTGAAGATGAAGACCAGGTAGGTGTGCTGGCTATCAGAAGCTTGGGGAGAGAGATAGGTCACAGAAGAAACCAGTGGTTGGCCAGGGAGCCATCCCAAAATTCAGCTGTACTGAGTCTAGAGCATCCCAAGCCATCCCCACTATCACACCAGTTGGTCAGGCACTCAGAAGATTTAAGACACTACTGAATGCATATTCCACATAGCAACCCCTACTCCACAGGAATCACGTTGAAGTCTGGAACTCAGTGAACAGCCTATTCTAAAGCAGCTGTTGTCATAAAGACTACCATCAGCTGAGAAATAAATCTATTCCTATGCCTAAGCATTTTCCTAAAAAAAGAGAGTACAAGGCCAGGAATTCTTACTTGAACATACCTGAATTCTGGATTAAGAAATAAAATCCTGCAAATATGCTGGTATTAAGTTTTCTCTCTTGTCCCCTAGGAACTTTCAACATCTCAGAAGAGTGGAGGAAACCTACTTCAAATGCTGTACGATAAACCCACAAGATGGGCTTATACATTTCAGACCTATGCTTGCTTGAGCCGAGTCAGAGCACAATTAAAACCCGTCTCAGCCAAGCTACACGAAGCAGAACATCCAGTGCAGTTTTTTGAGAGATCCGTGTACAGTGACAGGTAATTACTCTCACAACACAACAGTTCAGATTAACAGCTCTCCAGGTGTCTTTACGCTCAAAGACACAGAGCTGTGAAAACACTGGACATTAAACTAGTATCTGCAACAAGCAGGTTTGATTCAACAGGTGAAAGTTGGTATCAGGTACAGAATGGATTTAAGAGTAGGCACCTATTTTTCAGTACCACAATTCTGATTCTAACGAGAAGCAGTTTAGTTCACTCTGGTCATTCCTGGCACAAGACTAATGTTTCTCATTGCAGATATGTATTCGCTTCTAACCTGTTCGAGTCTGGAAGCATTAATGAAACAGAGTGGGCTATTTATCAGGACTGGCACACATGGCTTTTGAATCAGTTTGAATCAGATATAGAACTGGATGGCATCATCTACCTAAGAACCACACCTCAGGTATGTTCACTAAAAGTGAAAATACTACAGCTCCAACTTCAGTTTCCACGAGAGGGTACAAATACCTAAGAACTACTGACATTTAACTCAAGTGGCTCAAGTTGTGGGGGTTTTTTTTATAGAAAAGTTATCCTAGATTTAACTGATTTATGTTCAGCCAAGCATTTAGAATTAATGCTCACTCGTGTCTAGCATTAGTCCTTCTGATTTAAGGACCATTTGATCTCTTTAGCTGATTTAGCCTTCAACACATGATTAACGTCCAGGCTTGTACTTTCTCAGAAATGCATGGAAAGGCTACAGATGAGGGGAAGAGAAGAGGAGCAAGGAATTGAGCTTGAGTATTTGGAAAACCTCCACTATAAACATGAAACCTGGCTTCATGAAAGGACTATGAGGTACGAACCCATTTTCTGTAGACAAGTTTCAATTTACAGGCAAGGCTCTTTCCTGTCTTATGCTGTAGTTAATTAGGGATAAAATTAAGGTTTAAATCTAGCTTCACTCAGGAACAGTTGGAAGAACTTATCTTTAGACTCACTCCAGGTTTCTTGGCACAGAGATGATTACTCTAGGTTACATACAGAGGGAAGGTCAGCTCTTGACAGGGAAGTAAAAATTGCCAGGAGATGGAACTTCATCTAATTTAAAGTCTTTGTTAAGCATTAGCTTCAACTATAAAGCTATGTAGTTTTAACTCCAACAAGAATATGAATTTTATTAACTGAAGTACACAGGAATAGGACAGAGTTGAAGTGGTGTTCGGTGGCCGATCACCTAAGTTACCTACTAAGCAGCTTCCAGATCCAGTGTAAGGAGGGCAAGGTCCCAACTACCTTTAAACTAGGATGACTACATTTCAACAAGGTTTAAATATTAATTCTACTTTCAAAATAAACAATAATCAGACAGGCTTTTGGCAGGCACTGCTATACACAAGAAACCCAGTCGGCAACTAAGTGATCTCTGCCTATTTTCCCCCCAATTTCCTTACTGACTCTTAGTAGGTTTCCCATCTAAGGCATCTCTAAATGTGAAAGCAGACCTTAGATTTTTCCCCTCCAGGAGCCTGAAATACTCTGAATGGGAAGCAAAACAATTCCAGGAAGGCACATTATCAGTAACATCTACTTTCCTAAGTTTCACATAGGATGACCCAAACACTTAGGAGACAAGAAAGCACTGCATGTTGTGGAATTTTGGGAACATCTACACTGTTTACTCATTCCAAACTTGTGAGCAAGCATTTCCTGTATTTTTCATAGGGACTCTTAAGTCTGCAAACACAAGTTACAATGTTCTTCAGCACGCTTCCTGCATTTTAGAAATGCCTTTCACACATCAGGAGAGAACTATTACTTTAAGAGAACTATACATTCAGTTGCACAACTGTTACTCCTATCTGCTCCTAACCCATAGCCAAAATGGTCTTGCTTATCTCCAAGCCATTTTAAATACCAGTCCTAAAACCTGCTAAAGAGGTCACTCCCACCAAAGGCAGCTTTAAAACTGCACCACAGTAAATGGATTAGCAGTTAACTAGAAAGGGGTGGGGAAGACAGAGGGCAAGTGATATTTTAAAAAATACTTCCTCTTATCACAATCACATTCCTGATAAGTGATTCCATAACAAAAAGTGTGAGGTAAATTAAGGTAAAAATCACAAACTATCTCCCCCCCCCCCAACTCGTACAATAAAAATAGATGTTAAAAGGCTAGATTTGTGACATACATTAAAGTTATGGTGATATAATGTTGACTGGGTTATACAAGACCAATGAAAGACAGACTTGACTTGGGCTCTATACTTAAGTCATGGGCATCAGCATTAACATCTCAGGCACATGTGGTAATCTGAGTAATGCCTTAGGATGACTTGGAAAGCAACTGAAGGGCTAGATTGTTTTATACACAGCACTTTATACCATTTTTACTAGCATTACATTCTTCCATTTAACAGAGTTGATTTTGAGAACCTTAAAGACATTCCCATTCTAGTTTTGGATGTTAATGAAGATTTTAAGAATGATAAGATTAAACAGGAGTATCTGATTGATAAGGTAAGTATTAAATATTTCCTCATACCTGCTTTTCTTCTGCAGGAATAGCTATTAAGTTATCAATTTACATTCTAAGAATTTGTGATGAAGTGCTTGTTTGGGGCTAGTACAGTCAGTCTCCTTCATAGACTTAAAGCCTCAAGGCTGTAGAAAAGGCTTTTTGCTTTCCTTGAAAAAAACCCATTCAACCCCACCTCCTTATTGTCACAATTAAAGGGAAAACAGGGTGTTTTTAAGGAGGGGCAATTGTGGGGGATGCAAGTACATAGCAAGTCTGCACTACCATCCTGTTCATTAAACAGTTCACAGAATGATGCTGTCCAATTTATGTCAGCCATGATGCCCTTAGAAAAATCCTGCAGTCAGCTTAGAGCTATTTATGCCCCCTCGCATTCTAGGCTCTTCCTGGACAGAGCACAACACATCTGACCAATGCAGAGATACCTGAACCTTGTACATAGTTCTAAACACATGAAGTGACACTTTGGAGTTGGGAGAGTCAACAAGCTGTTTGAGGCAACAAGGTGGTAATAAATAGGGCACTTGAGTCAAAACAGTGTTTGCTAATTCCAAGCAAAGGCAAGACTTAGGAAGTAAATGCTCAAAGAAATCTTTCTGCTGGAGCCATGTGCTGTGTGCCCAGTCCACAGCAAAAAAACCCACCCTTCCAATACAGTAAGGCATGGGGCTCATATCCCCAACCCTCCAAGCAGAGCTGTAATGTTACTTACTTTACTCCCTGGGACACTTTAACCTTCATTTCCCCCACTGCCCCAACCAGACTATTCTTTTAAGATGGAAAGAAATGCTTTTAACTTGCCCCACTGAGAGGTCACCAGTGTTGTCTGCAAACTCCCTTCACCACCTGCATATGAAAAGATTGGCTCTACTTTCAACTTGGGGTAGGGGGTACAGCACCACACTGAAAGTGCTATCAGATCTTTGGTGTAGTTTTCAGACAATCCCTCCCTTCCTAGGGAAGAGCTACCTAGCAAAGGGAAATTCATTTTTCTTAATTAGTAATATTCTGTAAAGTATTCCAACAGCTACATTTCATAAGTACTTGCTATTTTTTAGTAATATTATACAATTATACCTAGTACTAACTTCCAAGTCTTGGATTCACAGCCATCTGCCACACTAAAAGCATTTCAGGTCATGAATTATATGTAGAGGCAGAACAGCACTGGAGGCTGTACAGCAACAAGCCTTTTCATCCCCAGGAAAGATGAGGGAAAAGCCTAATATAGCTTTTCTTTTAATGCATCAAATATATATGCTTTTTTTCCCACAGGTCAAGTATTTCCTGACTTCTTAAGATGATGAAAATTGATTTGAACACCAAGTCCCTGAAGTTCAAGAGTTAAACTGGACAATTTACTTTAACTGAATTTACTACTTATATGGCTTATTTTAAGGCAAGATTGAAATGCAAAATATGGTTTGGGGTTGGGTTTTTTTTGCTTGTCTGACCTGTGTGGGTTTTGATAGAATTTTCTGTATAGTTAAAACAAACAAATATGGGGTGCTTTGATAATGTACTTTGTGTATATGCTCTGCTGTTTAATAAAGATTTAAAAATAATATTGACTAATAACTGACTTTAACAAGGGAGGAGTTAACCAGTTATCAACGGCTGACAGCCCAGTACACAGAGCTGGCAGGCGCTGGGGCAGGGTTGTTTTGCAATAAGTGGCATAGTTCACCATTTTAAGACGAGACTGTTATGGCGTCCAGAAACCTTTACTTTCAACTTCTGCTTTATTGAATGGCTGCTTTCACAGGATTTACGCTACTTAAGGATGGACGTTACTGCAGTCGCAAGGGTTACACCTGTAATAAACTGTAGTTTAAGTGTATCTTGTTTGTGACCCCCCCCTCCCACCGAGGAAACGAATCCCCCCCCCCCACACGGCAGGGTGGGGGGGAGCGAGGGAACCGCCGGCGCTTGCCCCGAGGCCGGACAGCAACCCCGCACCGCTCCCCCCGGAGCGCGGACCCGCCCCGAGGCCCCGCCGAGCGCCGCGGCTGCCACGACGCACGCGGCAGCGGATAGGTGGGGGGAGGGGAGGGGAGCAGCGCACGCGGCCGCGCCGCGAGGCCGCCACCCGACCGGGCCGCCACCGCCAAGGCCGCCCTCGCCCGGGGCCGCGCCGGTAGCGCGATGCGCGGCCCCCGCCGCCAGCAGGCGCCAAGGCGGGGGCTCAGCGGCGCCCCGGATCGGGCGGGACCGACCGGCCGCCCCTCCCCCACCCGCAGCGGCCTGGCCGCCCCACCCCCCCTCCGTTTCCCACTCACCGCCCCCCACCCCCTCCCCGCACTGCCGCCGGGCCTTACCCAAGCCGGGGATCTCGCCCTCGGTCTCCTCGGTGTGACAAGGGTCCATCTTGGCCGCGCCTTCCCCGCAGGGACCGGGAGAAGACAAAGCTCGGTGGGGGCGCTCGGGCGCTGCGCAAACGGAAACAAAAGCTCAGCGGCCGCCGAAGGGACGCTCCGGCGAAGGCCGATCGGGCCTTTTCGGTCGCTTTTTCCCTGCTCCCACGGGGATGAGGCGCGATGAAGCCGGCGGCCTTCCCGGGCCCGACCCGCCTGCTCGCTTCTTCTGCGCAGCGCCCCTCCGCGCCTATAAATAGCGGCCGGCCGCGCTGCGCAGCGCCTTGACGTCACGCCCCGCCCGCCCCGGCTCCTTCACCGGCCGCCAGCCAATGGCAGCGTGACAAATTAAACCAACCAGTCACGTCCGGCGGCCCCGCGCGGGGGGGGGGCTCAGGGCTGGGGGGGGGGGGGGTGAGGAGCGCGGCCGCCCCCGGGGGGGTCCCGCAACGGCCGCGATGGGCGGTTGGGGGCGGCGAACCCTCGTGCACCCCGCTACCGCCCGCGCACCAGCCCGGCGGGCCGCGTTCGACCCCCCCCCCCCCCGCTCGAGGGCCCGCCTCGGCTGTTTGTCTACCCGAACCGCAAACATGGCGGCGGCTTTGTCCCTCCCCGCCCGCCGCGTCGCGCCGATCGCTTTCCCTCCCCTCTTGCCCCCCCCAGCACCCCCGCTCACGGCGGGTTGCGGCCGCGGAGCTCCGGTAGCCAGCGGGAATCGGCGGCTCCGCGCACTGCAGCAGCGCTTGCCGCCGTCAGGTGGGCTGGGCTCCGCCTCCCGCCGCCGGGGGGGGACACACGACACGACGGGGCGCGGGCTCCCTCCCGCCAGGGAGCAGGCCGCACGCCGCTCTGCCGTGAGGGGGGGGGGGGGGCGGTCAGGCCGTGCTGCCGGCCCCGGAGGCGGCAGGGGAAGGAGCGAGGGGCCGCCGCACGGCTGGGCAGGGCGAGTCGCGGCCTGCGGGAGGCCCCTGCGCCGAGATGGCGTCCGGGCAGGCCGGGGCCTGGGCTGCGAGGAAGGCCTTCCTCGAGCTGCCCTCACACCGTTTAATGACGCTGTTTGCAAGCGGTGGCATGGAAATGTTAACAATGGGGATAGTAACCGCAGCGGCTGAAAATCTGCCAACCCTGACCTTTCCAGGTCGTGCTTTCAGAGTGACTGTTTGTTTGCTTGGGCTTAGATGCAGGCGCGTTTATTTGCTGGATGTCCGACTGGAAATCACCGAGCGCCCTGGCAGGGTGATACCAATGGCCGCTCTCCCGCAAGCCCTCTGCACCCTGCCGTCCCTGCGCCCAACCAGACCAATCCTCTCTGCAAAATAGTGTTAGAAAGAATCGTTAGCCAAAACAATTTTAGATTAAAATAGCTGTGCGGGAGCCTGTGCGATTGAAGAGATAAGTGGTGACCTTAGGAGGGTGGAGGTGTGGCATCTATTCACAGCTTTGCTTCTGAGTGGTTAGTGTAAAGCAAATCCCTTTGCTAATCCCTGTTGAAGTCTTTGCGTTTGTAACAGTGAGTTAATGATAATTTTTGTCTTCTTATAATGTATATTAATGATCATGCACTGGGGTGCGTTTACTGTGCATCATTTTATTAGTCTGATTTGTCTTTTTAGTCCTCATTACTGTATTTGAATAATGAGGGAAAATGGGTTCTCTGTTGTTTACACACCATGATCCACGTGACTTCATGACTTTGAAGTGGGCTGTACTGGCTGATGTCTTGCTATCTAATTTTCAGTGACAAATAAAGCCTGGTTTGCCCCAAATTTTCTTGATCATATGTTTATTGTAGTCAAACAGCATTCTGACATAAGTTTTCTCTTTAGAGGTCTCTTAGGAAATTAGAATCATCCTGTGTTCTCACCAGGAAGAAGTTCTGCTGCATGCATATTCTTCCAGTGTTAGAAGAAAGGTCATGTGACTCTTTTTGCAAATATGTAATGGCTATTAAGTGTAGGTAAAATACCTGCCTGCCTTGAAACTTGACACATCCAACAGGAAATTGAGTACAGCCACTTCCAGGGGAAGAATGTGACTCTGAACAGCAGAGGAAAAGACATAAATAGGTATCAGAAGAGTTATAAATAGCCAGCGTATACATGGTGTTTGAAAGATGAAAATAATTAACAATTTGAGTGGAGTTACTGTTAACACAGCAGCCCTTTTCCTGAGAGGCCATCTCTGGTACCAAAGTGCTTTTGCAAGTAAGAGTAGTCCCATTCTTGGAAAGAATGAGGGGATAAAAATCTTGCTGGAAACATCTGATGCAGGGTTTTACTGGGTTTCTTGAGCAAAGAAACAACTATGTATGTATTTTACACATGTAAACTTCCAGGTCTTGCTTTCATTATTGCATCTAGGACTCGGGCGTCATCAGTTTACCTGGCTTTTTTTGTTTTATGGTGCTAGCCTGACACCTGGACCTTCCTCTCCAGCAGACACAGCCGAACTGTAATGTGTCTGTCAGCATGTCTGTCAGCAACTCACGCTGCAGCTTCAGGTACTTGTTCTTCTCTGAAAGGGCTTTGTTCTACTTCAGAATTTCACTGTTCCTGCAAAGGGGAAAGGCACACCTGCCACCCAGCCTGCTAGGGAGAGGAGCTGCTCTCATTTTCCCACTTGCATTCCCAGAAGATAAATTTCACCTCTTTCAAGTCAGCTTGAGGAGGGCTGTAACCTAAGGCGAGCTCAGCCTGCTGGGTTTTGTAGTCCATCTGGTAGAAAATGGGCAAAGAGGTGGCCTCTTGGGTAGAAGTCTGCTGGAGAAATGATCTACCAGATAGTCACACAGCCCCTGTGCAACATCCCTAATTCCCTCAAAGTTCATGGTGAGCCGGGCAGCATGAGCACCAGTCCAACGTGCAGAGACATGCATAAAGCTGAGTAGACATGTTGTGTTAAGCTGGACGAAAGTAAAGCTCTTCCTTGAAGCTACCTGCTCAGGACATTTCTGTTTGGTGCCAGTCATAAAGCTCTATTTGTTGCTTGCTGAATTTTCTTTCCTGGGCAGGAGAATAATGGAGAAAATCTGCAGCTCTGGTTCAAGGGTTTTGTAGGCATCTAAGCATATGGAGACACTGGAAGCGATGCAGATGCTGATTTCTGAGTAGGTTTTGGAGATATTATTGCAATGCAAAAAATAATTACCAATATGGGTCAGCATTTTCCATTTCAGTGAGAACAGTGAACGGAGTTTAAATACCTGCTCTGAAGATGACAGAACTCATAATTCATCATCCTGACCCCATCGCTGTATGCTCCTTCCCTTTCTCTCTTTCCTAGCTAGATGTTATCCATTTGTTCTTCTGCCTCCATCATAAGCTTCATCCCTCGTGTCTCAGCTACGTGTGTTGCATGTTCCTCGTGTTTGCATATAAGCATGTATAATTCAGGATCTTACAGTTAATCTGCAAACCTGATTAACTCTCAACAAATACTGCTAGCAGCTGATTTACCTTATCATCTCAGGCCTGCAAACAGGGAATGCATGGAAATCTCATACTTACCAACTCTCTGTAGGCTTCTCTGTACGTGTGACCTCCAGTCAAAAGCCCTAGAATTCAATTATAACCTTTCTGTCACTACCCATGGCTTTAGAAACAGCCTCTACCTGTGGTGCTGTGACAAATACAAGCTAAACAATGCTATTAAATATGCATGATGTGTGTTCTACCATATTAGATAACATAGCCACGTTCATCATCTGCTAATGCTGCCAATTCACAGCTTTGCTAATGCAGCCTCCCTCTTGCTTCTGCTTTGAGCAATTTAAGAGGCTTTTTGGTTACATTTCACCTTTTTCCTTTTCACCTTTTTTATCTTTATTCGTTACTCTGGTGGTCTGCAGCAGAGACTGAGCAGAGCTGTGTTTCCCAGCTTTCCTAAGCTGTAGCTCACTAAGAAACCAAGCCGGTCTGGAAACCAATTGGAGAAGTTGATAGACGCTGCTTTAGTGAAAAGCAGATCCTCAAGTCCCTCCTTCTCTCTGAGGCCACTGCTGTACTGTTTGAATCTATCACCCTTCCCTTTATACCACCAGCTTATCCACAGCTTATGCTCAGCATTGTTTGTCAAAAGGAAATGGAAGAATTGCCTCTGTTCTGCTCCCTCGGTGAGCACATCCTCTCAGGGCTCAGCTGGGAGTTCACCTGTCTGATGCTTTTCTGTTCATTAGTGTAACTCAGGCCTGTTACTGTTTTGGTTTTGTAGCATTATAATTACAGCAGTTGGCAGAATACCTTTTGCTTTTTACTGATAGGGCTAGCTACCTGGCTGTGAATGCAGTTCCAGCAGTAGAAGAGGTGTCTTCTACCAGCATACTTTAGGTATCTGCATGTTTTGCCTGACTGAGCTAGGTGGGCATGAGTCAGCTCTGATCCAGAAGCCATTGGCCATGCAGTGCTGTATTGAGCTCATCGGGCTGCTCTCCGAGGAGAAGGTTTCTTCACTCAGGCAGAACATTTACAGCTCTTTGGCAGTTCAGCCTTGCACCAGCCAGGAGGGAGGTGGGCAAGTGTCCATTTGCATCCGTTGCAACAAGGCTCGTCTGCATTTCCTTATGCCCTCCCAGGAGGAGAATGAGCTGTAAAGCTGTAAATACTTTACAGTGAGGTGACTGAGTCCAGTCTTGGGAGAGTGTGCTGCGGTACCCGTATCAGGACAGCTAACGCCGTGCCTGAGCTCTTGCTGTTCTAGCCCCGTGTTCATGAAACGGAGCCTGTTTTAGCCACTCACCAACTGCAGGCTCAGGACCAGTGACCACAGCAGCTCACTGCTTTCATCTTTGCTGGCAGGATGCTCTCTGACTTCCACTCCTTGCAGGTACCGTTGCCTTAGCTGTTTGGCATCACCCAGCTTTCCTTTGTCAAGTAGTGCAATGTCAAAGCAACACAGCTGATGCACATGCTGCTGGCACAGATCCTCTTTTATTCTCTCACTCTGTGAGTCCTCCTGAGTGCTGACCCTACTTCTGCTCTTTCTAACTTTTACCTGTAGCTCTTAGACCCTGGAAATCCCTGAACACAGAGATGGGCATGGCATCGGTGAGGGCTGGAGCAGGGCACGCTCTTTCTTAAGCTACCATGGCAAATGTCTGAGTTTTCCTTTGAAGGGAGGGCATTCACAAAAGGGCACGTTAAGCCCTGTCCACCTTGTATATACTGTGGCTCTGCCCTCGCCAGGGGAAAGATGAATTCTTGGTCCTCTCTTGCAAGTGATAATTGCTGGGGGGTATAAAACTGATGAAGATGAGGCAAATTGTAACCTTAGAGTGTGGATTTTCCTGGCCTCCCTTGTCTTGACCTGAACATACAAAGTGGCAGATAGCTTTGTTTCTGCTTGGATTTTATCCCACTGTCTCACCCAGGAATGGTTTTTACTGCATAGAGCTGTGGCCTGTGGTAATATAAAGGCAGTATTTGCCTGCGGGCAAGGGCCCTGCCTGTCTGAAACACCTCATGCCTCCATCCACGGCTGCGTCTCTTCTGTGATGGCGCGGCGTTGAAGCCAAACACGGTGCTCTCAAACCACAGGTATGACATGGGTCAGCCACAGTCACACTCTTCACCCCAGCCCCCCTCAGCCTGTCCAGTGAGGGTTGCGCTCTTGCACCTACACCCTCCTACCCGCCCCCCCAAGCAAAGCACTCCTCCTTCCCCTCGCCTTGCTCTGTTCTGCATCCAGCGGATCTATGTGTCCGTATGTATACTTGGATCAAAAGGTTTCTGGGTTTTATTGCCCACAATGTTCTTCTCAGTTTTGGCATTGATTGATACGTAGTTCAAAACTACCATACTGCACGCAGGCGAGCACCAAGACGCTGTTATGTTGACAGCGAGGCCTCTGCAGACTCAGCACATAAAATGGGTCACTACCGTGGTGATTTCAGTTACACAACTCCAGTGTGCCTGCCTTTATTTTTCCTTGCCCTTGAAATCACTTGAATGTAATGTAAACAAGTAAAACTAAGACAAGGGGGTAACAAAATCGGGATGAGGAATGGTGCTGGGAAAGGAAAGCGTCCCACAGTACTGGTCTGGAGACTAGTGTACCCACAGCTCCAGCCGGCTGGTTCCCCAGAGCTCTGATCCCGGAGCTGCTGCAGAAATAAAGACCCATTGAGAAGTCTGGCTCCACATTAGCATTTGAATTCCCTTGTAGTCTGTTGTCAGATGGGCAGGAGGTGGGTGCTAGCCTCCGTCTCTCAGTACTGATATACAAAGGTGGCTTTAATAGGTCTTTATTTTTCTGAGGGAAAGAAATGCATTGCTCAAACTATGGACACTTTGTGTTTTCCTTTTTTTTTTTCTTTTTTTTTTCTTTTTTTTTTTTCCCCTTCTCTTTCCCCTCTCCTTTTCTCCTCTATTTCACCCCCTTTCCTGGATCAGGCTGAGCCATAGACAGACACGTCTGGGTATTGTTAGCCCAGTCTGACCTACTTCTTCCCCCCCCTTGGCCCCAAGTTATGGATGCTGGTGCTATGGAAACCTGGGTGACATGCCAGAGCCACAAAGCCAGGGCCACCAGCTACACCCTCCTCTCCCAGCCCCATAGGAGCTTCCCTCCCAAACACACCCCCAAAGAAAGTTAGCAGTGCTGCTTCCCTGGGAAATTCAAGGGGAATTTCTCTGTCTGGCCCACCAAGCCGTGCTCTGGAGTGACCGGGGTGCTCTTCCATGGGCTCAGGTGCACGGGTGCATTTTTTCCCTGGTCCCGGGGTACAGCATTTTGGTTCTGGGGGCCATGTGTAAACCTGCCAGTGCCTGCACACCAGACTCATATGTGCACGTATCCTGCACATGCTGTCACATGATGGGTAGGAAAGTACGCATGGGCGCCCTTGAAGTTTTCAAGATAAAAATAAGGTACAAACTTCTGCAACACGGTACAAAAGCCTACAGGAACCTGGTTAGGTTCCTGCAAACACAGAAATGGCAACACACGTGGATGGCAGTTGCTTCTTCAGGGGGACAGAGCTGTGCAGTTTCATCTTCACTTCTTTGCTCCCGAGGGAACAAGCCCCACTGGGGGACGGAGGCTTGTTTACAAGTTCAGCCCGTGCGTTTCTTGCGATAAAAAAGTTCTTGCTGGTTTTGCCAGTTTCCTTTGCTCTCTGCTGGCCTCCACCCCAGCTGGCTGCTTCGCCTGGGAGGCTGTGGCTGTATCAGAGTGGATTTGCTTCCAAATATCTCACGCCAAACCTTTTCCTCCCCATTGCTGACACTGAACTGGCAGCCATAAGGGGAAGAAGCCCGGGAATCCACAAAATGCTTGCGGGGGGCTCTTATGTCTGTTGTAAGCCGTCTCCAGGGGGTTTCAGCGAGGCTCTAAGGACTCCTCCACCCCAATAACCTTAATACCAGGGCCTGGCCCAGCACAGCCGAAACTTGAAGCGGAAGGGTTTGTGCACGAGTGCCGCCATGGCCGGGGCTCTGCCTGCAGCCGGCAGCCTGCGTGACCGCTGCTCTGGGCGCCTCTCGGGGTGCAGCCGGGATGTCCTGGGCGTCTCTCGGGGTGCACTGACCGACGCCTCTGCCGTAGGCTGCCGGTCCATGACCAGCTGTCTGCAGCCCCCGCACCCCCCCGCCGCCGGACACCCCCCGGTCCCCCCAGCCCGTCTGCCACCAGCCCGGCCAGCCCGGCGGCCGCAGCCGCGTCGCACCAGCGCCCTCTCCCGAGCGGCGGCGGGCGGAGCCCGGGGAGGAAAGCGGCAGGAGGCGGGCAGGGCCTGCGGGGGCCGGGGAAGGGCCTGCGGGACGCCCCGGCGGGCTCGGGCACAGCCTGGGGTTCCTCAGCCCCCGCAAGCTGCGGGCGCAGCAGCCCGGCCTCAGCTCCGCTGCCAGCGCAGCCGTGCCCCCTCACCCGGCGCTTCGCCGGACCAGAGGAAAATTAAATCCCCAGGCGGGGGGAGCTGAGCTGGCTCCGTGGGTCACCACCCCTCACACACCCCCCCCCCATCACGGCTCCCAGGAGGCCGGGCAGGAGCGAGTGCGGGAGGTGGGGAGGGGGCGGCGGGGACGGGGGCAGCAGCGGGGAACCTCACCTTCCCCGCAGTGGAAGCTGCGGTTCTGCCATCGGCCCTGCAGCAGTGCCAGCAGCTGGATTGCTGTTAAACTGGGCCTCCCGGGACGGCCTGCGCACCAGCTGGATGGTGACCCCGGAGCCACATAACCTTGGGGTGGCACGGGCAGACCCTGGCCCACCCAGCACACACCCCGCCAGACCAAACCTGGCTCCTCAGCATCTCTGCAGCAGATGAAGGTGGGCAGAGTAGTTTCGTACAGCACCAGTGCTACATGCCATGCGGTATTCGAATTGGGTAAATCCTGAAACCATTGACTGCATCCTTGAACCATGGTCCAGTGCAAAGTGATTTTGTTTGATGACAGTTATGAAGTAATGACAGCATCCCTGGGTGGAGGGGAGGAGCTTTCCTTCTGCTAGAGGCAACTGAAACGACCCCTCTGACCATTATTTGAAGGGGATGATGTGCTGGGCAGTTTTTCGGTGGCGGAGCTAGCAACAGCAGGCAGCTGGGGCCAGACTGTGGCTGTGCCGTGCCAGGATTTTCAATGGTCTTCTGTGCATCCAGCGGGAGAAAGCCGGCTTGCCACAGCCTCGCTGCTGAATCATTAACTTCCCTCCTCTGAGTCATTCTGCAGCCCTGTCACACGCAGAGCCCAGACTAGCAGGGCTGAGGTGGGTAGTGGCTCCGGGCTGATACGGTGGGGTTAGAAAACTGGTTGCAGGGTGAAAGGTGGAGGTTGTGTTTGCAGAACCAGCGAACACCCACTTGGACTAACCGGAGATAGCGGGGTTTTGACACAGAGCTAGCACCCGCACAGGCAGCTGGGACTGGTCCTTTTGTATTAACCCTCTGGGAGGTGACTGGTTATGCTGGTGAAAAGGTGAGGACTGAGAATTAACTTCAGGAGATGGTGAGATGTGTTAATGTAAAGGCTAAGTAAAATCTCACTGGGGGCAGGTGGCATGTCTCTTCCTCCCTGGCCTTGCTAAGGCACAGCCAGCGTTAAATGATGCTCAGCCTTTTCCACAGTGTATTACCAAAGCTGCTAGAAAAAAAGTTATTTTGTTGTTGTTTATCTTGCAGTGACACTGGGGGTTCCTGTGAAGATGGGGCCCTGCAGCACTGAAAACTTTGCAGAGGCAAGTGCTGTACAGTTATTTTTGTTTGGATTTAAGTCTTCCCCTGCAGTGTTTGCCAACTTCAACACGGCAGCATGACTCCAAGGCAGGAGAGCCTGAAAGAGAAATGGACCGGGGGCTTTGCTGGATGAGTCAATTTAAAATGCAGGGAAGGAAATGAAACAATGTGAAAAATTAATCACTTCTTCCAAAAACCCCCTACCTTTTGTTCTTAGTCTCAATATACAAACTGCTGGGAAAGGGAGGGGAGGATGGTGGGCTTTAAAATGCGGTTAGACTGGCAGCATGTTAATGCAGTTATGTTTGGCATGAAGTCCCCCCGTGATGATGGCATGGAGCAGTGCTGGTGTTTTCGGAGCTGTGTTGCTAACGTGAGCAGACCGATGGCCAAAAGCATCAGTGTTGTGAACGCTGAGCTCCTGTGAAAATCCAGCTCTTCCTGCCGCAGGGGGCCAAGCCTGGAGGGGGACCCGAGCACCCGCCAAACCATCCGGCAGGGACCACTGTTTGGTGCTGAGCAGCTCAGCCCCCAATCTGGGACCTTGGCACCTCTGAAAATCACCTTCTCCCTGCTCAGAGCTCTCTCCCCGTGGGATGTAAGGTCACAGGCTGTGTTGCACTGCACAGCAGGGAAACCAAGGCAGCTGCCTTGCACTCAAACACCCAGGTTTTTGTTCTCTGCTAGTCGCAGACCCACAAAGAGACACCCAGCACAGCAAGCTCACTGCCTTTTTATTTGTGCACGTTGTCTCTTGGCAGTATTCAGAGTTGTACATGCAGTAGAGGTTATGAATTTGGTCTGATTTACAGTATCGCCCACGGGCAATGGCTAGTAACCATTACGAGGGCACTAACAGACTTTCGCACAACATCGTGGTGGTTGCTCCTGTTTATCCCTCGCCTCTTTTGTTATGCCTCAGCCTACACTTGTTTTCAAACAAATGCCTTTCTTAGGTGTGGGCCTTGGAAAACTGGCATGAACCCATGGATAGTGCCTGGGCTGAAAGCAGAACCACAGGAGGAAGGGGAATGCATGGTGATTCCATGGAGCAGCCCCCTGGGAAGCTCAGGCTGAGATGAGTTTGCTTTTATGTGTCTGGTTTTCCTAAAATCCTCGTTTTGGAGCGTTGTTTCCGCATAAGGCATGGCAGAGCTGTCTGATATGGAGCACTTGGCACACAGAGTGCTGTGGGGAAAAAATACCTCATGAAGAGCTCAGTGGTTTGTGCCGGCACTGGGCAGTGGGGAGTGAGGTGTTAAAAACTCAGGTGAGGGTGGATTTGTTGCTGAGAGCTGTATTAGTTACAGCCAGTCTGTTATTGCGGCAGGAGGGAGCAGGACTCGAAGGCGAGGACACGGATGAGGGACAGAGGAGTGGGTCACGCTGTGAGAAGCTGCAGGAGGTTCAGCCCCATGTAGTGAGAGAGGAAGAAATGCAAGATGCCCAGCACTGATGCTGCAACGAGAATCCAGAGAACTCCGGTGCCAAAGTATATCGGGGCGAGCCTGGAGGGAGAGAGGGAGCCTGCTGAGACGGAGCATCGCCGCTCTCATCTGGGAACAGTCCCTTCCTCTCTGCAGAAGAGGGGTGGAGAGGCAGCCCCTGGCTGTCCCCTGCCCGCTGCGTGGGGTCCCGTGCCCTGGTCCTGCCTCGAGGGAGCACACAGACACACATGCAAGGGCTCGGGGCAGCTCCAGCCTTGCACCTACCCGTATCGCCGGCCCCAGCCCTGTACCCGTGCCACGTTGTGCCCTGGGGACAGCTCAGCAAGGCTGAGTCATGCAGGGACCCCGAAGCAGCCAGAAGTAGTCCCAAGCTTCCCCGAAGCACGTTATGGTCCCAAATGCAAACCCCCAGGGGTTACCACGTGCTCCAGGCTGGCAGAGCCGTTTACCTTTCCGAGGACGATGCTTTGTATCCCATAAAGTAGCAGTAGCGGGCGTAGAGATAGAGCAGACCCAAGGCTGCAGCCAGACCTGCAGTTGAAAAGACCACAGTGACCTTCTCCAAAGGCTTCTTAGAGCTACTTTGAGCCAAGCAGGTAGCCCAAAGTGGAGGAAGAGAGGCTCTGTGTCCTCTGGCTCTATCCTCCCATCAGAGACAGAGTTACTGCCTCATTTATTGTTCAGAAGGTGAGCAGAACCTGAGGACTGAGCCAGCACTCAGGGTAACAAATCCAGTGACAAACCAGGTAACGAGCTGTTCTCACCTTGATGGAAGAAGAGTCCAGCCTGCCACAGAAGTGCCAGGAAGATGGGAAAATATTCAGAGCAGTTCACCCTGGCAGGAAAGAGGAAGGTCATAAACAAGAGAAAGGCAGAAGATCTTCCTTTTTTACTTCCCCTAGCAGTTTCCAGAGGCTGGAGACTGTTGCTTTTTAGAGCGAGCGTCACCATAAAAAGCCTCCAGGCTTGCACCTTTCCCCGCAGTTTCTGTCCCGCCTTTAAGTCACAGGAATTAACACTCTGGGACACGAGAAATTTAGTAAAAGATGCCCAGGTCAGACCACGCACAGAAAGGCTCTGTGAACCACCCCCGCTGCCCCTTCCTGAGTGCTGCAGCTTACACCCTGCTGTAAAAGCCCCAAAGCTGCAATGAGGGTCTGCCCCAGCAGGCTGCAGACATGTTGAGGATGAAGTGCATCTTCAGCAGACAGGGCCAGAGCAGCTTGGGCTTCATGCAGGAGCAGGAGGGAGCACTCAGCTGTTTGGGCTGTCTGTACAGCCCTGTCCCCCCTCCAAAGGCAAAGGAGCAGGACCAAGAGATGCTGGATGAGGCTGAGTCTAGGCTGGCAAAGGAGCAGAGAAGGGAATGGCTGAGGGGATCCTGCTCCTGCTGCCCAGTTGGTTTTTTTTCAGTGCTCAGCTAAAAAAAAAAGTTGAAACTTCTCCCTCTCTGCTTCCCTTCCCACTGCAGCCCTAGCACAGGAGTCACGGCAGAGATGCCGGATTGTGGCTATCCCCATCCCAGCCCCGGCTGCGAGTTCTCTGGGAGCTTGTCTTGCGCAGCGAGTGGGGTTCACAGCAGGGCTGAAGCTACCTGAGGCTTTGACAACGCTTGGCTAAAACCAGCCTAAGACTCAGGCACCCACAACTTTGTCTTTAGCAGCCCTAAACCCTGTGTGGTTTCTATCAGCAATGGCTGGTGTGTTGAGGACTCATGAGCCAACGCAGTCTGGATGCTGACTCTTAAATCTATGAACTTAACCCCAGTGGAGGTGGGTAACTGTTGAATTACTCTGGGGGTCCCAAGAAATGAATGGCAAAGCAGAGGAGGGGCAGTGCCATTAGACTTGATGTCTGGAAAGCATATTATATGAGGAGTTTCTTACTGTGCTCGAAAGATCCTCTCAAATTCAGGTGGGCCTGAGATCTTTGGAGGAGAAATGCCAAATGCCCTCCTGGCATAGATCACCTGGAGGAAGAAGTAGGCTGCAGCAAAAGAGAGAAAAGTAGCAGTGGTCAGTCCTCTGGCTGGGTACGGTGGGGCCAGGAGACTGCCAGAGGTAAGGGCAAAAGCTCTGCGGTCTCCTCCTAACCTTGCACCCCTGCATAGCAGAGAAAGCTGGACAGAAATCCCACATACCTTTCAGACAAGGAAAAGGAATGACCTGTTGCAACAGTGAAGCAAGGAGTATGCAGTCACATAGCACCAGCAGATATCTGCTTTCTCTCTTGCATAATTAACAAATCGTCAACCATCTATAGAAATTGTTACACAGTTCAGATGCACTTTGCTACTGCCAATTTTAAGGTTCTTTCCATCTTTAATTTTTTCCCTTTCTAAAACCTGATAGGTGAGTAAGGATGGAACTGGTGCCACAGATAAGCCACCCAGACATTGAGTTAAATTGTCATGCAATGTGGAACCATGGCTGGGAGACATCCTGCATGACCCACCCCAGCCCATTCTTCCATTTTTCTGCACTGAAGTGCTCTTCGTATGCTAACGTCTACACGGACCTCAGGAACTGCTGTAAACCCATTTTTCAAAGAAA
This sequence comes from Grus americana, assembly GCF_028858705.1. Lineage (NCBI taxonomy): Eukaryota > Metazoa > Chordata > Aves > Gruiformes > Gruidae > Grus > Grus americana. The sequence goes on from NC_072865.1 coordinate 6,256,877, forward strand.
GAAATTCTACAGATTTGCAGAGGAGATCTACCAAGAAATATCTGAACTGAGGAGGTAGGTCGGTTGAGAGGAAGGGCTTCCCGGGCACTCATTTTGTTGAATACATTTCGAAACACAGACAAGATATCAGTCCACTGTCTGAAAAGCAGGGAAGTGCCAGTGCAACGGCAGAAATGAAATAGGGAAGTGAAAGGAAATCAGCGGAGGTGCAGTAGACTGACCCAGCAAGTATTCGGGTATGTGCATCCGATAGTCCCTACCTTGCTCCAGGACTCCCAGGACTGTCACGGCAGCCAGCAGATGAATCCGATCCAACATATCGACTCTTCCGGACCCTAGAAAATCTGATTTCTTGATCAGAAGTTCCTCTGGACAGCTTTAGTCCTTGTTGATGTGGCAGACAGCTGTGGTAGCTGATAGTGTAGGTTTGGTCTAACTGGACAGGGAAGATTTCTATGTGGTGCTTAAACCAAGGAGGAGTCTGGCTTGTCCATTACCATATGCACTGTGGAAATGTAAATTGGCAGAGAGAGGTTTAATGGAGTATTTCCGTTCCCACCCTCCCTTTTCCAGGAATGAGTTATGAGGAAATGGGAAAGGCAGCAGAGACAAAATATGTGAGCGATAAGAGAGGAACTGGGAGCTGAATGGAAGTACAAATCTCAACAGATATGCCCAGCAATCCACTCCCCCTGGGGCATCTGGTTTAAAACCGCTCCTAACAAAGGCTGAGGCACATCCCTCTTGCTGATGTTGCATGAGAAACCGCAGCCCTGCTTGGGTTGCTCTGCACCACTCGAGCATCAGGCCAGGCAGCGTTTCATGGTACGTACCATCGCATGCACAGGCTCTGGAGAGCATGCATTGGGCACAGAGCACAACTCACGGCCACAACACCGAGACAGCATCGAATAAAGCCCGCGAGTGAAAAACCCACTGCGACAGTAAGACAGGATGTGATAAAGTGTAAAAGGTCTAGATCTGTCTTGCACGGTGATACTTTATTTGAGGATGGGTCCTGCAGAGTGACTGTCAGACACCGAGAGGGTTTCAGAGCCAGCCCTCGTACCGGAAAGGCTGGGAACTGTGCATTTAAGGCTTCTGATCAATCCTCAGCCAAATTAACTCTCATTGTAAACACCAGAGAGAGTTCTGCACAATTCATCAGGATATAGCAAAAGGAAAATGATGTTTTCGCATGTCAGGAGAGACCCACTCAGCTAGTTCCTGTCTAACAGTGCAAAGCTGGCACGGCTGCGAGCTGCTGAGACTGCCAGCTTTGTTTCCTTCCTCTCCCTTCATTCGAAGAATCTTCCCATCAGACCAGGGAAAAAGAAAAGCAGGTAAAGACAAAGGATCAATAAACATCACTATTACAGAAAATAAGATCAGATTAAAGCAGTTTACAGAAATTGCATTGTATGCCTGATGTCCTTGACAGACATTCTAAGAAGCAGTAAGCTGGTTCTGGTTTTCTGACTCTCTATAAGGGATAAAGGCACCCAAAGAGGCTATAACAATGTCCCAGCTTAGTATTTCTCCAAATCAAACACAGACACCACTGTTTTTCAAGCACCAGCTGTAAGATTAATTCTTTCATCTCAAAATCAATAATTTTTCATTCCGGTGACTGTTTAGAAATACAAGCAACATTGTGTTTTGTTTTCTCCCATTTAGCTGTCAAAGAAATGAAGGACTTCCCTTTGCCAGCTCAGAAAGGGCAGAGGTCTCGCGGTGCTTAATGACGTTTGATTTCCCTCTGCTCCTGTTTGATTACAGCTCGCTAGCAAAGAAAATACAGAGCAAAACAACAGAACAAAAAAGATCCGAGCTTACACCTCCGTCAGATGACAGTGCAGCGTAACCTGCATCAAAAGCGTCAAATATGTGTAAGGAAACCTGGGCCAGGAGGAGCTGTAAAGGCTGCCATAGAGCACGCCTGCTCCCTAGATCATCATTAGATGCAAAATACTTCTACTATCATCTAGCATAGTCTAAATATAATAAAGGCTAGTAGAAACATGAATGAATAAACAAGCACAGATGTTTCTCCCCTCCTCCTCCATCCTCCCTAAGCATAATTTTTCAAGCTGTCTTTACCCCCTGAAGGGCACAGAGTTTTTCTTGTCCCCGTTGTCACCATCAGAACTCGTCCTATTTTCCATTCTCACTCGGTGTTTGCAAGGCATAGACACAATTACCCTCCTCCTGACATGAAATGCCTGTCCATGATGGGACTGTCCCCAGTGGACAGCCTCAGCATCCTGCAGGAAACAGCGGCCACCTGCATCCCTGTGTAGGGGATGCCATGGCAGGCTCCGGCCGGCAGACATGGTCCCCCTCGCCACCCCAGCCTCGGCCGCTTTCCTGCCGTTTGCATCCGCCTAACGACTACGCAACCGTGTGGTGACTCAGATCATGCCGTTGATCAGACAGAAAACTCTCCAGGCTGAAAGCAAAGGGAGATCGGTTTGCGGGCGGCTCAGCAAGCCCAGCTGGCTGCATGGCCACCGCATCCCAAGGCTCCGCGAAGGAGAGGGGCAGGAGGGGCAGCTGGGGTGGGGAGATGGGGACAAGGCATCACTGCTGTCATCATCTGCCTGCAATGACACTGAAATAAGCATATTGCAAAACCTCACCCTCTGAGGCTGACACGGCTGAATATCCTCCTAAGCAGAGACAAGTCCTGTGGTCCCAGGTGCACCTCTGGATGGATTTGCTGAGCGGAAGCTAGCGAAACGCTGTCCTCCTCTCCCACTCCCCGGTGTGTACTATGTTCTCCAGGTTACACCATGTGAATGTGGCCCTGCATCATGGGGCAGCTGGACCTGGCACGGTCCAAACTCCTCACACCTCCCTCTGAGTCATCACTAGAGGCATTTCTCTGTGCCTGCGGTTGCTTCTGCCACCTCTTCCTGCAGCCATTAATGCTTTCTGCCTCCTAAGTACCACTGTAGGGCTGCACTGTGAGCTGGACTGCAACACCAATCAGTATTAAAAATAATCTTGGGAAGAAAAATAATCAGCACAAAAGACTTGGAGGAGTTTTAAGCAGCTGCAGAGTTTGCAGTATCTATTACTCCCCAGGAGCAGTGGGGCAAGGAGAAGCCAGCAGCTCTGAGTCCAGCACCATTACAGGCAATAACACCCCCCTAGAAATGTGTTTCATGAGAGTACAATGGGCCAAGAGCTCTCTGTTAGTGGAAGAGGGAACGTTTTGCAGCTCAGCAACTCACCCTTCAGCTGTGAAGCATGGAGGCACCTCGTCCTTTCAATCGTATTTTAAAAATATGGAAGTATTTTTTAATCTGGTTGGCACTTGTGCTTCCTTTCCCTTCGAATTCTTTTGCAGCCACTGAACACATCCAAACCCATGGAACTGCTTGCGAGAACCATTAGCGTCTTTCTATCAGCCGCATAGACAAAAAGAGGGGGTTTCGTTCAAGAGAATTAAAAGCCACACAGAGAAAAAAGAATTTTTCTAGTTCAAAAGAATGAAAGAAAAGAGAAAGGGAGAGAAAGAAAGAGAAAGAAGAAAGCAAGCGAGCTCAGCCCCGAGCACCTCGGTCTGTTCAGCTGGCAGCTCCCTGGGGCAGGGACGTGGGGCGGCAACACGCCTTCCTGACCTCCCATGCCTGCGGAGCCTTCTGTTAACTCCGACCAGACTGAGATTTTCCTGCAGTTCTTGGATTTTGCAGCTTTAAGAGGAAGGACAGGCTAAAAACATGGCAAGAAAAGGCCAATTGACAATTTCATCCCTTACGAAGATGCAGTTGGCCACATGTGGCCCTTCCTAGGAAGTGGGGACAGCTGCAAACAATTTCTGCTTGCGGTTCACACCAGGGCTCCCAGCAAGGCACAGGCAGGCTCAGATCTCCTGAGCATTTTGAAATGCGTGCTGGGTTCTGCATTTTGCAATAACCATAAAAACTTTGCATGACAAGAATTACCAAGTCTTCCTAAAATGTGCATCTATACAGAGGATCCTCCTTTCAGTAAAATAGTAGGTGGTTGGTTTTGCCAGCAATATCCGAGCTGGCATTGTGCGAAGCATCCCTCGGAGTACAAACTCAATATATAGTGGAGATGTTCATTAGCCTGTTCATCTACATGGATTTCAGTCGGATATTCCTGAGATTTCCATATCTGCGGCATGTCAAAGAGGTCATGTAAATGTTCTCAAATGATTAGAACTTCTTATCTCATTAAAGGTGAAGGGCTTCACCTTGAAGATTAAACAGGGAAAACATTCAAAGCCATTTTCTAAAAAGCAAGATGGAAAGCCGAGTCTTTGGGAAACTACATAAATGAGTACATACACTCTTTTAGTTAGGGATGATGTGGAGAAATTTTTTTTAGAGCTTTCTTCTAAAGGAGTTTGGTGAGCTTTATCTGTACGCATATTAAATCTGACTAGAGGGCCCATCGGTATGAAAGCAATGCCAAAATTCTCCCCTTAACTCATCATCAAAAGGCACTGATACATGCAAATGAATAAAACCCATTCTTTTATAGTCAACATCTGTTAAAAATATTAAAACAGGCAAATTAAATCCCTGTCTTGTTCTGCCTTGTCTTGTGTTATTGTCACACAAGGAAACTCCTTTCCATGTGTTTTGCCAATTTTTCTACTTCCTTTTCAGTAGAAGGTCAGAAATAGCAAATAACCAAAAAAGAACAATGCCAGAAAGGCAACTGCACTTCTGGATAGCTCGAAAAAGAATTCATTTCTGGAGCGATAAGTGTCTATGGCAGGGAGGGGGAGGATTTCCCTTTGCAGAGGGACAAACAAGCCTTTCGAGCATCTTTGGCAGCTCTTATGTTAACACACACTTAGTATTATCCTATCATGATGTGGGGAAAAAAATTGCAAGGCTACAGGGCACATAGAAATACATCAAAGGCTGAAGAGTGGTCATGGAGTGCAGCTTCCCTTTTCGTAAATTACAGGGGTGAAGAAATAGAGCTATTTAGCTTTTCTATCTTGTTTGCAGCAGAAAGCTGGATGCCGGCCAGCCCTGCCTGGTTATGAGATAGAGCTGGGCTCTATCGGTGAGGGGCTGAGCGAGGGCAGCTCAGGGAAGACATTTTTTAGGGAGGAGATTGGCATTCCTGATAGGTCTCCAGAGAAAGAGAGATCCTTGGCTTGCCAGGCACGGGGGAAGAGTGGGGGGAATTTGCCTGAACTGGTGTGGTGGGTTGAGCCTGACTGGGGCCAGGTGCCCACCAGAGCCGCTCTCTCACTCCCCTCATTCACTAAACAGGGGAGAAAAGGCATAACGAAATGCTTGCAGGTTGAGATAAGGACAGGGAGAGATCACTCACTAATTATCGTCACGAGCAAAACAGACCGAACTTAGAGAGGGAATTCATCTGATTTATTACTAGGCAAAACAGAGTAGAGGAATGAGAAAATAAAATCAACTCTTAAAACACTTCCCCCCACCCCTCCCATCTTCCCGGGCTCAACTTCACTCCCGGCTTCAACCTTCCCCCCCTCAGCGGCACAGGGGGACGGGGAGTGGGGGTTACGGTCAGTTCATCTCACGGTGTTTCTGCCGCTTCTTCATCCTCAGGGGGAGGACTCCTCTCATTGTTCCCCTGCTCCAGCATGGAGTCCCTCTCACGGGGTGCAGACCTTCAGGAGCAAACTGCTCCAGCGTGGGGTCCCCCACGGGGCCACAAGTCCTGCCAGCAAACCTGCCCTGGCGTGGGCTCCCCTCTTCACGGGTCCACCGGTCCGGCCAGGAACTTGCTCCAGCGTGGGCTTCCCACGGGCCGCAGCCTCCTTCAGGTGCCTCCACCTGCTCCGGCGTGGGGTCCTCCACGGGCTGCAGGTGGAATCGCTACACCCCCTCATCCTTCCTCCATGGGCTGCAGGGGGACAGCCTGCTTCACCATGGCCTTCACCACGGGCTGTAGGGGGATCTCTGCTCCGGCGCCTGGAGCTCCTCCTCCCCCTCCATCTGCACTGACCTTGGTGTCTGCAGAGTTTCTTACATCTTCTCACTCCTCTCTCCGGCTGCAAAAGCTCTCTCTCTCTAAGTGTTTTTCTACTTCTTAAATATGTTATCAGAGAGGCGCTGATTGGCTTGGCCTTGGCCAGCGGCGGGCCCGTCTTGGAGCCGGCTGGCATTGGCTCTGTCAGACACAGGGGGAGCTTCTAGCAGCTTCTCACAGAAGCCACCCCTGTAGCCCCCCCGCTACCAAAACCCTGCCACGCAAACCCAACACATTCCACCCCTCGCCTCTGTGAATCACATATTTAAGAATTATTAAAACATATTCAACAGAAAAACTACACACACACTAATCACATCAACAAGGAAAAAGAAAAAGAATTCCCCCCACCAGAATCAAAGCAACACTATCACAACACTAAACAAGAGTAGACAATACACACAGAATCCACCTCTCGTCCCTTCACCTCTATTTCACTCTCAATCTACGTTCAGTCAATGTTTTGCTCGTTACCTCTTCCAATTACTGTCCTTATCTCGATTTTCTCGTGCCCCACGTTGGGCGCCAAAAAGACTGTGGTGGGTTGAGCCTGACTGGGGCCAGGTGCCCACCAGAGCCACTCTCTCACTCCCCTCATTCACTAAACAGGGGAGAAAAGGCATAACGAAATGCTTGCAGGTTGAGATAAGGACAGGGAGAGATCACTCACTAATTATCGGCACGAGCAAAACAGACCAAACTTAGAGAGGGAATTCATCTAATTTATTACTAGGCAAAACAGAGTAGAGGAATGAGAAAATAAAATCAACTCTTAAAACACTTCCCCCCACCCCTCCCATCTTCCCGGGCTCAACTTCACTCCCGGCTTCAACCTTCCCCCCCTCAGCGGCACAGGGGGACGGGGAGTGGGGGTTACGGTCAGTTCATCTCACGGTGTTTCTGCCGCTTCTTCATCCTCAGGGGGAGGACTCCTCTCATCGTTCCCCTGCTCCAGCATGGAGTCCCTCTCACGGGGTGCAGACCTTCAGGAGCAAACTGCTCCAGCGTGGGGTCCCCCACGGGGCCACAAGTCCTGCCAGCAAACCTGCCCTGGCGTGGGCTCCCCTCTTCACGGGTCCACCGGTCCGGCCAGGAACTTGCTCCAGCGTGGGCTTCCCACGGGCCGCAGCCTCCTTCAGGTGCCTCCACCTGCTCCGGCGTGGGGTCCTCCACGGGCTGCAGGTGGAATCGCTACACCCCCTCATCCTTCCTCCATGGGCTGCAGGGGGACAGCCTGCTTCACCATGGCCTTCACCACGGGCTGTAGGGGGATCTCTGCTCCGGCGCCTGGAGCTCCTCCTCCCCCTCCATCTGCACTGACCTTGGTGTCTGCAGAGTTTCTTACATCTTCTCACTCCTCTCTCCGGCTGCAAAAGCTCTCTCTCTCTAAGTGTTTTTCTACTTCTTAAATATGTTATCAGAGAGGCGCTGATTGGCTTGGCCTTGGCCAGCGGCGGGCCCGTCTTGGAGCCGGCTGGCATTGGCTCTGTCAGACACAGGGGGAGCTTCTAGCAGCTTCTCACAGAAGCCACCCCTGTAGCCCCCCCGCTACCAAAACCCTGCCACGCAAACCCAACACAACTGGGGAGATGTTGCCGCATAGGGTCGTGTGTGCTGAGATGGGGCAGTCAGGAGGGCAGGGTCCCTCTGCCGTTACAGTGACTTTTCACACCAAAGTCCTCTCAAAGGAGGAGTTTTCAGGGAGACGAAGGAGGTGGTTTGGGTGGAGATCTGCAGGAGGCGGAGTGTGACGTGGACAGAGATGCAGGCTGGGCTGCCCATGCTCGAGGCCGGCTCTGTAAGCGGGGACCACACTGCTGGGAAGAGACCTGTGAGCTGCAAAAAACCTCCGTGGGGACTCCCTGGTTTGGTCGGGAGCTGCATTTAACCTCAAGCCCTCATACTCGGATTTTACCAGGGCCACATGCATCCGGCCATTTGCCTCAGCCCTGAGCTTGTCTTCCTCAGGTGTCACTCATCGCGATGGGCTGGTGTGGCCATCTCTGGGCTGTGCCTGTCGCGGTCACCCTCACCGGAGCTGCTCCGCTCTCCTTGCTGGGTGCTGCAGGACTGCGCCTGGTGGGACCCACGTCCTGCTGAGCATCCTGCCCTGTGTCACCCCGTCCATCGCCCCAGGCCACAGCTGAGCTGGACGAACATGAAGGGTGAGACCACGGTCTCCAGCTATCGGCACGGGACAAGGGACAAGGCCCGTGGAGGAGCTCATGCCAGCGCAGAAGGTGCTGGGGCAGCGCAGCTGGATGCAATAGGAGACGAATGTTTCTGTAAAGCTTTGACGTCAGAGGTGTTAAAAGGTTTTGAAATATTTCTTTGGAAGGAACTAAAGGCAGATATGGGGTCATCGTTGGGTCTGTTGTTCTTTGAACTCCTCCTCTCTCGTGCCCCCAGAAGATGCCCTGAAGGGACGGGGCAGCCGGGCAGGGAATGGAGCCCGGGTAGCGGGTGGGCTGCTGCAGCAAGGGGCACACACACCACACTGCAGCTGCGAGGCTGCAAAGGCAGTGCAAGCAGTGTGAAGAGGCTGCCCGGGTCACATAAACAGCTGAGCCCAGCGGAACGCGAACAGACTCTCTCCCTTCTCCCGCCTCCGAACAGGACCGTCCCTGGCACAGGACCAGGGAGCCAGCGGCAGCCATGGGTCACGGGGGCAAGACGCGAGTCTGGGAGCGGATGGGTTTCTGGTTACTGGCTGTAACTTCTTGGAGCCTTTGTGTGTTGTATCTGGCCAAGGCCAAGCTGGCCTGCACGTACTCAGTGGTGGCAGCCATGGGGAGAGTGGGGCTGGGGACAGTCCCTGGGGAGAGGTGCCATGCGAGCGCAACTCTTCCGGCCTCACATGGAGCCCAGACGCTGCATAAGGGCTGACCAGCTCTGCTGTCCACCAGACAACTCCTACCCCTGGCAGCTCAAGTTGGGGGGGACCATTTAAAGTACCAGAAGTGGAGGCTCCTTCTGAGCCTTTCCCTGTCTGTCCCCGCTCCTGGCATGCAGACCCGGAGGTCCCACTGGGACCAGGCACCCATCCTGGCACCGCTCTTCTTCCAGCACCTTCTGAGCAACTTCAGCCTCTCCAGCTATGGGGGTGCTGGCCCGCAGAGGCAGGCAGGTAGGGGCTGTGTCATGGGAAGCCAGGACAGACAGACAGACAGGGGCTCTAAGTTAGAAAATCCTGTTCTTCCCAGAGGCCTTTGAGAAGAAGAGAGCCATCAAGAACAAGGAGCTTTTGCAAAATGTGAGAAACTGCCTCTCAGTAGTCACAAAGCGGTGAGCAATCCCACACTGGGACAAAGGAATTGTTTTAAAACCAGCTGGGATTATTTTTAGGGTGTGAAATAGTTGCATGATGCAATTGTGTAAAAGAATAGAATGACCAGAAACAGTGCTAAATACCAAACTTGCCTGTACACCCTCGTTTTTAACCACTGGGAGGCTGAAATGGCAATTGAAGTGATGTTACTTTGCAGACTATCTGTCCCCCAAAACCTGGAGGCGGGATGGATGGTGTCCGTAAGTGCTCCGACAAGAAGACGATTCATCGAGTGACACCCGGCAGTTAGTGAGCTCCTGGTCAGAGCCGTACTACCAGTACCCTGGAGCTCTGCTGGGGAAAAAGGCAGAGAGAACATGCCATAATTTGAGGATTTCTTGTAGCCCTTACACAAGAAATATTCTGCTGCTTCCAGTTTCCTGACATAATTCCACTGCCCTCTTACAGCAAGGTGCATTCAATGTTTGTTTTAAGGAAAACTTGCTTTCTTAGCAATACAAATCCCTCACAAGCCATCATGCTTTCAATACATGGTCTGCAAACCATGTAGACATGCTTCTTTTGACTTGTGCTTGTGATGGCAATAAGCAAGATGGACAGTACTGGGACGTGGATCCTGCTGCCCATTGCATCACACTTAAGGAAACCCATTTTCCAGCATCCTTCTATGCTCCACACTGCACAGGACCGGGATGCTGCCCAATAACTTTGCATGTCTCGATTGTAGCCACTTCCATTAAGAAAATGCTCGATGCCCAAGTCAGTGCTTGACACCTCCTGGCTACGCAGGCTTCTGTCTGCAGGACAGCATTCCTCCCCTACCTCTGCACGATCAGAGCAGGTTTTTATCAGGGGTCTGGCATGGCAAAGCAGAGTTGAACACAGCACGCGTGAGCTTGGTCTTTGGTATTTGAAAGCCCTGACATCGTTGCTGGTCATCGCAGTTTTACATCCCAATTTAGTCCTTTTATTTAGCACCTGCAGAGATCCCAGACAGATGCTATGCCCTGTACAGTTTCAGTGATTACATGTAACAGCTTGTGCACTTTATTCACTGTCTTGGTCTTCTCCTCCTGAATACCCCTCTTAAATTTTTGGCCGTTGCTATAGTTCTGCAAATACCAAAGAATAATTCGCCTTGCCCTTTGAGTGGACAAAAGAGCTCTGGTATCTGTGTCACAACTGAGGTTTTGGCAGCAGGAATAACAGCACTAGAAATTAAAAATAAAAGCAGTTTATACAAGAAAGGGATTTAAGGGAGCTCAGTCTCAAATTCCTGCAATTGCACAAGAGGAGCACTGGTGTCTCACAATCTGTTTAAAAGATCTTTCAGTAAGCTATGTGCCACAGAAAGAGAATTAGCAATAACCTGTGTGACTGCTCAACATTTGCTGATACAATCCAACGCTATAGAGATATTGCCTGGGCCAAGGCAGCCAAATAGGATTTTAATGCATTGACATCACCAAACCAGTAATTGCTTGCTGTTTATAACTGCCTGTCTGCCAGACTTTCTGGTGCAGGCAAGACTAGAAGTGGTAGTTATGAAGCAACCAGAGAGCTTCTGGGACTGGCTCCAGCCAACCAGGCAAGGAAAATCCCTTCTGAGCTAGCTACCTGTAGCAGGGAGGATGGGCAAGAGAACTGGGACTTCAGCTTGAAGCTCCACTTGGAAACGTGTATCTGGAGGAGAACGTGGATGCTCACCTCCGATGGCATTTATTGTATGCTAACTTTAAGGGTCAGACTCACCTTTTCTACAAAGAAATGCCAACAGACTATGCTGCAAGGAAAAGTCTTTTAATTTGTCTGATAAATAGCTGGGTGGATGTCAAGCAGACAATAAGGTCCTTAATTCAAGTTTTTGTGGGAGGTTTTGTTAGGACACTACTAGTTTCTATAATTTTTAACTTCTGTTGAAGAAGGATGTGGTTATTCGGGAATATACAATCCAGTCTGTTGGTACAGGACTTATCAGGGAGCAGTGCTTAGGTTATTACTAAAGCAAACAGAAAAATCTCCACCTATAATTTCCAAAGGTTCAATGTTTACAATAGATTAACATGGTCAACTGCTATCTGCAGAACACTTTTTTTTACTCCAGTGAAAATGCGTTCAAATTCCTCCCAAAGTCCTCCAATGATCTGCCCTTTCAGTATTAAACATTTCTTGTACCAGTGATCTTCTTAACTCTAAATATAGGGTTTCTTAACCAGATATATACATATAGATTTTTATTATGTATATTTTTATTACATACAGATTTTTATTATACATATAATTTATATATATTTATATATATACACACACACATGTGTGTATATATAAAAGAAATCTATGAAGAGCTGTAAAGCAGACCCTGGTTTAGTAATCAGTTTAAAAAAAATCAGCAAACAATTAGAAACAAGTTTCATGTTAAATTTAATTTGGGGATTTTTCTGAGTTTGCCTTAGATCTATATCTTTATACTCATAAAGGGAAGAGGATCTCTCTGATTCTCTTTTGCTGCTTTGTAAAAAGGTATCAGAAAACAACCTCTGACAAAAGCCTGTCTGGGGTTACAGAAAGCTTGCAGCTCGTATCTTGGGTAGGGGATGTCCAGCAGGAACAAAAGGAAAGACTTTTGTCACTGAGTCGACGAACAGATTAAAAATGTACCTGTTCGCAGGATAAAGTCTTAGATTAAAACATCCCAAAATAACAATGGCAGCTAATGATGTGCTGTTATAAAGTAAGTCAGCAACTGATTCCAGTTCCACATATAGATACTTGAAAAAAAAAAAATCTAATGGGGGAAACATTTAGAATAAATGAAAGAACTGACCTGGAAATGTAAAACCAAAATAGTGAGCTTGTCTGACATGCACTGGATAGTTAGAATCCACAATTTCTATGAAGGCCAAGGAGGGGGCAGCTCAGCTGCCAGCCTCTTCATCTCGGTGGGGTTAGCACACTCTGAAAGAATTCAAGCTCTTTCCTAGCCCAGTTCCTTGGTGGAAAACTAAAGCACTATATTTTTGACTCAGGAATTTGTGTTTGAGAACAGCAACATTCCCTGAGGCACAGCTGATATTTTTATTAGTCTTAATCAGATGTATCTCTTCGTTCCTCCCCATTCTTGCGAGTTTCCATTGAGCTTGGTAGCAGCTTGCCTTTATAATTTGATCTATTTCTTTCAGTTATAATACTCGCCCCATGATTAATTCAAGTATTGAGTGATAAGATCTAACTCTAAGCTATTTGACTTGAAAATGAGAGCAAAGGTTGTCATGTTTCACTTGTGTAACCCTTACCATTCCTTTCATTCTCGTGCCAAGCGGACATTTTCTGTGACTGACTCTAGACTACCTTCATTTTCCTATCAGCCCATATATCAAAAGAAGCCTCTCATCCCCCAACTTCTGTTTGATTTTTTAATAGCCATCCAGTTCTGAAATAAATCCCCACCTCCACACTCTCTGGGGTTTCTACATTAGAAAGCTTCTGCATCTTCTAACTCTGCAGAGAATACTACACTGCTTGTTGCACTTCCACACAGACTCAGTGCTGCTTTTCAATCTGTGACTCACCATTTTCCCTGGAAACATTACTAGAATAGCCATGGTTAGGGTTTTTTAACTATTTCCAGCTTTTCAGCTGGCTCCACTGAAAACTGGGGTGAATCTAAGCTCAGGACAATAAAGAACAGCAAGAACATCACATCTTTAGGGCCACACTAATCACTTTCCTTACTCCAAGCCATAAGAAAACCCAGTGGATTCCAGATTCTCACTTACATCTTCTTTGGTTGACATGCCCTTGCCTAGATCTGCTTTAAAACAGGTTCTTTGATTTCTGAAATAACACTAAGCATTGTTTCCTTTCATTCCCCCAGAATCGAACAGCAGTGACAGCAAGACCCACACTCGGTAGGTAAGCCCAGAGGACAGGCTTTACTATCCCCTTGGTTTGAGTAAGGATGGGCAGAAATGTTTGGTGTTAATACAAGGAGAAACACAGGCATCAGGTCCCTCATCTCCACTTTGTCTTGCACAAGCAGCTCCAAAGCAGAGCCGTCAGGCTGACGCCGGGGAGGGCTGCAGAGCCCTCATGGGCACTTGCCGGTGATGTGGACAGCCTTGGCTTCCCACCCAAAGGGTATTCAGATGTCTACAAAGACAGCATGGATACCACAGGCTGTGTCTCAGGTTGACCCTACACTTCAGGGAGCTCCTGGGAGCAGTTGGCTCAGGTACAATATAAACACAGATACTCTCATGAAAGAAACCTCCAGTACCTCGCCATAGTGCACAGCTTTTGCCCATTACCAGATGCTTTCAGGAAAGAGTTCAGACTGACGAGAACAAGTAAATGAAAGGAAATTCTCCTCTATAACCATTCAAATGAGGGAGGGAATGCACACAGTACCGTAACTTTATCTGGGTTTTGTCGGCCACAGCAATGCGAGGAAATGCAGCGTGTTCCCACAGAAAATTCTGGCAGACCACCAGGTTAGACCTGCCGAGGTTGCCTCCGCCGCACACAACCCCACGCAATGGGCTGGAAGCAAGGGCTAGCCGTGGTCCTCCTCTTCATCCTGCTGCCGCCATCTGTGCCGACTGCCCAGCTGTCCCCAGTTACAGCACGGCTTGGCAGCTGGTCGCTCCGGCAGTGACAAAGTCCTTAGCATGCCCTTTGTTCCTGCTGGACTTCAGAGGCTGGGCAGGCGTGGGACCACCTCCGGACCCAGCAGCTAATCCCTTCCTAGGAGATGACTGCCACAAATACAAGCAGCAGCAAATCCTATAAACCCTTCACTCCTGGCTGCTTTGCGCCTGGCAACCGGGGATGGAAATCCATTCACCATTCCCAACCAGCTAATGCTGGGCAGCCGGAGCAAGAGAGAGCCTCCAAGGTGCCTGCACTTTTGGGGGATGTTGGCAAAGGGCTGCCAGGAGCTGAGAGCCCCCAGGAGGCAGAGAAATGTTGGAGACACGTCTCATCCCCGGAAGCAGAATCGGACCCTGAGAAACACAGCGTTTGGTTATTCCCCACCTTCTTTTCTGGCACAGAATGGAGCCTTTTTCTGCAGGAAAGAAGAGGAATTTCAGAACGCTTTGCAGGGAGGGGAGGCCAGGCGATGCCAGGAAGGGTGCGAGACGGGGCCCCAAACCACACGCCCAGCGCAAGTGTTTGGTGCTGGCTTGGGAGGAGAAGCCCGGGCTGGGAGGGAGATTTTAATGCATTTTTGCCACCAGAAGGCAGTGGGGAGCTGCAGATGTGAACAGGGTGCTCAAGCAGAACCTTCCCTTGGGAGAAACAGCAGCAGGAGACTCTCCCTCTGCTGTGCCTGGTTATAGTCCTCTCGTTCAGCTCCCTTTGCTGTCCTTAGGAAAGCAGCTTACAAAGAGAGTACCATTATAATTTTCTTTGGAAAATAAATGTGCATCAGCCTTTTTTCTGAGTAATAGCTGTAGGAGACAGGAAAATAAAACCATCAGAATGGGAAGGTGGGGATGGTCTTCAGGGGCTGGGATGCAGGAGCAGCCACAGGGCAGCAAACGTGATGGCGGTGCTTTAGCTGGGAGTGTTGCAGCCCCCCCCCCCAGCACAGCAAGCGGTGTCCTGCCTGCAAAGGGAAGGATCCCAGCCTGGGATGAACGTGCCGGAGATCTTCCGGCTGCTCCTTGGGGCAGAACATCTCTGTGGCTGCACAGGTCACCATCCTGCCAGACATGGTTAGGTCAGGGAACACCCCAAATAGTGGAAGGAAATGCAGACACCATGTGTGGTTCAGGGATTTGAAACCCATCCTGGCAAGGCAGCCGGGAGGGAGCATCACTGGCCAGGCCAAGGGGAGGTGCAAGGACCAGAGCTGCCAGAGACAGCACCTTCTGCAAATTTAAGCTCTACTAAGAAATGGACATAAATTCTCAGCACAGAGTTACCTTGTCCCTCTGTCTGCTGAAACCTTCCTGGGGTGAGCACAGGCATGGACCACCCCTGGCATGGACCACTCTCTTGAGCAGGGGCTCTCCAGCACTGATGCTGTTTTTGGAGGGGGAGCTAACTGTGCGAAGTCACTCTGTTCTGCAGCTCCAATGTACGACCGAGTGTTTTTTAGGGATACACTGAGTGCACATGAAATCCTTGTTGGCCGCTTGCAGCCACCATGGCTGCAGTGCAGCGGCGCTGTGACCCTCCCTGTGGGCACACGCTCTTCCTCCCATCTCACGCATGGTGGGGAAGGAGCTGTTTCTAGGAACAGTTTTTCCCTGGGAGGGTTGTTTCTCAGAAGCAAGTCCCTCCCGCACATTGCTGACTTACAGAGCTCTTGATGGCAATTTAAGAGGTTGCCAAGCTCAGTTTTCCACCTGGGCCATCCACTAGAAGATGTTGCAAGGGCAACTGAATAGGATGTACGTCCCACCTCAGCCATTCTGAGTGATAATGGAATATTTCAGCACAAACCTACCATCATCAGCAATTACGTTGGGTGTTAGAGATTCAATTTCACAAGTCCTTCAAGCATACCGACATCTGTGCTGCTCCTAAAAAGGCCAATCCTGCTAATCCAGCTGAGATCAAACCATATGTCTTTTAGCCGATTTGCTTTCAACCAGGACAGGTGCCTGACTTCAGCCACGGCACAGCCACACGAGCATGAAGGAAGAAGCCACACGGAAGGTGGCACATGGATAATATAAAGAGAAACAGGCTCTGTGAAACCATGTGTGATATTTAAGTGAAAGCAGTACAGAAGTATAAAAAAAATAAGGCTCAAAAGCCAATGTGCAGAGTACCAACCACATCTGGGTTTCTGTCTTCCTTAAAAGAAGAGAGTGATGAGGGTTTTTTGGTCAGACACAAAGACCCACCAAAATGACCGAAATATTTGTCTCCGTAATCCAGCCTCTTCAGCTCCAGGAGCTGATGGTTGCAAGCGGGAGAGTGGTGCGTCCAGAGAGGTCAGTGAGTTAAGTGCTGCTAATTCCCCATTTACTGACTTCAGCAAGTTGGGATTAGGACGGGTGCGAGGTGGCCTTGTGCTGTTTACACGGCATGTCAGGAATGCAGCTGCTCTACCACGATTTTTGCCTGGTTTTTAAGAAGAGGATGTGGTGGGGAATGCAGTCAGCTGCTGAGGGGGAGCACTGTGCTGAGGCCAGCTCAGTTACCCCAGGGTTACCTTTGGCCCTCAATGCTTGGCTGCTTGTGCAGGGCTGGAGGCGTTCATGTCCCTGAAGCCAAGGGGTGAGCGGGGTGTGAGTGGGGGCACCCTGGCCGCGGGACCTCGCCGTGTCCTGGAGCAATCACATGTTGGTGTGGGAGGAGGTTTCCTGCCTTCCTTCCCTCCTTCATAGAGTCAGTCTAGACATTGTCCTGCCCCTCTCTCCCCTAAAAAACCCCAACATTTACCTCTTTCCTTTCTCCCTGTGATATTCTACATTTCAATTGCCATTAATTTCACCCAATCGGTCTGTCAATACTTGAGACCTTTGGAAACTTGACCACTGAGAATTGAAAATGCTTTCTGTTCTCCAAAACAAACAAGAGCTTCCTTGGCAAAACAACTGCTTCCAAACAAACAAACCAACCAACAGCAAGCCCTGAACCACTCAGCCCTGCAGCTGGCCACATGCAAAGTGGTAGTGACTCCCGGGGAGGTCGCGTGCTGCCGTACGGACACCAGCCATGGAAGAATTAGCACAGAGCCATGAGCAGCTGGGGGAGAGCAGCTTTTGTCAGTCACTATCGGGCCCCGGCTGATCTGAAACACATGAGCTAAAGCGGAAAGACTTTCTGTTTCAGCACAGCGTTCTCTCTTTTGGCCTCATTGCTATTAACGCTCACAGCCCCTCTCTGTGCCCTGGCTCTCAGTGAGCTGTGTAGAACAAGCATTTGGTCCTTTGCAAAAAGTTTTGGGTGTTGCTGACGCACTCAGCCACTAAGGTGGTGGTAGCCTGTTACTATTGCTGGCAGGCTTTAGCTGGTTGGGGGATGCTGGGTTTGCATGGAAAGGGTAATCTGCATTTTCCCCGTCAGGGGAAACTCCTGTTGCATGTGTTGCAGCCATGCTCAGATAAAAATGCCTCAAGTGTGAGACCCTCAGGAAGGACACAATTCTGGGGATATTTGGAGGCCACTCTCAAGCAAACCTGGTCTATGAAAGAACTGGTGGAAAGGGGCACAGTGGGAACCAAACGGTGCCCAGCAAACTGGTGTGATGCCTGAGGGAGCCACAAAAGCTGTGTACAACCCATGGAAACCATCCGGATTTCCCTAGCAAGCTTCCCAGACCAAACTTGCACCTCTTGTCTTGGGTAACTGAGCTTCTGGGTCACAGAAGTTTTCTGTAAAGTTCCTGTTCCCAGGGGCACTTCCTAGCTTGTGTGAATGGTATCAGGTGGATGGGTTATCTGTCCCCCGTCTCCTCCCATCCATCTGCTAGTGCTCTGCTTCTGGTTCTCTGTTGCTTTTTCCTTTTTCTACTTATTGGCCTCCTCTTATCACAATTAATTTATAACATTTCTTACATTCACGTTTTTATTAGCTTTGAAAATGTATTATTTCCTTTAGACACTTAAACCTCCCTCCCCCTGTTTTGATAATGTCAGTGTATCTTTTCCCATCCTTTTCTCAGGCATGCTCTCCAGAGATGTCATTGTAAAGAAATGTGTTTTCCATGAAAGGCATACCAGGGCACATGGACATTGCCCCGTACAGAGATATGAGCTTGTCTTCCCTCCTGCAGTTCAAAGTATGAAAAAGCAAAAGTCAGCGTTCTCCCGCTGGTCATCTGCCGTGACTGCCTGCTCTCTGTCAGTGTGGTGTCACTAATGTCCCATAACTCTGACCTGCTTCATTTTCCACTCACTTCTTGCCAGTTATCCAGAGAACGAGTTTGAAAAGATCTACTACTAATGTTTGAAATGCAAGGAGAGTGCTAGTGATGTGGCAATGCCCTGCAGGAATTAAAGAAGGAGGAATGCTTTGGAGATCGAGGTTAGAGGGAATTAAGAATGGAAAGTACCAGCCGAAAGCGCAGGAGGTTTCTCTGTCTGGTAACAGTCAGGACAAGAAAAGTTTCCAAAAATACAATTATTCAAAGCTGTGGTTCAGTTATAAACTGAGGATTGCCTCTCACCTCTGAGTTCTGCGTGTTCAGGCTCTGCCAGTCTCACCATGCTGCGTGTTTTCTGCCTTTCCAAATTTACTGCCAGAATCCAAGACCAGCATGCTCCCCAAGTGTTTATCAGTGGAATGAGGCAAATCTGTGGCAAAGCCTGAACACACCTAAATAGTTTTCTTTGACCGTGTCATGTTTGCCATGCGGTATCTGCCATACCTCTTTCTTTCATCGCCCTTGCCCTGGCACTCCGTAGTCTGGTCTAAAAATATCACCTTCTCGGCTGCCAAAGCAGTTAAATCTCTGTGCATGTTTCTTCTGTTCCCTTTATCCCTCCCTCCTTTTTTTTTTTTCTTTCTGGATTGTCTGTCTCCTTGTTTTGATTTTGTATTCCTTTTATTCAAGTTCAAACATTTCGAAAATCACAGCGTAGGATATGCTTTTAGCAGCTTCTATTTTTTTTAAACTTAACACTGTTCTGTTCCCCTTGATGACAAAGCAGCACGGGCAGGAGCAGGCTTCAGGGCTGCCTGCCTCTGCCATGATTCAGCAGGTTGTAAAAGGAAGGAATGTCTTCTTTTTTGGGAAAGGGTGGGAGAGAAAGGGGAAGCATGTGTGAGGCATGCGTGTGTATATTTGACTTCCCAGTGCTTGTCTGATTGCAGCAGTAGTATTGCGCTGTCCTGCGAGTTACGTTGGAGTTAGTAACTTGCTTCCAAAGACGGGCTTGAAAAATAGTTGGTGGAAAACTGGATTTTGCCTAGATTGGGGAGGGAGCCTGCTAAATTATACTGCTTTGTAACCCTTTGAATTATTTCTCTGTGATGTTTTCAGTTTCTTATTTAAAGTACTTGGTATCTCCTGTGCTGCCAGTTGTTTGTGGCTGTTTCTCTGCCTGTCTGCATCTTCTGTTCAGTCTCTGAGCGTAGCTCAGTCAACAGGGAAGCTTAGGAGCCAGCTTGGTGGCTTTCTGGAAAAATGTGAGCGTTTGATTCCAAACTTCAGTGTAAACAGGGATTTACTGATTTCATTTACGCTAAGCCTTATTTCTGAATGCCGGGGCCCTGCTTGCATTGTCCTAACGTGGTGGAATTTTCTCTGTGGGGAGACTTATGTTGCTGACTCATTGCATCAACTCAAAACAGATTTATGTTTACAAAAAACACCCAAAACTCTTCTTTCTTCTTGCCTCTCCTAGCAATATTGAATTTGATATTCCTACAGAATACCTCCCATCTGCTGGAACAGGCTGCAGCCCACAGACCACACAGGAACTTGCTTTAAACCGGGTAGTTCAAGTACAGCTTTCCATTTAACTGTTCTCAGCTGGAGCAGCTCAGATACAACTTAAAAGTGATATTACTGACAGGTTAACAAGAGTCTGCTTTCCTCAGCGCAAGGCCTTGTTTGTTGCCATCCCACACTGCCGTACGTACGCAGCAAGAGACACGGACTCCTGAAGTTTAATCTTGCTCTGACAGTTCCTCGCGTGGTCCCATGCAAACCAGTTACCTCCTTCGGGGTCTCCTTCCCATCGGTACAGCAGGGACAGTTATTTCTGCATTTCCCTGTGCTTCTGTACTCATTCGGATCTATGAATGTTGAGCATTTACAGTTTTCCACCTCTACAGAAATAATTATGTTAAATTTGGAAATATAGCATGGCTTAACGGTTCTGATATTACACAAGGCCTTTAAAAAAAGAGGCTGCCTGAGCAGCACTGCTGTGTTCTATATCCACTGGAGCGTGTGTCACTATCTATGCTTTTCTTAAACCCTCAGCTTGTAATTGAGCAAAAAATACTAGACATACTTAATTTTCTGAATAGGCAGGAAAACATAAAAGCCCTTTCTAAGAAGCTAAGGAATGAAAATACAGAAGGGGACTTTGTTCTTCAATACCACGGTGCTCACGCACTGGGACAGGCAGTGACCTCCTGCTCCTCCCCCCCCCCCCCCCCCCGGCATCTCCAGCTGCACAGGCAGACCCAGGGCTCCTCCGCTGCGCGGGGTGAAGCAAGCCCGGCCGCTAGGGTCTCGCCTCAGGCCCTGCAGCAGCAGCGCGGCACGGGCCCCCCTCAGCCCCTATCCGCAACCGGGCCGCTTGGGGCGCCACCGTCCCCACGGCGGGGAGAAGCATGAGGAGGCCGGGTCCTGCCTCAGCCCCCTCTCGCCGGGCGGCCCGCCGCTACTACAGCTGGCGGCGGCGGCGGCTGCGGCTGCTGCTGCCACAGCCCGCTCCCACCGGGCGATCCACCGCTGCCACGGCTGCCTCCCGCTGGGCGGCTGCCACCCGCATCGCCCTGTCAGCCACCGCAGCGACCCTGAACGGAGATCCGTTGAGTCCCCACCCGCATTTCAACGGCCTCCCTTCAACCAGCCAATCACCCAACACTTCCTGCAACCCCATCAACCAATAACAGCGCTCCACGAAGGGCAGCGCCGTTGGGGCGTGTTTTGGGGCGGGCAGGCCGTTGAGCGGCGGCACTGTCAGCCAATAGAAGTGCCAGACTGGCGGCGGGATGGGCGGACAGACGCGCTCTCCGCCAATGGGAGAGGCGGAGTGAGGTGGGCCGGGGGCGGGGTTGGCGCGCGGTAGATAGGCGGGCGGCGGCGGCGGCGGCGCTAGGCGTGCGGGCACGTGACGGAGGTGAGGGCCGCGGAGGGAGGGGAGGCTGGGGGCGGCGGCGGCGACGGCGACGGACGTGGGTGCGCGGCGCTGCGGGGGGTGAGTGCGCATTTCCCCTTCCCCTGCCCCAACTGCCACGGCCGGGGCAGCTCCGCCATCGTTGGGGTGGGGGAGCGAGGAGCGGGCCCGCCCGCGGGGCATGCCGGGGGATTGGCGGGGTAAGGTGGTGGGGCAGTCAGGGGGAGCTGGGCCTGCCGGAGGGTGTGTGACGGGCCGGGCCCGGCGGGGTGCTGCTGGGCCTTGGGTGTGGTGGGCGGCGGGGGGCCCGGGCGTGCGCCGTGGGGCGGGGACGGCGGCGAGTCCCCTGGGGGTGGGGGAGGCGGAGACCCTCCGGAGCCGGGGCGAGAGAGGCGGCCGTGCCTGGGGAGACCCTACGGCTGGGGGCGGGCATGGGGCTGCTGCAGGCGCCTGCTTGGCCCCCGTAGGCCTCTCAGAGGCCTGGCGCGGAGCGGCGGGTCTTCTGGTAAGTTCTGGGACCTCTGGGATGCGGAGCGCCTGGTGGCAGGGCCGCGGCTGGAGCGGGGCCGATGGGGTGCTTGGTTGGGTCCCCCCCACCGACGGGATGGGACGGGGATCGGCTTCTGAGGGGGGAAAGTGGGGGTCGGAAGTGGATGTGGGCTTGCGAGGTTGGCGTGTGGTTTGGGTTTTATCTGGCTTCTTGTTCTAATGTCGGTCCGTCATGCGTGGAAATAGTCTCGATCTCCCTCAAACTGCTCAGCATAAGTAGGAAGCCCTGCAGAGGTAGAAGGGGAGGTGGGTGTGGAGCACAGCCTGTGGCCTGGTTCGGGCTCTGCCAGGGGAATTAGAAGTCTCTGGAAAGGGGGAGTTCAAGGCCCAGAACTGGAGGCCCAACAGGTGGGGAAGATGTGGTAATCAAACAGCCAGGGAGGCCGAAGGTGAAGTATGGATGAAGAGACTGCAGCAGCAACGCCTGAGCATTTTGGGGGAGTTAAAATGCATGCTTTGATTTTTACCGCCTGAATATAATTTGTATTGGGTGTCTTCAAAATAATGTATAAATAAGATCTTAGGTCTCATTTTTGGCTGAGGATTGTATTGTGTGCTTTTTAAAACAAAAAACCCCACACCTTTGAATTAAAGCATGCATAGTTTACTGCTTTCTTGTTGGTACTGATTCTAAAGAGTGAACTTTCACATGCAGTTCTGTGGTTAAGAACTTTCTAGGCTGTAGAAAGAGAAATGCTGCAGATGATATGGTTGTGAAGGGAAACAGACATGTAGTAGTAATGGTAAAGGTCCAGACTTTATTATTTTTAGTGTTAACATAATTAACACTGCAGCACTCCTGCAGAGCATTGTGGAAAATTCTTTCTGGAACTTACTTAGAGTATGTTAGATGCCTGAAAACTAGTCTCTATGAATGTAATATTTTCCTAAATGCAGTATGTTTACTTAACATTGTCAAATAAATATAGCTAACACACAGGTTTTATGGGATACTTTGCCCACTGTGGTTTGGGTTGTTGCTAAAATGTTGCAAGGAAATAGTGGGACTATAATAATGTATGAGATAATACAGGTAAAATACTGGTTAAATACAGGTTAAAATATTTTACTCTAGGTTCACTCTGATGCACTTGAAATGACTTTAAAAAAACCCTTACTGTTGGTCTGGTCATATTACATAAGCTTATCCAAAACACTTAACAAAACTAGGAAAAGCTTTGAGTTAAACTTTGTGTTTGTCTTAAGTCTCAGTATTTCTAGTTTAAAAAAAAATACATTATGAAGGGAATACTTATACTAAGCTTGTGATGTTGTCTGTGAACTGTACAAGATGTAAACTGCTTCCTGGTATCAGCTGCTCCCCTAGGAAGGGAAGCCCAATGCAAAACAGTGAGAAAGCTTGCTGCTTCTGTTAGATTGCCCTCTCATTTGATGTGCTGCAGCACTTCCCCCTAAGTAAATTAATAAATCCTTTACCAAGAAGACACTGTGACTTGTACTTAGCCCTGCATTTTACTTCCTTTTCTGGCCTTTCATTTTTCTGCCTCTAGTAGTGATTGCAATGGCAGCCTATTCTTGCTGGAATCAATTCTGTAGCAGGGCAAACTTGAATTGATTTCTAGACATGGTGGTCTGAAAGATCTTGGTGCACCTCCAGATCTCCCCCTGCCTAATGCAATTTCCTTAGCAGCCCATCTGTTTTATGGTCAAAAAGCCTTGCAGTTCTGTCTCTGCCCTCCAAGGACTTCCAGTTCTGTGGGAATGATCTCTTTGCTGACAAAATGGTACATGGTGTTTTCTCCCTTACTGTATCTGCACTGTTGTACATTATTTTTAGAAACTGGCGTATTTGAAATTCTTATTAAAAGCAAGCTTTGTTGCTGTCGCCTTTCACACCTAATGTCTTGCCTGGTTTGTGCTCTGTACAACCCAAACAGAAAGCAGCTTTTTCTGTGAGGCTGTCAAGCTCTCCAGGAGAGGTTTGGCTAATCCTTTCCAGGAGACTTTCCGCAAACCTTCTGTAGCAGTGTATCGGAGCCGCCCTCTACTTTATTGGAGGGGGGGGGAGAGGGAGGGGGAACCACCCCCACACAGAGCTCCTGCCTCTGGCCTCTTGCAAGCAAGGCAGCTTTAGTTTAGCCTTGTCTGCTGCTCATTGAGTTATGATGTTAAAGACAGAATCTTCACAACGTTAGAAGTTGCCTAGCTGCAAAACTAAGCATTTAAGGGGAAAAAAATGGTGTTGTCTGCATCATACAAATTGCTGCATATATGAATATAATTTTCTTTATCCTTTTGAGGAGTGATGAGGTAATATACTGGTTGCTGAAATCATAGTGTTTGGCCACATGGTTAGTTACTCAGTTTTGCCATAGAGTGGGAATCTCCCAAATCTGCCTGAAGACAGGTCTGTCTTAGACAAGTGCGGATGACAGAACTGCACATGAAACTATGGCATTAAGCTGACTCTGCTGCCAACAGCTTAATTTCCTTTATCCTTGGCTACTTACTTTATCTCACAGTACTTTCCCTTGTCCTGCTACAATTCTTTTCGCCTTTTCCTGCTGGATTGGACTGGGGTATTGATTCAGGGTTAAAATAACACGACAGAAGGACTTCGAGCCATCTTAAACCAGCTGCTAGTTCATCATGAGGCTGTGTAAACAGTTACTGTGGCACCGCAGAGGAGCCAGGATGTGGAAGATGGAAGGATTGTGAGATGTAGAAGAAATTTCCTCTGCTCTTCAGTAGTTCTGATTTTTAAGAAACTAGTGGATTACCAAGTAGGGTAGCCAAGCCTTTACTCAGAAACAATAAAAGTCTCATTTGAGAGGGAAAATTAGTATCTATGTATCAACCTTTCTGTTCTTGTCTCCTTGCATTTTTTGTGTTGTGATGACTTTCTTTGTCTTTGTGTCTTTAAATTTTTCTTCCATAATTCTTGCTTTGTATGAAGATGCATTGTGTTTTGTGTGTGTCTTTGGTTTTTTTAACTGGTGTGCTTCCACTGTGAATACCATATTGAAACCCAGTATTTGAAACACAGGACTTTGCTAGGAAATTTTGCTCTTCCTATAGAAGTCATTCACCTGTCAGTTCAGATGCTGCTGAAATAGAAAACACTGATGCTCTTCCAAATTGCTGAGGTGTAATTCATAGTAAGTGACTTATTTTTAATAAGACCCATTTCATCTGCCTGTTAATATTTCTTAAAAAAAAAAAAAAAGTTTAGTAAACCAGATAGCCAGTAGCAATTCAAATGTAGTTATATATTCTGAAATATGCGGTGTTAAGAACTGGGTTGATGAACCACTCAAATAGATTAGTAACCAAGGAGATGATTAAACTGGTTTTGCAGGCTCTGTTTGACCTGACAGGGAAGTTACTTTCCAAATAGTATGTTCTGGAAGTATGATAGCAAAGGACTTAAACATCCTTTGCGTACATCCTTTCACAGCCCTTCCCCAGGACATGTATGTTAGAGTGGTGACAACTGTCTGCTCTGTGGGTCAGGTGTTTCCAGTGTCATGCCAATAATTAAGAACTTCCCCTTTATGCCCAGTGAAAGGGGAATTGTAAAGAAAAATAAATCTCTGAAATCGCATGACTTCCAAGGAAGCCTTTAAATCTGAAGGTAGCAATCATTTAGCCCTACATTTTAAGAGTGCTACTTCTATCCTGATCCTCTCTCTGAATTTCAATCCAATTTTGTTTAGTTTTTGCTTTGTAAAAAGTCAAGTCTGTGTAGTGTGGCTGTTCCAGGTGTCTGTTCTCAGTACTCTGCTATAGCTCCCATAAATGCCAGGGGAAAATGCTTCAGTCTTTTGACAATCAGGAGTTGTTGAACAGGGCTTAAATGTCACCTGCTTTTTCTAGTGTAGAAGCTGACTGTGGATGGACACACAGACATAGAACAAATGATTTGTTAGCCCTGGCAGTCTCGAACTATCTCCCTAGTTAGTGCTCTGGTATTATACGGCAGTATTTTCCCTCTGATCCAAGTGGTGTGCCAATGTCTAAGTGTCTGAAGACCTTGTTAAAGTAGATGAAGTTTTAGTCATCTCTGACTTGTAGCAGTGTTACGGCGAAAATGAGGGTTGCAGTGAAGTAGAATGGAGATGTCAGAAGCTCTTGCTTATTATGAAAGGGTTCCTTTGTTAAAGGCTTTTGGTAGTTGCATGATCAGAAATACACTAACCTTCAGAAATATTACATGTTTAAACCTAAAGGGAAGTGCAGGCAGAGTAAAAAATGGCTAATGATGATAATTGCTTGGAAATTGGACACTTCTTCAAGGGAGAAATGTGATCATAACAGAGTAGGTGGCTGTGTGTCTGAAGGTTAGACTACATTTTAGGTGACTAACTGAACACCTGTAGCTGCTAAGCAACTTAAAGCTCCACTGAAAAAATGGTTTATGCCTGTTTTGTATAAACCCCGAGTTTCTTCTCTCACCCTCTCCCTTTCTATCTTCTATTTAGGAATAACCTAATTTACTAGGGCATGTTGTGCCCCTAAGGATTGTGTGAAGTGAAGCTGAAATTTTCTCCTGTAGCAGTATATCCATTATGGATAGAATAGCTTTTTAAATATAAAAAATGTGGGCTTCACTTAAATTGCTCTTCTGAGAACATAGTGTATTTTATTTCTTTATAATTTAGTTTGTATATTGTTGCAGATCAGCAGAATAAGGTGCTTGACGTGACAACTGGCATTTGCAGGAGATGCTACCGATCTGTACTCAAGGTGTATGAATGGCAGCTTATGTTGAATTTGGGACTGATTTAATATGTAGGAGGTGTCCTAAACAGCTTTCTGTAGGGATATAAATGTGTGAATAATGTTTGCCAATGATTATAAAGAGGCAAGGACATGAAACTGGATTAGCTTCTCTTCATGCTTTAGCTTTTTTTTTTTTTTTTTGAGAGGAAAAACATCTTGCTTGGGTAAGCTTGAACAGATAGTACTTCTACCTTGAAATGAGGTTCAATGAGGCCTCCAATTCAGATGGAGCATTAACTGATAAATGGCAGACCAACAGGGTAGATGCCGATGGTTGTGTCAGGAGCACAGATGTGCAGTGGCATAGCTTCTGCCCTTGCTGTGTGGGTCACTGGTAGAGTTGTCTGGTTTCACTAGGACGCTTTGACACAAGAATTTCTGCAGTAACCTTGCCTGCAATATGAGGCTCTGCAGCTTTGCAACTTAGCTAAGCGAGAAGTGCTTTTATTTACCAAAGTGCATTTGCTGCTGACAAATATTTCCCAAGGGTTGTAGTTGGGGGTGGGATTGTGAAGGAGGTAATTATTATGTATGGACTCAATGACTGGCATGAAAGTTGGGGAAATTATTTAATTCTTTCACCAAAACTTTATTGCTGGTTGGCTAGTGGTGAGATTACTTAAGGAATTATATGCATGCTAAATCATTAATATCCTTTGCACAGGCTTGGGAGGCAGTGTGCAGAAACTCCTTCCTCTTAGGAGAGGAAGGTATTGGCTTATCTTTAACCTTGCTGTATTTTTAAGATTAATTTCCTCATATCACTTTCCAAAGTGTGAAGTGGTCATTCTATCTGCATAATATAATTTGAAAGCAGTTATAAAACTTGTAAATTCTTCCTGAATTTAGCTCTGATAAAAATGTATTTGGTAAGTCCCTGCTGGGAAGACAAAATCCAGGCCTTCCCTTGGAAAGGTGTCCTTGTGCCATCTCACTTGTAGTTGTTCAGTCACACAGGACACATCCAAGGCTCTAAAGATTACTGTTTCAGACTTGGTTTTTGTACTGTTTTTGTGCTGGCAGGCATGAGTGAGTTTAGAGAACATGCTATCTACGCAAGAGGTACTTGAGCTTCCAAGAGTACGGATGTTTGCTCGACTGTTTTCATTCCTTGGTTTTGTATTGTGATTCCCACATTAGTAGTAAGATCTATGAGGTCTGTAACCATTTTCAATTCTGGCTGTATGCTAAGCAAACAAGCTTTGCTTGTATGTAGCAACACTTAAAAATTTGTCAGCTGTTCATGCTATGAATGGTGTCCTTTTGGCTCAGAGGTGTTTTGGTGCAATTGCCTGAACTGTGAGGGGGAGGGTTGTGACCATGCATTTAGACCGTAATCCTCAAGGCCATCACTATTGTTAAAAAACTGGCTGCAATTGCATGTTGCTGTAGTGACAAACTGGATATGACCTCAGCACAAGTCTAAAATACAGTTTTGTTGCAGTTATAAAACATCCCCTCTGTCATTAGAAGTAAGTTAAAGAATAATCTAAGAATGGTAGATCTGGTATGCAGCGTAGTTTTGGAGTATTGGATAGTGCTGATAAGCCTTTAAGTCTGTAAATTCTTTTAGTTGCCTAAACATGCTTTGGAAAGTTGGAAGTTTGTTTTCTAGTGTGAATTTATGTCCCTGCAGGCACTATTAACTCTGCTTGAGTTATGTTTGTAAGTCTACAGGGCTACAGCCTGAGGCAGGAGTGTAAGGGAAGGAGGGGATGTTTGGTTTTATACTTTCAAAAAAAAAAAAAGTATTGGTCTCAGTTACAACTCTGGTTTTGGAAGACAAATTTGGAATGTGATTCAAAGGAGAAAAGGTGAGCAAGACACAGGTGGTTTTTCTGGGGTATTTTTGGTAATATAACACTGAGCAGGGTGCTAGGAATGTTGCCTTCTGTATCAGCCTAACGGTGCAGTGATCTTGTAGCTTTTCTAGCAAGAAAGTAAAATTGAAACTCTTTTTACTTACAACATCTTTTGAGCTACTGCTTGCCAAGGTCTGCCATATTTTAGGTGTGCCAATGTGCTGGGCACCTTCTAAATTAGCTGAAGTGTGATATTTTAATTCTTTAAAGCCTCTGTTAACAGATACTCTTCTTCTTTGGTCATCCTGTTAAATTAGAGATCAAAAGAGGTGAATCAAATCAACTGTCTGTTAAATAGTAAGAAATTTTCTCCTGGGACTGCCTCAGTAGCCTCAACTGCTTATAGATATCTGCCAGTAGTATCAATGACTGTTGGCAGTAATTCCAGAATAAAATGTGGAGAAGGGGACTGATGAATGAAAATGCCAATGTCCCACATTTGAAAGGACAAAAAAAAAAATTGAACAGGAGATAGGCAATTGATTACTCCATAGATTCCCCTCTGCTTGAAAGAGCTAGCTAAATGTATTTCAGTTCCTGAACTGAATGGAGATTTTGGTTTCTGCACGATGCATTTAAAGTCCTTCGTAAGCAAGAAATACGTTTTCTGTTCAGGCTTTTGCAGTTAGCTAGGTTGGGGTGTTGTGTACATGTGTCTGCTGTTCTGCTCATGAACTGTGGCAATGTAAGAGCAAAATTATGACACTTCTGCAGAACTTGCAGAACATGGTCCTCAGTTAATGTCTGTTTTGTATTAAATACTTTAGCTTTATGTTCTATTCTTCTTCAGTTTTTAGAGTTTTCTCAGCTAGCCAGATGCAGTAAATAACAGAGCTAAAAAGATGTTTGCACTTTTCTTTCAGTGGTATGACTAGGCACTTTACCTTTTGTCTTGGATGCTTAGTTTTGTACCGAGAAGCAATGCTTTGCCCTTGCGTGCAGTGCTGGCTTGACCTCTTTGCCTTGTCTTATTTATTCAGATCATGGAGCTGAAATGGCTACTGTATGTGACCCTGCTAGCTCTCGGGACTCTTGCTGTCCAGGCACATGATATGGATGGTGAAAATGATGGTGATGATGTGGTTGATATTGAGGATGACTTGGGCGATGGCATTGAGGAGGTTGAAGAGTCAAAACCTGAAACAAGCTCTCCTCCTCCAACTCCAAAGGTTTGGCATGGAACTTCTTTTAAAAATTGATTTACTACTTGGGTTGTCTTTACTTAGTAACAGCACAACATATTAAATGTTAGCAAAAGATGTTATCTGGGAGTAGGGCTTGGACTTAAGCCTAGCTGCTTCGTTCCTGTTCTCATGTCCCCCATGTTCTTCCTGAAAACTGAGATCCACCCTTGCAATCTGTGATGTGATTATCATGAGTTAATGCTAATGTTTTCAGCTAGGTATATACTTTAGTTTTAGTTGTAGACAAGAGCACAATGGCTTGGCACAAGTAGCAATATTTACGTAACTTCTGTATTTATGCTGCAAGGGTGTTCCAGGTAAGCTGTACTTGAGTGTAGAGGGGGAACGCGAGTTGTATATGCCTATATTTCTTTACAATCGAGAATGTGCCTTGAAAGGTGCGTAAATACCTCTCTCCTCCAATAGGTTACCTACAGGCCCCCAGTCCCAACTGGCGAGGTGTATTTTGCAGAGTCCTTTGATAAAGGAACTCTGGATGGGTGAGTATGATCTGAAAGATGATTCAGCATAGCAAATAACTAAAAATTTTGGTGAAAGGCAATGAAACCCTCTCTAGAGCCTGTGTTACTCAAAATTGAATCAAAAGATAGTGGTTGGTGAGGGTTACAGCAGTGACTCTGTGAGGCTGGCTGTTAAAGTACTAAGCTAAACTTGTATTTCCTTAAGCTCTAGTAATGAGGGGGAGGTGAGCCATGCATGTGTAATGTTTTCATCCTCATCTGACTTTTTACTTTCCTCAGGTAATGTGAGCATGGTGAGATTCTACTTTTTTTTCTTTTTACAAGGACAAGACCGAGGCCATGATCCTATGTTGGGGGTGGGAAGTTGCAAATGCAGAAAACTTTGCAGGCTTGGGGATAGAACCCCTCAGGGGATCAAGACACTGGGGTATAGTTGTAGGATAGTAAGGGCTGCCTTATCTTAAGGGCAGGATTTTTAGTGGGGAAAGAGTATAGTTTACTGACCATTTGATGTCTGTCTTCTAGATGGATTCTTTCCAGAGCTAAAAAAGATGATACGGATGATGAGATTGCCAAATATGATGGTGAGTCCGACCCAGGTTTTGGATAATGTTTCTGATGTCTTTTGTCATATCTGAAGAAGAGGTCCAAGTCTCTGTTTTCTATTTCCCAGTTAAAATTATATTCACCGAAGAAATCAGAGAGTTTATATACCTGGCTAAGAATACAAAGTGTAGTTCTGATTTAGACAAAATATTCACTTGGAGATTTTAAAATAATTTTTAGTGAAGATGTTATGCTAATAACCTGGTAAGGTACCTTATAGGGTGTTATTGCAGAAAGCTGACGATCTTGTTCAAAATTGAGCTAAACAAAGACTGTCTTGAACAAGTTTTGATTGTGTTTGGTTAATTCCTCTCCAGGTAAATGGGAAGTCCAAGACATGAAGGACACTAAGCTTCCAGGAGACAAAGGGCTTGTATTGGTAACCCGAGCCAAGCATCATGCAATTTCATCCAAACTTTCAAAGCCTTTTGTGTTTGATACCAAACCCCTTATTATACAGTAAGTGAAGGGTAACATAGTGTTCTATTATTTCAAGGGTGACATGATAGCAGGCTGAGGTTAATTCTATGACTGAGCTTTTGTTGACTGGGGGGTCTAGATGACAGAAGATACTGTAAACTATTATAGTATTTGGGTAAGAGTAAAATAGCAACCCAGATTACCGAAGTGGGAAGTTAGGAACAGCATGGATCCCTCTGAAGCCTGAAAAGGAAAGAAGTCAATGAAAACTAGACTTGGTAACCTGTCTCAGGACTTCAATTAACTTGATTTAATTGTAGTAACAAGGTCAGGCAACTGACTTTTTACTGCTAATTGTGAAAATCTTTGTCCTTTTGGACAAAAGCTGGTCTTGTATGTAGGTCAGGGCACTTCCTTATGCAGTAAATTGTCCCCTGTTCCCAAGGTGGAGTGGACAGAGTGGTAAAGATGCACTCATTTCCTCCTTCCTTTGTCTTAGTTCATCTGTCATGGAAGATGAACAGCTTGCCTAGCTCTGGCCATGACTGATATAGAAGAATCTACTTGCATGTATGTTAGACTAGCAAGGAGGGGAAAAAATAATTTGGTGAGAACAATTGAATTGTGGATTATTACCTACTTTATCAGTTTTAAACAAAGCAAACAAATTCACATTTGCACAAGATAATAATTGGTCACTCTGCGTGACAGTTTAGTTTTGGCTCAAAATACAGGACTAAAAATAAGTCCCAGTGGTCATCCACTCCAGCTGCTGGCGTCGAGAGATCAAGCATACTTGGCCTATTCCTGACAGAGATGTTTTGCCTTTTTCAGACTCCTTGATATCCTGAAATACACTGTTGTATGGTTATAACCCTAAAGGGGCTTCTCCTAGGATCTAATTGTTGTTGCTTTGGTAGTCTTGCAAATTGAGTTGTCTGTCTGCCATGATAGTTGTGGGTAAAATAATTGGCTTGCCTTAATCTCTGTTGTGTGTCTTATACATTGGAAGGCTTTTTCTTCCTTCTCTCTGCTTCTAGATCATAATCTTCTAGACCAGCACTGAATTCCTTTAAACTTTTCTGTCAGGTTAAGTCTTCCGCATCCTCAATTTCTCTTTTTTCTCAGGCCCTTATGAATATTTGCTTAGTCCTTAGAGTGCAGTGTGTATTTTTAATATTCACTGGACATGTGATTTAAAGCAAACAACAAAACACTCTTAATTTGTACTTGAAAATTGTAATTGTGTATTACAGAAGTAATTTTTCCTCATGTATAATGTGTTCTCCCCTTCTCTGTCCAAAACTTAAAATTAGGTATGAAGTAAACTTCCAAAATGGAATTGAGTGTGGCGGGGCCTATGTGAAATTGCTTTCAAAAACCCCTGAATTGAACCTGGTGAGTAATGCTGCTACTTTGAGTATTAGCCATGAAAAAACTTTCATTTTGCTGCTTCCTGAAGGAAACCCCTTCAGTAAAGGCGGTGGGGCATATTTAGGGCCTGATCTCCAAAGTCCTTTGCACTCAGTGGTTTCCCACTGTTTTCAGTTGGAAAGGATAAATATTCAAATATTCTGGCCTCTTGGGTGTAAACTCTTGAGAACAGTTCTAGATCCTTGCTAAAGTCTGCAATACTTCAGATTTCCCTAGGACTGAAGAGGAGGTATCTTATGAGAGTAGCCAGTGTATGAGGAGAAACCTTCTCAGGAAGCTGTTGCCCAGAAGGAAGATTCAATATTTCATCTTCTAAAACAGACTAACGCAAATAACTGAAATTATACCTTGCATTTATTGCTCTCTTTGATATGTGAACCCATTTGTGACTTACTGGGTATACTTAAAAAAAAGAGTATTGAGAGGTTGGACTGGCTACAACCTTCTATGTACATATGTGTACCTTATTAGCACATGCTAACTATATGGAACCATTTGCTTCATAAGAGCTTTGAATGCATTGGCTTAAAAGTGTGGTCAGTGGAAGAGTCCATGCTACAACTCCTAAGGATTAAGAATCATTTTCTCTCCTCTCAATCATATACCTACCTAAAGTGGTTTAGCCTATTCAGACAAAGCTTAACTGCTGGGTCACCTTGCACAGGCTTTTGTAGCCTGTGGATTTTCTTCAGCTGTCTTCCTAGACTTTATAGGAAGTACCTTTTATGACTTGTTACTCATCCTTCTCCTTTCCTTTTGCAATCTCATTGGAGTGGTATTATTAATACAGATTCCAAAGTATTAAAAAAAAGACACCCAAAAAATAACTTGGCTGTCTAACCAGTTTCATATGTGCATTGAATTTTAAGATAACGTTAGCAAGAACAGGCAGACTTGCTTGCAGTGCTCTCGGATTGAGACAGTACACCAGTTTCTAAGTGGGTAAACTAAATGCAACTTGGCTTCACTTTTAATGCTACTTATCACTGTGTGTGACAGAAACTCACTGGACTAGCTAGTCATTCATTATTACCAGTAACTGATACTTCTATATGGATAGCTTTTAAACTCCTTTATTGTAGAGATATACTTAAACATTGTGGTTGTTGCTTGCACTTACCTTTTTGGTAACACTTGAATAGCTGTTGTTTTCCACCTGGAAAGTAGAGACCAAAGGTGCAAAATCAAGTAGCTGGGATAATTCTGGTGTTTTTTCTAAAGGCTTGTATTCC
This sequence comes from Grus americana, assembly GCF_028858705.1. Lineage (NCBI taxonomy): Eukaryota > Metazoa > Chordata > Aves > Gruiformes > Gruidae > Grus > Grus americana. The sequence goes on from NC_072865.1 coordinate 6,290,434, forward strand.
TCATACAAGGGTACTTCACTGGTTTGATATCCTAGTTGCAGAACAATTTCTAATGAATTGGGAGTTCTTATGCCAGGCAGTGACTTCAGTTGTATTTCAAATTGATGGAATGAAGTTTTGCATTGTTTTTAAAGGATCAGTTCCATGACAAAACTCCGTATACAATCATGTTTGGCCCTGACAAATGTGGAGAGGACTATAAATTGCACTTCATCTTCCGGCACAAAAACCCAAAGACTGGCAAATATGAGGAAAAGCATGCAAAGCGTCCAGATGCAGACCTGAAGACTTACTTTACTGATAAGAAGACGCATCTTTATACTTTGGGTATGATGCCTGTTAATAACTACTACATTTTCTGAATCAAAAGCTCATAAAATGAGCTAGATGAACAACTGACTGTTTGCATCAACACACCATACAACTAAAAACCACTTGAAAGCCTCTGAATGCAAAACTTAGTCATCTTACACAAAGGCTTATTTTTTCCTTGCAAGAAGTTTTGATTCATGTAAGAAAGGTCATGAGACCTTGAACTTAATAGTTAAAAGAGAACTGAATTTCAGAGCAGTCATGAGTAACTTGAGATGCTAAGTATATCCAAAATAATTATCAACATTTATAAACTGCTTGAATGCTGCCCCCTAGTAATTTGGAGTATACTAGGATTTAGATTTAGAGGAATAGTCTTTTTCTTGCTGCTTTCATTGTACCAAACTCAGTGGTTCTTGAAGTGCAGTGTCTGGTATATCAGCTATGACTAAAATTTTTCACAGAGTACTCAGGAGGATGTCTCTTGCTTTTTCCTACTACAGAGGCAGCAATGGATAAAGGAGTGAGGTTAAAATCCTGTGAGTTGGTAGTAGGGAGTCTTATTCTTGAGTAGAATGTGAATACGTACATTCTTGGTACTAAAGCAATAGTTACTGTGCCAAAGGCAACTTTCTGTGGTAACTGGTAAATCTCTCTACAAGCTTCTTTGTGCTTTTAGCATATTTAAATTAGGACTCCTGCAATGAGTAGTCTTTTTTTCACAAGATGTGGTACATCATCAGTAGCTATACTTTGACATAAGGAAAAAGGTTCTTAGCAATTCTTTAAAACAGTTGCTGCGTAGGTGGTAGCTTGGATTGCTGAAGTTATAGTTGTACATTGGGGATGAGTGACACTTTGTGATGCATGCTTTGCATCATATATGTAATGGCTACATCAACTTTCTTCCTTACAGTCTTGAATCCTGACAATAGTTTTGAAATACTGGTTGATCAAACAGTTGTCAACAGTGGGAATTTGCTAAATGATATGTCTCCTCCTGTGAATCCACCCCGAGAGATTGAGGACCCAAATGACCAGAAGCCTGAGGACTGGGATGAGAGACCAAAAATCCCAGATCCAGATGCTGTTAAACCAGATGACTGGTAAGCTGTCGAAGGGGTGGAATTGAGGGAGACCGTGGCCTGATAACTTGGTCCTGATCAAAAAGTCTTTCTCAGATGGCTTATAGACGGTTTTGAGTCTCACCCTTGGAATCAAAACACAATCAGTTTAAGCATCTGAGCAGCAGTTTGGTAGACAAAGGCAGACAGGATCCATATCCTCTGGGAATTACTGTTTAGTGCTTCTGTTATTCTGCTGGCCACAAATAAAGGTTTTACTGAAACAGCTACGCTAGCTGATGCTCTCATCCTTGATGAGATCAAAAGATGAACTGCAGAATGTATAACTGTAGGATGTTTGTAGTTGTTTGTGTAATGCATAGTTAAAGTGACTGAAATAGTATGTCACGTGCTAAATCAGAAACTGATCCTGGATTTCTGTCTTTGAACCTATGGTTTGTGAAGCGTAGGCTTGATTTCAAGCTCAAATGCATGTTTGCAGCAACCACTAAGATACAGGATTTGTTGTAATATGCCCTCTCTAGGTTGGTTTTAAAAAACAAGTAGCATTACCTTACAGTTGGCGCCGTGACTGTGCCATGAAGCACATGTATAGGTAACAGATTGCAAGGCAATTCCGTTCTGAAATCATGGTGTTATGCTTACCTTATCAGAAGTAAAGCGGTCTGGTTGTCTACATCAGTGGGCTTGTTCAGTCTGTAGAATCATGCCTTGAGGTTAAGAACTTTTCTGTTGTGTGTGTTAATACATAATATTCTGCTCTCAAGGGATGAGGATGCTCCTGCAAAGATTGCAGATGAAAATGCTGTGAAACCAGAGGGCTGGCTGGATGATGAGCCAGAATATGTAGCGGACCCTGATGCTGAGAAGCCTGAAGATTGGTATGTTTACTGCCTGTTGCAAATGACAGCAAATATTTCATGGCTTTGTTACTCGCCTTTACAAGTATAAGAATAGCTAGTCCATTGTTGCTCGCTAACAAAGTTGTCGATTCAGGCTATCTTTCTTCAAAAGCAGAAGGCAGAGTTGGTCTGAGGAGTCTTGTTTCTTGTGTTCACCTGCACACTTTTCAACTCTTCCATGATTGCAAGCTGAACAGGGCAGGGATGGTCATCTTGCAGTTGTACCCTAGTTGGAAGGGGGTGGTGGGGGAGGTTGTGCTCAGGAACTGGCTTTTGTTGAGTTTCTGTGCTTCCAAGCTATTACTCGAAATCCTTGTTCCTTCTGTAGTGTCTTTATTTACAGACCTATGCTATACAAAGCTTCAATATATCTATTTTATGGTAGGAATTTTAATTTTCCCAGAAATCGGACATTGTCTAAGTGTTATTCTATGTAAAGGCAAGGGGCGGACTTCAAAACTGAATTTCCCTTTTCAGGGATGAGGATATGGACGGTGAATGGGAGGCACCTCAGATTGCAAATCCTAAATGTGAGACAGCTCCTGGCTGTGGTACCTGGCAGCGACCAATGATTGACAATCCAAACTACAAAGGCAAATGGAAGCCTCCTATGATTGATAATGTGAACTATCAGGTTGGTGTTTCCATTGCTTAAACTGCTGGCCAGTGCAGCACTTCTCTTACAAAAACCAGACTGATTTAGATTCAGCAGGTGTAATTTAAGAATACAAATACTGTCATGATTGTACTGTGTTTCAAGTGGACAGGTTCAAAGTGATTTCTTACTTGGCTTCACTTCTTTGTAGCACAAATGAAAATTGATTCCCAAAACCTGATGAGTTGCATCCGTAGACATTGTAATTAAGTGCAATGGATTGGTCTTTCTCTCAGTTCAAAATGGGCTGAAGACTAAAAATTGTATTATAGCAGGTGAGGCGCAATGACTTTTGTCTTTCCTAGGGTATATGGAAACCCAGGAAGATCCCAAACCCAGATTTCTTTGAAGACTTGCAGCCTTTCAAGATGACTCCCTTCAGTGCTGTGGGACTTGAGCTGTGGTCAATGACTTCTGACATATTTTTTGACAATTTTATCATCTGTACTGAAAGAGCTGTGGCTGATGATTGGGCCAGTGATGGATGGGGACTGAAAAAGGCAGCCGATGGTGCTGCAGAGGTGAGAGAAAAAGGTTGTAATAAGCCAGACAGGAAGCTCAGTTCCTAATTGTAATATGGTAATGGTTGCTATAAGTAGCTATAAGTGACAATTGGACTGTTGACTTTAGCCTAATTCTTAATTTGTAAACCATGGAAAAAGTACTTGTGCAGGTTAGCTTTAATTTTTTTGAGGTATGAAATATAATGTTCAAATTTGCAAAAAGTGTATTTGAAAATTCTATAGCTTAATCTTAACTGCTACAACTTGCTGTATGGGATGAAATCTGACAGTTCTTTTTATCTTACAGCCTGGTGTTGTGGGCCAGATGATGGCAGCTGCTGAAGAGCGTCCCTGGCTTTGGGTAGTCTATATCCTCACTGTGGCTTTGCCAGTGTTCCTTGTTGTCCTTTTCTGCTGCTCTGGGAAGGTATGCATTTTCTCTGATAATAAGTAGTATAATTTCAAAAGATTCAGCAAAATGTGCCTTAATGTCACAGATAACTGCCTGGTTTTGACAATATTTTTTTTTTCTAGAAACAGCCAAGTGCTGCAGAATACAAGAAGACTGATGCTCCTCAGCCTGATGTGATGGATGAGGAGAAAGAGGAAGAAAAAGACAAAGGGGACAAGGAAGAGGAGGAGGAGGAGGAAGCAAATGAGGAAAAGCTGGGTATGTAAACTAGATAATCTTGAAACAGTTTGAGTTTTCTCTCTGATAGAATAAAACAGCAGGATTGGTAGACATGGAATAAAGCCACTGGTGGACTGAAGATAAGTCAGAAACAAGAATTACTTTTTTTTTTCTATTTCTCTTAGAAGAGAAGCAGAAAAGTGATGCTGATATAGGAAGTGCTAGTCAAGAGGAGGAGGAAGAGGAGGAGGAAGAGGACAGGAAACCTGCATCAGAGGTAAGAATGCTTAATCTTTGAGGGAAGTCTTGTGCATTTTTTTTTTTTTTTCCTTAAGTCATGTAGAACAAGCCTTACTGAAGTGTTAAAAGTTAATGTGGCTCATGTGATACTCCTTCCTGGTGTCAGAATTTTGCAGAACTTAATCACCCTGCAGAACAGGAATTGCTGTGGCCAACTTCAGCAGAGCTGGGCACCTTGCTAAAGGCACTGCCGTAGACCCTGCATTGTGAGAGGAGTGGGATTGCGTTGAATGCATCTTCTTGAGGCAGAAGGCTTATTTAGTTTTGTACACAGTCAGGATACCTCTGAAGTGCTCCGCACTGATGTAATGGCTGACTTAAAAATGGATGGAGTGTTGCTTGAAGTTAAAGGGATTCTTACAGCAGCAGAAGCTGTTGTGTACTCTCAGCAAATAAATGCACAGCCACTGTGAAAACGAGGATTTGTGTTTGCCACATATAGAAAGAAAGGGTGGTAACACCAATAGGTCCTTAAAAAATTGAACCCTACTGTGGAACTGAAAGTAGATTATTCTTTGTAGATTTTGTCAATGTTTTTTAAGGGTATTCTTAGACTTTTATTTCCTTAATGTTTACACAAATTACTTTCTTGCAGGAGGAGGAAACTGTGAATAGATCACCCAGAAACAGAAAGCCAAGGAAAGATTGAAAAAAGTCATAAGAACTTGATCTGTAATTTTTTTTTTTTTCAAACATGGTTCTGGGAGAGGACCTTGGACACCTTACATTGAAACTTGGACAAACCTCAAAGATTTCACCATCCACAGGTTCCAGTCACTATCCAATGTAATGGAGTGTCTCGCAGTAAAATATTTGCAATCACCTGTTTTAAAGAACATAATTCCTGTAGAAAGAATGCATTTAATATAATGGGCTGTGGATTTTGGAATGTAACATAACTAACCTTTTCTTTTTTGGTTTTAAATATTCTTTTCTGTTTTTAAGTAGATTGGTAGAGTTTTTCCGGTCTCAAACCTTGGCTTAATTTAATATATTAATTAGTGAAAAATAACAATGAATCTTGAAAGTGCTAGGTGATAAAAAAGCAGTTTTATAACTAGTTTTTTTTTACAAATATGTAAATTCCTAAATACAACAATGTCTTTATATCCCTTAATTTGATAATTGTTTAAAAAAAGTTGTCAATGTATTTGACAACCCCTCTTCCCTCAAAAGAAAAGAAAACTGGGGGGGGAATGTATGGGGAAATCAGTAGTGAAACTCTCTATTCAAATAATCAACCTTATTCTTTTGGGGGGAGGGAAGGAAGAAGGGATGAAAGAAAGGGGTTAGTCAGTCTGTAGAATATACATACTGTGCATGGCTAAAGCCCTGTTAAGTGTTGACAAACAATCTAGGATTTGGAGTGGGTCATCTTAATGTGGCATTTAATCCTGCGGACCTTGCAGATAATGGATTTTGTTCGTTCTTGAACTCTTTTGTGAAGCTGATGGGTTGTTGGGGGGCTGTTAGACTACTTCCCCCTTTCCCTGCTGTTCAGCCACTGATGCTTTCCTTTCTCTGTGACTATCCAGCTTTTTGAGTGCAGCTCTGCCTCAGTTGCTGAAGCGCTTCGTGTTCAGCTCATCGTTGAACTCTATTTTTATAGCTAGGCCTACTCCTTTCCAGGGTCCAAACACTGGATAGGACAGTGTCCCATATCCTCTCACTGTTATCACTGTATGTCTACTCCTGTAGAAAGGGGGGAGGTAGTCAGGTAGACAAGTTGAACTAAGTATTTGTTTAAAAAAAAAAAAAACATAAAAAACCAAAAACAACCAACCAAGATGTCAGTATTGTAGATGGGGAAGGAGCATGTGGAATATCTTAACTGGTATGTGAAACTGTTTAAGTCTTTTATCTGCTCTTCATGTAACAAATGCATCCTAAATTATATTGTGAATGTTAGGGAGTTCCAATTCCAGCTGAATAAATTTTTTTTTAAAGTGTTGAGTCTACCATATTATACTGTTTCAAACACTTTTTTTGTGGAATGCAGGTGATCACTACAAGAGCATACCTCTGAGGGTGAAATCTATGTAACTTCATGACACTGTACCAAATATGTTGGTGTTTGGATGTCTATATAGATAAACTTTGCCTTTGTTTAGAGTGAAATTAAATGTCCTAAAATTACTCTTCTTGCACTGAATTTAAACACTCCAGTGTTGTTTGGTCATAGCATAGGTATAGTGGGGGGAATAATTCCCAGGGGTTGGGGAGGGAAGAGTGTTCCAATTACCTTGCAAACAATCTAACCAATTACTAAAAGACTCTTGTTTTTTGGTTTGGTTTTTTTTTTTTTCGTAAAAACACCTTTTGCTGCCTGTCCTTATGTTGTATCCCTTGGTTGTTGTGTTTGAAATACTAGTGATCACAAATGCATAGCAGGATTTCTTGATCTTTCTGCAATGTGCAAATAAACTATTGTAAGCAAGATACTGGAAGTAATTTCAGACTTCTGATGGGAGCTACTGCATGTTTAGAATGCCTTTGCCTGTCAAACACCTGGTAAATACTGCTCCTTATTGCAAAAATAGCTTATACTCTGACATGGAAGATGTCATAGCTTAAGCATTGCTACTAGCTTGTTCTCAGGACTGTATTTTTATCAAGGAGCAGCTGCTATTTATGACTCTCAGTCCTTTGAGATGAAGTATATGTAAATCGTTTCAATTCAGCTAACATCTTGAGCACAACATAAAAATTAATCCAATGGTTTTTTTATCTTAATATGCAAATTGCCTTAAATTCCTGAAGAATTCATGTGCATACATGTTCTTTCAAAGCATCAAAAAGTGAACTTGAGATCTGCTATCAGCTTTTAAATAGTATTATATTAAAACTAATTGTAAATCTACATTTGCTTCTGCTAAATCTCCTGAAAAGGTCTCCTGTCTGCATGTTACGGCTTTTTTGATACCATAGTGTACGCTTCATAAATAATCACTGCAATAAATGAAGACTTTCCAAAATGGATAGACAACTCCAAAGTTGCTTTTTATCCTGCTTTCTGACTTGGGTGGCTCAGTTTAACCTCAGACTCACTCTTTTTTTTTTTTTTTTTTTTAAAGGCTTGGAGGGCAAAATTAGCTGTCTACTTATCCTGAGTACTTCTAAAGCCTAACTGTGTTTTCAAAGTACTGAAGCTCTGCTTGGTTGTGACCTGGGAAATAGGTTTGGAACCGTTACAAATACTTGAGGGTGAATTTGTGTGGACCTGAGAGTGGCAGCTTCCACAATGGATGCTCTACTTCTGTGTCTGAAGATGGGAGGGGGGGTTAGACTGAGATGGTAAATCACAACCACGGGGGGGGGGGTAGGTACAGGCAAGGTCTGAAATCCAAGGCAGTAGAAATGCTGAAAACACTTTTTTTTTTTTTCCCCTTCCTTGTTGGTGCTCAGTAAGGGGAGTTGATAAAGATGTAGCTAGCTAGCTAACCTGCTGTGAACCAGCCTTTCTGGGTCTGGCTAATACTGAATTATCACAAAATACATTGCAAATGTCTGTTTTTAAGATTGAGGGATTTTTGTAAGTGCTAATTGCTAATAGAGGTACATCTCTGCTTCTGGTCTTGCTTTCCTTACTCCTTCCTCAAAAGCAGCGCTCTGCTTTGGCTGTGGTTATGTCTGTGGGGCTTGTGACTGCTCTCCTTCCCTACCTCTTCCTCGGTAGTATTGTCTCATGGTTTCAAAAAGGGTTTGGTTTATTTTTTTTTAGTGTTGCTGAACAAGGGCTGTGATTTATTTTACAAAAAAGACCTGTCCATTTCAAAAAGGTACCTATAGATTCAACTGAAAAAAATATGTAAAAACTAATCAATAAAGAAACTTGAATCTGTTTGGCTTTCTTTGTCTAATTAGCAAAACTGTCTAACTAGTCATCCCTTGTGGTTGACTCAGGATTAGGACCCAGCTTCAGCAAGTGGTGACGAACAGGGAAGAAGAGGTGAACGGGAGTCCTGGCCCCGTGAGCTGGTAAGTAATTCTCTGTGCTACAGGACCGTTTTTCCCATTCCTCTCAGCCGGGTGGAGGTCTGCCCCCACCGAGCAGCGCCGGGCTGAGGGCCGGGCCCGAGGCCGCAGGTGAGCCGGGCCGGGCTCTGCTCTGGCGCCTGCGGGCGGGTGTGCTGCCGCTGCCCAGCCCTCCTTGTCAATCACCACTAGCTCCGCCTTCTGGCGCGTGTGAATGGCTGAGCCTGCCGTCCCGCCCCCTCTCTGCCCGTGCCTTTTAAACGCGCCGAAGGCCGCCTCCAGAGAGCCGCCCAGGCAGCTGCTGCCTAACTTGCGCTTCCGCGTCTTCCTATTGGCGCGGAGAGATGTCCTTCACGGCTCGTGACGCGCTATGCGCGTGACGCAGCCCACCACCCAGGAAGCTCCGCCTATTTAGTCTCGACTCTTGAGGGGAAAAACAATTTCAAGATGGCGGCGGCGCGGATAACAATGGGGAGTCGGGGGTTCGGGCCGGCCCGTGCCTGAGAGCGGCGGCCGCCGGGCCGCGCCGCGCCGGGGGCGAGCGGAGCGGGCTCCGGCCGGGCCCCGGGGGGGGTGGGCAGCGGCCGCCGGGCAGGGCTGAGGGAGAGGGGGGGAGCGAAGCGGTACCGGCCTCGGGGGAGAAGGAGGAAGTGGGGGAGCGGAGCGGGCGCCGGGCCGGGCCGGGGGGAGGAACCGGAGCGGGGGCGAGCCCGGCGCGGAGCCCAGGTAAGGCCGGCGGGAGGGGGAGGAGCGGCGGAGGCCGGGGAAGGCCCGAGGAGGAGGAGGGTGGGGGGGGAGTCCCCGCCATGGCGGGGTCCGGTGTGAGGAGCCGGTGAACGGCGGCGGCCGTCCCCCTCGCTCTCCGGTCCATGGTGCTGCCCCCCTGCCCCATGGCGGAGTTCGTGGTGCCGCGGCACAGCGCGGTGATGGAGCGGCTCCGCCGGCGCATCGAGCTCTGCCGGCGGCACCACAGCGCCTGCGAGTCCCGCTACCAGGCCGTGTCCCCGGAGCGCCTGGAGCTGGAGCGCCAGCAAACCTTCGCCCTGCACCAGCGCTGCCTGCAGGCCAAGGCCAAGCGGGCCGGCAAGCACCGGCAGCCGCCCCCGGCGCCGCCGCCGCCCGCGCCCCCTCCGCCGGCCGCCGCTGTCGCGGGAAGCGCCGACAGGACCGGAGCCAACGGCCTGGACGCCGAGGCGGCGAGCGGCGAGCAGCACGGCCGCAGCAGCACGTTGATCGCGGTAAGGGGCCGGCCCGTTCCCGGTCGGGATCTGGGGTGGTCGGGGCCGTGGAGGGAGCCGGCGGGTCGGCGTGGTTGTGCCCGCCTGGCACCGTGACCTCTCCTCTGGAGCTGGCACCGGATGGAGGAAGGAAAACAAGCTCACACGGTTGGTGTGATGGCTTGTGGTGGGAGGGCTGAGGTCGGCGTCGCTTTGCGGAGTACTTGTCTGCTCTCTTACAGCTTTGCAGCTGATAAGGGCTGTTTTATTTTCTCTCTTGCACCTTTGGGCGCTGGAAGAGTACATAAAAATTGCTGCCTGTTGAGGTAGGAATAGGGGGTGGCCTGTGAGGGCTACAGTCATTCAGAGGAGTGTTTTGTGAATTATGTTTCTGGCTAATTCATGTAAAATATCTCTGCAGAAGCTGTCAGGGGAGCATTAATACTGCAGTGGCTTTGGATTTTTGTGTTTGATTGTTCGCGTCTTTAATTTAGACTGTCAGGGTTTAGTGGAGTCACTTGATAAGGATATGCTTATTACCGCAGGGGAATTTTTAAGACAAATAATGTATTAATTCTGGTACATCTTGGAAAGAATTTCAGTGGAAAAGTAGCTGCTTATTTGCTACTCACTCTAGTGGGTGTGAACGCTATGGGAATCCCACTCCACCCATTAAAAACTGGCTTAGCTCAAAATCTTAATGTTTCTCTGGCTTCTCTAGCATTTCTGGTTGTCAGGATATATTCATACAGCCCTGTTTGTATATCAAGATAGCTGTTGCTTAACTTAATTCTGAGCCCTTTAAAGATACTGCTATGCACTAATGCGTCAGTAATGTAGGTTAGTAGGATAACCTCTTAAAGGCTGCCTGTCTTAATACCTGTCTTTCTTAAAAACCAGGTATTTCTAGATGGTGGTGTGCATGAAAATGATACAGTACTGTTCTGAGTGTCTTTAAAAGGAGATACTGAATTAACCTGCGACATTTCCATGTTAATATATAGATTAAATCATATTTTTAAGATGGTCTGTGTGTTTGATCTGATGTGATTCTCTGCTGTCTTGGACCTCATTTAGTTACAGATTTTAAAATAGAATCATGATGGAGCTTACTGTATACTTGAGTATGACTGGGCATGATGTGAAATACTGAAATGCGGGGTGCATCAATGTCCTCTTTGATGTAACTAGCACTGGGCAGCATGTGTGCACTTTGTAGTATTTACAAGATGAACTGAAAATGTTATTCAGCTGAATTGTTTCTATTCTTGCCAACATACATATGAGAATCTAGGACTTGCTGACTTTTCTGAAGACTATGATACTTGTGACTCAATTAGAGCACTTCAGATGGTTGTTAAAGAAGAGTACTTAAGGAAGAGAGGAAGCCTCTTGCATTCCTGACAGTGATTCTATAAAATTTTCTGGGTAGCTGTTGTTTAGTAAACTGATCTTGAATGTAAACTTGTGTCAGAACAAAAATGACTCAAACTTGTATTTTATTATCTAGAAACTTGGTGGGATTTCTATTTATTTCCTGCCTGGGCTCTAAGATGTTTTGCATATGGGGCTCTATCCGTTAATAATGCATATTTTTTGTTACACTCAGAGCTCTTTAGCACGTCAAATCCTGTTACTTAAATTGCCACTACACGTCTTCATATTGATCTTCTAAAAGAAAGATGTCTTTAATTGGTATTGTTTCTTTTAAATTGCTTTGGATGTGGATTTGATCTAATTAGCATCCATTATAATGAGGGCTCTCAACAGCAGTGAGGTTCTGAAATACACTGCACATCTGGGGAAGCCCTTCTTGTACAGGAAGCTGCTGCCAGTGGCCAATTTACACAACAGAAGAGGGTTTTAGTGTATGAATGACTCTTCCTTGTGCTGGCCTGCTGTTTCCTTCCTAGGATATATGACTGTAAGCTTAATTGTAGCTGCTGATTCATCACCTCGTTACTAGGGCATAAAGTTGGTTTGCTTAGTAAGTCAAGTTTTGAAAAACAAAAAAAAAACAAAAAAAAAACCGCTTTGCTGCTAATTTCATTCTTTTGGTGTGAAAGGTACCTCTCTGGGTTGGTATTTTACCTCTGGCTATCATGTAGCTGCTATCAAGACCAAGCATGTGCCCTGTATGGGAAGGACTTGGGTTTGGTTTACAATATTCAATAAACTTTGGATTAACACCAAAATTATCTTGTTTTAAAATGTTCTGGACACATTCCTTTTAAAAGAATGCTGCTAGATCAGTGAAACGTGCATTATCAGCTATCACTGCTGTTACAATCCAGAGTTTTCCATGAAGCTGCGTATGAATCTTCTCTTGGAAACTGGTACTTTGTGTTGAAAGTTAATGGTCCTTGAAAGAGAAAGCAACTCATGTAAAGGGTCTGTGATCTAGCATCTCGGGGCTTGTAGTAAAAGGACATGAAGCTGCACTGCCACAAGTGTGTGTGGACAATGTTTGTGCTCCCGGATGCTGTACTTCAAAGCATCTTCTGCAAATTCAGAAAAGTCACAGGGAACAGGATAGCACCACCACTTCCTTCTTAACTTCTTGTATGATTTTTCATATGGCCAAAATCACATCTTTTTTCTCACATTAGTTTTTTTTCTGTTTTAGATCTTGAAGTTGGATGGATCTTGTTTACAGGCAGAAGTAAGGGGTAGATTCTTCCTTTGTTTTCTTGCTAAGCAGCTCTAAAATTTGAGCAACAGAAACCAAGAGAATGCAGAATTGATACAGAAATACCTTGGATGATTTGTGCACCCTGTAGGCCTGTCCTTCGTTTGAGGAAAAAGATGAAAAACTTATTAACTTCCTTTTTTTTAAATTTTGAGACCATTTATTTAATGAGAAATTGAAATGTTGACATTTACTTCACATTTCTATTGTTTAAGATGACATTATTAAGGCTATGTTCAAAGTAGAATATGCTTAGTGTTTGGATAATGTAGTCTGTTGTGTTAATCTTACGTTTTTGAGAAATAGAGCAGTTGGGAAGAGACAGGACTTGTCCCCTAGAACGTTTTCTCCTCTTTGCCAAGTTCTGACTGGAGAAAGTTCATTCTCATAACACTGTTTGAATTCCCTGCAGTAGAAAGGTTGACTTCCTTGTATTTCTCTGATAGGCTATAATGTAGTGTATTGCTGAGCTGAACAGAAAGTATTTCTTTGACATGGGAATGAGGAGAATGGCAAGATCTGGATTTTCACCTCCACTCCTTGTTTTATCATATGGTCTCTTGGAGGGAGACCTGCTCCCTGTTTCTTACTGTTTTTTTCCCCCACCTGAGAACAGTTGTTGCGTAGATGGCTTGCTTTGTCTAGGACTGCTGCAAAACTGCAGAGAGTATTTCTAGAATGGGCAGAGAAGGTCTAGTCAGTGGCCTGCCTCGGGAATGCTTTGTGTTAAAGCTGAAGAGCAGACCAGCATTTATTTGGGAGTGATAGTTTTTACATTAATAATAGGTAAGTTCTAATTTAAGTAAAGGCACTAAGTAAAAAGTTTAAAAAGAAATTTAAGTATGAGGAGAGCAATGCAATGTTTCCTGGTTGAAAAGACCTGAAATAATAAATTAAAGGGAATAGATTGCCTGGATTGTACTGACAAGCATTAATAACATTCCACTAATGAAGCTCAGGCTGGTACACTAACAATTCAGAAGACCTCATTTTTGTGTAAGCTGTGGTATAGGGGTGTTAAATTGTGAAATTATGTTTTACCACAAAAATAGCAAATTATTTCCACATTATTTATACATAACTATAGTGCAGTGTAGTCTTGCCACCATTGTTTGTTTTTGCTGACAAGTCTGATAGTTTGTTGCCCAACAACTCAGACAGGTTTTTCTTTGTCTCCTTTTAATTCTGTGTGAGGTATTGTTGTACGTTTGAAACATTTCCCGTACTAGATTAGTTAGATATGCAGAGATGCTTCCTAAATTGTAAGGATCTGGGAGTGACTGATCTGCTGCTCCTGTTGAAGTTCAAGTGAGGTGGAGGATCTGGCATTGCAGCTGAAGGCACAGCAGTTTTTTTTGATTCAGCAGAACAATTCCTGTAGCAGAAGCTGCCCCTTGTGACTAATGCAGGCTTGAGATATTTATAGACGTGCATATCCACAGCCCTTTTTCACTCCAGCAGGCAGTCACCCAAATACAAAAGTCTTCTGGAATTAAAGTAAAAGTCAAAATTAAAATTAGTCCAGCAGTTTGGTTCTGACAACACAGTGGAATGCAGGAACACATTGGGTAATAAAATGCTTTCGTTGCAGGGGGAGTACAACTTTGGAAGCTGTGGGTAGGTGTTCAGTAAACGGGAAGTTCTTAGTACGTCGTGTAGTCAAAATGCTGTGTTTTCTGTCCAGAATTCATACATTACAATTGCTGATATTTGCATTGTTGTTTCAGCTTAAGAGGTTGTCATCTTCGTTGCTCCTGTCCTTGGCCAGGCAGGAGAGGAGAATCTGTTACTATAGAGGACCTACTGTAAGCTCTGGTTCATGGGAGCTTATATGTGCTGCAATACTACCGCTTCCATGGCAGAAAACCGGATAAATTCTATTTTGGTTTCCCCTTCTAGGTGAGAAGGCTGGTATCTAGCTAGGAGGCATATTGGAACTAGATTTTTATTATGTTTCTAGAATAATATAGCATCTCTTCTTTGAAAATGACCAGCATTATATTTCTCTTGCTGGTATTTCATGACAAATCCTTGTAGACTTAATTCTGAGACTGAGATGGTAAACTTATTCCAAATAAAAAAAAATAAAGCTCTATTGAATCCTGTAAGAATATTTTAATCTCTGTAACAGATGCTTTAAAAAACTGAACAAGAACGTTATGTGGAGCCTAAAAGGCACAGTATAAGAACTGCATTTTTTTAAAGTTTTGTTTCTGCTATGTTCAGTAGGTGTTTGTTCAGAAAAAAATGAAACTTGCATACAGTTTCTTATTTCTTTTATATATATATATTTACTGTCTTCAGTTACAGGACTCAAAGTATAACAAATTACCAGATTTTTACAAAAGTAGTTTAATTGACTGTCCTCAGTTTAAAAATTCTGCGTTGTGAAGGATTTCCTCCTTTCAAGTGAGCAATGTGAACAAAACTTTCATGCTTAAAAGTTCTAACGCATTGAAATGTCATTGGTTTGAGATTATTATCTCAAAGTGGTTTCAGGTATTGAATGTTTTACACTGATGGTTTGATTCCTGGTATAATAGTTTTCTTTTAAAAAAAACCCCATGCAACCCAACACCAACAAACCAGAACAAATTTGTGCCCCTGTTCTGATCAGTGATTCATGCCCTTTTCCCACCAGGGTAGTAAGAGGGCACTGCACTGGACTCTGAATTTTTGAACTCTGCCAGTGCTAACAGAAAAGCTGTAGATGAAACTTTAAAGCTTTTCAATTTCTTCTTGTTGGGCTTCTGTGGTAGTTTGTGGACAGCTTTTATGAAGTCTGCCAACTCGCCCCTGCAATATGGCTGAGCATCGTTGTGGTAGCACTGGTGGGTTTAAGACAGAGATTGAATATATCTTATAAAAGTTATTTGTGTGCTGTCTGTTTTCTGATGGAAGCCTTGTCATTTGACTGGGCATGCATCCATCTCTGGCATTGTGGTCCTGCGTCCTAGTCCAGTATAGCGCTATGTACTGTGAATTATATGGTCAGAGGCTGCTTGTGTTGGACACCCCTTTTGTTGTGATGGATGACACCGGGGTTTTATCAGTTGGTGTTCCTCACATGAGGAATCCTCAGTTACGTTCTGACTTGCATGTGTGTGCCTGCCAAGTAAGTGTATTTATTGTTATGTTGAGGACTGTCTTGTTTTGCTTATGTGAATAAAATGCAGCGCTGATGATGTGATGTGGATGAGGTGCAGCCTGTGGCCCTTCAGTGCCTCTTTGAGAAACTCTATGTCCTGCCTTGGGCCAAAGGACTGAGGTCTGCTTACATCCCTTCTTTGCACTGTTCCTACATTGGTTTAAATCCTTTGGATAAATGCTTTTGGGGTAATAGTTTTAGGCAAAGCTAAATAGCAGAGATCTTGGAGGTTTATCTTTTGTTGGGAAGTTGAGTAGGTTGAGAAAATGGGAATACGTTTCTGTATCTGATCTTGTGACAATGGAAAGGATTGGCTCATGTGTTATAAATAAGTGATTGATTCTGCTAAGGAAACCGTGGACAGCATACCAGTGGGCCACTGTGCCTTACAGAATGATAGTTGTGCCAAAACCAGCACATAGTGGACAATAAAGCTAAAGGGATTTTCTTAGTGAGTAGCAAGCTATGCTTTGCTTTGTCAGTGTGGGTTTCTTTTTCTCTTTTCTTTTCTTTTCTCTTTTCTGGCAGAAGAGAACAGGTTTTTCTTGCCTTGAGAGCTCATTTTGGAACAGCTTGATATGTAGATAGCTTGCAGTCTGACTTATATCTCACATGCTCCTTGTTATTTTTTCCACCTAAACCAGATTATTTGGATAGACGCAGAGAAATAGAGGAAGAACTTAATTTAATATTTCTTTTTCTGTTAGGAAATAAAGAGCTGAGATAGTATGCAAGAAATGCATGTAAGAAAGGAATTTCACAAGAGAAAGTTGCGTTATTTGCAGAGTAGTTATATGAATGTATTTGGTGTGAGAATTTCAGGTTCTGTTACTCAAAATTAAACATGGGTAAATAGAAGGTATGAGGATATATTTCTGATGGCAGAGGAGAAGGGCCCTGTAACTTTTGGCTCCCACAGATTTTTATAGCACTGTCTCTTCTTGAGAGAAGAAAGGAGGTAGAAAATGGAACACAGTTACTATGTTAGTTTTAAGCTGCTTAGCTTAAAAAACTTTGTAGCTGGTTAAACCGGCTGTATTGTAGATAGCTAACTACAGTAGCATAAATCTCAGTGTAGACTTATTTCCACAATATCCAAGTACGCTTTTGACACTTTTTAGTGTGAAAAGTGAACTAGAATGCAAGTGCAGTTGGTGAATAGCTTCTAAAACTCAGAAGTTAAGTGTCCTGGTTACGAACTGGGCTCAGTCTTTTCTGATACGGATAGAAGATAAGCAGATTTTCTTGTTTCCTATGTGTCTATTGGCTGTCGTTTACAGGTAGGATATCTTTCAAATAACCTTAGATTTTGCTGAGGTGAAGCAAGGCTGGAAGGAGTCACCCCAAATTTTAATTCATTAGTGAATTTATTAAAGTTATTTTTTCTTTAATCTCCTTTTTTGACAAAGGAATATAATTTTAGGTGACAGGAAGACTTTGTCTAGAGCAGCTAAAGTCAAGATGTCACCAAGAATCAGATATCTGAGCATTACGACTGTTAAAATCCATATAGATATGGAAACTCCTATGTGTTTTTATTGACAGAAAGAAAACCTATGATGGATATTAGGGGTCTGTATCTTCTAGACTACAGTAAGTGTAGCTTATAAGCATGGATGATTTAATCTTAGACTAGTTAGGTGCATATATTGCAAATGTTGTAGTACAGTAGCAAAGACCTTAGGACAGATTAACTCCTGGAGTATTTGTCCAGCAACCTAGATGGATTTTGCAGCCCGTGAAGAGCTGTGTGCAGTTACAGTGGTGACCCCAAAGGGCTTATGTTCTGTTTTAATAAAGAAATTTGCTTTAACCATGAGGAGTATGTGTTCAGTGTACAAAACTAAGTTATTACTTGTATGTCAGTTTTCAGGGAGTGTGTTTTTCCCTAATGATTTAGAATTAAGGAGGATCCATTCCCAAACTTTGAGTGATTGACTCACCATATGACCTTGGGCAAGTTACTCATCCACCTTGAGCTTCAGTTTTCCCAGTTGGAGTATTAAGTAAACAATGGGGAACTCACTGAAAGCCAAATGTTGTGATTGAGTTGAGGCTTCCTTGCTTTCTGTTGTTTTGCCTTTTTACAAAAAAGTAAACTTCCGTGATTCTTTCAAGTTGGTATTTGAAAAATTCACTCTAGATCTGCTGCTCCAAACCATAGACCTCATGTTCAAATTAATTTAAAGTTACAGCCTCCTCTCCAAATGTACACCTCGCCTTGTCTTACTAGGTCTTCTGCTGATCTCACTGCTCTGCTGTTATTTCCATGAACTATCCAGAAGATCATAGTCTCCTGAGAAGCTGCAGTCTGTCCCTCAGATAAAAATAAGATTTTGCTGCTGCCTATACAAGCATTAAACAAGTAGTGGTTTTTTTTCTGAAGATCAGCTAACTGTAGACAGTTTTCAAAAAAATTACAATTAACTGTGAACCAGTCCTTCTGTCCTTAAATCAAAGAATGCTGTTGCCCAGGCAAGTGCTGTAAAATTCTTCTGATAATTTATGCTGGCTCTGCATACAATCTCTTGCTTGAGTGCTGAGATCTTGAGGTTTACATTGTTTGTTCTTGGATGAGACAGTTTTCCCCAAGGGTTAGTGGACTGCATTGTGGAGACTGTAATGTTAAAATAAGCATACTTGTCTTGAGGTTTGTTTAATGAGCTGCTTTTCTGCCATCTGAGAGAACTGTTGTTCAGTGAACCACACTTCACCTGGGTGGCTTTTTGTGGGGATTCTTCTCGTGTGTCCTGACGAGATGTACAAAGTTATGTTGTACAGGTTAGGGGAGCTGATGGGAGCTTTCCCTCTGGAAGCTAACTGCTCTGTTTGAGCAGTGGATCTGCCCTGCAGGTTTGTCTATGTGTTGGTGTAGTGATTCCAGCACAAGCAAAGCATAACTTTTTTTTTATAGAATGCACCTGAGGGAAGGAAAAGTTTATAGTCATATTTGATGTGTGCATGAATTCCCTTTTCAGATGTCTTTGAGGTCACTGGAAAGAACTTTATATTTGAAAGAATGCTATCAGGAAAGAGAAGTTGAACAAAGGCTCTCAAAACTCTGCTTGTAAAACTGTTGCTATACCCTCTGGTTGCTTCTAGGTGGCACTACAAGAAAAAGAATATGTGCATTCACTAGCTATGCGAAGCCAACTGTTGAGCTGGTTGGTGCTCTGGTGGTCGTAGTGCAGAGAGGAGCAGCTGGCAAATACTCTAGGAGAAAGGAAGAAAGGAATAAACTCCCTCTCTGTGATAGAATTGACTGAACTCTGGATTGCATTTTACAGAAGTGTGCAACAGTGGTCGCTTATTGACAAACTGGTTTAGCTTTAGTGCCAAAAATGTGATTGTGTACAAAATTTGTATACATAAGTCTTCTCTAAAAATTATAATCACAAGAGAAATGTTCTCTTTTTCTCTAAATATTGAAATGTAAGACATCTTTATAAAGCAGTCTTACAGAACAATTATACTGTATGTACATCGGCCAAATAAAATACAGGGGTTTATTCTCATCTATAATGTACATCTTAACATTCTTCAATTTTATTTTTTTTTTAGTTTGAAGCAGAAAAATCGTAATACATTCCAGTTCACAGCCATTTCTTAGCTTTTGTTGTTGTCAAAGCATATGGCAGCTTTTGGTTTTGTTTGAAGGAGGGGCGTCTGTCTGATGTAGTACATGCTTTTGAAAGTTTACCGTAAGAGATTATAGTAAGGAAGTTGTCTTATGTGATGACTTGTAAGACAAATCTTATCAAAGGAAAGATGTAGCCTTTTTTCTCTAAAATATTTTATTCAGAGCTAGACAATGTTCTGGTAAGAAGTAAAAATCCTAATTTATGAAACATTAAATAACTAAAACCTTCTTTTTTTTCAGCAGCTTCATGAGACTGTGAAAAGAAAGCTTGATAGTGCTGCTTCCCCTCAGAACGGAGACCAGCAGAATGGCTATGGTGATGTATTTTCTGTGTCCAAGAAACTGCGTCGTGATGATGGTCTTGGTGGAGTCAGTGGTTCTTCCAATGGAATGCCCCCTGTGTCTCCACTCCATCATCTTGACAAGAAATCTGGCAGTGGAGATACCTTACAACTTAATGGAAAACATCCGATGGGGCTAGATGGCATCAGCAAGAAGTGTCTTCCAGATTCCAGCCTGCAAATGAATGGAGGTGGTGATGCTGATGACTCATTTCCTCTGAGTTTGAACAAAGAGCTGAAGCAGGAGCCGGTAGATGATCTTCCATGTATGATTGCCGGAGCAGGGGGTTCTATATCTCAGAATAACTTGATGCCTGATCTTAATCTTAATGAGCAAGAATGGAAAGAACTTATTGAGGAGCTTAATAGATCAGTGCCTGATGAAGACATGAAGGATCTCTTTAATGAAGACTTTGAAGAGAAAAAAGATGCAGATTCTTCAAATTCAGCTGCGCAGACTCCATTGCCACAAGATATTAACATAAAGACTGAGTTTTCCCCGGCACCATTTGAACAGGAACAGATGGGATCTCCCCAGGTTAGATCCACTTCTTCAGGTCCAGCATTTATTGGTGCTGCTTCTGTACCTGTAAGTGCCGCTTCTCCAGCAGTTGGTAGCTCTCAGGCTATGTTTCAGCCTTCCAGTCAGTCAATGACTGAAAATCCTAATCAACCCATGATGCAGGCATCAAACCACTCTCAGAACGTCCAGAGGCCTCTCCCCAATGTGTTGTTACCTGGGAAGGGTGCAGGAAGTGCCAAAGAAATGTCTTCTGCTCATCAACTTCAGCAGATTGCTGCCAAGCAGAAGAGGGACCAGATGTTGCAGAACCAGCAACAAGCTTCACAAGTCCACCAAACGAATCAGATGTCTACGTGGCAACAGTCTGGGCCTTCTCATAGTCCACTGGCTGTCCCATATACCATGGAAAATCCCACCAGCCCATCAGTTTACCAGTCAGACTTCAACAATCAGAAACTCATGATACCTAATATGGGAAATAAAAGCTCACCAAGAGCTGGAGGCAATTACCATGTGAACATTTTGGGTCATCAGCAAAACAGCTTGAACCAGAACCCTGTGAATAGTCAAGGCTCTATGCTGGACTATGGGAACACCAAACCTCTTTCACATTACAAAGCGGAATGTGATCAGGGGGTTACGGTACCTGGTCAGAACAAGACTCCC
Source organism: Grus americana (assembly GCF_028858705.1). Lineage (NCBI taxonomy): Eukaryota > Metazoa > Chordata > Aves > Gruiformes > Gruidae > Grus > Grus americana. The sequence continues at coordinate 6,311,021 of NC_072865.1, forward strand.
ATGTTGGCATACATACAACAGCGCCAGCAGGCACCGCTGTCTCATGTGAGCGATGACCAAAATGGGATGATCCTGTTGAAACCCAAGTCTGGAAACATTGCCTACCGACTACCGCACAGTCAGGTGAATGTCCTGAGTTTTGTTACGTTTGTTTAGTAGCAGATTTAAGGTTTTGCAAGAGGGTGTTGGATAGGTAAGACTAGAGTACAGATTACTTGGTATTGTTTCAAAACAGATGCCACGTGATTTTGAAGAAGAAAGTGATAATATGTAATAAGCTGAGACAAGAATCAAGAACTCTCTTTTCTGCTGGGGACAGTTTTTAGTACTTGGTTCTAGGTCATGTGGTAACGTGTGATTGCCAGTTTAATATACTTTGTGGGCAACAAATTATGTCACGCTTCATAGAAGCTTCTACTTACAAAGATAAATAGATGCTTTGTAAACTTTTGCCTAAAATAACTCCTATAAAACTGTAGTGTTAAACAGTGTTCTCAAAGAAGCTTTGATTTCTTTACCTTGTTTTTAGTCCCTACTCGTGTCAGAGTTGGCTTACTATAAAAAGACATGCCTTCAGTTGCTGCTTTTTTTGAAGAGAGGTGGAAGTAGGGGCTGCATTCCTGATTTCTTGGGTGTTCTTGGGGCTTTTCAAATCTAAGAATTTGTTATTGGTTAAGTCCCTGAGGATTGGGGAAGCATGGGATAGGAGGGAAATACAACTTTAAGAATGAATAATGTAATATTTGTCTGCTTGAAGCAGTATGCTTCAGGTTTTCCTGTAAAGGAAAATTCCAGATAGTGCTGCTTTGCCTTATATATAACTGATACTACAGTATGCTACAGGTGAAAATTTATGTAGTGGATGGAGGTATAGACTTGTTAGGGTTCTGTAACGTGTGCCTGCAATGCACATACTAGAGGGCTTGTTGAGAAAAAAGGTCTTCGTTATAAGGATTAAAGTTCCTCTAGCAAAAGCTGTTGGAGATCCAGCTCTAGTCATGTGTTCCATCAACAAAACAAAAAACCTGTGAAAAAGATCTAATTAGCCTGTGATGAAGACCACACTGATGTACAAATAAAGATTTGAGGTCAATTAATCTCTTTAAAAGTTAGCAGAAGTAACAATCTAACAACGTTTTAATGGAAGAAGGAGGAACAGGGTAGAGATCATTGTGTACATCGCATCTCCCCCTCACTGGAAAACATGAGTGGTGCTTGCATCAGAAATACTGATGAACGCTTCCGGAGAATTTCTCAAAAGCTTGCATATAGAACAACTTAGCACAGCATTACTTGTATTTGGCTCAGGATTTCTTATGAAACTGCAGAAGGCGAGAACCAACAGCCAAACACATAAACTTAAAAGTTGTATCTGTTTGCATAATTAAGGACGAGGCTGAACTGTGCTTATGGATTTGCTGGTAAAGAGACGACAGTATCAGATCTTGAATGATAATCGTTCCATGTTACTTTTGCTTATCCCAAGTTCGAATCTCCCAAGAAAGCAGACTTATGAAAAATTAATAATAAAAGGCTTATCTGTTTTTTCTCTGTGGAATATGGTGATGGTTGGATTGCTGGAAAATATACTTCAAGACTCATTTTGATTAGTGATAGCCTTCTTCCTCTTCACCTGCAAATAGTAAATACTCTGACACCAAAAAACCCCAAACTTCAGGAGCAGAGGCATAAACATTTGCTGAATTAAATGTTGACGGAGAGGCAGGATTTAAATAAATGTTCTGTATAATGAAAATTGAAAAATTTAGTGTTTGAAAATCTGCTACCAAAGTTAACTGAAACTGATGAGTTTGAAGTGCTGTTTGTAACTGGTGCTGTTTCTCTGGCTGAGCAGAAGCACACAGCTATACTCACCTGTTTGAGCTGGACTTTGGGACAGAAGTTAAAGCCTCTATTTCTGAATCTTGTGGAGCTTCTGATCTTAACACTGAACTCTCACTTCTGTGTCTGGCACTTTATAGATGGGGTTTTTTTGCTGTCTTTAATTAGCTGAACTGGAAACTGTATTACACTTTGCCTTTTCTGTTAGAAGCTTCACAAGTGAAGAAGCTATTGCATAAAGATGAGAAAATATAAGGAACTGATCTTATTTTTCTGAAGTAGTAAGTGCACAAATAAGCAATAATTCACAATTTGTTTTTCAAAGATGTGTTATGATTCCCCTCCCTGTGTAGATTTTGTTTATAAAGTCTCTTTCCTTTATCTTGTAAAATGATAAAAATAGTACAAATTGTGGTCACCACTATGAAAGTGCCTGTCCTCGTTTGTGAAACTACATACAGTTTCTAAATTCCGGAGGGCTAACTTCTTTCTGTTTTTCTATATTCTGCAGGATCAAAACCCTTCTCCTAATGTTCCTCGTGTTCCTGTTTCTGTCCCTGGCCCTGGCGTGGGTGCCCAGGCTCCCAACGTCTCCATGGCAGGTAACCACAGCAACCCACCTTATCTCAGCAATCAGCAGCAAGCAGCAGTGATGAAGCAACACCAAATGCTGATGGACCAGCAGAAGCAGAGGGAGCAGCAACAAAAGCATTTGCTCATGGAGCAACAGAAGCAGCAATTCCTAATGGAGCAGAGGCAGCAACATCTTCTGGCTGAGCAGGTGAGAGGGGCCAGCAGTCTTTTTTTCTTTGCACTGATTTGCTTTGGACTGAAACAGCATTTGAGATCTTGTTGAATAGTTATCACATTACAAAATAAGGAATGTAAGCTGCAAGGTGCTTTGGTATATAATTGCTGTTTTATGTTTCTATAAAAGTAACTCAAACACGTAGCACTTGAGTGCCAAGGCTTATTTTTTCTATTGTTACAAGGCATTGTGGTGAATGAAAAGAATAAAACAGGTAGAATTGTGTAGTATGAAAATGCAAGACAATACAATCCCTACATGGAGAGAAGGTATCATACCAGCGATGCTGTGATTCTTTGCAAAAGAAGAAAGGCAAATGAAATCAGAGCAAAAATAAAAGATAAGGTTGGGATACAGTTGATGTGTTTTGTAGAGCTTTAGAAATGGAAGTAATGAGCAAGGGACTCTGTAAGCTTATTGTGCCTTCTGCCTTTCTTCCCTGTGAGATCCACAGCAGTTCATGTTTCAAATTTTAGAACATCTTCCACTTGTTTATTTGGGGAAGATAGTTAGACCTCTGCATCCAACTTGCATCTTATCCTGCCAAAGGAATTTAACTCTGCTGTCCATCAGACTGCAGAAAGCTGCTTTAACCTATCTCAGGGAAATGGGCTCCTTTTGTGTTTTTTTTTCTAAATTTTAAAACTTCTGCGAGTCTTTCAGCTGGGAATCAGCCCAGAGAGCGTTATTCCCGTCATTGGTGCTTTTTTGCATTTTTAAAAGTCCTTGCAGGCATGTTCCAGGCACTGGCACTGTGCTTACAGAGAAATTATCAGTATGTGGTATGGAGGAAGGGGAAGATGAATTTTCAGAGAAGGTTTGTGAGACCCAGGGACAATCTGGTATTCAGATCTTCTGGAAAATGTAATGGTCTGTACTGCTGAAAAGTTTTGTCTTTGAAGATGATGGGAAGAGGGGGAGGGAAGAGCCATGGAAAGTGTTGTCTTTGAGAATAATGGGAGGGAAACAAAAAAAGCCAGTGGTTTAGTGGGAGGGAAAAAAAAGTGAACTGCATTTTTCCCTGAGAATTAAAAAAAATACAGTTGGGAATGTGTAATTTCTTTAATTTTCAGCACTGTTAAAAGGTAATAAATCTCAATGTTCTCAACTCTAAAGTTGGGAGTTGTTATCCTGGTAGATAGGATTTTCACTGTAATAATAGTTTGGAAAATAGAGATGGTGAGAGAAGGTCAGGTGATGGTTGGTGCAGAGGACACACACACCTTGACTTTTATTGCAGCAACTGTCCATCAGAAGCTTTATTTAAGAAGGAAGAAAATTATAGAGTCTCATCTGAACTGAAAATATGTGAAATCTTGGTTGGGGAGCCCATTTTGAGGGGAAGAGGGTAGTAGGATCTGCAGTATCGTGGAGCTACGGCTGTGCCAAGATGTAGGGAATGGGGTTTTTTGATCACTTAGAGACTTCTGTTAAAATTCAGAATTAGACTGAGGTGACAGAAAAGCCCCTTCAGTTCTTGACCCAATGTAGATAAAACATAAGAATGTGGTTGACAGTGTTTTAAAGAAAATGATATGAACACTGGCTAAGTTATTTCGGTAAAAATACAATTTGGGCTGAGGGAATATCATGGTGGAAATATTGTTTATGTTGGTAAATATACTATCAAAGACTGAATATAAAGAATGCCCAGATCTTCAATAAACCAATATTTTTCTGTAAAACCAATATTTTTCTGTATGACTTCTGTGTTCTATAAACTTTATATACATAAATACTTTTTAGTAAATTATTTAGGTTTTGATGCCTTGTATGTTAATACCAAATGTCAAAAATTACTAATTGTTACTCTTCCAAAACATTAACAAACAGGTACTCTCTGAAAGAAGGTGGGGAGAAAGGAAATGGGAGGTGTTGGTGTCCTGTTTGTACTTTTGCACCTCTGATGAATGCACATTACTAGAGCTCTGAAAGCTGTGGCTCAGTAGGTTTCCTTAGCTAAATGATGGACCTAACCGATGTCAGACCTCTCTGAACAGAGCGATAAGCAGCATATCTCAAACAATGTTGAAATATTTTTTGCCTACCTATTTGCTTCTGCTTAGCCAGCACATGGTGCTGAAGTAAATATTAGTATTATGAAAATATTTGATTCCTGTCCTAGATGCGTTAACTAGAACCACAACTAACTTCTACATTTTGTATCTTTGTATAGTGATAATGGGATTCTGATCCCAAATAAGGAGCAGCTTTGCTTTGGAGCTGAACAGACTTAGATATTGCATGGCTTTGTGCTGCCCAGTCAAGCTAGATCTTACTAGCTTTCTAACTTGATATTTATTTCTTTGGATACACAGCCATTACTGGATGTAGTTTTACAAAAAAGATTTCTGAATCAGTTGATCTCTATTTTGCAGGAGAATTATAGTTTCAGGTAGCTTCAGTGCCATTCCCTGCTACTCTAAAGGTTTTGTTTCTTTGCATTTGGTATCCTGCATCTTTTTTTTGTTGTGGTTTTTTTTTTTTTTGTGGGTTGGGGGGGGTGTGTGTTTTTGTTTCCCCTGAGCCAGGCTCTGCAGCTCTTGGTTTCTCTCAGAACTATGGCATCTCTCCTTGGCTTCTGTGGTCAGCCCCTTTCAGGTTTGACTGGTCCTGCAAGTAGCAGGTCCTTTCTGTCAAGCAGCCTGCCCTCTTCATTCCTCTGCATGTCTCAACAGCTTCTTAGTTGTAGACATTTCAAAAGGATGGTAGTAATGTGTATCTGCCTATTTGTTACATTGCACTAGGCCCTCCTTTAAAGGGTTATTGCTTGTGTCTTTATCCCAGTGCTCTTGGAAGAGAATTTCTGTCCCCTTCTGTGTTCTGGGTAACTTGTCAGATAAGTAGGTAGTTGTGCGTTGTATCACCACTTAGTTATCTCAGAATTTTGGTCTGGTTGAAGATATCTGTGGAAGAAGAGCCAGAAATACTATGTCTGTTGCTTCATATTGTAAAAGCAGCCTGTTGGCTGTTATGTTGTCAGAATCTCCGAGTGTACTATTAGTGCGTGTACATACCCTCTCGACATTCCCCTCAAGGCTTTAGATTTCGTTTTCCCCAAAAGTTTCCTAATAGAAAAATCGCTTGTTTTATTTTTCAAATGGTTTTGTCATGGAGTAGGTAGGCTTTTAAAGAGACAAGGTTATTTTGAATCATTAGTAGGGTTTGTTTCAACTGATTGGAGCGTTGTTAAGAAAATGGTTTTGAACAATGATTACAAAACTTCTATAGCTTCTGTTATAAACTTAGTTCTGCACATACAACCTGTGGTATGTAAGAATTTGGGTTTGTGTATATTTTTTCTTTTTTGAAAACAAGGGCTAGAAAATATTTACATGGTCAGTTTTTACTTTTCTGTGTAACATAACTTTGCTTATATTTATGACTTGTACTTTAAAGAGCGATCTAAAATAAATTGATCTGGGGGTAAAGAGCAAAAAAAGTACGTGTGAATTTTTTTTATACATGCTCGCTTTTGCTCTTTTTGTACCTGTGAGTGTCTTTAGACTATTGCTAAAAATGCCTGTTGATTATGTTACTGATTAAAAGACTAACATCTCAGATTTTCAATGTTTTAAAGGCTTCAGACATGCATTGCAGTAACTCCTGTAATGCATGCTGTTGTCTCTGAGTTCCTAGTCTTGTCACTCATCAAATTAAACTGATTGTGTTTGAACCTTGAGAGCAAAGGTCTGAAGTGACTTTAAGGCTGCAGAAGCCCCTTTAATTACCAGCTCCACATGAAAGTATGTAGATGACTTGTTTTTATCCAAGGTAGTCACCCTTGGAAAAAGTTTGACTTATTTTCTAATTGTCTTGCATTGGACCTTTCCTAGGAGAAACAGCGGCAGCAACAAGAGCAACAACTGCAGCGGCATCTGACTCGACCACCTCCCCAGTATCAGGATCAACCGCAGAATCCATACCAGCAACAGGTTGGACAGTTCACAGGTAAGTAAAATGGCATTTGAAATAATGGCAGAAAAATATCAGGAGTGAAAAACAAGGTGTCTTCAAATTTCCTGCATTGGATAGCTTTTAATTAAATGTATTACAACATCTTCCCACGTCACTGTGCCTTCAAGCTTTTAGATCTATACTCTGATTCAGTTGCAAATTAATAGCTTCCCCTGTCCCAGATATCTGGGACAACTTAAGCTTCTGATTCTTAATATTACTTTGGAAACGTGTAGAATTCTTAAGTACCTTCATTGTTCTAAAGGCCTTTTTATACTACCATACCCATTTACAGGTTGAGAATTCTCCTTAACTTTCATATATTAGGATTCAGGTTTTTTTCTCTCATCTGCTAGGATGAGTTTAAAATTCTCCAATATTCTTATCCCTGCTACCTTTAGAAGGGAATGCAATTTGAATTCTCTTCATTACATGTTAGTGTCCTGTATGTTTATGTTTTCATAGGAGAGGCAGCTTGGTACGTCTTCAGTGTGTTAACGCTGATAAATAAAAGATGTTGTTACTGTTAAGCTGGAATAGTTTCATGAATGTGGAAGAACTAGAGAACAGTAAAAACTCATCTCCTTACCTGAAAAATCCTTACTTAACAGGGCATCAAGAAGCCACTTGTCTTTTTTCATAAACCTGGAGTACAAAAAAGTGTTTATTCCCTTTGTTTTGTTTCCTTACTCTCTATGTTCCCACAGAAATAAATCCTGAAGGGAAAAGATGCAAACAGAAATGTGATACCTTCATTCTGACAGTGTTCATCACTATGCAGTGTCTAGTAGAGCTGCGATGGGGTTTTGTTACTTAACTGAAAAAACTTGATACCAATACAAAAGGATTGTGTGTTAACACAGTGATCAGTAGCATCCTTCAAAAGCTGTGCAAATGTTGCACTGAAACATTTTTTTGTCCTGCCACTTTTCTACAGAAATACAGGAGTACACCTGCTAGAGTATGTTTTGCTGTAATGAGCATCAGTATTATTAAAACTACTTTTTCCTTGTTACAATGATTGTAACTGTTTTTTACATCTTAAATCCTGGTATGTGTGCTATGTCTTCACTGTAGTGTTCCAGTAAAACTCTTCCCCCACCCATCCACCCCCCTGTAACATTGGTGGTTTTATGGTGTGCTTGGTTGATAATTAATTCAATATAATTTGAATTATATTTGAATATATTTGAATAAAAGTTGGATTAATAATAATGGAGAGCCAATATTCCTCAGCTGTCTTAAAATATGAAAAATCATGCAGCTTTTTGGTTTGAAAGTAGAGTAAATACTAGTTTAGGTAGGTTTCCCTTGGTTGACTGTAAGAGGTGGGGGGGGGGGGGGTATATGCATTACACTTCACAGTGCTTTTCTTTTTTTTTTTTTTTTTTTTTGCTTTAAGTAGGGGGCTGTTTCTTCTACAGGAACAAACTTTACTCAGAATTTACAAGAACAAAGGACTTTTTGGTTTGCTGAGAAGACTTATTTTTGCAAATCATCTTGCTTGGTTATCAGCATTGCATATTAACATAGCAAATATTTCATTGTAGAAACCCAAAAGATACTTGACCAAAAAAAATACTGAAAGTTATATAAAACAGAAGAGGTTTCTCAAATTGGGAAAACACAGGACTGGAAACCCTACCGTTGTACAATAAGAGATATACAGTGTATGCACGGAATAACTGACAATGTGTGCACTGAGTGATATTTTTTTAACATCCTAGCAAATTGTGCATACGCTTCAAAGTATGTGTGCATACCTTTGTTCACAAAGAAATATCAGAGTTCTGCCTTTAAAGTCTAATTTTTTTTTTTTAAATTGATGATGCTGAATTCTTAGAAGTAGTATTCAGATTTTTTTAGGACATTGACATATCTGTGGTTGACATCAAGGAGGCGGTGCTAACTGGTGCAAAAATTCACACCCTTTGAGTACTGCTGTCTCTGTGTTGGTTGCGTAGGTTGGTTTATACTGCACTTCTGTTCTGGATTATAGCGTCTACAAGCCTAGCTTGGCTCTGGTGGAACCAAGGTATTTAATGTACAAAATATTTCTTTGTATTTCAGGGTCATCTTCAGCTATGCCTGGAGTCAGTAATTTAGGACAGTCCAACTCCAGTAGTCCACGGATGTTTCCTCAAACCCAGAACATGATTCAGATGGGACCTGGACACAGTTCTGTTCCTCCGCTCCAGTCAGGCTCCAGTCAGCAGGATCGGGGGGTGACTCAGTACACCAATATGCAAAACATTCAGCGAGGGGGATTGTACAACTTGGCATCTGGTATGACCCAGATGGTTCCCCAGCACGCAACTCAAAGTGCCAATGGACAGCCGCCGATGCAGAGACAGGGCAGCTTGGGCCAGGGTGCTGCCGTTCCTGCTGGGTATGGCCAGAACACCTTAGCAAACTCAAGTATTTCTCAGCAGCACAATAAGGGTGCACTGAATCCAACCTTATCTAAGCCACAGATGGCAAGAGTACCAGCTGCTATGGGGGCTCAAAATCCATCTTGGCAACACCAAGGTATCCCTAATATTAACAGCCAGACACAAGCAAACAGTGGCTTAGGACCATTTACTGCCAGCTCCTCTTTCCACATGCAGCAAACTCATCTAAAGATGGCCAACCAACAGTTTGCCCAAGGAATGCCTCAGGTAAGCCTAAGCACCAGCAGACCGATGACCTCTATGAATGCTGCCGTCTCTGGGCAGATGTTGTCGTCATCTTTAGGTGCGCAGCAGCGGACAAATCCACCCGCACAACAGCAGGTACCCTCGCAGCAAGTCTTGCCTGGCATGAACCAGACTGTTCCAGATCTGAATGCTTTCAACCAGAATCCAAATCAGCAAATGCCCAACAGAGGTAATCTGCACTGTAGTCAAGGGTACCCTGTGAGGACAACCAGTCAAGAGCTGCCTTTTGCCTACAGCGGCCAGTCAGGCAATAATGGACTTCAGAACTTAACTGGTGACACAGATCTGATAGACTCTTTGCTGAAAAACAGGACTTCAGAGGAGTGGATGAATGATTTGGATGAGTTATTAGGAACTCATTAAAATGGGGGTGGGGGCTCTACTTTTTTAATTATTTCATGAAATATAAACAACACTTGGACCAAAAAACCCTGTGGCATTGAGGAGACTTGCAGGCATTAGAGGTAAATGGTTGGGAAAGGGACTGGAGCTGCTGCTCAATGAGTGTTAATACATGGTGATGGTGCACCAGGCAGGTCTGCAGGAGCAGTGCGCTTTACCTTGGTGTCTCTAAGGAGTCGCACGCTTGAACAGGTCAAAAATAAAATTGTGCACATCCTAGCCAGCCTTTCAGAAATCTCACTTGCAGTGTTCTAAAATTGAATTTTTTAATTATTTAAAAAATAAAAACAAAATTCCACAGAAATAGTGCAGAAAGAAAGCAAATAGTTGCACAAATTGTGTTTAGGGCTTAGTCTCCTGCAGCTATTACTTGCAATCATTATTTGTTCATAGCTTGACATGCTATTATAGTACTGTCCATCAAACTTCTGACTTTTTATTTGAGAAGAGGCTGTATGCACCTGAGTATGCTTGCAAAATGTTTTGAATTGTTTATTTTCCCCATCGCTGAAGCATGTGCCTGTACTCTCAATAAGCAAGTGATATTTCACAGTAAATATTTCTAGATGCTGGTGATAGATGAAAGAAAGTATTAAAACCTGGCCAGTTAGTCTAGGTAGTCGTCTTAATAGATTGTAGTCTTTTAAGCTGCAGTTTGCACTCTGTTGTAGAGAGGCACAGTTCTTGGCTTATACCTTGCTGTGTTTAAAGGGGGAATTTCTTATGGGAGAACTTTTAAACTATAGTAGGTTTAACGTGAATTGTAAAGCCATTTACTTTGCACCTGTTTCTTCATAACTTATTTCCAAAGGTAGTTCTATTTAAATGAAGGCTTTGCTTCATGACAGCTCATATAGTTTTCTTTGTTGTAAAAAGTAAAACTAACTTTGGAGAGCAGTTCATTCCCCAAAGTTAGCGGTGATGCAATGAGCACAAGACTTTGTCACTTCAGGATAAAAACGAGGAAAAAAGAATTTGGCTGAGAGGTGAAAAGTCCTTATCAGCAATAATAGCACAGGCAGCCTGGGAGAATACTTGTATCAGGGTTGCTCCAATATGGAACTCTCCCCCTTTAAATACTTTTTTTTTTAATACTGGGTTACGAGTTTGATAATCTTTCTATAGACTGGTGGATTTACTTCTTTATCTCTTGAAGCAAATGCTGGTTCTTCAGCTCAGCCCAAGGAGACCTCTTATCCATACATTGGGGTCAGTCCCAGAAAGGACAAAAACCACAATGGGAACAGTCAGTGTTCCAAAGTCCTTACTTTCTACCAAAAAAAATCCCCTATCCGCCAACAAACCACCTTGCCTTAACCTTTATTTTAAAATGAAAATAAAGTCGAAAGCTTTTGTTTTAAATGCACAAATACCTCTTCCCTTTTAAATCCACTTTTTTGGAAAACTCTTTAAACTTTCTAACCAAACCCAGCATTGTGATTTAAAAGCAATTTCCTTCAACACAGACTGGCTTCTTTGGGAGTTTTCTGCACTGCAGAGATGCGTGAGAGAGAGTTTTTTTCCAGAGTGGGTGAAGGGAAGTGAAGGATAACATTGATTTCAAAGAAGGAAAATATTTTACTGTGTCTGCAGCTCCTTTATGAGACAATTTGCACTTTTAAAAACTGCTTTTTAACACTAATACTTTAACCCTTTCCAAATATGCATGGAACATGGTTTGTCCAGCACACTTACCTAGTGTGGATGAATTACGCTCTGTTGAACAGATTTGATATTGTATCATGTTGAACTGTTGGTGAAAGATGTGCATTGATCAGTGGATCCCACCGTTGAATAGTGGATAAAACTTCACTGAAGCAGACTTAATCCCTCATAGAGCTTTTGAAAAGATAACATAAAGATTGTCTTTGGATGGGAAGATGAAGGTGTTAGTGACTTTGGTTGCTGACACTTCTGATATTTTCTAGGATAAGTAGTTGAGATGCAAATAACTGATGCTAACTTTTCTTATACTGGCAATCTAAGAAAAGAGCTAGTGATTTTGGTTTACTATTAAGTTAAACCAAAAACTGGTCCAAGGTAAGTGTCATTAGAAGAGTATAGATATAAACTAGCAGTGGCAGAGGAAGGAGTGTTTGCTGTATTTTTATTTTTATGGGTTAACTTTGCACCAGTGTGCCTTCCCTTCCTGTTGGGGGTGCTTGGGACCTCATAATTTCAAGTGACATTCTTCAATGTCACTAATTTTTTCTCCCCCTTACAAACACTTGAGAGAAATAACAGGGTAGTAGGATTCAGCTTTTCTTTCTTCCCTGTGTAGGTTGTGGTGAAATCTGCTATGTTTTTCCAGTAGATTTTGCACACGGACTTTCTTCTGAATAAGTCAAAATACAATCCATCCAGTTGTGATTTCTTAATTGGAGAAGAGAACGTCTGCTGTTTGCATTATTACTACCAAAAAGGCAATCCAGCTAAATGTCCAGGAAAATGCAGATGTACTCTTTCCTCCACTGTTTCTGGAAGAGAAGGTGGATATTGCCCTGCTTGACCAGAGGGCTTGTTCAGGATGGTATCTAGATTTGATGACGGGCTTTTCATGGTACTGTTGAACTAAAATTAAGCGTGATTCTAGGCAAACTGGCTTATAATGCCCATCAGTCTTCATATGTGAACAGGATCCAAACAGCATTTAACCTGGTAGGAAAAACAGCCCTCGCTTCTGGTTTTGGTCCCTGTCCACATAATGCGATCAGACTGTTGAAAATTTGGTATCACTTGAACAAAGTTGAAACAGTTCAATGGAAATGAAAATACGGTTTAGATGTACATAGGTGCATGGGTAGGGCTGGGCTTTGCCTTTATGCCCTTTAACATGTAGCTGTCTATATATGCACTTGGGCTTTCCATTTGCTGCAGCTTCAGAGCAATAAAATGTATCTCCCCTGAACTGTACCTAGCCAGCCGCCCATGGCTTTATTTATAAACTGCGGTTTTGGTTGGGTAGGAAAGGTGAGAGCGTCACTGTGCAACATCCACTGCCTTCCAAAAACCACGATTCAATTGAAAAGGGTGCTCAAAATTTTGTTATACACATTTCCTTTGTGTAAATAAATGTTTACAATTTTATATTAAAGATTTGAATAAGAGTTAGATCTTCTGACTGTATATTTTTTACTTTTTATAGATTTTAAAACTATAATTCTTTATATATGTGTTCGGGGGGTATTATGGTAAGTTTTATGCTTGTAAATGGAGAACAGTTGAATTTGATGCTAACCTTTATGAATTTTTGTCATTGAAATGTATAAAGAGTCCATTAATCCCCTTATTCTTTTACTACAATTACTGGTGCACACCAAAAAGAAATCCTTCACTTCTGTTTTATCATTATAAAATAAATATTTTGCTAGTGTATTAAACATACATGGAGTGACTTTATACATTTGTGTGAGCTGAGCAGAGTGTTCAGCGTTGTTGTTCCTAGTGAGATGGTTCCCTTCATCCCAGCACACGATTTTGGTCGGCCTGCTACTAAGGCTCAAATTCTTCTGCTGTGTCTTACCAATTCTTACGGTTTCAGAAAGTCCATTTAAACAGGCCAGAACTGCATAAAGAGGCCTTAGAAAACTTTCCTTTGAAAACAAGGCTTTACGGTACACCCGCTTTTCTGGACTTTATTTTTTTTAATGCAGTTGTGGGCCTTCAGCTAGGAAATACAACTGCAGAGTTGTTAGTGAAAAAGATGTTAATAACTGCTCAAGTGTGCAAAATTGTAGAGTTCTAAAAATATGCTCAGATTTCCTCAAAATAACAGGCCTTAGAGATTCAAATTGGTTTCCTTGAGACTTGTAAAAAGACAAAGATCATGTTTGTTTGATGTAGGCAGATTGCACAAAAAGCCCCAAACTGGGAAATGAGGAACACGTACTGCAAGCATGAGTTAATATTTCTGAACAAGGAACAAAACGCTGGCAACGAGTTGTGTGAAGATTTTGGCTTAACACTGGTAAGGTCACTAAGCGGCCCCATGGAGCTGGCTGGTTGAAGAGGCTGTGGGAAATAACAGCAAAATAGGTGATTCAGACCTGGCAGGTGTTTCAGAGCCTCTTACAGTGGACACCTACACGTGTGTTGGTTAGAAGTAAAGCAATGCTCCGTGGCTCTGTCCGTGCCCAACGGAGCCTGGTGGTGTGTGTTTGGATGTTAATATGCTCTTGTTAATGAGCTGTTACTTGACAAATTACTCTGAATTGAATGTTTCACAGCAGTTCTCTTAGTGAATCATACCACTTGCAGCAGACCCAGGAATTCAGTTATTTATGTAGGATTTCCTGTTTGTCGAGTGTGCCTTTTAACTGATGATATCTAGTCTTCAGTTCTAAACTAACATCTCAAATCTCCTCAACCACAGATTTAGCAGTAGCGATAAAGAAGAAATTGCAAAGTATGACACATGCATTTCTTGCTAAGACTCTATTCATCTTGGATGTTACTGTAATTTCAAGCATCCCCCTATGTAATAAGAATTTTAATCAGCTTCAAACATTGAAAGATTGTTCTCCAAGCTCTGAAGTTGCTGTCTTATATAGCTGTTGTGTTTTAAGGCCCCAGCTCGGAGCCTGCAGATTTCCTTCCAAAGTGCATCCTGACTTACCTGGGTGTATCTTGAGTATATTCCTACTCTACAAGTCTTGAGTTGTGTTTTTGGGGAGGAGGGGACCCGTGACTTCAGCAGCTTATAAAGAACCAAATGTAATAATGAGTAACAATAGCGGGATGAGCTGTTTGTAGCCTGTGGGGAACTGTGAAGCTACTACTTCATTAACTTTTGCTTTATCACCCCCTTAAAAGTGCTGCATAGTATTTAATATTGAGTAAACCAGAAATTTCTCAGACTGTCTCTCATTGAAGTGATGTGCACGTGCATGTTTTTCCAAAGATTTTAAGGAGTGAGTGGCAGTTTGTGGCCAACCTCTGCTCAGAAAAGGATTTTTTTTTTCCTTGCTCTTAGTGTTTTTCCCGAGGCTAACGTAAATCTGTAAGGGAAGTGTTTTCTAAATGGTATAAGCAGAAGTAGACTCCTGGTGACATTTCCCCCTCTGACTTCTATGTTAGACGCCCCAGACGAAATCTCGGATCACCGCTAGATTATGTCAAGGTTAATTGTTTTATTTCTATTTCAGTCTGGGTCTGCTAGCAGCTTGGAGGGTCTAAAGTCACATTATATGGGTGTTCTGCAGAGAAAGGGAGCAGTTGTGGTATTCTACGTGCATCTGTTTTTGAATTGTATATTTGAATTAACTTAAGTTTTCAACTTGATAAGCTGTCACAATGGGATTTTGAGGCAATGAAGAGCAAAACCAGAAGAAACTTGCTGCTCCCACTCAGGAGAAACTAGGTCTGGTCACTTCATGGTAGTGGTGGTGTGCCCAAATTCTGTGCTGAGGCTTTGTGTGTGACTCCACGGAGAGAAATGCCATGGCTCAACCATCTCCTGATCCCTCTCTTCTTCAAAACTGAGGGAAAACCTTAGTTGATAATGAATTATACCTTTTTTTTTTTTCCTCCTTTTTGATTTTACAATCTTTAAAGTCAGTAGTCTTTTATCCATACCCTGTGTTTTGGAGCAACTTCATAACTTTCTGAACTGATGCATATTTTGCTTTTGTGGACTGGGGAGAAGTTATTCAGGGCTAAAATATTGCTGGTTTTCATACTTTACATTTCAGAGTTATAATTCTGATGTCAGTGTAAAGTTTCTGAGGGTTTGCGTGTTTCTACATCCTATGCTGCCTTCCTTTCAGAACTGAGAACTTTTAATTCGTGTGTTAGCCAGAAAAAGGTTTGTACTGCAGAATTAAAAAAAAAAAAAAAAAAAAAAAACCAACAGAAAACTACAAAAAGTGACGGAGCGCTAGAAAAGGACCGTACTCTTGTTTGGTAAACTTACAGTATTAATTAATAGGAAAAAATATCTGCTCTTTAAAAATTCAGAAGTAAGCTTTTCCAGCTGAAGCCTAGAAAAATCTTTCACGTGGTCAACTCCACTACTCGGAATAAGAGCAGAAGGTCAAGTAATTAATTTGTTAATGCTTGTTAATAATTTTTACAACCTCACACATAACTTAGATGTTTTACAGCTGATAAAAACTAGCAATAAAAGAGCTGGAAAAAAATCCTATCTTTCAGTTGCTGGCAATATATAATTCAATCATGGTAGAAAATCTGTAAATATAATTGCAAGAATTTCAGTTTGCGCATGCAAAACTTTTGCCGTTACGTAGTTCAGCAAAAGGCATTTGTCTAGATTGGACACTTTCTGATGGCTGGCTGCTTTGGGAAAACTGTGTGGCGTGGGGAGAGTTAATGTGTGGTGGAGGAAACACGTGTTGCTGCAGGGCGGTAAGAAGGCTCTGGTGAAGAGCATGCAGTAGTGGGAGGGTGGGAGAGGGCTGGAGAGCAGCCGTACTCATCGCACCTGGCTAGGGTTTTGGTCCCCACTCAGCGACATGAGAAATCAGATAGACCTGCTGGCCACTGTCACGGTTTTGGGAGTCCTGGAGCAAGGTAAATGTCCTTTCTGTAATGCTAGGTAGTATTTAGCTAATTATATTGAACTTTGTGGAACTTGGTTCCTGTATTTTGCTTGGAGTCTCCATGGAATGAAAGTTGCTGTTTTCCAACGTGATTAAATGATGTTTGGCTGTTTGCAGTGGAAGTGTCGTGTCTGAGGAGGTTCATTATTTAATAGGGACTAAAGTGATTTGCAAACCTCAAAGCCAGCATCCTAGAAGGAAATGAAATTTAAGTTTTACTTTGAAACTTAAAACAATTTTAACAATCAAATGTCTTTAATCTAGGATGAAATTTTAGCAGATAATTTGTAACTTGGAGTGGCTGGAGGTAGCCAGAATAAAGGCAGGTTAATAAATAGGCTGACGAAGAGGTCAGTCTACAAACATATATCGTATGTATATGGAAAAGAGCATCACATACGTGCGTATCTCCTCTGTGACCAATGTTGTTATGCGTTTCATTCCTGAAGCTTTGCTGCACAGAGGAGGTGACAAAATGAGTTGATAGCACAGAGTAATTTGGAAACTAATGCAAGTCCTGCTGGTCAGAAATAGACACACACATCTTCAGAGAAACTCGTCGACTTCTTGTAATTTAAATAGATGTGTCTGGTTTAGACCGTTCAGAAAGCAGTAGCGGTGCTGAGCTGTCTGCCTCTTGGGTTTCACTGTGGGTCCTTTGGGCAAAGGCTTCTCCCCCCTTGGGCTTCAGCTTCCATTTTATTAAAATCTTCATATTTCTGTAAGGGAAGGTTGGTTTGTGGGTTTTTGTTGTTTGGTGGTTTGTGTTGGTTGTTTTGGGTTTTTTTTCTTAACTGAATTAATTCACTGTAGAGCTATCGCAGCTCTGCTTACAAATGGATGTGACATCCTGAGCAGCTTGATGTATTTTTAGCCGTCAGATGATAAATCTTTTAATATAAGCATTATTTAAACCACAAATATGCTACTTGAAGAAGAGTTCAAGATTTCTGCATTATCAGTAATTTCCCCTCAAACAATTTACAGAGAAATATCTGCAACTACCAATGGAAGATACTTTTATCTTATGATTTTATTTTTTTTTTATTAAACTAAGTGTGGATGGAGGGAGCATTTAGTCTGCAAAGAGAAGACATGAAGAAAACTTGAAATTGAGTTACGGAAACATTGCTAAGCCCTTCCATTGGGAAACCCTCAGTAGTACATCCTTAGCTGGTTTGTCTTAAATATATATTTTTATGAGAACTTAAAGGTTCGTTTTTTTTTTTAAAGTTGCAGCCTTAGGTATTTTACTTTTACGCTATGCAAGCCCTACGTAGGTGTGAAGCCAGCCGATACATAGCAAGCATTGGCACCCTCTTATCTACATTACATCGGGCAAAGTAGTCTCGTTTTGTGGTCTCTGCGTGGAAAGGCAAGGAGCAATTACAAAATACTAAGTTTCCTTTCTACTAGTAGGAAATGTATGTGCTAATGTCACCTTGATCCAGAGCTGTGCAGTAGCTTTTCTTGCATATTTTGAAAGGACGTTCCGTAGGTGAGTTACAGATCTAAGATTCGTCCTGAGAAGGCAGCACTGAAACATGGATGTGCGCTGTACGTACAAATACTTTTCCATCGCATCCTGATGTAGGAGACGTAATGTAATGGCTGAGCTTAGTACAGTGTTGGTTGATTTTTATTTTCTTAATTTTCTGGAAGCCCACAGTTTCTGTATTCTTTCAAGTAACTTTCCCCTTTCAAATTTATTTACACTCAGTTTAGCAAAGCTCAGAGCTTAGTGCTCTGTAGATACATGCCCCTGCCCTGCGCTGGGCGCTGTACCAGAGAGCAGGACAATGCTACTATAGTTATCCCCCCCCCCCCTTTTTTTAATGGCTTGAAATAAAGCTTATGCAATGTCACCGTCAGTCTCCACAGAGCTTGTTTGCCAGGTTCACTCAAGTGTGGCAGATATCAGCTACAATATGGTTTCACAAGTTTGTGGACATAACCAAATAGAGAATGAAGGTCTGGCTGGTACTTCCACCGAGGAGCAAAGTGCAGGGAGAGCTCAGCCCCTATGGACCATGTGGGAATCCACGCAGCCGTTTAACCTCGAGACATGGATCACAAAAAACTAATTTGAAAGGTTCTGCAGAGTAGATTGAACTCTTTTCCCTAAAAGTCCACGCTGAGAAGGCTTACGCAGTTTTTTAACACATTCAGAGAGGTGCTTTTGGAAAGGGATTCTGCATCCTTAATGCTTCACCCGTACACCAGGTTTGGAGGGCAGCTAGCCATCCTCCACAAGGCTCTTGCTCCTCTTGGGCGGTTGCAGGACTTGTCTGAATATTTGCCCTTGTATACAAGCAAGACGGTAAGCATAGAGTTGATGGAGAGGCTGGGTCTGAAAGTATTCTTGCGGTGCCCATCAGCCACAAGAATGCTACGGTAGGAAGGGTGCAGATGGCATGAAGCAGGGTGAAGACCCTTGCCCAGCATGGTCAGGCTTATGCCACGAGCCAGAGCTGCGCAGCACGCAGTAACCTCAGCTCAGTCCATGTCTAGAGCGGTGGCTGGGATGAGACCCTGAGGGTATTAAATAGTTGTGTAGAAGAGATGTGGGTATCTGATGCGAAGAGGAGATAACAGGATGGGTCCCGCTTTCATCATCTTTTTCCCAGCCGCTGAATTGCAGGTTGTGTGTTACTGCAGACCCAGCTCTCTGGTTTCACGGAGGGGATGCTGTGTTGCATCCTGCCAGATCTCAGGGGCAGGACGACCATAATCAACGTGCTACACACGAATTTGGGGGGAAAAAGCAAACTTGTTCCTCCCCACTTCTCTCTCCCAGCATCTCTTGTTTAGGGCTGGGTCACTGCACGCACTGTGGAAGACACTAGAACACGCAGATGTTTTCCTAAATGAATGTCTATGTGTATTTAAATGGATAATATGTTGTGTAATGCACAGGTCACACAGCATCAGATTATTTACATTCCTAATTCCCTTTTCTTCTACATATGTTCTAATGCTTTTCTGCAGGCACGCATGGATCTATCTTGTCTTTAATCCTGCAACATCTGTCCCTACTTTCCCTTCTCCTGCTGTTCTGCTTTTATCTCATTTGTTAGAATGATACAGCCCACAAAGCAGTCCTTGCAGCCTGGCTGCTTCTCTCTCTGTTTAATGCTCTGGAAACGTTGCTACGTTAGGACCTTGCTAATCCGAGGGACTCGCTTAGCGGCACGCTGCCACGGCCACCAAAGTAATTGTTTTTCTAAGTTAGTTTTCTCCTATATGAAAACTTTAATTTTCAATAAAGGCAGCAATGTAGTGGTGCACCTACATCTAAACACTTGAAACATCAGCAGTCATCCGTGGGAGTAAGAATGTTCATCAAATAGTGAAACAGTCCAAGTGTTCATGTTAACAAGTTTCACCGTTTTGAAGTGACTTTCCGTGTTCCTCACAAACGTACAGAGCAGCGATGTAGGTGGTACCCGGCCCCAAACTCAGCACAGGCTGATAGTCACTGGCGGCACATCTGCTCCTTGAACTGCTCTGCTTGAGCCTTGGGGTTACCCTGCGGGAATGAAATGGAAGAAATAATCACCCCCTTCCCTGCTTCCTTCTATATTGCCATGATTACCAGCATCTCTAGTTCACTTAACCATGATATCCCAGTGCTTCAGGGTTTGGATGCTGCTCTGTGATGGGGCCATCCTTGCACAAAAGCTTTGTGCCCGCTGGGTATAGTGGGAGGCGTTCTACATCGTTCCCGTCAGACTGGCTGAGGGTGTGATAATACTCTAAATGCAAACCATAACACAAAAAAAAGGATAATAATTCTGTGATGGGGTGTGGACTCGGTGCCGGCCTTCCTGCAGGACCAGGGCGTGTTTGATCAGCTGGGGAGCAGCACCAAGGGCTCTGCTGCTGCGCTGGGCATGAGACTATGCAAAGTCTGCGGCACGCGTGCTCTGCTGGGATAACCAAATCTGAATTTAAAGTACAAGCATGAAATAAATGGCACATTTATTCTTGGTCGTGTGTGACAGCCCTGGACTATGAACCCAGGCAGCATCAGCTCTTTTCCTCTAACCACTTGCTTGATTCCAAGCTAGATAAAGCTTGGCTAAATAAAACCCTGCTGCACTGTTACTGTTCCTGTGTTGTTCTTCTTTTAGCCTATTTTGCGCTGCAGGTGATCTATGCCCGGCGGAAGTACAAGATCTCCCCTCCTGAGACAGCAGGTCACCCTGAATTTGAGCGGATCTTCCGAGCTCAGTAAGACTTTGACTTTTTTGTGGTGACTCTATCTAGATATGAGTTAAGTATCACTACCAGGAAAGACTGAAGTCACCCTCAAGGCACCTTTTCACTTACTGCTACTGATACTAGATTGGTTTTTTAATGCTTTGCATGCAGAGGTCTGATTTGGAACACTTTGCTCTGGCTGGAGTGTTTCTGTCCATCCGTGATAATCCTCCTTCTGGCATCGTGAGAGGCAGCCAAATTACAAATTGGTGGCTGTATGGAAGAGGTGCTGAGCATTAATGCATTATAATCATTAAATTTAATATTAATGTTGGCTCCAAATTGCGAGAGTAGCTGAAGCTATGTTAATAACCTAATATTTGCTTGTAAGTTTTTGCTGTTGAATGAAAGCAAAGGGCCTTGCTGGCAGAACCAGCTATGAGGAGGTTTTAATTTTTTTCCTTTTTTTTTTTTTTTTTTTTTAAGCTATTGTACTCTCAAAGTCGGTACTCATGGGCCCATGCCGAGGGCTGTTTCTTTTTGCTCTGTTCCTATGGAGAGAGCAATGCTGTAGCTAAACTGGAAATGCTCACAGATCCCTTCAGCTTCCAGCAAGCACCAGATTCCGTCTTCCATCTCGGTCGCGTTGTTTTGTAAGCGATTGAAAGGAGTTGGCCAGAGCTGGTTTGAAGGGTAGCTTGAGCGCAGCACTAAATCCCGAACAGAGCAGCTGCGTTTCCTTGCCAGCGTGCAGGAAACATTTGTGGAGTGACAAAAACACCCGCTTCTGTCCTTTTGCGATGCGGTGGAAGGCCAGCCTGCATGGGAGGCATCAGCCTTTGGTAGCTGGGCAGCTGCTGCTGAGGCTTTTAATTAAATCCTGGGCTGTGCATTCACTGTGTTGTGCTGTGGGCTGCGGCGTGCTGGGAAACCCTCTGCTATATTCTGCAGAGGAGGCGACTTCAGGGAACTTGGGTTTGAGAAGGTATTTATTTATTGTGGGCTTTTTCCTCCCTTTATTCTTATCCATTTGTATCCTTTTCCACAGGGAAAAATTGGTTTGATACATTAAAAAAAAAAGGGGGGGGGGAAGGTATTGATTTATTACTCGTGGAAACCTGGCAGCCTTCCCTTGCTGAAGCTCAAACTGCATTTGCAGCAAAGGTTCTTCAGACTTTTTCCAGCTCCCAGTCTGGCTCCATTCCCTGAGGCTTGGTAAATTTTTGGCCAAATTTAAGATTAAATTGCCTGGGGAATGGTAAAATATAGGAGAAATTGAGAAATAAAACCATTGTCTTTAATAGCACAGCTCCCACCGTCCTTTCTTGCAGAAAATCTGTTATTTTTGTCAGTAAAAGAAAAAAGGAGGAGGAAAACCTGGCTGCAGATCTGATCATCTGCTGAATTTGATCTGGGAGAAGGCTCCTTCTTGGAGCATGACTTGTGTGACACCCAGATTTGGGCTGTGCTCACCCAAAGGGAAGAGAGTGCTCCTTAAATAATGACAAGGAACCTCTTCCCGTGCAGCTTTTAAGCTGTAGCTGCGCTAGATGTCTGTGAAGGCACCATGCGTGGGGCCAAGGATGGAGCCTGTTGATGGTCCAGCAGAGACAAATCTCCTTCTTGGCCACAGCTTATCGTTGCAGGGTCCACGTGAATGTGGGTGAGGTGAACGCTGTGTGTTGTTTGGGTGCTTTTCTTCTCTAACGTAGAGATATCGGGTGTCCTTTGTCGCAGAGAAGGCCCTTTCTCCCTGGCACAGCACACCAACATCTCTTATCGGCCCTTTCAGTTTGCTCCAACGTGCATTTCCAGCTCACCTCTCTGGTCTCGGTTAACCAGTCTCTGACGTACAAGGATGCGGTTTTAACGCTCATCTCTGGTTCTCACCAGGGCGAATTGCTCAGAGTACTTCCCGATCTTCGTCTCGCTCCTCTGGGTTGCTGGAATCTTCTTTCATCAAGGTAAGGGAGATGGGGGGAAACTCCAACCCAAACCACAAGGACAAACAAAAAAACCCCAATTTAAATCAACCAAAACCCCCAATTTAAATCCCATTGCGATTCAAGCACGTCCTCTCTATACCCGTGAGGCTGTTACTCGAGGAAAGCAACGTTCCCCTGTGGCTGGACGGGCCGAGGAGCCCCCCAACTCCAGCCTGCATGAAGCTGCTGGTAGCAGCTGAGCTGGTGTCCTCCCCAGAGGAGAGGTTTGGCGGCATTGACAGCCCTCGCTCCTTCGCCGGAGCCCGGCTGTTCGCCAGTGCTGCTTCTCTTAGATGAGATCAGGCTGGCGTGAGCCGCCAGGGCAGCAGCAAGCTGAAGCAGAGCTGCAACGCGGTACCCAAATTGCTAGGTCAGAACAAGAAACCATAACCCAAACAATTTGTCATCCACCGTCCATCCTGTACCAAGTGGGTTTAGGGGATTCGGCTGCCACCACGGGGAAGATGTGAGGAAGGATTACGGAAGGAAGCGTTGCAAACCCAAGTCCCAGGGCAACTTTGGGGGACAGAGAAGTTCATCGCCCACAAAAAGGGAAAGAAGAAAACCCATTTA
This sequence comes from Grus americana, assembly GCF_028858705.1. Lineage (NCBI taxonomy): Eukaryota > Metazoa > Chordata > Aves > Gruiformes > Gruidae > Grus > Grus americana. The sequence goes on from NC_072865.1 coordinate 6,334,047, forward strand.
AATTCCCATAGCGTTTTAAAGCTGAGTCCTTCTGCGTTCAGTTCTCGTGGCCGTGCCCCATCTGCAGGGGGAAGCGGGGGCATGGGTGGCTGAGCTGGGCAGCATCCGGGGACACCCGGCCCCATCAGGACTCAGCTCCCCTATCCCCCGCAGGTGTGGCCGCGGCGTGTGGGCTGCTGTACCTCTACACCCGCTTCAAGTACTTCCAGGGATACACCGTGGCTGCGCAGGGACGGTTAGTACCCGGCTCGGGCTGTGGGCACCCCCAAACCAACCCAGGGAGGCTGAGTGCAGGATGTGTCCCCCGGGGCAGGTTTCCTTCCCGTGGGTGGGACTGACGGCAGGTTTGCATCATCTCCTTGTCCTCCCCTCGTGGCCCCACCAGCTCTTCCCCAGCACAGTCTCGGAGGAGGACGGAGGACGCCAAGCTCCTGCCAGCATGCTTCATGCCCTGGGTCAGCTGGCGGTGTCTGACGGTGTTTTCTCCCCACGCAGGTTGGGGCCGATGTACGCCAGCGCCCGGCTGCTCTGGCTGCTGATGGGGCTGGCGGTGGCCGGGCTCCTGGCGCACTTCCTGCTGCCCCGCTCCTCCGCATGGACAGCAGCGCTGGCACGGCCCCTCCAGCTGCTCGGCACCTGGTGAGCAGGGCTGTGGCTCTCCCAAAACCACTGCTCGCCCTCGGTGGAGGGGAGGGAGTTGCATGGCGTGGTCGGTGACCTCCCCAGCTCTGTGCTTACCTTTGAAGGGAGGTGGATGCTGGCACTCCTCTGCTTGCAAAGCTTCAGAGATAATGTCCCTTCTAGAAAGCAAACGCTGCCCAGCCTCTGCCCCTGCTGATGGGCTTCACAGCACCGTCTGCTCTGAAACCTCCAACGCCTTCAGCTCTGCCTCGTGGAGCACGGGTCAACCCATATGCTGTCATCACTCCTTACTGCTGTAATGATCTATGTTGAAGGACCACACCATGGGTACACAAAAAATAAATTATTTTTCTCCATAGAACTCACCTGTGATTTTCAAAGGTGTTTGGGGACCGGGTGTGAGCGCATCCGAGGGTTAGGGAACTGGGTTGCATGGGAAAAGCTCCTGCAATTAAAACTAACCTGAAAGGGGGTGAGGATGGGTAAGCTTGTCTAAAATGTTATTTAAATTTTGGGAAAAAAGCCTGACTTTAGTCCAAATGCTAATGTCTGTGTTTGGCATTGACTTGAATGATCTTCACGTGGCCCCAAGGTTACTTATCACCAACCCAACAGCAGGACTTCGCCCTTTCTCTGGATTTCAACCTCTGCTGCTATCTCAGGGTTTGCAGGTATCACCCAGGCAGCTCTTTGTGAAGTTGTACGTGGGAGTAAATAAAGCAACGTATTTTCTCAGAGAACTGTTCCACAAGTGCATCCTCGGCTGTATGGGTGCCCAAACACCTTCCTTGGTCCCAGCAAGGAAAGAACTGACCAACCTTTCTTTTTTTAATAACTGATGAAGTTTCCTGTGCTGCTGGGGCAAAAATACCAGTCTCCCACTGGGCTGCTCCAAGTGCTTTCCCCAGCATGAGCAATATTTTGGGAGTACTGGGTATTTCATAGAATCACTTTGGCTGGAAAAGGCCTTTAGGACATGAAGTCCAACCATTAACTGGTATGTGTGAGTGCAGAGGAATTTCTGGTTTGGGTGTAGGGGCTCCAGCTGGTCTCCCTGCCACGAGTGACTCTCACAGCTGCACCAAAGGTTTAAATTTAGCTTTTATTACAGTGCACATTATTTTATATATTTATATAGAGAGATGTACTTGAAAAATCAAATGTATCCAATAATAAAAAATACAGCACGTTAAAGTAGTATAATGCATTCCAGTGTATAGCTGAAGAGACATTGGGATTTACACTAATCCCTACTATGTTTGAACTGGGCTACTTCTGCTTTTCCCCCCCCCCCCCCCAAAAAATTCACACCAATCAGTAACTCCAATAGTTATTTAAAAAGATGGTTTCTGCACTCAATCTCAAGGCATGAAGACACTGGAGACTTCACTGTGAGTTAAGGGGCTGTGTTCAATGCTGGCAGGCACAGTGTGGCATTTTTTTTTTTTTTTTTTTTTTGTTTTCCCTGCCATACTCATAGCTCCAACCCCTTTGGATTTGTTCCTCCTCCACCGAAGGAGGGTCAGTCTTCACCCTCGCTTAATCCTCAGCTGTGGCCAGAACCATTGCCCGAGCGAAGGCAAGGCAGACCTCGGTCCCTGGCCGTCTCCATCCCAGCACTCCTGCGGGGTCAGCCAGCAGGACTCGACATGACCGAGCCCCCGCTCTGTCCCCAGATACAGCCGGCGATTGCCCTGTCCTGGGCTGAAGGTGCTTTTAGTCCCCACAGTTGCTAAAGCTCATCCCAACCCCAAACTGTCCCCCCGTGTCGGTGTGGCCTGAGGGGCACACACAGCAGCCATGCACCTGAGCCTGGCCCGAGGAGCAAAGCCAGCCCCCGGCATGGGATATTGGTTTTTGCTTTTTGCTCTTCTTCCAAAGAAGATGGCGTCCTGGCCCCACAGCACCGGCTGGGGATGGTGGTGCCGGCCTGGTAGCTGGTTTGCTGAGGCCTGTCAGCACATGCCGCCTCACCGGCGTGGCTGTCCTCATGCCCGGGCGAGGCGCCGCGGGGAGGAGGGAGCGGGAGGGGAGGGAGCAGGACCAGGGATCCACATGTGTGTCCACCCTTCCTCACACCCACGTCACTCCGCCTTTTTGATAAAAATCTGAAAGGAGAGAGGGCTGGGATCAGAGAGAAGCAAGGGGAGGTGGCAGGGAGCCCCAAGCCTAGAGCTGGGCAGGGCTGGCCCTCCGCCGCCAAAACTCAGCTTACCTCGCTCAGGATGATCCACACCGGGGAGTCAGTCTGGATGGACAGCCTGATGGCCTCCAGCGGCCCGAAGGACGGGTCCACCTCGCCTTCCGCCACACCCTTGGAGAAGGAGCCTGGCAGGAAGAGCACAGGGGTGACGTGGGGACTGCGCCCTGGCAGCCAGCCCCCCCACCCCCCCGCAGGGAACCACAAGCAGCCATGGCAGCCCCTGACATGGGAGGGACGGGCTGAAAACTGGCACTGTGGACATCAATACAGTGCAAAATGCTACACTGAGGGGGAACAAAAAAAATAAATCAGCTGAACAAAACAAAATGGGGAGTGTTTGGCTACATATCACTGCTGTGCAAAGGGGGAGCAGAGCGGTCTGACGGCAGCACTGTCCTGTAAAGAGAGGAATGTCGGTTCAGGATCCACGCCGTGGAGGCAAGTCTTACATCCCTAGTGCTTGCAAGGTCTCAGCCTCTTGCTATGTCCCACTTTTGGGTGTGGGTTGGTTTTTTTGGTTTTTTTTTTTTTTGTTGAAAATGCAACTGGGAGAAACCAGATAAATGGCAAAAAAAATGGTAAAAAGCTATGCGTGCCAGGTTTTTCTTTTACTTGTCTAATTAAAAAAAAAAAAAAAAGGTCTTAGCAGGGAGACCAGGGCTTTACCACGCACCAGCAGGTTCCCGTAGGTTGCAATCACTTTTTCTTGTCCCAAGGGCAGGACAAGCACTAAAACAAGCTTAGGTGGCAGGAGACAAAGTCCAAGCTGCAGGTGGTGTGTCCCGAGACAGGCGGTGGAGGGAGAGCGCAAAATCGTCCACAGTGGCGGTTTTTAAGACCAGGTTAGGCAAATGGATAATCTGAATAATTTGGTCCCAGCTCTGAGCAGAGGCAGGCAGAAACACAGGACTGAAAACTACGTGAAAAGGACAACTAGTCTAAGAGGGGAGGGAGGGTGGTGGAGGAGAGGAGACAGCGACAATTAAATCCTGTTCCAAGCTGGCTCGTAGCAGGTAGAAATTACTCTTTGCCAAGCAAACAGCACTACGGGTCTCGGTTTACTTGAAGGGGAGGATACAGGCTGTGTTATCAAACCCAGCAGGCAGTTTACCACCCCGCTGTACCTATCTGGATGTAGCCATCTGGCATCCTGCGGTACTTGACAGCTGTGCCTCTTCCCTCCTGCAAGGCTTCCTTATCTGACTGCAGGCTCTGCGGGAAGGAGAGGAGCTCTGCATAAGGCCAGTGGTAAGAGCCACCCAAAAGCCCCAGGCAACAGCAGCAACCACGGAGCTGCCCTCACCAGCAGCTCTTGGCATCCCGTTCCCCCGTCTGGCACCCCAAAGCCTCGTGCCCCAAAATGAGAGGACATTTGCTGCCCTCATGCTGCTGCTTCCACTGCACCATCCTGGCTCCATCCCCTTCTCTGCAGCCGTCCCACCCACCTGAGCATCCCCTCTGTGGGCACACATGGCTCCACAGCGACTGCTCAGGGCAGCATCCCCACTCCCAAGGTGGTACCACACCAGGCGTGACCCCCCCAGCTCCCAGCCAGCACCTCTCAAAGGCACTCGAGTCTTGTAACGATCTTCCTGACGGCTTTAAGCAGTTCCCTTCTCTCAAACCTCCTTTGCTTCCCACTCCACCCCCACCTCAACTGTCAATAAAACACTTACGTCAAACGGCAAAACCTCCACAGTCGTATTGAAGAGTTTGTCTTCTGGGTGCTCGATGTTCCCGCTGCGGAAGAAGAACCTGTGACAGAGAGACCAAAGCCATGGAAACCCACACTGAGCAAGGGGGAGGTCACAATGGCTTTCACCCCAACTGAACCACCAAACAGCTCAACCTGAAAGATGCCTTCCCAAAAAGCCCATGGGCACATGGTTTGGAAGGAAACCTGCACCAGATTAACTAAATTGTGGATTGCTGCCAGGTGCAGGAAAGTAAAGGGCTCTGGCAAATGTGGCCCCACCAAAAAAAGGGTCAAGTTATCCTCCCCCCTGGAAGAACACCACTCCCTCCTCCTGGGCATCCAAGCAGGAGACAGGCAATAAATTCAGTATGAGCCAGAAGAGCAAAAGGAAATTGTTTCTGCATGCTCCAGGCTGTCCCCATGTCCCCCCCCCCCACTGACTCTCCCCAAGCACTGGCCTTTCAATGCGGAGCGGTTTGAAGAATCTGAATCTGATGAAGTCTCCGGCAGTGGGGGTGAAGGCCCAGAAGAAGTCCTCCCGCAGGTAAGCCTTCTCCAAGGTGAAGTGCTGGTAGGTTTTCAGGCTGGTGCTCACCTCCGCAGGAGGGTTGACATGCTCTTTCCGCAGGGCCTGCTTGCCGAAGTCCTTGTCCTTGGTGGGTGAAAGCAAAAGGGCAGAAAAGGCTCATGAGCTGCTCTCACCTGTGAGGAACAGGGGTGCCAACAACAAGGTTCCGCAAATTGACAGCTCTTGATTTGCACAGCATGGAAGGATGAGGGACGGAAGTGATCTGGGGAAAGCACCAGGCAGGGCAATGCACGGCTGGATCCCAGGAGGACACAACTTCAGTGGCGGCACAGAGAAGCACCACTGCTCTGCGCTCTGATCCAGCACCAAAGAGCCCTTCATTGTCCAAGCATCCCTGAATGCGCGTCCCTGCCCCAGGAGCTCTGCAAACAGTCCTTACGCCTGAGGAGAAGGTGGCTGGGAGGCTGATAATAGCATAAAATGGCTGGATTACACGGCCTGACAGGTGCTGCGCTGCGATACAAACTGGATTACACCATCCATTTACCTGGGGACTGGACAGACAAGGACCGAGCACGGCCCAGGGATGCGTCTGTAGGTCCTGCGCATAGAGCTGTGGGAAGCCTGATTTTGTTGATGTTTAAATACACACAAACAATTTAAGCTCTTACACAGCAAGCTCCAGTTTACCTATCAGCAATCCTAGGAATAAGGAGTGGGGTGGGAAGGAAGTCAGCCCAACCCAGGAGTCATCTCTCCAGGGTTTTTCAGTAGATCTCACCTTTGAAATCACTTGCCCGGACTGTGGTTTGGCACTCAGGATGGGTGCCCAGGACCAGTACCAAGGCTTAAAAGCTTGCAGCGACTCTTGGTACATGTCACTGCCATTCTGAGAAGCAGGAGCTACATGAGCTCACTGTAATTCAGAACAAAACACAACCACTGCGCAGAAATCCACCTGCCACCATCCCACCGGTTGCTGTCACTGATGTCCCCACCCCAATGGCAGCCGGGTCCCCTGTGCCTGCAGGCCAGGCCTGGCAGGAAGGCTGCCTGCGGCTTGGACAGGCGGCTGGTACCCACCTTCAGCTTCTGTATCTTCCCAGCCAAGGAGGAGTGGGTTCCCACGTGCTGGAAGAGCGAGGGCTTGAAGCGGATCCTCAGGTTTGCCTTTTGCCTGTCGCAGTGTTTCTGAAACAAGACAATCCCACAGTGCCCCACGCTTTAACCTCCGTGGTCAACTGTGAGACGAGCAGATAAGGGCATGAGGAGTGATAAACATCTCCATGCCTTTCTGTGTTATTTTGGTTTTTATTTGACAAGAGGGTTTTTAACCACACTCTGGAGGAACCTGACCATGACTCTTGGCCGGTCACCCACCGGGCTCTGCTGGGCAGCCAGGGTGCCGAGGTGTAAGCGTCAAATGTGTCCTTGCTTAGCACACGCTGAGCAAATCTCCTCTGGGTGCTGTCAGATAATTGTTTCTTTTTTCCTTGGCTTATGGGGAAAGCCTTTTTTTCTACAGCTCAGAGCTGGGGATCACAGATGTCTGAAGGTACAGTAAGTCCTGGGATGATTCAGAGCCTAAGCCAACAGGTAGCAATTGCGGGCTCTTTTCAGACAGGCAGAGTTTCCAGGTTGTTGGTGGATTTTGTTAGGCAGATGGATGGCACGTGCCGCCGTCTGAGCTGTTTGACAGTTTCACACCCATCCCACCACATAAATAAACTTGGAGATACTTCTCTGATCCAGCCAGTGATTTTCCATGGGGTGGAGGGAGAGAGATGATGGAGAAGGAATAAAGGACAAAGGGGAAAAACACTGAGAGTGTGGAGACAAGAACTCACGTTTAAAAAATTGTTAATTTCTCTCAGTTTGGGGGAGCAGGACAAAAATATAGGCTTAAAAACCAGAGGGAAAGGTCATTTGTTTTTCAAATTTTGCTTTTTCCAAGAAAAGAACCATATGCACACCCCTGCCACCAGCTGCTCTTGCAACCTCCCACCCAAGAGCATCCCCAGCAGAAGTCCCGCTGCCGGGCGCTGCGTCACCGGCTGCCTGGCACCAGGCAGGGCGCAGCGGGGAAAGCCGGCCGCACCGAGCCCCCGCAATGGGTTGCTCACACAGACCACTGCCACCCTGCTGAGAGATTCCAGGCATGACCCCTGCGAGCTGCAGAGGAGATAATCCTCTAATCCAGCTCGCGTCACATTAGAAAATTAAAACTAGCCATGCTAATGGGAGAGACCTACTCATTGCCAGCAACCCCATCAGGTCTGATCGCACTCTGGATGGGGAGAGCAGGAGGAAGGGGAACAGAGGGAGCTACAGCATCTCCTGATTTCTCTTTCTCCCCTTTTTCCTTTCTGCTAAAGAAGCATTTGCTGAAAGCAGCGTTGTCTCAGTCAAGCCAGGAGGGGGAATAGCTCAGTTGGTGGTAAGAAGGTCATCCTTTCACACAGGTAAATCTAAAATTAGTTAAAAAAGAAAGAGCAGAATATATCCAGAGCAGGCAAAGCACTTGCCAAAAGCTCAGGTCAAACAAACTTTCAATCAAAAAGACAAATCCTCCCCACTATCAATTTGATTCTGCACAGTGGGATTTACAAGGGAAAGTCATGTTTGAAAGGGCGCTGTGCAGAGTTAATCATGCAAACAGTGGGGGAAAGGAGCCAGAAATCCACATGGAAAGTAGGTTAATTTTTAAAAAGGCAACACATTTAAGAGGTTTGCAGTTTCCCCTGGGAGAACCTTGGCTCTGCCAGGTAGGAGAAGATGAGCGAAGATGAGCTAAGGAGAAGATGATCCTGCACAGCAGGACGTACATTTAATCAATGCTCAAGCTCAAGATTTGGGGGGGGGGGGGAGGGCACAGACGGCAGCATCGTTCCCAGCTCCGTCCCAGCATCCCGCCATCCCAGCTTCGTCCATGGCTGTGAGGACCCTGGGGGCTGCTGGACAGGCCCGGGGACTGCTCTGTCCCACCTGAGCACATGGTTTGAACTGCCAGGAGGACACGATGGACATCATCTGAGACTGGTCCTGCTGCACATGGGGGACTGGAGCCGACATCACGGCCTCTGCCAGGGATCAGGCCAAATTAAACCACATCCTTGCCCCAATTCTGCAGAGCCCTGAGGATGCCCTGTCCGCCCCCCCCCCCCCAACACATAAATACAGTATTTATCCCCAGGGTGACCACTTGCTCCAGTATTTGCCACCACAAAGTAGTTGTGGCCATGATGTCTGTCCTAAGCGGCTGGCTTCAAGCTCTGCACGGGGACTCCGCTGCTCATTCTCTGCTGGGGGAGCATATGAGTAAACACAGTATGTTCAGAGAGGAGTCAGGAGAGTATCTGGTGGTGAGCTCATCTTACATTTACTGTCACACACACTCCTCCTCTGCCCTTCCCACTTGCTTTAGCCCCTCGCTGCTGCCGCCGATGGGAGTTCAAACACAACCTCCGCAGGGCACGGAGGCTTCTGTGCTGCCGTGTGCAAGGCTTCGTGCAGACATGGCTCCGCAAACGAGACAGCAGCATGAAAACGGAGCCCATTTCACCTCTCTGCACCCTCCTAGAAATCCTGACAAGAGCTTTGCATGCTCTGGCTTCATTTTGGCATGCTATGCACAGTGGGCTTGCTCTTGGGTCATCTGGGGTGAGCTCTCTGGGCAGACTGCATGTGTGCTCCAGGCGGGCACGGCACACGAGCCCAGAGCCAAAGGGTTATTCTGGGGTTATAGTCAGCGAGCGGGGAATGGCTGCAGGGAGAGAAGCACACTGGAATGAAAAACAACACAGAAAAATGGGGAACAGCGACTCTCCTCGAGGACTGGAGAAGGAATACCCTGTTAGTGCTTAGATGCAGAAATAATGCTTTTTCTGGCAGCTGCAGACTACAAAAGCCTGAACTCCCAGGTCTTTGCTTACACAATCCACAAGGACACCCCGCAGCGCGCTCCACAGGGACGGCACAGTTCGGTGCAAAGTCAGTTAGCACCAGAGCTCGCAGAAAAGATCCTCTGGAGACACAGACCAAAAGCACATTTGCCCACACACCCCAGAGGTTGTTTACGTACTGCATCTTTCTCAGGGTTGCAGACTTTCACCCAAAGGATGTGATCCAGCAGCCAGTCAATGGGTTTGTCCTTATAGAACATCAGGATGAACTCCACGATCAAGCTCAGATCCAGAGACTTGAACATTTTTCCTACAGGACAAAGAGAGAAGAGAGGGCAGCTACGGTATGAAACGGTCAAGAATCAGAGCTGGGAAGAAAAAACTTGGGAGACTGGGCTGTGGAGGCTGGATGTGTCCATCTCTCTACGTAAAGGAAATAGCATGTAGCTCTGTTTTATGTACCAGAACTGCTGGCATTGCTAATACAGTTCCGGATTTAATATTCATCACGGAATTAGAAAGCATTAGTGTCTCATAGGTCACAACAGTATCAAAAGGTCTAAAACTCTTCCATCCAGCAGGGAAAAATAAGGATGAAAAACATTCAGCCAGCTGCAGGACAGACCATTTCCTGCCCCAAAAAACGACAAGTTTTAAGCCAGTCAAACCAGTATCCAAAATAACAGATCAAGCTGCTACTGCAGCCATGTAGTGCTGTTCCCAAAATAGTTCTGTGCTGATGTAAACTTCCTTTTACACACTCTTAGGCAACTCCAGATCCCATCCAGCCGAAAAGCTACTGGTCACGTCTAAGCTGTTCGGCTGTCGGCTGGGCCACCGACCAGGTTTATTTTTATTACAAGTGAGTATCAGCAGTACCAGCTGTGAGGATCTTTCTCCCCTGTGCAAACACAACGGTCATTGCAAAAATAGGGAGGGATTGAGTCCAAGTATTTTACCATCTCGTGGAGACAACTTGTTGGACCAAGAGCATAAGTGCCTGCAAGAACCAGTAGGCACTTGCACCCGTGCCTGATGGGACTGGGGTGAGCAGGGGAGAACGTTACCAATAAACCCCAGCTGAGAAAACTCCAGGATCATCCACTCCTCGGAGGGCTGCTGCAAGGCAAAGTTCTTCATCGTGCTGAGATAGTTTGGTTTGGCCACAATATCATCCTCCAGCTGCAAAAGGAAAGGACACTCAGTGCCAATGACCCATCCAGGTTCCAGTAAGAGCCTCTCTGTGCGGAGCAATCATGTCACAGAGTGGAGGAAAGCTTTGGCACAGACCTAGTTTATTTTGGAAGATGCTCCAAACAGATTTTTCTCACCCAATCTAACAGGTAAATGAAACAAGGATTCCTGCCCTCCCTAGGCAGGAGGTCTCCAAGTCTAAAACATCTTAGAAGCCTAGCTTTTGAACCTATCTGGTTAAAACCTGCTCCCACTCTGCTCCATCATGCAACTGGACATGCTCTTTGCCCTCTCTCAGGTGGGTACAAGCAACGGTGAACTCACAGGTACACCCACCTCCCCTCCACCCCTGGCACCAAACCCACCTGCACGTAATATATGCCTTTGGACTGGGCATACATCATCAAAAAGCAGTAGTCGAGGTTCTGCTTCGTCCTCCACCTGCAAAAGACAAACACGGTGGGAGCACCGATCTCTCCTGGGATACCGGGCTGCTCGGGGGAGCTGGGTTTAAGCTGGGAAGGTGACGCAACTCTTGGAGGAGGAGATGGCATATGGCCTCTCCTTTTTGGTTTCAAACTGGTCAGTGAAGAGTTACTGGAAAACTGAGGGACTTCCAAAATGAACATGGTCTGGGTTAAAATGACCCCCTCGCTCGGTGATGGGAACGCTGCAGTGCAAGGCAAGCCCTGCAACGCTGGGGCCAGTTCGTACCACCCCCCCATCCCTCCAGCTCCTGTGCAAGGCAAGTCTAGGGGCCTCGCCTGGCCCTGCACGAGAGCCTTCCCTGCTGCAGTTACTTAATTCAGGGCTTGCTTGGTTTTAAGCTCAATGATTCTTACCTGACTCTTTCCTTGGGGTCCCCAAAGGATTCCCGCAGGTGTGAGAAATCAGGATAGAAATGCGGAGATGGGGAAATTACCTCCAGGAGACCTGAGTGTATTTCCTTTGGGAATCTGAGGGAGAAAAGCAGCAGTAAACAAATACCTCCATGTCTGACACACCATTTCAAAGACCAAATCGCTGGGTAAACACTGAGCTGCAGAACCAAACAAAAAATACAGCCTCTAAGATAAAACTTCCCCAGCAGCTAGTGCAGTTCCAGGCCTCACCAAAGAACATCAGCAGGGACTGCCACAGAGCTTAAAAGCTGCTCTCTCCCTCCTACAGTTTCTAATAGCCCCATGTTTGTGTGCTCCCCCCCACCAGCATCCCTCCCCCCCCCCCCCCCCCCCCCACGTGGGTCAGCTCTGAAGACCAGCTGGGAGCACCTCGTACTCTCTACAGGATTAAACGGACCTGCAGACTGACGCACCAAAGAAAGGACTTGCTGGCAATACTGGCATTTAGAGATAGTCCAAATGCATCAGTAATTAAAAGTCATTTTGCAGAGATTATGTTATGCCTTTCTGATAAGTTACTTAAAACATTGCTGTGCTGTAGTCAGGACAGCCAGCAGGAATTCTTCCTAGTTTCCTTATGCTGATAAAATCAGTATCTATTTTCCCTATAATGCAGTTAAAGAAAAGAACCCTTTAAAGAGTCAACCATCTCAAACAGAAAAAAAATATCACTCTTCTGAAAAATATGTACCTACAACAGCCTTGCAAGCAATACCCAGAGATTATTGTAACTGCAAGAGATAAGTGGGAAAAACAGTTATTTTAACGCTGCCCTTTTGGAGAACATTTGGTGCGAGGCTGATTTCCTTTGTGCAGAGCCAGGAGGACGGGAGATGGGGCAGAGGGAGACAAAGCAGCGAGAATGCCAAAAACTTCTCAGTTATTTTTCTTTTCCTTATTCCCTCCTTGGGACTGGCAAGATTTTCAGCTAACATTTTCAAATCTTCCCCTCCTCAGGCAGCAGTGAAACAGAAGCTTCTTATTCAGCTGACAAAACCTGTACCGAAGCAACAACAGCTTTCTCCCTCCTGCCGTATGAGCTCAGCCTGCCCTGGCCCCACACCACCTCAATTTAATTTGGAAGAAAAATAATTTTAGTGAATCAGGGAAGGGCAGGAGGCATTGGAGGGGGGGACAGCGAGAAATCAAATCATTAAGAAGTCAATTAAAGTTTCAGGCCTTCTATGCAGAAGCACTCTCTGCAGCAGCGCCCAGTAATTTCATCAGGATCCGTCGGACAATCAGTCCATTATCCCTCGATAAGTGCGTCCTCCTGCCAGCAGGCAGCAGGAGGGGAGCTCTGCCAGCTCCTGCACAGCAAGATGGAGGGCTCTGTTTCAGCTCTTCTGCAAGTGCCCGGGAACACAACCCTCCCCGCACACGTTCCAGCCCCTCTCCCATCATTGGCTCGGGGACACGGGGCGCCGGGAGGATGCGCTGCCCTTTTGCGTCTCCTTCTTATGGCGACTGCGATCCTTTGGAAACATGCAATCGCAGGAGCTGGACGGGAGTCACAGACTCTTCTCTCACCACCTTTTTCTTTTGCCTCTGAGCTCTGATGCTGTTAACGCCTGGACCGGCTCACGGTTAATAATCCATCACTGGCTTCTGCCTAAACAGCCACAGACAAAGCTGCAAAAGCCACTAAAACTCCGGGACATAAATAGCAGCTAGCGTGAGAGACAAATGTAACTAGCGCCTAGAACAAGGGAAAAACAAACAGGCTGGAGTGGAAGGAAAAATGGATGATGGATTTTAAAGCAAAATAAAGCAGGAGCATCAGGGTGTGCTTACCACACTGCCCAGTTGCTCTGACTCGGCAGAGCAGGTAGAGGGCTGCACTAGACACAGAAACAATTGCCAGGATCACTGGAAATCTAAATAATCCATCTTCTCGCAATGCCACAGGACAGAAAGCAAAATGAAATGGCATGACCGCATGTGTTAAATACTGAAAGCACAAAGCAGCCTAATGGAAGCGTTTTAGAACAAGCAGAAAGCGGAAGCGACAATAGCAAAGACAGCCCAGAGTTTAAGAACAGAAAAAAACCCCAAACAACAACAACAAAAAAATACAAAAGGGAAGCATAAAAGCATGTATTTTCTCCTTAATGAAGCCGTTCCCTGGCCTCGCTACAGGCACAGACCGTACTGCCGTAGTCATTTGGAAGTGCTTACAAGTTTTTTATATTTTCTGCCACTCCGGCTGTGTACTGCGGATCCGTCTGAAAACAAAAGATAAGCAGTGTTAGATCCTTCAGCCTCAGCCTGTGCCCCCCTGGCTCAGAAATCACCTTCCACACACCCCAGGAGTACTGTCAGCACCTCTGTACCATCCTCGTGTCTCTTACCCAGTTTAACCGCTCTCCCCATGCTGATGGTCTCCTAGGAGCCCTCCTTTGCAGCCAATGTTAACCAAAGGCATCACACCCCAAAAACCACCCCAAAGGACTGCACATCTTCCCCACGTGCTCTCCTGGCACTTCTGCCCCTGCCAGCACCACGTGGCTGCACAAAGTGTTAACTTCTGGGCTATTTATTTTTTTCCCCTATACACGCTGGCTTTCATCCAAGTGAATACTCTTGGCAGAAAAGGATCTCCACCCCTTTTTGGAAAAAGAGGGGTCTATTTATAAGTGTGCATTTTTCATTTCAGGTTCATTTTGATGCTTTTCTTCCTAAAAACAACAGTTTGTTCCCACAATCAACCTGGCAACCTGTAAGAGTTGGGAGGCAAAGGTCAGCAGCGCCGCACGCCACTATCTGCAGGCGAGATAAGTGCAAACACAGGGACAGGCACCGGACAGAAACCATCTGCACAGTGACCGGGAAAACAAAATCCAAGAACAAAGGGCAGGAGACCCAGGAGCAAACGCTGCGCCTGTTTCCTGGTGGCGGTATTGTTTTGGCAGGTTGTACGGATCACGGGACTGTGCGTCCCAGGCGGATCTGCAGACGCAGCATCACAGAAGCAGGGACCGGCTGCCGCTGCGCTCGGCTCCAGGCAGAGGTGAGGAGTGAGACGCTGGGGATGTATGTCACAAGCTGAAGACAGCGCTTCCACACTGGAACAGTGACAAGGGAGGGTTTTCTCAAGAGGAAAAAGGTCCCTTTCCCAAACAGGCTCCCAGAGCTGGACCGATTTCTTACCCCAGTGCTGCCAAGAAAACAGCAATGGGAAAAACAAAGGCAGGAAAGCTGCTCCTGGCTTTGGGAGCAAACATGCAGCCTGGCTGCCACCAAACCAGCAGGTTGGCAACAGCCGAGCCGGCCAGCTCGCCCTGGGGCTCCCGGCTCCCCCAAGCAGCCCAGCCGCTGTGGATGACACCGGCGGTGGTTATCGGTGGCACTCAGAATGAGAAATCCCCACCCCAAAAATGACATTCAGTTGCTCCACTTGTTGTCCTCCAAATTACCCAGAGTCTGCTCCAGGTTCCTACCACCCTCTCCGCTATTTACTCCTTATCCCGTGCCTGAGGAGCCCCAGCGAGCAACGCCAAGTGCAGGTACATCGAGAAACACTTTGTCTGGGAAGAGGCAGAGCAGGCACGGCGGTGGTTGACACTTGCACGGAAGGAGGATGTTGTGTCAGCAAGAAAGAACAGTGACAGCGATCTGCAACAACCACCATCGCTGTTACTGGGATATGACGCGTGCGCTCCTGCACGTCACGGGATCAGAATTAATTTCTCTGCTGTTCGCTTCCTTGTCACAGGTAACATGGAAAGTCAGGTGCTGCCGTCACAGCGTGCACCCTGTTTTCAAGTCAACTAAAATCAAAATAATTTACTGCAGTCCTAAACAGGAGATGTTTTTGGTGAAGTTGCTTAAAACCTCTCACGGTTTAACTCACCCACTGTCAAAACAGTCATCAAACCTGTCCTGGCTCAAAGGGAAACGACGGCCAGGACTGAACCTTGTCCCGGGCACTTTGGGCTGCACCCATCTGTGCGCGCCTTCTTGTACGAAATACTGGCCAGAGACCCGAAGTCCAAATGCTACTCAAAGCATCAAATTATGGGTAAACAGGCAGCAAACCCAGACATTTATCTTTGCTCCGCTCCCAGTAACATGCCACCAAGGTTTATCTTTCTCACTGGATTTCTAGAAATTAAGACAAATGCACTTCAAGCTCAAGAAAATAATCCTGAGGGGAAAGCCATGGAGAAAAATAACCATCTAAACCCATAGATAAAAGCAGCTCTTGCGGATTAATGTATCAAGGCTTTTTAGCCCCTGGATTCAGCAACTGATTCTGGGCTCCAGACACCAATACGAAGAGGCATCATATTAGCCTCAGCCCCAAATCAGCAGGGTCTTGGGTTTGGAGAAGGGTTTAGTGCTGTCTTATGGGTACGCGGAGAAACCAAGCTGCTTCAGGAGCGGGTCGGGGAGCTGCCCCAGATGTGACCATGGGGCTGCTCCAGCACGTTTTGGGAACAACCACTCAAGCACTCTGCAAGCGCCATCACGATTGAGATCAGCAAGACAAAAGCACGTGCTGCGCTGGCAGCTGCTGCTGTTTGCCTGCTCGCGTCCTGACCCTCTCTGCCCCAGTCGGTGCTTCACTTTGGGCAGGATGCACCCAATGATCCTGGTCGGACGGCAGCCCAAGGCTGGGCTTATCTGCCCCGGCATGCGGCAGAGCTGGCCTCCAGGTGGGCAGCCGTCCTGTTTGGCACCGAGTTTGGCAGACAGTGGGATGGGAGTCAGGGAAACGGGATGAACAGGGAAATCGGATAAACAGGCAAAGCCCTGTCTTACCTCGGCGATGAGGACGACGATGACAGAGTCCTCCTTCTCCTGCTGAGTGAGCTCTGAGATGAGGGAGTTGAGGGTATCGGTGAGGTAGGAATGCACCTCCCGCTTCACGCTGGGGATACCCATCACAACGGACACTGCCCAGGGCCAAGGAGAGATTTTAGAGAGGGGGATGTGCTGGGACAAGACACTTCACTCCCATGACCACCTCATGGTTCGTCTGCTCCGTGCCATGCTCCGTCATTAAAAACCAGCAGTGATCAGCAGGTTGGCAGGTTCCTGGGCTATGTAGGGCTCCCATACTCCTGTCCCCCAGCCCAGTACCGACCAGCAGCACCCCAGTGCGCCAGGCTGGCAGGGCACCCATGGCTGTCAGGTAGACTCACTCTTTTCTTCCCGAAAGACTGATGCCTACAGAAACATCCAAACTCCCTCCTAGGGGCCTTTTCAGCCTGTGAACATAAACTACAAGAGCACCCTTGTTCTCCAGACCTCTCCCATGGCCACAAGTACCTCAGTTTAGGAGGGATAAGTCAGGTCTTTGGCTTTGGGTTGGGATATGGGAGCATGGGAGAATCATCTAGTACCCAAAGTCCTACTCCAGATGGGATTTGTCCCCTAAGACCAGTACAGAGCCCTCGTGAAGTACCCTGCAAACTGTGCTTTCATCTGACCACCTTCCAGGCAAAGCCTAGAGTACTCTGGAGATGGAAAGCAGCAAAAAACATCTGGCAGAAGCATCGAGAACATTTTAGTGCCAGTCAAGAGCACAGACAGCACTCCCCCATAGACTCGCAGATGTGACAAGGCTTACCCACCCCGCGTGCCACGATACCAAGGAAGCTTGCATGATGCATGCAGCCGTTCCTCCAGTCCTGCTCATCTCCATACCACAGCCAGGCCCAGAGGAAAGGGGAGGGACAGGCACTAAGGTGAGGAAGAGCACCAGAAGCAGCACTAATTCCCATTTACCTCCAGTGCGCCCCTGTCCCACATGCACGGCTGGCTGCAGACTGTTCTCCTTTGACAGCAAATGTGGCAAATGATGGAAGATGGTGGGAAGGTGCAGCACATTCTTGTTGGTGATATTCCACAGTTTTAACTTGGTTTCGTCTTAAAAAGGAAAAGGGAATCAATTGCAAGGAACGGTAGGTAGGAAGAGACTGCAAGGCAAAAAGCCTTTTTAGAGCAGCCTGGCCACCCGAGACTACTGCTGGGTTATAAAAAATCGGGCCAACCTTTAACATGCTACCACAAACCCAATTAAAGTTCAGCAGGAGCCATGAGGGCCTTAAAGAAGTCCCAAAATATTTGGGAAGGAGGGGGGAGCATGAAGATAACATGAAGGTCAAATCAGATCTTTCTGTAGAGATCCAATTTTCTTCAACTGAGCAACTTAAAAAAAAAAGAACAAATAAATTGGTGAGGGGTGCTCAGCCAACCTAACTCCTTCCTCCCCCTCTCTTTAGATACCCATTTTCCATATGGATTCAATACAGCCATAGGAAACGGCACGTATGACTTGCAAGAAAAAAAAAAAAAGCAGCTTGTAAGCAAGCAAATTGGCAAATATCTGCGGCAGAGGCAAATCTCAGTGTTTAATGATGCTTGTGCACCTCTAATTAAACAGGAGTTTAAGAGTTCCGAAGTCCCTCTGAACTCCACAATTTCCTCACGCCGGGGGAAGAGAAGAGCACATCCTGTCCGCAGCCCTGCATACACGCACACGCACGCACACCTCTCTACCTCCTCATTAGCAACAGCTTCAAAACAGCCCGAGATCCTCAACTTCTCTGTTTATTCACCAGATAAGCTGCTCCAGGTCCGGTTTATATCCCGCAGGGCCTGCTTCTCCGAGATCGCTCTCTTGATCTCCTCCAGGACCAGGTTGAGCTCCTTGGAGCGCTTCAGGCTCTCCTGCTCGGCTGCGTGCAGTCGGTCTCGGAGAGCGAGAAACTCCCGCTGGTAGATGTCCACAACGTCACCTGAGGATGGAAAAGAGAGAGAAGCTTTCTCCTCCGCGCTCTGAAGGGTTTCAAGTTGCAAAAGGAATGCTCATGACTCGTAACTCCCCAATCCTTAAAACATGGATTTAGGGAGCTGTGGTCCAGCATGCACCCATCAGTTGTGTTGGAGAGAGGGCAGTTCAAGTTGCAGAACTACAATTAAAAAGCTCCTTTCATTTTTCTCTTTAACTTGGGTTTTTGGGTCATGTAGAAATATGACCTCATTTTCTGTGCAAAAAATAAGTTGCATGGTAGTTCTTCTTCACTACATACTTAGAAAAGGGGAGTCTGTTGTTGGCATTAATTTTATAAGCAATATTCTGCATCTCTCTGCAGCTCCAGAACTTTGAGTGCGTGAGATGGCAACTGCTGGAGTGAGCAGCAAGGAACCAGAGTCAAGTGAAAAAGAACTGAAAGCACTGGTGGTGATGGCCTGTTAAAGCCATGACGAACCCAAGGAGTATCAATATTTTTAAGTGTCTCGCTCCTTGCTTTGGTTCCTTTACGGTACACAAAGGAAAGAGTTTTAAGAGCACATGTGGAAGGATGTTTGAGTGGGTAATTTGGGAGAACTCCCAGACAGCACCTCGAAGGCTTTCTCCAGATGGCAGGGGGCATCTCCCAGAAAACCCCGAGCGATGGAAAGCAAGATGCTTGCAAGGTGGACACCACCCTGCAGCAAGACAAGGGCGGGCACGGCACCTCCTCCAGCTTCGGAAGAGAGTCCCCAATGACCAAAAGGGATTTGGGGAATGTAAGCTCTCCGAAACAAGGCAGGATAAACAATATCACGTGGCAATAGCTGCCTGAATGCTTATATAAATACAAGTGTTTGGATACACACCTTAAGGATGCATCGTAAATGTAATATATTAAAAAGAAACTTTTGATAGGGTAATACTGCTTTTTATTTTGAAACAATATCACCATGCCCTTTTTAAGCAACAAAACTACGGAGAGTCGTCAGCTGGAACTAACTATACAATAGTTGGGAGTGGAATCGGTTATCCATTAATGAACTTTCCTGGGTAATTTTTTATGCCATTATTAATGAAACTACTAATTAAAAATACACTTTTACCTGTGGTCACTGAGTGTGTTTTCAGTACGGCTATAACCCACAGGACTACACCCAAACCAGATTTACCCACTGAACAGTAGACACTTTGCCCAAACACAACCAGGAGAGCTAATGAGCAAAAATACTGCACTGGAACTTCCCAACACAGGGCTAAATATAAATCAGAGCCATTGAAAAAAGATACACTGACTGCATCGACAACTTCTAATTTGGGGTCCATAAAGAAAAAGGAATTTTGAAGATCAGACATACCCAGCTCCAAAGCACAGAGTTTCCAAGACAACAGTGCTTCCCAGTGCAGCTCCCATCAATGCTTTTGCCTAGGAAAAGTTTCCCCCATGGGGTCTCTTCTCCCCAGAAAAACCTGCTTAAGGACTCACTGCTTCGACACAAGGGACCCCCCCCCTGCCCCCGAGGCAGTCTGACTCCTATTAACCTTTCAGCATTATTTTCAAAGCCACAGGCACACGGGGAGGGAGCAGAGGAAGTTACACCCACTTGATTACTCCATCCATCTGACAACACGTTATTCTGAGAAAGTCAAGGCAAAGACATAAACAAGACCAGTCCTTCCTTTTTCCTGTGTGGTGCTGCTCACTTTCCACTCCCATTGAGAAAACATTTAAAAATTTGCAGAAAAACAGGTTAACACCCAGCTTAGGGAGCTGCCACGGGAATTCTCAGGAGGATGTCAGGCTTTAGATTGACTCCACGATGAGCTAGACCTTTACCTGCTGGTACCTCTCAGACATAAGAATATACCTTTCAGCTTCCCAGTACTCCAGATTATAGGTTTTCCTACTTGTATCTTTTACCAGCTGCATCTGTGAACACCAGCAAGGAACAAGTCTCACTTTCTGTTTTTGCACGATGCGATGGCAGGAACCGTGCTTGTGCAAGGCTGGAAGCATTTGGCTCTCAGCATACCGGGGGTTTACTATCCCGTGGATGTCATCACAGCCAAATCACAGCTAAAGGCTGCCGTTAGATCTTGTTCTGCAATACCTGGAGCAGAGTAAAGGCAAGGCTTTGCACTTAATGGCTTTTTCCAGAGCACTGCACTTCGTTTGTGTCACATTTAGAAGGGAAATGTCACTGATTATTCAGTCACTAATGACCTGCCCGCTGAAGCCAAGAGCTGTACTTTTCATTAGACGGCAATGGTGATGTGCAGTCAACCATTTGCTGCTTTTCTGGCTAATGGTTGGAAGTGAAATTGTGTTTGTTTCCAGTGCTCTTGTCCTATGATGTCTTTGTAGGCTTTCCATTCTTTAATTAAAATTTCATGAAATTTAAAAGCTGATCGATCGTGACCGGTTCCGGTGATGGCTTGAACCATCCGAGACAAAGCCCAGGATGGGCGTACAGTTTCCCGTGAATCTCCAGCAATGCCATTTTGCGCTCCTCGGTCTGCAATGACACATGGATGCAGAGCTGCCGTCCTCGCAGCAACCCTCAGCTGCTCAGCCAGGGAGGGCTCTGAAAAGCCACGAAGGGCAGCAGGGGATAAGGGACGGGGCGGGGGGGGGGGGCAGAAATTGGCTCCCATCTCTACAAGCAAGGTTGGACACAGAAGTGATGTGCTGCTAATTAGGCTGAACAAATTTTTCAGCTACCGTCAGTTCAGCACAGACCCTTTACTTACCTTTCAAAGCAGCAGCACTCCCTATCTACATATTTATTGTATTCCCTCCCAGCAGAAGATAGCAGAGCTCTTAAAATATCCCCAGACTCAAGCATTGCAGGACAAAAACTCCTAGCTGTAACTATATTAAAAAAAGACTCAGCTTACTTTTTCTTGAGAGATAACACATCGCTTCGGGCTTAAAATACACTGGTTTAATAAAGAAAGAAAGTCGGTGTTAGGTGACGGTTTGCAGGACAGATGTGGGAGACCAAAAACCTCTCGAATGGGACTTGCAGTACTTGCAGCACACGTTGTGCATACCCAGCGCCCTGCAGACAGCACGTTTCACACCTTGACATGCCTAATATTTGCACTCAACAGCCTTTTGCAAGCCATCTTTAGAAACAGGCTGGCTCCAAGGCTCCAAGCGTGCATCGAGCAGCTTCACGCGAGCCGGGTCTCTGCAGGCCAGAGAAGGCAGCGCTGGGCACAGCTGGGCGCCGGCTGCCATCTGTCCATCCCGGCACTCACCGGAGCAGATCTGGGGGGGGGGGGTGCATCCCTGGAGGGGGGAGCAGCTTGTGGCGGAGGGTCAGCGGCCGTAGGAAGCGTCCAGCTGAGCATCGCTCGCCGACCAACAGCTCGCCCTGCTCCCCTCTCTCGCCCCGGCTGCGCCTGGCCGCAGCTGCCAAGCTTCATTTTTTTTTAGCTGGGGGCCTCCAGCTGAGATCCCCACACTGGGTTTGCTGAGCGACGTCTGAACTGCTGGTGAAGCAGCAGACAGGGACAGCTTGACCGGGCTCTCTTCCCGGCAGCGGGGATGCAGTGGTGCACAGCAGATGGGCACACGCTGGCGGGGCTCACGGGCTGCTCCCCAGGAGCCTTACGTGGGGTCTGCAGCGCTGATCTCCTGCAGCCTTCCCAAAGGTTTTCGTCCATCCAAGACAGCATCCGTTTAATAAAAACTACTTCCCCGTGATGGAGAATTCTGTGGCTTCGTTCTTATTTAAGCGACTATTAAGTGCAGCCCATGTTTGTTAGCACAGGTGAGGGCTGGGACATCTGCATCCACTCTCCTTACCCATTTTTAGTTTTTGAGTGAAAGCAAAATACCTAATCTGATCCTAAAACAGCAGACGGGCACAAAAGCAGACGAGTGTCGATAAACCCCCCACCTTGAAATCTCACACAGACACACACACACGTATGCACACCCACACGCTCTTTCTCTCTCTCTCTCAGAAAGTTATAATTCTGTATTCCGCGTAAGTCTTTCAAATCGCACTCCAACCTCCCAGAGAGCCTGCGGTGCATTTTAAACATGTCCGTATTTCAGGACCAATTACTTTTGGTTTTGTTCTCCGCAGATAACCTTTCCCAGCAGAGAGGACCCATGGCCAAAGCCAGAGATTTCCCTCCAATTCAATCTTTTCAAAAGCAAATGCAAAGTCTTTGCTAGCTGGATTTGCCTCTCATTAGGAAGACTTTCAAGAGACTTTGTTTAAAATCTAAAAACAACCCCAAACCTCTAGACCATATATCTTTATAAAATCTTGGCTTCAAGAGCACAACTGCACCTTTTTTTGCTGCAAGAGTTCCCAGGGCCAAACCAGTCGAAATAAAGTGTAGTCAGTCCCCAGTTCACAACATAGATGGACTTGGAGTAGAAAGCTAAACTGCTTACAGAAAATTTATCTGCAATGACTGTTCTCCTTCATTTTATTTAAAGCACCCCTTTAATTAATAACTGTTCCTCCTCTAGGACTTGCCAGAGGCCTGGGGGGACTCCAGGGCACACAAACCACCCCCTCCCCATGCTACAGCATCCACGGTATCCAAAAATGCAACCAGTGAAGCTCAGGGAACCAAGCTGGCGAGCCATCCCGCCCCAGCTCGCCACCATCCCCATTGCCCACGCCTGGCTTCGTCCCTGGCCATTTACAGGCGCTCTTGGAGTTAGGATATGATTAGGGATTTTTTTTTTTTTTTAATGTTTTGATGTTTAATGATTTATATAATGCTGGCATCGCTCCACACATTACACTCTAGATTGCCCTGATTGAATCGCAACATTCATTAGGTATCTTGCTAACAGAATTCCACCAGACCATTGAAATGGATATAAGGAGTTACCGCACCATATCAGTGAATTAAATTCAGTTCCTGAGATGTGAAAAAGGATAGTCCTGCTCTACACAGAAATCTGATGGCTGGTGGAGCACACAGGTGGGAGACACTTTGCACACAGGTACACAGGGATCAGCAATAACTCCACAATAAGCATTTTATACCATTAAAAGGAAAATATTGCCCTTTGCTTATCTGGCTGTAGAAGGATGAGATCAGCTTTAGAGACTCACCATAAACAAAACCCCAAAGCATCCCCCAAAAAGCCTCAGGAAAGCGACTCCGCTGGGACGTGTGGAGCTACAGGTAAGTTGTGACAGTAAAAATACTGGCTTAACTAGCAGAAAGAAAAAGAGAGGATAGTTCAGCATCCAAAATACCCCCCCCCCAAAAAGGCAGGATGAACATTGAGCAGGTCTTTTCCTTCAAATCTAAAGGAACACTAACCGTGCTCCTGTAAGACAAGCAAGACAGAGATACATCGTCTCCCCTTCCTGAGCCAGCAGACCATTGTTCCCAGTCTTAGACTCATCTTTTAAAATCATAAATATTTTGGCAGCTTAGGATATACGCGGCTACCGAGAACTTGGTTTGCCTTAAGGAACTGAGCACCAAGACATGCCGAGCAACAAATCAAACACAGTCAAGGCCAGATTTCAGGGACTGGACGTGATCTGGCAGGGTCGACCTCCCGAAAGGCTCCAGCAGTTGCAACTACCCTGCTGGGGGCTGACTCATCCCCACGGAAAGAGCGAGCATGTCAGCAGTACCATCGCCACACAGCAAACACGGATGCTTTATTCAGTAAACATTAAGTGACATTTACAGCTCCGCTGTGTCCCAAACCACTCGGATACTGAGTCAAAACAGACATTTTTCTAGCCGCTGCTTATAAAAATACACCTGGAGTTTCTTTAAGTTTCTTTACACTTTTTTTTAAGAAAAAAAAAGTTTTAAAGAGTTTTTTTATTATATTAGGTTATAACTTGAGTTTAACACCAAGACAGAAAGTAACATGAGAAGTAGAGTCTTTAGTAGCACTAGAAAGCTCATTGTTACTGGGAAAAGAGCCGTAGGTGCGGAGAGCGGCAGGCAGGGCAGGGAACAGGGAAGGAAGGAGGCGGCACGTGGGTTTCCCAGCTCAAAGCAAAGGGCTGTGTTAGGATGGTGCTGGCACTGGCACTGATGGGACGAGCCCCAGAGTCACCGTAACAGCCACGGGCGGCCAAAGCAGCCATCAAAAATAGCGGCTATGGTTTAGCTCCTTCCTCTTCCATCCTCTGCCCTTTATTTACACTTTGTTTCAGTTCAACCACTACCTATGGTGCGTGCTATCCTGCATCGGGGCTGAATAATGTATTTCGATGCCACCACCACCCCCAATGCACATCTTGGTCCCATCACTACACCCCAACTTAGAGCCTGTGCTCGAGCACCATCCTGAGAACAGGCAGCACTGTTCTGCTGCACCAGGGTCTATGGCAATGTTACAAAAACCAGTACCCAACCTCTGTCCCCAGTAAAAGGCGCTGGCTGCCCGGGTGGGCGGTGGGAGCAGGAGCGATCCTTCGCAGCCAGCAGCCGCTCAGCCCGGCGCCACACAGGCTCTCGCGCTGCCCCCGGGTCGGCTCCTGGGTTTGAGCATCCCACTCCACCACCATCACGCTGAGCCAGCACATCAGCCGGCACAAGAGGCTTATTAAAAGTCAGCCTGCCTGAAAAAAATGATCCTCAAATAAAGAAAGCGCTTCCACCGGCTGCAATCTGGTGTGTGCGTGTGTGTATTGTTTGGGTTTTTTTTTAATATAGACATTTAATAAGAGCCTGTGGTATATTTAACAGCATTTCAACCTTCAACAGCTCTGTGTAATGAGATAGAAATGCAATGCATCTCTCCACTGATGGTTTCTACCCAGGGAACGCAGGCACCTTTAAGTCACCATTTCTTCTTTTTGCAGCAGTAGGTTTTGATCATATTCCTGTTGCACGTCTCCTCGCTGAAGTTTAATGTTGTCTCAGCACATATGTCCTCAGAAGAATAGAGGAAAATACATATCCCCTGTGCCTTATTATTCCAAAGTAGGAGCAACTGTTTGCATTTGAGATCCAGTTCAGAAAACATTCACATGGATCCTTCAAAAAATAAACTTTTTTGTTTTCTTCTCTCTTTTAAAGTCCTAAGTAGTAAATTTTCAGGGATGGGGATGGGTAGATTTTCCACTACAGGGAACCACAACACGGATGCTGAACATTATAATTCCCCTTCTAAGGGGGAAAGCGAGTTGCAGGGCTGCCTGTGCCTGGACCCAAAAAGCTCTCCAGGAGGGATGCAGGCTCCAAAGCAAGGATGTAGAAAGAAATTAGGAAAGCAAACAGTGACGCCCATCATCTACGCCTAAAATGATCAGGGCAGAGGAGGCAGCAGAAGCTGTGACACTGCTCTCGGGTACCTGCAGAGCAGGTTTGGGATCTCTTTCTGCAGTCCAGCTCCATGGGTGAATCACACAGAACAATACAAAGAGCTCCAAGATCACTGCAAATCCCCTGGGTTTTACCGTGCCGTAAAAAAAAAGCACTAGCTGGCGAGGAAATTCCCGGTAGGTACAAACCACCATCAGCTTCTACAAAAGGAAACAGTCCTTCTGATTTTTCCTGGGGTTTTATCAACCCATTCAAGGGATTTAACAAGACAGAGAAATCAGATGGCAATTCATTTTGCTGCAAAACAGCTAAGGAGGAGAAGGGAAGAGGGCAAATACTGCCATTGATCAAAAGAGAAAGAAGATGGAATTAAACGGTGAATTTTCATCATGGCAAAAGGTTAACTATCGAGAGGAAGCCATACGGATTGGTATTAAACCCACCGTCTAATAAATTTAGTGAGGAGCTGGAGGAGGAGATGAATTTGTGAAGTAGCCAAATACAGAGCTGACGTGGAAATAAGTTCGTCAAAGCCAGAAAAGAAGCAAATGACCAGGAGAAAGGCAACAAAATGGCAAATTAATGCCAAAGCTGATAGATGCAAATTAACTGGGGGGGGAAATCAAGGTATTTTTCACACGGTTCTTAATTAACAATATTAACTAGGAAGGAGACCAGAGCATCGGAGTGCCTTGATGCTGCTCTGCAAGCAGCGGCAGTCCAGGGAAAAAAAAGCGGATGGAGTGAGAGGCAAACAAGCTGTTAGTCTGCTTAGTGAACGGGATAGGGAGTAATAGTATGAAGATTATAATATTATTAAAATGATGCTGCCTAATCCCAGAATAGTTTTCACCTCATCTGAAAAAGAGTATTATTACAGACTTAAAAGGGGCTTTAGAAGAGGGTGATGAGAATGATCAAAGGCCTGGGAAAAAAACCCTGCTCTGTGAAAAAAGAAAAAAATATATGAGATTATTCATCTTAGGATGGGCATAATAATAGGGTTCATGATGAAAAGCATATAAAATAGAGTGATATAATGAAAATATATCACAGACTTCCATTCTCCTTGTCTCAAAATACAGGAGTAAGTAACCATTCAATTCAAATATTAATTTGAAACTGATAAAAGGAAACGTGTTGCACAGAGAAAGTGTATTATTTCTCCGAATTCACTGCCATGGAAAAACACTGAAATGAGGAATTTAAACAATGTCAAAGAGCTGGAAGGTGCTGCAAGCACAGAGGCACCATGAGATGGGGATGAGACCAAGGTGGGGTAAATCACCACCCCGCCGGCAGTCCCTGGCCTCGGCCGGCTCGGTGGTCCCCTTTTCCCCCATTTCTTGGGAGAAAGACCCCAAATTCCTGTGTCTCTCCTCAGAACTTAATTAGGAACACTGCAGCTTTCGTCTTCAAAGCAAAGCTAATTCATTAGCAATCTAATTATTTACCTGTGTAGCACGAATACAGCTTTCGAAGCATTTTTCTCTCAAATGGAAAGCAAGGCTTTGTTCTTGGAGGGGTTTTTAATAGTCTTTATTTGACTGGGGAATAAAAACATGCTGAAAGTGAATAAAATAAAGCATTACAGAAATCATGGGTCATTAAACCTCAGAATAATTGCAGCTCTACAGGATTTGTAAGTGAGGACATCACACAGGCAAACCTGGGCAAGGGGTGGAAAGAAAGGGGGAAAAAGGAGAATCTGAAAGGCTTGCACATGTGGTCAGTCCTGACCGAGCAAACCTGTGCGTGGTTTAAAAGAAGATGCATTTGCCTAATGCACTGTCCTTCCCCGGCCCGGGCAGGGAAAATGCTCTCGGATGCAGCTAAGGGCAATGGGAGCAGACCTGCCGCAGAAAGCATGGTGCTCTCCTGTATTGAAAATGCACTTGCAGGAACCTGCAGCAGTCTCGTCCGCGTATTGTCGGGTCCAGGCACATCGGTCTCGGCGCTGGCCGTGCCATGGGTTGTTTTACTCGTCGCTTGTGATGGTCAGCTTCATGCTGGATTGCAAACCATCACACGCAGTAAAAACCCAAATGGCATTTGCTTGGGGCTCTGCAAACCTCCAGACTGGATTTCCTGCCCTTTTGCCTTGTTCCCACAATGACTACCAAAGCTAGCGAGTAAAATCTCATGAACCAAAACAACCCTGAAGAAAGCGCCGATGTCTGGAGCACGCAGGACCACATTCCCATGGGTACTGGTAAGGCCCAACTCTGGAGCCTTAAAGAAGCAGAAAATCCTCAAGCGGAGCAAACGCCTCGCAGTCTAACAGGAAACCCCTTTTTATTACAACCTAATTATGTCAATAATGAAACAGAGACCTTGTTCCACCAAACCCCAAAGCACCCACACATCCCGCTCCGTGCCATAGTGCTAACGGCTCACAAGTCCATCCGAAAGGAATCCCTCCAAGAAGGGAAGCCGATCTTTGCAAAGGTCACTGTGTTAATCATCACGGCCTTTCTCTAGCAGCAGCTGTCGCTAATTGCCTGTGAAGGAGTCGAAATGAAATTCTTGTTAATCCTCCTCCAAACATTACTAAAATCCAACATCATCATCATCCCCCCCACAAATGACCGTGAGCCACTGGCACTTCGCAGCTGACGGACGAGCTCAGCCCATCTCAGGAGAGATGCAGCAGTGGCGGGTGGAAAAAGCAGTTCCAATTTGTAAATTGAAGGGGAGCTTATTGATTAGCAGCAATATGTGCCGGGACGTTGTATCTCCCCACCTCCTTGTACGACTGACCATTGCATTCATCATTCCACTGAAGTTACCACCAGACTCGGAACAGCCGAAATCCTGGAACAGGGGGAATTTGTTTAATCAATAACAGATGAAGGTTTTGGCACGGCTGAGCGTATGAAAGAATTTTACAACAGCAAAATAAAGTAGTGCTGTGTTATAAATCAGAGAACACATATGGAAAAGTTAAAGAGATGTACTAAGTCACAGGGATATCAAGGAAATCACAGAAGTTCTGGCTGGAGTCCCTGGCTCCGCTGATGTTAATAGCTGAGAACTTCAATGCAAGTCAGGTTTGACTTCTTTTTCCAAAAGAGTAACTCATTTGCAATGCACGCAACTGTATTAGAGTGAAAGGATATTTAGAGCGTTCCCTTCGCTCCACTGTCTATGTAAATTGTACATCTTGTCTACCTACAGATCCGCAGCAGCAAACAGTTTACAATTTCCCTATCGTACCAATGCCCGATCGGATGCACGGCTGTGCTGGTGGGTAGAAGCAGATTTTTAAATCACCACATACTGATGATGGGATGAGCTGATCTGAATTGCATTTTGTTTTAGTAGTCTTAAATAATTTGCAGAATGCTTAAAATAAAATGCATACAGAACCTTTTAAAAATTACTCAGCATTAATATTTCAAATATTTATCCCCCAGGGTGCAGGCTTGTAACATGAGCACTTAATGGGGTACATTTTCTTCTCTCCAGAGAAAAAACAAGGCATTGCCATTAAATAGCACACTTAGATCAACTATAAGTGTTGATGCTATCTGAGGGCTCTTGTTTCATTTTATATGCTAGGATAATTCCTGGGAAGAAAAACATAGCGCTAAAAGGGCAGGAAGACCTGCTTCTCCCTTTTCTCATTCAGCAGCCAAGAAAACATGAGAAAGGGTTAGCAAATAAAGCTGGTGCCCCCTCCCACAAAACCACACCAGCCTGCCTTAGAGGGGAAAAAAATCCCCCCTTATTTCTTGCCCTTGCAGAAAACACGTCACTGAAGTACAAAGATGGAGTTCCCGACTTGCCAGCAACAGCAACCTGCAGTAATTTAACTTTTCTCTATTTAAAAATGCAGGGACTAACCCAGAGCCAGGAGGCCTTGGTTCCACATCTGACAACAGTTCAGCTGCGGAGCTGCCTGCCAGCCCCGTGCCAGCAGCAGCAGCAGCGTTATTCCAGCAGATCGGCTCTGCTGCGAGGCAACACAGATGCTGGCGATGGCACAGCACAAGGTGGGGGTTGCAGGACATTTCAAGGGTAGAAAATAAACAGCTGGGGGAGGAGGAGGATGCTGACTCCATGGGTGTGCTACTGCTAAGACCTTTGGTTGCTTATTAAATGAAGCCTGAAAGCTTCTCAACAAGCTGCTGCTCTGCAATGTTACTGGCATCTCCCACTCCCCCGTGCTGAGCTCCGGGCAGGGTGTCGCGACTGGCTTTCGGCATCTCAAGCCAGGCGTGCTGAAATGGGCAGGGTGCTCCTTGTTGCCCCTTTGGACGGCACCAACACCCATGCAGCCCATGGTCCACTGTATCCATGAACTGATCCAGCTGGAAAATCAAGCATCCTCATTGCGGGCTTAATTTTCGGCCAGACCATCCTGCTGACCGAGCCAGTGGTGCAAAGGAAGCACATGTGAACTAAGATGTCATTTTGGACAACAGCCCAAATGGAGAGCAGTTTAAATGGCTTCTGAAACCACATCCTTAGAGGTTTTGCTTTCTCGCAATGTCAGCTCTACCTAATGTCTTAAAGACAATGCACTGAGCCCTACAGCATGCTGCTTACCACCTCCAAAAATAGGTATGCTTCCTGTAGCCCGGGACCACAAGACCATGGTACTTATGCTGAATTTCACGACTATTCCTTAAGTGCTGTTTAGTCCTGGCAGAGGACACTACACGCTCCCTGTGAGCGGATGCGCAGTTCACGCCTCTCATTTCCTTCGAACATGTCTATTTAAATGCATTTGGGTTTTCAGGATTTCACACACCGTTACCTTTACTGGTGGCATACATAAGGTAATGCTAATTGCTATGTGGGCTGCTGTGGCTCAGTTTTCCAGACTTTCCACCCAGAGGGAAGCTATGTTCCAGAAAGATTCAATTTGACATGTTTAGGTGCTGCAAGGAGAATGGAAGATGGACGGGCTGCCTGCTGCATGGAGAAGAGCCCCCATCTCCTCGCAGGAACCCATGAGCTGCACCCTGCAAATGGTGTCAGAGCCTGCGGAGAGAGTTTTCCACGACAAAACAGTTGTATCTTACACGGCCCAGAAAGCACCAGCGCAGCCACACGTCCTCACAGAAGCATGCACAGGACGACGCTGAATTGGGCAAAGTGCTGCAGCATCCAGCCGTGGGTCCCCCGGCAGCACCCCGCCATCCCCAGCCACTCCTTAGGATGAAATCAATCGATAATTGGTTTTATACCAGGACAGGAGGATTTACTGAGATGCTCAAACCAAGAGCCCAGACATTGTTAAACTTGGGGAAGCGTGAGGGGAAGACAAGAGAGAGCACAGAGCTCCGGGGGGACCACGGCTGCTTGGCAAGGCTGCAAGAGGGAGAGGGGTTTTGCACAAGATGAACCCTGAGCACAGCCGAGCAGAGCCACGGCTCTTACTGAGGGAATTAAACTGCACAAAATCACAGCAAACTACACCAGTGGGAGTGACAGAGTGCAGCACCTGACCCCACTCGCTGCAGCCCAGCTGTCCCAGGAGGTCAAAACCCAGGGAAAATCCCACCGCAGGGAGCGAGGCTCAGCACGGCACAGGGAAAACAAGCAGCGTGACTCACTGTGATGGAAACTGCCCTTAAAACTTGCAGCATGAGTATTCAGAGCTGAATTTAAGCCCCTGTTCCCTCTGTACAAAGAGGTTTACTGTTGGACTGCAGTGCCCAGGGAGGCTGTTTCTGTACTCGGGTGCTTTAGGTACCCCCGATGCATTCAAACACCACTTTGGAAATGGTCTCTCACCGGCCACTCGGGCTGCTCAGCACCTCTTCGAGGACTAAAAGCCGTCATCGAGCACATGAGGAAATGTTTAGTGATCGGTTCATCCTTTGGAATGCCTTTATGAGACGTCCATAAAGCGAATCACCCTGGGTGACTCCCCTGTTCATAACCTACCCTCGTACCCAGCTCCCCCAAGCTTCCCATGCATAGATCAGCTTTGTCACCTAGGATCACCGCTGTGCGTTGCTGTGAAAAAGCTAATCCAATTTTCTTCTTCTTTAGGGATAAAACATCAAGAGAGGGCGGCCAGTCTGTCAAATACAGTAGCAATGTGGAAGAAGTGGGGGCAGAGCTGTGTCATCGTCTCCAGCAAACCCACGTCTGAACAGGAGCAATGCTGCCAGGTGAGCCCCAACTCTGTCACGGGCTGGGAGGAGTGGTTCAAGATATACAGCCTCTTTTGGGGAACTCATTATTTAGTTTTATGGCCATGGGAAAAAAAAAATAAAATGTATGAACTATAAGATCGTGACTCCATATTTATGACTACAAAGATACTTGCAGAAGACTCCCGTGGCCATGTCCAAAGTCTGGTGAGAGCAGGGGCATTCTGACAGCCTTATAAATCAGTTCACTGGAAGAAATTATTAAGTTGTCCATAACAAAACAGGGTAAGCTCTGCTAGTGCAAAGATACTGAAGAGATCCTGGTCGCTGTCAGTGTGGGTTGCGTGTTTATTAGCCCTACGCTGGTGCAGACCGGGGCAGCCCCAAGCAGAGCCGCCCAGGGCTCTGCACCACCTCCCCGGCACTGTGGGGTTCACCCGGGTGCGTATCCTTGGGCACTGCCAAACCACTTCAAAAGCCAAAGCGGGGTCAGAACGCCACAGAGCGCTGCTTCGGCATCGCCGTGCCCCAGCAACGTCCCCTCTCGGGAGCGAAACGTGCCCTCTGCCAAACCACCTCTGGGGTCCCTGCAGCTCTGGCACCACTCATTTGCAACCCAGCCAGCGCACGTTATTGCAGCTAATTCCCTGTATATGTTTTCCCAAGGACAAGCCCAGCAGCTGTGTGTGTGCGTGGCATATCAGATTTTGGGGAGGTGGCGATTCTACATCCCTTCCCCAGCACAGATTTGGAAGGTGTCAGGCACGCAGCGTGCAAGCACCCAGGAATGGGCAGGACGCGAGTGCTAAACCAGCCTTGCACACCTGCAAAGACAAATAAATTCTTTAACATCAGACAGTAGACTATAAAACAAAGCTATAAGAGCATATTACTGCACATGAAGGGAAATTCATTCTGCTGCTAATGCCCATAACTTCCCTACTGAGAGTAATGGATATCAACAGGAGAACAGACATCTGAGTGCTAAAACGTGCACTGGTTTTTCCTAAGCTTGTGCTGGGCACGCTACCTGAAATACAGAATCACTGAGTTCTTTCTCCCCAGCCCTCAAGCTGACGTAAAATGCTCACATTTTAATAGTAAGTGTGATTAACCATTAGCATAAATTACCAGGGTTATAATGAATTCTCAGAAAAAAACTTGATTGTTTCTTCAGAGCTATGTTCTGGTTATACACCAAGTTACATTTCAGTTTAAATAAAAAGCAACTCCTACGGTGGGTATCAGATAAGAAGTCAGACTAAATGATGCTGGAGGTCCTTTCCACCTTTGAAATACCTAAACATACGTGTTATTTACGATCAGCATACTATGGGGACTGGCTAATCCTCTGGAGCTGGAAGAAGAGCCAGATGATCTTCCAAAGGTGAAGGGAGAGGAGAAAAACCAGTTGTTTCCCAGCCAGGGCAACGATTTACGGATAAGAGTATTTTCTAACTTCAACTTCTTCAGCAAGGAGATCGTACACATACGTCTTGCTGTTCAAAGGACATCTTGTGCGTATGAGCAAATTTGTCCAAATCCTTTTGGCTCCAGCCGTGGTAGTATGTTTAGTACACCATTTCCAGATGTGTTTTGTATCCCCGTCAGTCCGACTGCTGCCTCGAGCCAAGAGAGTTATATAAGCTGCAAAGCTTAATTGGATTATTTAGCCCAAATCGTTGGCCGAGAAGCAGCGGGGCCGGGGAACCGGCCGGGCAGCCTGGAGAGGACCTGCACCACCACCAGCCTGGGGGGGGGAAGGGAGGGAGCATGAGCCAGCAAGTAAATTAATAAGTTCATAAAGCAAGACTGGCCTCCCCATCTCCCTCGAATGTTTTCTCATGCCTCCCATCCATTTAACAGAGGGTGTATTAGCTGTATTTTATTAGAGGTAAGTTTTCCTATTTTAACAACAATTAAAAAAAGAATGCAACAAGCATTTAGAAGACACGAGCATTTCCTCTCCGCACTAACGAGCATTTCCTGACTGTGCAGCTCCACAGCAACTTAGTTTTCCCACAATAATATTTCTTTCCCCAAACTTTGGCTGTTGTGGTGGCTTATTTTCCATTTAAGGGCATAATCCTGCTTGTAGGAAAACCCATCCCAGCAGATCTTCACAGATGTAATTATTAGGGCAAAGTCCTAAAAAAGAAAAGTGTTGCAACTATTCTTGGGAAGAAATCAGGAAAGAGAAGAGAGAGAAGCTGAAGACTTTCCAAATGCTGTAGCTATCAAAGCGTGCCAGAATGATTTTGTTCCTTTTATTTTTAATAAAGCTGGGTAGTTAAGTCAGAAGTTAACACAAGTATGTAAACTCACACTCAACTTCGAGCAGGTTGTGTACTCCATTGCTTAAACAAAGGATACGTGCGTGCTTGAGAGCTACTTAAACCCTTGCCATGAGGCCCTGGATGGACTTTGTATGGCTTCACTACAAATAATAACAATAATAAATAAAAAAAAAAAGCTGCCTGGCATCCTCCTCTGCCACTGCTGACAACATTCCCTCCGCTCTCCACCAGGCAAAGTGCCACGGATGAATTCAACAGATTAAAACAACCAGCACAGTACAACAGGCAGGGCTGTGCTCAGTTCTGCTGGAAACGGCTACACAAACACTGCAAATCACACGCAGCGCTCAGAGAGAGAAGATGCCTCTCACCCGCCCCAGCTCTGGTCCCCAAAGCATCATGCACACAACAAAACCCCGAAATCTGGGGCTGCGAAGCTCCACCGCTTGCATCCGTGCTGCAATTCATTAGGAATGTTCCCGTGAACAAGGAGCTTCGATTACCGTGCTGCACAGAGTAATAGTAAACAGCAGCGGTGACCAAAAAAAAGCTATTTACAGAAGGGCTCTCTGCCACGATCCCATGATTACTAGTTATGGAAAATTTTCAAAAAAGGAATACAAAGAGAGATTCCCACAGGGCACAGCGAGCCATACAATTTGTGCTGTGCTTGGACTTCATAAATAAAAATCCAAGCGATGTTTACAGCGCTCTAGTTGTTCCTTAAACTTTATTTTTCTTTACTGCGTGAATTTTATGCCCTCGGTGAGCTGCAGCGTAAAGCTCTCTGCGTGACTGATGGAAAGCAGAAAGTCGGCACGGCCTGATTGGGCAAACCAGCCTCACCTCCCCGTTATCTGCATTAAGAGCTTCAACAAATTTGTGTAATACCCAGCATTATAAAAATGGATTTCCAACCAGAAGAGCAGTTGGCAGGATTAAACAAGTAGAAAAGCACACGCACATAAAAAATCGGGAGGTCTGCACACGAGCTAATGGAGCAAGCAGAAAATAACTGGGCATGCTCCCTGGGCTCGGGGACCGCTTCCTTTACGACAGACAGTAATATCTCATTACGGGAGAAACAAATACAATAAAGATGAATATTCCATCTTCCCCTGGCTATATTTTAAGTGTGAAGCCAATACAAATTCTCCGCTTATATTTCACAAAAATAGCTACTCAAAAAAACCCTTGCTGGCAGCGCAGCAAAGCAAATTTCATTTGAAAGATAAATCCTACATTCTTCATAGGCAGATGTGAATATCTATCAGGTTTTATCATAACAGCCCCTCCCAGGACCAAAAGAAGCCACAGAATAAATTTCCAACAAAAAAGTTGTTTCTTTTGCCCTTCTTCCCCTATATTGCTTAACTCAATACGGACAAAATTAATAGCAAACTGGCAGTTACTGCATCTTATAAACAGATGCTACACACCTTCCCAGCGCCACGGTGCTCTGCAAAGTCAATATGGAATCAACCCAGCACTTGGGATCATCAGTAAAACACTTGGATGGTGAAACTACACGGATGCTGCAATTACTGGCATCACAAAATGACCATTCAGTTCCACTTCTCCACCGAGGCAAGACCGTACCAACCCTCCGCTAATAAACACAGCCTTGTCGGGGTGTCTGGGCACGAAGGCGCCTGACACCAGCCAGTGCCTGCCGGGAGAAGGTTGCTGGAAATTTAAGGACCTGCTTAACGCTGAGCTGGACCAGAACATTGTAGCATCTCTTTTTCTAGCTGATAAAAAGCAAGCTCAATTTACCTCCAGAGTTTCGTGAAAACTGCTACAAGCTGACACGTGAAACGGTCTTAAAGCTGCCCTTCGGTGCAGGGTTATAAATCTGCATCACTGTCGTCTTCCACAGCAAGAACGGGGGGAAGAGCCAGGCCATCGCACTGAAGGGCGATCATCCATCTCTTACCGGGATGGGGCAGGGAGCAAAGGAGGAAGCACCTTTAATCAATTAAATCCCAGCTTGCTCAGAGCTAGCCCATCCTTGCAAAGAACATCCCTTGGTTGCTTCCCCAAACCAAACGAACCCCCCCGCGCGTACAGGAGGTGTTGGAAACGGAGCGCAGAGACACGTGCCGTACCCAGGAGCGTGCTGGATGCTTAAACATTAAAACCCGTGGCTCCATTCAGTTCTGCACCCGCAGTTCTCACCTGCCCCCACAGCTGGGAAGGGGATGGATTCGGGGAGGGGACCGCGGTGACAGCGGCTGGAATCGTCCCAGGCAGCGGCAGCACTGCCCGCGTGAGGGGACTGCGGGTGGCTTCCAGTCTTGTGCCTCTTGCAATCTCAAGACCTTTCTGGATTCAAAATATTTTTAATTAATCATTAATTATGATTAGTAATTTTAGCTTTAAAAAAAATGTATGAAGCAGCCAATCACTTTTACCCCACTATAACTAGAAAAAAAAAAATTTCTAAAGGAAACCTTTGCTTGGCAAGTTTTCCTGCTGCCTAAACCAAGGCAGGAATAAGCTCAGTGATGACCTGAGGTGGCACAGAGCTGTGCAAAGGTGGCAGCTCCTGAGAGTTGTAGCTTTGGCCAAATCCTGACTGCAAACTCTAGAAATCCTGCTGGCCCACAGTCCCTCGGATTCAAGCACTGGAGGCAAACCTGCACCAAGAAGCAGCTGTTTCTATGGATCGTAGCTTGAAGGAGAGCTTAGGCTTTTAGATTTGCTTATCTTTTTAAAGTTGGTTTACCATATATTTACTCCATCTATAATCTCCCCTTGCCTTGCATCTCCATTTTTAATTATTTATCATCAGGTATCACATTCATTTACATACTTTATGAGGTGCAAAATAAACGATAAGTCATTACGTATTAGACTTTCCCAAACCATCTGTGCCAGGCTCTGCAGCAGTTTTGTTTTGTTTTTTTCTCTAATACTTGGGAGGGGAAAAAAAAAAATCCAAGAGGAGAACTGGATTTGCTGGAAACAAAGAGTAAAATAGTCCACATGCTTGCTGATAGCAAACGTTTATTACTCTGTTATAGCCGTGCTCCACAAGGAACACGCAGACTATCATCTTTGGTGTAATTTAACCGGTGATACAAATTGCAAGCAGTATTATTTCAAAGACCTTTATTTATTGATTAGAAACAAAGTCCTTATCCTCTTCCTGCTCCCTCCTTGAGTCGTGCTGATTGCACACAATAGAGAGCTATCACTTAAAGAGCCAATTAAGTCAACTTCTGAAAGGTAACTGAATAGCTGAAATTCTTAGTGCAATATTGTACTGCATTATCTTGATTGCAACAAAGAAAAACAAAGCAGTTGGAGCAACGAAAATTAGAGAATGAGGCATTAGCCATAGGTAGGAATGCCACAATGGATGGAGCTGTTACCAAAAAACAAAAAAAAAGCCCTATTATTTTCTTTCTGTGGTTACATCTAGCCCTTGCTAGAGGTGCAAGAAGGAAAAAACAGCCTTGGACTTGTTTATTTTCTGCACTTGGCAGGACTTTACGAGGGATCGGCTGAGCTGTTGACCAGGCACAGAGAACGGTGGTGGCCACAGCCACACCACCACATCCCTCCCAGGGAGGAACCCAACATCTGGGCGTCCCATACTCAACCGAAAGCTTTGATGAAATCATTTCTTGTGGCTGGGGCTTTATGAAGATAACACATTCTGTACAGATTCACCCACGCCTGACGGAGGAGTTCATACTATTCTCCAGCAGAGCCACCTACAGACCTTCTCTCTCTTCTGCCCTCTTGGCTACCTTCAAAAGCACCTAAAAAAAGATTTTAGATCACCTCTGGGACTTCCATACCACAGCCCAACTGGGCAGCTAAAGCAAGACTAGAAGTTTGAAACCTGTTGGGAAGAAGGACATAGCTTTAGTCCCTTAGAAAAACTAAGCTTAAACAAAAAAAAGGAGAAAAAGATGGTAAGCCTGCCAATACTCAGAAGTTACATAAAATCAATCATTTAAATGCAGGAAAAAACCACATCGCAAACTGAGAGCAAAATCCTCAGGAACTTGAAGACACCAGCTGTACGTGGTCAAAATTCACCATCAATTTCCAAGGAACTACTCAAAGTCACAGCCCTTGGGCTATAAAGCATTCACACAGGCACATAAAAAGGAAGCTTTTTCCAAGTAGGAAAAGAGGCGCCACAGAAACATAAAAATCTCCCTCTTCCTTCCGCACTGACAGCCGACTCTGGTGTGACCTACCACCCCTGTCCTCCTGCCCCTTCATCCACTTGGGCTTCCACAGCAGCAGAATCAATCCACCCAACCTTAGAGCAAATTAATGGCCAACTGCTGCTTTCCCGGAGCTGCTTTGGCACCGTCCATCTCCCCGCACATGTATTTTGTCTGGCACAAGGAGTCTTGCTGAAGAACGTACAGCTGGGCAGGGCAAGATGCTGCAACATTTCAGCCCCACGTACTTGGATGCTTTCTCCGGCTGTCCTCCCAGCAGCTATCGCAGTGCTCGAGGTCCCTGCCCTGAGCCCCACAGACTTTCCAACACGGTACAAGGATAGACCTCCCAGAGCAACCCAAAACCCATCATTTCTCTGCCAAATGTGCCAGCAGAGAAATGCAAATCCATCCTTCTGTAGACATGGCCTCTGTGTATGAGGGGCTGCAAAAAGGACGGTCAGAGGGAGATTTCAAAGGGATTTATGGACCTCACAGGTTGGGAACCCCTCCTGTGCCTTGATTTCCCACCTGTGAAATGGGCTGAATGATACCCAGCCAACTTTGTAGAGGGCTTTCCTTTTCATCAATCCATTTCCACACCTAGGAGTCCGGTGCCACCACCCTCACCTTCCTGCTCTGGGGCCTCGGGAGCTGTCGGTCTGAACCAAAACGTCCATTAATCCATCAGGAATTTGGCAGTATCACGTCACTATCCTCTGAAATACATGTGGTACCAACATTTGCCACTGTGCACCAGAAATACGGCACTAGCACATACCACCGAGTCCTGCTCAGACTTCTGCCTTATTCATTTTTGTCAGTCGCTCCTCAGTTTATTTTGCAATTATCTCTGCAATTCCCACCGAAAGACAGCACACAATTTAAAGAACTTGAACAATTTTTTCAAACTTGAACGGTCTTTACCCAAAAGAAGCTGGAAGGAAGCCTAGCCACTCAAATGCACTGCAAGAGTCCCAGTCCTCAGACGATACTCCATAAAATGGGAGCTTTAATTTTTCCTTAATTCAGCAGACTGAAAGCTCATCAAATACAGCAAAGCACCAGCCCCTCCCTGGTCGGTCTATACTTGAGACTTGTTCTATCTTTTCAAAAGCTCTTTTCAGTTCGACAATCCAAAAAAAAAAAAAAATCTGTAAGGACTGCATCTAGAACAGCTCTAAAAATTGTCCGTGCTTTCCCTGAGAGCTTACGTCAACTCATTGGATGGAGGAGCCAAGAGGAGAACAAATATTTCACAGAGCAGTCATTGAACATAAATATTGCCCCCCGACACGCATGCACCGCGAATACAATTACGCCCTCACATCAATTACTAGTACACTCCAGAAACACCGTTGGTAGAAGACAAATAAATAAACAAAACATAAGCTTGAAATAAGGAACTATTTGTCATTCTAGCAAGCCGCTTCATCTTATAATCATTATTTCCTGAGACACGTTGTGCTGGTTCGTATTCCAATAACACATTTGTGTAACCGCACAGGTACAAGGGAAGCGTACAAATCATGTCTCGCAAAACAACTGTTGGCAAAGAGCAGGATTTGTGTATTCATTGCTCACCGCTGAACAGTTACATACATTTTAATTCCGACCTCAAACACAATTTGGACTACGGCAGATGTTTCCTATAGCGCAGGCTTCCTTCGGATGAGAGTTAATTCAGTTTGAACATGGCAGCAATGAAGAAAGGGATTTAAACAAATATTTTCGGCTTCCTCTCTAAGCTTAATACTGCAGAGGTAAAAATGAGGGAGTAGTAAATTGAACAGCTCAACCTTCCTGCTCCTGGAATTCAGACCAGCCCGGTAAACCTGCGCTTCCCTGCCACCAAGGACTCCCCTCTCTGTGACACCAGCCTGCGCTGAAAAGAAATTAAATTATTTTAATGAGGTTCTTCCGGATGCACACTGATGTAACTGAGAGGAGAATACGCCTCTTGTTTTAGGCTGCTTAAGTTTCACCAAAAAAAGGGGGCACGCTCCTCTGCAAAACTCTTCTTCCTCTCCTCTCGGTACCCTCGGTTCCTCCTGTTACTCTACATTAATAAGCAGACCATTATTTCACCAGCCGCAATCAAAACCTTCCATAAGATAAGATCCAGTTGCAATTTTACATTCACATAGTTGCCGGTACTGAAGAGCCCTGAAATGCTCTTAACGAGTTGTGTGCACGGGGATCCTCTCTTCACCTATCAGTGGAATGGGCTTGAGAAGCGACAGCTGCTTAAATAGCGCACACGCAGCGGAGCAGTTTAAGAGGAAAAGAAATACTATAAATAATTGAAATCCCAGCAAGAAATGTAGGCAGAGCAGAGGGAAAGAGGGCAACTCAGAGGAAGCTGGCAGCAGGAGAAGAGATAAGGACT
This sequence comes from Grus americana, assembly GCF_028858705.1. Classification (NCBI taxonomy): domain Eukaryota; kingdom Metazoa; phylum Chordata; class Aves; order Gruiformes; family Gruidae; genus Grus; species Grus americana. The sequence continues at coordinate 6,374,121 of NC_072865.1, forward strand.
TCTCCTGGAAGCCAAACTAAACAAGAGTGCACATACAAATAAATCCACATCTCCTCACCTGTGCGCTACGCCACACACCAGCAGACAAAAGAAGTTCTTGACCTTTTCTGCTCTGTTTGGCAATGTGAATTTTACCCACCTACGAGCCCTCTCTTGTCAACATCTTCCCCTTTCCTCCTCGCCGCCGAATCTCTAAGTCTGATGCAAACGACCCCCGTGCTCGTCCCCGGTGCTGCAGCAATCTTGGTCACCAAATGATGCTGATGAGTAGATGTGGATTTTAAATGGCCAATTCTGGCATTGATGACTGCCTCACCTATACAGACCCACTTCTCCTAGCCCAGCCTTTCATGGGGAAGCTATGTGGAAGGCTTTCCCGTGCACCCAGCACGTTCAGGGCACACCAGAGAGGATCCTGCTCTCAGCTGGGGCTTCTGAGCACCATGGGGTCACCATCAGGAGTAGCTGCAGAAATGACCACCTTTGGTTTGAAGGCTTTAAGAGTAATTAACCAGCACTCTGTAACAACAAGTGAGTGCTTGAAGTTTCAATCCCAGCAGTAAAACGCCTCCTTTGATGCTCACAGCTGCTATGCAGGGCCAAACGTTGTCATTTTGCCTGACCTTTAACTATTAGAGCACTACTTCTCGACCTGCATTTTAGAAATTATGAACCACAGCCCAGACAACAGCACTCAGGCTAAGCGGTCTGCCACTGTCTTGACAGATTTCCAAAGAGACGTGAAATACGTGCCTTTCTCAGGTGACTTGAACTACGCACACGCAGAGCTCTGCAGACAGATTTTTTCTCTCTGGGTACAACTCACCCAAGCAGGAGATGGCAGGAGATAGTTCATGATGCTCTACGGAGGTAACACTTGGCACAACAGCTCCAGGTACCACTTCATCACTGCACAGGGTTGAGAAAAGGAGACTTCAACTAGCAACTCAGCTAACCAGACACCTTTAACGAGGAGCAAGTAATGAGACTTCTTAGCAAGTGGTTCATTCAAAGGGCATGCAGTGATATCAAGAACCAGGTAAAAATCCCCATTAAGATCTTTGTGAAAGTCAAGAGCATGTAGGAGGGCTGGTGTTCTCAGAGATAAGATGGATATCTTGCCTTACACAGCAATCGATCGATTCTTAGGGGTCAACTGCCAAACCTCACCAGACTCCTCTTGCAGAACATTGGCAGTTTTAGGGCAAAAGCCTGCACCAGGCACTGCTGTTAAAGTTCAGCCCTGCTCCTAGAGCCACAGGGCTAGTAACCATGACCAGGAGGTGAAGAAACCTTGATACTGACTCTTCTGTGTGAGCAATTCAGTTTAAGAGCTGCTGTTCAAGAAGCATGTCACCAAGATGAAAGGTGAACACGTTTCTTAATTAGGTTCTTAAAGAGCCTTCCACAGGCAGCAAGAATCCCACATTCCCTCTTCTCTATACACAGCCCTACTAATTGAGTGCCTTATCTTAATGTGCCTAATTGCATATCGGACTCTCTTGCAGGCTGCCTGTCCCAAATCCAAGCCTGGTATGCGAGGGCTGAGCTTCACATGACTCTAAAGGCATCCTCCGGTTGGGACAGGCAAGTGACAGCTCATGGTGGTGTGAACGGCAAATCTGGTTTCAAGAGCAACTTCCAGTCCACAGCAAAAATAGACATACCAACTCCTTGGATTCCAGTGAAGATTGGCCCTTGTAACCTCTCTGTGCCACATGAAGGAGATTGGAAACCCAAGTCCACCTTGGACAGGACACCATTTCTTGTTTGGCTTCCCATTAAAAGCAAGGAAGCCCTTCTATACTTCCAAAAGACATCTGAACCTTAACTGTACTGCTGTGCCAGCAAGAAAAGATGGGAACCTTGTGACTCGAGAGGGTCTACTGCTGAGAAACTACATTTGGGCACTCTCCTCACAGTGAACGATGGAGGCTTTCCCCAACAAGAGCCATGCACAGCATCTGTCCTCCAGTCTGCAAAGAGATGATGCTGACTGCCTATTCTCCTCTTCCAGCTGGAGGACATCTCGTGGGCAGCCGTCTCAGCTGAAGTCCCCAGATGCGGCTCCCGTTGTCGGATGCGCAGCCTGGCTCACTAAAGGATGCTGCAGCCGGTTCAGGCATGCTTCAATTTGCTTAGTGTGAGGCTGGAGAGAAACGATTCTCTGAGAGCTGGAAAATGCAGCTGCCTGGAGCTGATGGGGGATAACAAAGAACCAGCCGCTTCTTCGAAGTGCATTTCTGTCACCCATACCTCCAAACAGCAGATTTCCTCTGACCATGGGGTCGTAGAGAACAGAGATCCCAAAGCACAGATCTTTGAACGCTGTTAACCGATCCGGCCCCATCCAAATGTCACAGTTGCTGTCAATACAAAACTGTTCCTTTCTCTTCCTGCCATCCTCCACTTCATCCATGGGGCACCCATTAGGTTCAAACACAAAGGCAGCAAAGAGCCTACAACAAGAGCCTCATTAACTGACTGTACAACTGGATTTGTTCTGGAGCACAGTGCCGTCCCCCGCACTGCAAGGCAGAGCTCTTGCTGGGGGAAAAAAATGGAGCAAATGAAAAAATATCTTGCATACCTTAACAGTGCAAGCAGCTCTTCCATCAGAGTTAAAACAATAGCATTACCAGCTGCGAAAAGGGGAAAAAAACCCCAGGAAGTCTCCCAAAACAGTGGACCAAATGAAAAAAAGAGAAGGATAAAGGAGGTTTCAAATCCGCCCTGGAGAGAATGTGTGTCGCAGCTTTAACCTGCTGCAGGGAGGGGGAAAAAAGGAATCAGGACACCAGAGACCAGAAATCAGATTTATTAGGACCAACCAGTAGATAAAAGGTATATGATCACCAAGCGATGATGGCTATTTTGGAATCAGCTAACTTCTGAAAATGTCTAGTCAGCTTTAGCATTTCATACACGTGAAATTAGTGTCCACACAAGAGCACTCTCCAGAAAGGACAGGATTTAATGCAGCCGAGATAATTATCTAGATCCTTCTTTATCCCATTAGTGCTTTTCATTCGCATCCTGGAACACCATAAACGGATTGTTCAAGAATTATTTGCCATCCGCTGTTTCAATCCCGATTGGAATTATCTTTATACCTCGGTACGAAGAAAAGAGATTACATCCCTGCCGGGGCTTGCAATGCCCTCTTTTCTGAGTCTCCTTTTATTATTTTCATTCTATAAGGTGATGAAAAGAATCAGAAAACAATTGTCACGGACATGATTTTGCCCACTCCTCCTCTTCCTTTCCCCACACGTGTGTTTGGGAGGAGGAGGACACGCTCGTCCCACCGCATGCCCTGCAGGAGATGCACCGCTGCACCTGCACAGAGATGCGGCTCTACAGGACTTAGTCATCAAATTACCCAGGACAAGATCCAAAAACGCTCCCAGCTTCCTTCTGCGCCATGATCCACTAATGAAAGAACAACGATGAAACTGTTAAAACCAATTAAACAAATCGCTTGATGCAAGAGAAAGAAGTGGGATTCACTGCACTAGAGATCCCAGGGGCGTACGCTAAACGTCGCGTTTCGTGCTCTCTAGTAATATATGTCACTATGCAAGCTCCGATGGAGATAAAGCCAACATCATTCAAACAGCCAATACAATCCCTTGCTTCAAGGCCTAAAACAACAAGAAGACAAAATTCCCCTCTCAGCCACTCTAACCGCCTGCCCGGTTTTGTGTTAATGGAAGAATTACATCTCCTTCCAGGTATGGCAAGGACACAGCTCGTTTCCCCATGGGCATCCGCGAGGATGCCTGGACGACACAAAAACTATCCCTCCTCCTTACAGAAACATCAGGAGGTAAGTATTCAGACCTGACATCAACAGGAATGCATGTATTTTTTAAAAAAGCATACTTTATGGCTGTGTAATGAGATCTGTAGGAGAGTTATCTTTATAAACAAGTTATTAAAAGGGGGAGGAGGGACACAATAATAGCAGGTGCCAATTACTCAGCTCCCAGCAGAGACTTTCCAATTTCTCACCTTCCCCCAAAGCAAGATGTGCCGCTGTACAGCAGCACGTTTACTTGCAAGCGTAGCACCCTTTGGGAGTATTGCTCCTCTCCCTCAAAGCAACGCGGCGTTGCTGCTGTGCCGCCGCTGGAGAGGGGCAGCCCATTTCCACACCAACCCTTGCACCAGAGTTCAGACCAATACAGCATTAAATTCATTTGGAAAGAGTGAAACAGTCAAAAGTAAATAAAATTATCTTTTTATTTGACTCCAAAATTTGGCCATTCCTCCCGCCAACAGGAACAGCAAATTTGTGAGCTAATTGCAACTGCCGGGTTTGCGTCTCTGCAAATATCTGCTTTGTTTCAGGAACAAAATGCCAGTAACGATTTTGTTATTTTAAGACGGCAGCATAGTTTCAGACAGTAAATGTCCACGTTGCAAGTGGAGCTGTCAGAGAGATCCCATCCTTTGAGGCAAGCACACCAAGGTAATGATTAATATTACAGAAGTAATCTGAGCCTTTAAAATCATTATTTCCAAAATCAGCAAATAATTACCAAGGCCTTCAGCAATCAATACCAAAGATAAATAGACAATTAAATTGAAAAAGAAACAGAAGAAAGTAGTTAATATTTGCCAAACACACTTTTTCACGGTAACCAAATACTTCCAGTAAATAGATATTTTAGCTCACTGGAGAGGCACTTTCAGAAAGTAATAAATTAATCTAATAAAACAGACAGACAGGGTGGAACCAGACATTAACGAAACACAAACTGATCTATACGGAGCCAACCCACAATCCATGTCCTAATTATGCTCATCCACCATTCTGGGTACTTACCTCCCCCTCCCAGATCAGCTCTTTAGCTCAGGGAAAATACAAGTTTCATGCAGATTCACTGGCATGACAAAGCAGAGAATTTCAGCCATCAAATGACGAAGTTTGGGCTCAGCTGGAATTTGAATTTCCAATTTTTTTTCTAAATACCTCTCGCTCCTCAAAGTCAGCCAATTAATCTGCTTTTAAACACGATTCCTACTTTGCCTTCAATTTAGTTTAAGCTCCATCCGCGAGGTGCGGGATGAGCTCTCGCCGCCCGGCAGCGCCAGCAGCCCACGTGCGATGCCCCTGCGAGCATCCCCATGGCACGTCCCCGCACTGAACCGGGAGGGTTTGTCCTGGGGATCTGCACCCTGCCTTGCCATCACTCCTGGGACCCGGAGGGACTTGGAGGAACCCCTGACACGCAGTGCAAGGACCAACACCAGCTTCTGCTTGAAATCATTGCTTGGAGTTAACGAAGCCACACGATTAGGTGAGCATCTAGTAAAGTTCCTCAAATGATGAATAACTTGAACTGGACAAGATTAAGAGAGGGAGAGATGCGTGGGAAGACGCCCATCCTGGTCATTTTCTGCAACATGAAAGGAAGGAGGAGGGGAGGAAACTGAGGGAAATGGAAGACAAAGAGAAAAGATATCAAAGGCAGCTCCAGAGAGAGCGCAATGAGAGATGGCACGAGAAAGGAATAGTTAAAACACGAAAGGCAAGATCAAATAAAAGCAAAAGATCACAGTCTGGGTGCAGAGAGGAAGGAGGGGAGACCACCACACTGCTTTCACCAGCTTTAACTGAATAATTCATTTGACAGGTACTTGTCTGTGGCAGTGGTTGAGTCCGAGAGTCCAATACCATCCAGGTCCATCCATCCACTGGGCAACCCGTAAGGTCAAATATCGTTCTGGCTCCTCACATCCGGCATTTGGACACACCGTGGGGACACTGTGCAGCAGCTCTGCTCCCCTGAGCGCCCGTCTTTTGGGGAAGAATTTAGTCCTCACTCAGAAAACTTCTCCAGCTTCTTCTGTATGAAGTTCTTGGTACTGGCAGGGTTAGTCTTGCTACTATGCTTTCACTAAAACAGGCTATACAAACATGCAGTGCTATTACACGTATCTTAAGTAGCTCATACCTCAGTATTGGAAGTGTTTCTTTGATTATTTACAAGGGCTTCTGAAGGCTACGCAACTTTTTTTGGTACCACAGGCCTCCTATGTAAGCCATGAAATTCCTCGGAGCAGTGACAATACATAGAGAATTTATTGCAGCGTACATACAAGGAGCGAGTGACAAAAAAGGGTCTCCAGGTTAAACCTTATTTGCAGAAAGCTCTCACCATCACAGGGAGGAAGAAAAACCTATGTACTCTCAGGCAGTCTTGAAAACATGATCAAGATGGTCTAAAAATTCTTTGAGGAATAGGTGTGGACCAGGTAGCCATGCTGACACAAGCCAACGCCGCGATCTTCCCCCAGTTCAGCATCCCTCCCACTACCAACAAGTCCCAAACCACCAGTGCGACAATTATAGTTACAAGTAAATGGACGCTGCAACTCAACAAAACTCATAATGAAAATAAAAGACAGGTGGAGATTAATTTTTGCGCAGAAGCTTCTTTAAAGCCTAACGATTTACATTTTAATGCTACTGCTGTCTACTTTAATAGAAGCAGAAATGAAAACATCTTGCACAAACGTGTCCGGTCACTTCAAAATACCTTTACCTTTAGGTAACTATTTATGCTGTGCATAGCGCAAGAGAGCAGGAATATTTAAATATTAGGGGAGTCACTCCAAGGCAGGGGCAGGCAGGAGGGAAGATGGAGTTACAGAGCTGTCTCTGTGCATCAGACATGCGCCCATGCTAATGCACCGATTCTGGAGACTCAAATGTGACTTGACACCGGGACAAAAACAGACGGAGAAGCAGCCAGAGCCACAATTAACACAGAAAGAGATGATTTAAAACAGAAACCTGCCCCTCCCAGGTTGTCTTTCTTTGCAAGAGAAGCCTGATGTGAGCTCACAAACAAACCCGAGAAGGGCATCGCCGAATAAAAAGCCCCCTACACTTCAATTCAAATTAAAAAAAAAAAGGCAGAAAAAATACATTTCCCTCCGTCAGAGACAACAATCGCCTCCCCGAATCGGGAAGCTGTTAAGCAGATGCTTGATCAGCACTCCCTGAAAAGCCTCTCCTCCTAACCGTGTTAACCTGCCAGCCCCCGCTGAAGCCCTTTGGGGTTTTTTTTTGTTTCCATAATCCTTTAATTTGACCAGTGACTTCTGCTGCCGCGGCAGCCCTCTTCACCCACCGAGCCCCGCTGATCTCCTGTGCTTTGTCTCGTGAAAAATTAAAAAGTCAACATTAGAATTGGCACGATAACGATATGGAAAATCTTCACGTGAAACTTAAAGCTTCGTCTCCAAATACTTTTAGGCAGGTGGGTCGGCCCCACCTTTGCAAAATGCCGGGTGGCTGCGGATGCCTGTGCCGAGCCAGGTGCCTCAGGATGGATATTTGTTCATGTTTCTTTACACCATAAACTGGGAAATCGGTACTGTGGTGACTGGTTTGGGTTTTGTGAGCAGATAAGCCAAGCCTACCTGCAGTAGCCTGCTAGCAGCCTTGCCCAATCTATTGCTAAAGCAATTTCTCCATCACTTAGCAGGCCTCAAAGCTTTCTGGAGATGACTGGCAGCTTCACTTAAACTAGCCAGCTATAGATGTGTTTTACATTAAACACTAAGTGAATAATCAATGAACATTCAGGATATAAGCACAAATCAATGATTTGTTTTAGATGAATCAAAGGGAATCGCAAACGAGAAAGGGTTTTGTTCTGTAACAGAAGCAAACCAAGAGAAGTACTTGATGTAGCTGGGGGTGTGTGTGTTAACCTCCTCTGTCTGCTCCTCTCCTATGCGCTGACACAGTCCCCACTGTCACAGAAGCGTGGCTGTGTCCTCCAATCCCCTGTGACAAGAGATGTCACTGTCCCCAGAGAGCAGATGGGAACTAAGGCATGAAACCAGCCAATTGACTTTGCCAAGACTGGGAGGGATACGGCATAGCAAGGACCCGAATTGAAGCCTCCTACATCGGGGAACGCTATCTGGGTTAGGAGAAAGCCCCCTTCCTCTTCCAGTAACTACAACTCCATCACACAACTGCAGCTCTTACTGCTGGAGCAGCAATGGGACACGGACAAGTGCACGTGCAAAACAAGCCAAGAGCCCAGCTTAAAGACCTAACAAAGCCAGCAAAGAAATAAAAACAGAAATACAGGTGGCTCTAGACAATAAAGATTCATTTTGATAAACGTGTGTCAACAGATTGCCTGGTGGGATGAATCTGGTCAAATCACATGCAGGATAATTTTGCAAACGGTGCTGCATTTCAGCTACAATTCCACACAACGTCTGCTGAGCACCGCAGAGGCCAAGTAAAGGTGCTCAGAAACGCTCCCGTGCATCTTTTTATCTGCCATGCATTTTAATGACAGATCTCTAAACTCTACGGTTCCTCAACCGGGTCCCTGCGTGCACCTCCTCAGCCATCAGAAGCACACGCTGGCTCTGCTGCTGGTGTCTCTCCTCCTGGTAAACGCTTCCAAGGGTTGCAGTGAAATGAGCCCAGCTTAGATCAAGGCTTTCACTCGCACCCGTCCAGCTGCAGCCTGTGCCCAAGACCTCAAAGAAACTACAAAAACCTGAAGTCAAGCTGGTGCAGGTAACAGAAATGAAAAAGCAGCGGGAACCCCCGCATGCTGCAAGACACGGCTCATATTTAGCAATATCACAAGCTTTGACTCTGCTGTTTCTAGAGCGGATTAGCGTTCACGGCTTTTATGCATTATATAAGAAGACTTTGTAAACACACTCAGAGGAATTTCCCTCTGGGACAAAGTCTGCTTCCCACAAAGGACAACCCGAGCGAGCAGAGCATCCCACTGTGCACAGCACCGAACAAGCAATATTTCTTTATGAGATGCTGCCTGAGCCTGCCCTGCGGCAACGGGCACTGGAGCAAAATCCATCACCAACACCCCAGCCTCCTGCTCCCCACCACGTTCACAAGTCAAGGAAGAGACCCCGTGCTCAGACCTGCACCGAGACACCCACCCGGGATGCGAGCAGTGAGTCCTTCAAGGAGCCGCGCGCATCTATTCCGAAGCGCTTTCACAACACCCACGGCAAGAACAGTTCCCACGGGATAAGCATCCAAAATACCGCACAATCAAAACTGATCTTAGGGGTGTGAAGCCACTACGCAAAGAGCAACCCCACTTCGCAGGCAAATCTACAGGTACGGAGGTGCTTGCAGTTGTGGTTTTACAATGGAAACCTGGAGCTGGCTGGTACTGGGTAACCATAAATCATTAAAATTTGAGGGGGAAAAACCCTGCACAGGCAGCACGGGTACAGAGCCCACCCTGAGCTATGCAGCTGTACCCTGGAGGTGCAATCCCAACCTCAAAACGCAGCATTTTCAAGGGGCAGCATGTTGGGAGTCTCCTAAAAGGTTCACACAAGGTTTAGAATTTCCTATTCAATTAAAAAAAAACCCCAACAACCAAACACTTAAAACCCAAATATCCTGCAGCATTTACTGATCTGGGGTAGGCTGCACGGGGCAAAGAGAAGGGCTGGAAAGTCAGTATATGTCCGGTCGGTCAGTCAAGATGAGAACAAACATTATGGATGAGAACTGAACAGATTTCATCATTGGAAAGAAATAAGCCACAACAATTTAATTGCAGGTAGGTTACATTGTTTGCCTTTGTGCCATCTGCACCCGTGACTTATCTGAAGTCATGGAATCCCCACGTCAGGCACGCTAGTGCCCGAGCCTGCCTGTGCCTTCCCAAAAGCTTGATCCTCCAACTGCACGTCACTCTCGACAGTTAAACCCTACGGGTCCACCTGATGACAAGAGGTTACAGAAGAGCTTCTTCCAAATTAGCTGTTGGGTTTTGAAAGTTAAACAGTACTTAAACCTAAAATCAGCAAAGAGAGAGCATCAAACTTTGGCCAAGCCACCCACCACCAGGATGCACAGCATGTGGTCCCGCTCTGCACCACCCCGTGATGCCGGGTGACTGGTTGTGCTATTTGAGGCTGCCCTTCTCTTCCTACTCCAGCAGACTATTTCAAATCTCGTTTATAATTGGAAAGAGGCAGCATCTGTTTTTGCAGACCATGAGGTCAAAACTTTACTAATAACCACAGCATGGCAAAACACTGTTAGCGGGTAAACAAACCCTGCATCGGTCACAGAAAAGCAGTTCCAGAGCTGGTTTGACCTGGTCTATTATCTTTCAACTAATTGTTTTGTCCTCCAAACACAAAGCGGGAAGACAAGCAGGCTCTGCGATGTTCGACATGTCTTTTAATATCGTTTTATTCCCCATTGGAGGCTACGTGAACACCTTGCCAGCCTTCCCCAGAACACAATGACACGAGCAGCTCAGGATCACCGGGAATTGTCTCCAGCCACTCATGGGGGATGGCAGATGTTACGGAGGACTGGCAAATGTGACACCTGTCTTTGAAAAATAAGGGGATGGGGATAAAAAGGATCCAGGAAATTATGCAATAATCACCTTAACTTCAGTTGAAGTACTTAGAAGACAAGGAGGACTTGAGCAAGAGCTAACTGCTGTTTATCAAGAACAAATCACACCAAACCTATCATATTTCTTTCTGCAACAGGGTACCAGGACCTGTAGGAAGGGAAGAAGAAACAAAGATTACAGAGAGACCTCTGATAGTGTCTCATGGGACATCCCCATAGCACAGCTAGGGATGCAGGGGCTGGACTGAGCCACCTGAAGGTGGGTGCACCGCTCCTGAGAAGACCACCAGTGAACTGGCCGTTGCTCTTTGAGCACAGACTGGGAGGACCTCACCTAAGTGGGTTCCAGGAGAACCAATCCCAGATCTGATACTGCTCGGTGTTTTCATGCACGGCTCGGCTGATGGCAGAGAAAACATGCTGATTGCCTTTGAAGGCTACACCAAGCTGAGAGGGACTGCAAGCACGCAGGAGGACAAGATCAGAATTCAAAACAAACCTGACGCTTTAGAAGAAGCAGTCTGAAGGAAAAAAAAAAAAAAAGGATGCAGTTCAACAAGGACAAGCGTGAGGTAATACAATTTGGTAAGAATAATTAACCAGGCAAATACAAAATGAGGAGTGAAAAGCAGGAAAAGTTCTGGAGAAGAATGAATGAAGGGTCAATGGGATTAAAAAAACTAAACACAAGTCATCTGTGGCAAAAGTAAAAAGCAAACACACTGGGATGTATAAACAGGATCACTGTATGTAAAAGACCTGAAGTAATCTGTTATTCTTCTGAGCAAAAACAAGGCAGTGACTTCAGTCCTGTATCGCAGGTGAAGCATCACTCCTCACAAAGGATGATGGTCCAGAAGAGAGTAACAAGAACAACTGCAGACCAAGAAAACATGACCTAAAAAGAATGATCAAAGGAACTGGCATGGTTTAATCTATACTAGAAGGGACTAAGGGGAGACACGTTAGCAACTTCCAAATATCTAACAGGCTCCTGCAAAGAAGGAAGGAAGGAACTTTTCTGCCTGTGCCCAATAAATGGAAAAAAAAGAGCAATCACAAAACCAAACCGAAGGAAAAGACATTTCTGTTCAGATTGTAAGAAAAATCTAATGGCAGGGCTGCTAAGTGTCAAACAGATTGTCCGGGGAGCTTAGGCATCTCTGTCATCAGAGGTTTTTAAGAATGAACACAATAAACATCTGTCAGGAAGGAGCTGGTTATCATCGATCCTGCGTAGGGGCAGGAGATGGACTGAATGACCTCTCAAGGTCTTCTCCAGCTCTGTATTGAATAACAGCCTGATACGTAAATGACCATAATAGCCGGAAACCTGTTGTGCTGACACAGCCTGACCCACGTTATTTGCGACCTCTCGTAGCGATCGCTGTTTGCAAGTGACAATCTGCTGCTGTCAGAGGAAAACGCGTACTCCAGGGAGGGTCCTGCCAAGAAGGACAGGGACGGTGGTACCCAAGGTTATTATTTTGGCACTTGAATGAGCAATGGGGAAAAGCTACTTGTTAGAAGTGAGTCAAAGGATGACACAGTCCAGACGGCACAGACTACCTAGCGCGGTTGGTCACCCTGCTTCAGAAACCAGAAGCAACTGCTTGGAGCTCGTGCAGCACCGTATGCTGGTTTCACTTCATTTATGGGAGGGAGCTATGAGCAAGGCAACTGCTCAGCAGTAACCACAAGAAAGCAGCTCTCAGAGCGTTCCTTTGCCCCTGCACAACTTACCACAATCTAGCATTTCTGGCTGAAAGCACATACAACACCACCCGGTTGTGCAAATATTTTGTCCGGTTAAAAATCTCACCAGCAGAAGCTAACCGATCCACCGGCAGTACCCTTGCATTACAAACACCCGTCACCCAAACCTCTGCAGGGAGGCAGCTCTGGTGGGATTTAAACCACATCAGCAGCATGACAGGAGAGCTCTTCAGCTGATGAAGGAGGCAGAGGAGCCCAGGCAGCCACCCGTCAGGTACCCACAGCTGCCAGGAGAAGATGGCATGGGATGGGCACCTACAGGGGCTCGTGTCATCCTGCCCGTCAGAGCCAAAATAACCTCCCCTGTCCCCAAAGGCCCCAGCCCTGACGCCAGCCTTGCACCACACACCAGCTGCACGTTGTGATCGCGCATGGCGTGCCGTGGGATTGCAAAGCCATCAAGTCACGTCTTGCGCTCAGCAAAAGCTGCTTCTCACCTGTAGCGGGGAGAGCTGCTTATACGGTGAGTGAGAAGAGAGGGTCAAGGGCTGGACGGCTGCACCGCCCACCTTTAGTGACCTCTAAAATTGCAGGAACTGGAAGAGCTGAGTGACTAGCGTGGACATGAGAGGTTGCGGATTCCCCTGCAGCCTCGACAGGACGCGGCCCTGCGCCCCTGCTTTGCAGCCACCTACTCGGTGCAAAACCAGCACCGATAGTGAAGTGCTGAAGCTGCAGCCCTCGCACCCGTCCCACACGCACTTCAGTTACCGGGCTCAGCATCGAGCCGCAAGAGCCGCATGGGGAGGGGAGGGCAGGGCTGCTCACATCTCCCCTCGCCTCCAGTTTGCCCAGAGACCCCTCAGCATCCGAGGGCTCCCCCCAGTTGCTGGCGTCACCACCTCCCCACGAGGATTTAACCCGTGTGGTTCCCATCGCCCACGAAGGTTTTCGCCATAAACGTGGGGGTGCAAAGGAGCGCATCACCGAAGCGAAACCCAACGCACCCTGACCAGGACGACAGCCCGCCCCGTCACCCCGCAGCCCCACGATCCTCCGTGGGCGCCCCAGGCCGCAGCGCGCCCCGCGGACGAGCAGGGACCCACGGTCCTGGCACCTCCCGCCCTGCTGGGCACGGCACGGCCGCACCGGGGGTCCCACGAGCCACGGTCCCGCGGGGGCTGGGCGGTACAGGATCCCGCCGGGTCCGGAGCGCAGAAGCTCCAGCAGGATCCTGCCGGTCAGGATCCCCCCGGGTCCCGCAGGGTCCCCCCGGGTCCGGATCCCACCGGATCCCCCCTGGGTCCAGCCGGGCCCGGTTCCCGGAGGCCTCCCCCCGCCTCCAGCCCCGGCAGCATGGCTACGGCGGAGGCAGCCGAGCCCCCTTACCTTTGTGCCCGCCGAAGGCGCCGTACCAGGAGAGCGAGAGCAGGGCGCACAGGCAGCCGAGCAGCAGCGTGAGCGCCGTGCCGTTGCGGAGCCTCATCGCCTCCTCGCCGGCGGGGGCGGCCGCATGTCCCGGGCGCGGCGCGGCCTCGGCGGCCCCGGGGGCCCCGGCGAGCGCGGAGCGGAGCGGAGCGGGGCGCACCGCCCGCCCGCCCGCATGCAGCGCCCGCGCCGGGCCGCGCCGCGCCGGGCCGGGCCGGGCCGCGCCGGGCGGGCGGGCGGGGCGGGGCAGGGCGGGGCCAAGGGGCGGGGCCAATGGGCGGGGCGGCAGCGGGCGGAGGGCGCCCCCGTGCGGGGGACTGCGGGGCCGCCGCGGGCAGCGGGGCGGGGCGGGGAGGGGGGAGAGTGAGAGTGAGTGAGTGTGGGTGCCTGTGTGTGCCCGTGTCTGGACATGGGTGCACGTTCATGGGTTACATATATACCTGTACGTACCTGTATATTTGGCTTATTCATATAGATACATGCATGCGTGCTTGTGCACACGCATACAGCCATACGAAGATACATATATATCTATGGGTGCCTGCGTGGGTCTGTGCACGTGCGTGCGTGTGTGCGCGCATGCCTGGGTCCATATGTCTGTGGGGGTGTGTGTCTGGGTCCATATGTCTCTGTGTGTGTGCGCACACACCTGGATCCATATGTCTGTGGGTGTGTGTGCACACACCCATATATATGCACGGGGGGGGGGGCACACATCTCTGGGCATGGGGATGCGTGCGTGGACCCTCGCACGCGGTGTGTGCGTGGACCCACATGTTTGCATCTCTGTGCACCGGGCTGTGTGGAAATGACTCTCAACGCCCAGGGTGCGTGTGGGTGCCTATGGAGGGAGGTGTGTGCTCAGCCCTGCGCGCAGGGGTGTGCCTGTGGCCCTATGTACACGGGGTGTGCACAGCTGTGGAGGGGGCGGGTGTGCAGGACAAAGTCTGGGGGCAGCAGCCCCCGTAGCTGTGCAGTGAGTATTTGCTGCCATTTCTGCAGAAGTGGTTCATCTTAGTTAAGGAAACCGCATCTAATGTTTATTGAGGGAAAATCAATGCCAGATGAATATCGCAAATGGAAGCTGCCGCCTGGAAGGACATCATCGCTCTTCTGAAGGACCTGGCATTCAGGGGTTATGGCCTCAAGCTGCTTGCCCAGATGAAGGACAGAAGAAATCAGATTTAAAAATTATTTTGCTTGTGTTTTCTTCTGTTAATGGGTCCTGCTTTATTTCATTGTAGACCAGGAGGACCTTTACAGTGAGGTCAGGTTCAAAATACTGAGTTTACATGCCTCCGTCACCTGAACTTACTTCTGCGGCTGTTTGTGGGGTCAAACAGGAGATGGCAGCTCGTGTGCCCCTTACGCAGATACATAATTCCTCTGGCGAAAGCCCGGAGCTATTTCAGGAAGTAAATATTTCTCAGATTGTAAATATTGTAGGACTGGCTTCCAGCGATCAAAGTGTGTTGTTTGAAATGTTTGGATCAATGGGAGAGCAATGTAAAGCGAAACGCACGCCCGTGCCGGAGGCAGAAGCAGCAACGCAGGCGCTTGGTGATGCTCGGCCGCAGCCTTGGAGCCGGCCCAGGAGGCAGGCAGGGATGCGCTGGGGGCGAGCCGGGCTCCGTGGGTGTATCTCCTCCCAGCAGCGCTCCAGCCAATGTGGGAATCCTCCTGAAACAGGAAAAACCTGCAAAATCCTTAGGCCTCCACCCTGTTTCCTTCTGGAAGGACGAGGGGTGAAGGTTGCTCAGCACACAGGAGGGGCAGGTGCAGGGGCTGCCTCGGGGTGCTCTGGGCACTGTATGTGCCTTGTTGGAAGCCATACGCATGTATGAGGAAAAGCACGGATCACCCATTTCTGTAGGAGATGCTCTTGTCCCTACCTGCATCCTTAGACTCTACAAAATAAACCATGTTTTTCAAATCTTGAAATGGCCTCTCCCAGTGATGAGAAACTCTGGGGAGGAAATCGGTAGAGGGAGCCCTTCGGATGGCACCAAAAATTTCTGCACCCGCTGCCAGAAGCAGCGAGGAGCTGCGGGGCCCCAGCACAGACCGTTCCTCACACCGGGCACATCCCTGAGTAGGGAAATGCACTGAACATCACTCTTGGGAATATTGAAAAAAAAAATCCAAGGGAGGCTGGATCCATTCTTCCTCATCTGGATTCTGCAAAGCATTGCCCACGCAACCATCACCTGCAGAACATGAGCCAGCAGCACGTCCCATGTCTCAGAGCAGTCCAGCAATTGAGTTCTTGATCGGCTCTTTGGAGAGCAGCCACGTCCCCAGGCTCAGACCCCCAACCCAGCAAACCCACCCGTACCTCGCTCCTCAGCTGGCAGATAAAGCCTCAATCACACCAGCAACAGCATTTTCACCATTGGAGCAAAGAAAACAAGCCCCAGAACCTCTGTCCCACCCAGCCTGCATGCTTTCTTGCCTTAAATCTACCTGTTAAACCCAGGAGCCAACAGAGGGTTCACAGAAATTAATGGCAAAAACCGTCCCGAGGTGGCAGACAAGTAAAAGCTGCTTGTGGGAAAGACGTGCGAAATCCTACTGCCGTTAAAGAGTGAGGGAAATAACATGACACGTTTTAGTATGTTAGATGTTGGGTGTTTATTTTCAGATGTGCAAAATGCCCCTACCACTCAGGAAATGTGGTGTGTCTGCAGCGGAAGTGAACAGAATAACATTAATAATTTCTCTGAGACAATTAATTAGACTCTTTTCCAAGGATAAAGCTTAATCTAATTTCTTCTGTTATACTTTGTCTTCATAGAAGTCTGAAGAAATGAATGAGCTTTATACCACCCTCACATGACAAAAACCTTGAGCTCTCTTGGCAAAAATGAGGGACTAAGCAAAACTGCCAGCACTTGTGATTTTCATGTCAGACCTGCAAAGTTCCCTTTTATTCTTGAAGTCCCTCCCTCTTATCCCAGTTTTGGCTTTTATTCTGTTTTTAACAACCAAGTTTTGAGCCTTTGTCCTTTTGCAGAGCAAAGTTTAAAATATGAACTGCAGAGACTCAAACCCCCAGCTGCAAATAAACAGAGTGAAGATGGTTTTTTTTAGGAGATCTCATGATCTTTGAACAGTTGATGTTGGCAATACTGAGCACGCTGCAGAAATGAGGGCCTGCCACAGAATGCACTCCGATAGCAATCCACAGGTCCTGAGGCCATTACAAAAATTAGAAAGAGAAAACATTTATTAGGTCTAGATAGAAAAAGTAATCCAGATTTATAGCTGATTTTATCTAGCTCTCTAAAGAGCTTGGCTCTGGAGTTTGGCCCGTCTGTGAGCAGGTCAGGCTCAGTCCTTCTTGCTCTGCTTTAAGCAAAGAGAACTTGCTGTTTTTTCATAAACCAAAGTATCTTCATTTTCTGTGTGTTTTATAGGCTGCGGTGTTCAAACATCACCAGGACTTGTTTCACCGCAGTACAAATCCCTCCAAACGCTCCTTAGCCACGAGAGATGACTATCACAACAGGGTGCTCACCCTCAATGTGTTGACGCCTTGATGCTTTAATTCAGGGCAAAAGCTACAAGTCAGGTTCTCAAAGCAATACTCACACCGAGCAATTTGTGTAGGCGGCAAAAAGTTCCTTCTCACCTTCGGGAACACGAAATCCTTACATATTTCCACGACACTCATAACGTGCTCTCCACCCGTATTCCCTATCTGCTCCTCTGTCTCAATGAAAAAACTGTCCCAGAGTTTCCTGCCCTTAAAAGTTTTATGTCACACCAATGAGTAACGGTGCTGAGCCTCTGTAAACACCTGACACAGCAGAGTTACCCTTCAGGAAAACTCAACCTCAAAAATGAGACAGCAAAAAAACCCAACCTGCTCAGTTTTGCCTTTTGCCCGCGCTGTTGCGGAAGCTTTGAAGGTGATGAACAGCGTTTTCGCTGGGCTGGAGGAGGAGGGAAGCCGTCATGGGACTGGGCTGACTCACCAGCATCTGACCCAACGCGTCCAGAGGATCCTGCACCTCTCCAGAAGCCTCTGGAAGGAACATGTGGCACCGGGCAGAGTGTGGACCATGGCACCCAGTCCAGCCCAGTGAGCACCTGCCCGCTGCAGCTCTGCACCACCCCTCCATCACCGCACACCGTCCTGCCAGAGCTGGGGGGGTACACGGGGGCCAAACCCCCTCACCCGGGAGTGAGGGCCAGTGATGGGGGCCTCAGGCTGGAGTGATGATTTGGGGAAAAATTCCCTCTGGAAAATCATCATCAGCCTCTGCTGTGGTTTGCAAGCGAGGAAAAGACTGGATCTCCCCTCCTGCTTCATCCCGCCAGGACTTTACTGCGAACCAGGAAAGTTTGGACATAAGGAGCATTTCTGGCAATTGTGCCCTTGGAGCAAGAATCTTACTAAATATTTTTAAACACTTCCCAGCAGAAGGTGGGTGTAGAGAGAAAGCAGAGCACTGCAGGGATGCTAATTGCTCTTTTTTGAGCCTTTCCTCTGTAATCTTGAAATTTTAAACTTGAACAGCTTTTTTTCCCATCCCCTTTTGCTGTTCCTTTGCTACATCCATCTGCGAAGCTGGCTGCTCAGCAGCTAGGGCTGACAAACCACTTTTTGGGCAGGGCTTGCTGTGATGCTATGGGATTCCTAAAGAACCATAAGAAAACATCCACGCAGCCGTGCTTCATGCTGAGAATGCCAAAACTCGGATCTTCCAGCAAACAGAGGGAAAAACATTTCAAGTTAATATACGTGGGAATACAGCACACAGCCTCTCCAGGGGGCTGAGAAACCGCCCGGAGACACATCCCAGGGCTGGGGGCAAGATGAAATGCTGTGTAATCGAGGTCTGGTCTGAGGTCTGTGCTGGAGAAAGGCTTGCTGGGAGGAAATCCCCGACCTCGAGGAGGAAGAGGAGGAGGAGACGACTCACTGAGTCACCCCTGTCCCGTGATCGGTGAGCTAAGCTAACAGAAGGCTCGTGAAAGCCTTGTTTTCCTTATGTTTTGTAAAAGGGCATGATGTCATGACCAGAAAGCTGAGTGTGACTCAGCATGTCCCACTAGGAGAAGGGAAATTCCCTCTGGCTTTTGGCCCCTTCCATAATTGCCAATTGGATTAAAGTTCACACAGAGGAAAACTTAGATTTCTGGTTTTAATTTGGTGCATTGCCTGATAATTATAAATAGATCAATTAATCTGGAGACACAACTGGCTTCAAAAGACCCAGCAACTTGAGGACAACCCACTGTGCCTCAAACACCCAGGTAGTGATGGAGAGGGGAGTAAGGAATCGGTCCTGTCTGGGATGGCAGCAACTTGGTACCTAAGGAATTAATCTGCTGGGGCTGGGTCTCAAAATACAAGTCTCTGGCTCTATAAATGAGACCAAAAGTTGCTGTCAGGGTCCTCAGAAACAGGACACGAGATGGATGTGCTGGAGGTGCCGCTTGGCAAGGCAGAGACAACACTGGCAGGGTGTCCTTGTTCTGCATGCCCTGCTACCGCTGGTCCCTCTTCTGATTTTAGGCAGGGAAAAAAAATACCCCAATGATGTCAAGCCAGCAACTTTCACTGACATTTTCATTTTCAAAAATAAGGATACACACGGCAAAGAGGCAAAAGGGAAGGTGAGTGCAATACGCCTTTGCTGCACCCAAACCTTTTGGTATCTCGTGCTGTAAAACCTGGTGAATCATTCCCTGTGCAGCATCATTAATGCTTAAACCTGAATCTGCTTATGTTTAAAGTTTAACTCATCACTTCGTGGTGGAGCATTGACCATGTCATACCTAGATATTGAAATTCCTAGAAAAGTTTTAAGTTAAAAAGGGCAACACTTTTCACAGGATTTCAAAATCGCCACACGTATGCCAAAAATTTATCTATATGGAAGGCCAAGTGTTTTAACATATATACTTCAGGTCAAGAAATAAACTGTCTCCCCATGATGGAAATTAAAACATATCCTTCTCTTGATTGCAGGAGATGGTAAATCATGACAAGAGTTTCTCCTTAGTTTTTATTATCTTAAACCAAGAAATATGTCACTAAGAGTCAGACTGGTCAGGCCCTTGGGTGAAAGGAAATTAACACCAATGAGGAACCTAATAATCATTGATCCGTCTTCATTCAGTCACACTTGGACGGCACAGGCGATGCGTTCTGCCAGCTGCACTCTCCTGCGGCCAGATTAAGAGGCCCGTCGACTGTATCTGATCTGCAGAAAAATACCGCTGCCAACAACTTGGGAAGCCCAGAACATCCTCCTTAACGTCAGTTGTGTTTATACTAGTACCTTTATTTTTAGCCCCCCCTTTCCGAAACACTGGGGTCAGGGAAGAGCATTAGCTGAAGGGTCGCGTATTCCTGCCACGCCGAGCATGCGAACCCCTCCGATGGGTACTGCCACCCTGGCGGGAGCGGGGCAGGCGCACGGCTCCCCACCTCCATCCTGCTGCCTGGGGTTGGCTTTGCTCGCCCCGACGCAGAAGACGGAGGAGGAGCAGGACCGGGACGGTGGCCCGATGCGGGGCACGGGGACGAACGGGACCCCGGCCCGCAGAGCGGACCCGCGGGGGGCGGAGCCTGGCCCCCAGGAGGCGGGGCCTAGAAGCCTGGGGCGGAGCCTGGAACAGCGGTGTTACACAGGGCCTGGCACTCGGGGGCGGGGCGAGCGGGGGCGAGCGCGTTGCCGGGCGGGCGGCCCCGCCCCGGCGCTATAAGGTGGCGGCGCACAGCCCCGCTGTCGTCCCGCCCTCCCGCCGGCAATTCCTGCTGCGCCACAGCCATGGCGGCGCTGACGGTGAAAGCCTACCTGCTGGGCAAGGAGGAGGCGGCCCGCGAGATCCGCCGCTTCTCCCTGCTGCCGCCCGCCCGCTACCAGGCCATCTACGACCGCATCGCCGAGCTCTTCCAGGGGCTGCTGCGGGCCGGGCCGCCGCCCGCCTTCCGCATGCACTACAAGGGTGAGCGGGGACGGCGGCCGTGGGGGTGGGAAGGCCTCGGGGCACGGGGCTGCGCAGCGGCCGGGGGGGTCCCTGCTGCCCCTCAGGGTCCCGGCCATGGGCCGCGTCCCGTGACACCTGACCGGGCACCTAATCCTGTGTGTTACCCTTCCTAGATGAAGATGGGGACCTGATCGCTTTTTCTACTGACGAGGAGCTGGAGATGGCAATGCCCTACGTGCAGGACGGTGTCTTTCGTGTTTACATCAAAGGTAACACCATGCCGCGCCAAAGGGCGGTAGCAGGTCACCGGCTTAGCACTGTGTGCTCGCTGGCAGGCCTCTGAAAATGGGAGAAGCCAGCCCTGGCCTTTCCCCTTGTCCTCAAGGGCCTGGTGTAACCTGCAGCCTTTGGGGGGGGGGGAAGTTAAATAAAGGGCAGGGTAGTACACCAGGAGATGAATCCTCCCTGCTGAGGTGTGGTAAAGCGATCACAAGTTTCCTCTTAGCCCTGTCATCTCAGCTGGCCCAGTGTGAGCCACTGTTGACGTGCTGGCTCCCTGGAAATGCCAGTCTGGCACCAGTATCTCTAATATTCACAACAATGTGTTAGGAAGCCTTAACTCCAGCTTATTCTTCAGTGCCATGATTTCTTCCTAGTCCCTTCTGTTCACGTAGATACCTGCAAAGCTTTATCTGCAGTCCATCTAATGAGTCACACAAGCCAGCGCTGTTGTCCCTGCTCTCATCTGTTATGCCTCCTGGCATTTCTTCCTAACTCCCTCTCCAGAAACAGTTTGTTCTTGCAGTGCTTAGGGAGGTAGGACGAGAAGCCAAACAGGGTAGCGCAGTACTAATCTAAAATAAACATGCCAAGAGACCATTCAGGATAAGGTGTGCTTGGTTTGAGGAGCGGGTATCTTTGCGAAGCCCCTTTGCACTTGGTTTAAGGTCTCTTACATGCCCCCTGCTTGTGTTTGGCAGCCAGTGTAAAAATAAACTGACCTAGTAAGTCAATACTGCTCTGACAAGGGCTGTTTGTGCTTCCTTCTCCACTGCCTCATTTCCAGCCTTTAAATAGTAACCTCGTTCTTGATGCAGTTTCCTTTCCTTAATAGAGAAAAAGGAGTGCAGGCGGGAACATCGCTCGCAGTGCAGCCAGGAGCCTCCCCGCAACATGGTGCACCCCAATGTGATCTGTGATGGCTGTGAAGGACCGGTAGTGGGTGCCAGGTTCAAGTGCACTGTCTGTCCAGACTATGACCTGTGCAGCACCTGTGAGGGTAAAGGCATCCACAAGGAGCACAACATGGTGATGTTTCAAAGTCCACTGCTAAATCCATTTGAGGTGAGCAAAACCTACAGAAGGGAACTAATGAATGGGGTATTCCTCAAATTTAAGTCATAAGTTTCTGTTAGTCAAAAACTGTGTGAACAGTCTCACGTGAACTCACATTACCCTTTACAGTGGCTTCCCCGAGGACGCTGGCTCCGTAAAATGCGGCATGGTGTTCCACCCTTCCCGTGGATGCACTGCTGGGGATATCCTGGCCCTGCAGCTCCCTGCCAAAACTCCGAACAAGCGCAAGCTAGTGCTGCAGCCTCCAGTCCACCCACTGCAGAAGGTGAGAGGAGATGCTCTGGTAAACAAGGTGGTGGTGGAGCCAGAGTAGCTGAGGTTCTGCAGCACAGGGTGGAATCTGGGTGGAAAAATAGACATAGGACTACTTAAAATAATTAGCACCTTTCAGTGCAGAGTGGGATTATTTGAAGGCATGCTTGGGCCCATGTAATAGATGAGGATGCAGGGAGAGTATCTGGAACCAAACAAAGCTAAGTATGTCACTACTCCAGATCTGCCTTTCAGCATGGCTAATGAGCCTTAACAATGCTAATGCCACTGGTTTTCAGTTCCAGAGCTAGCTCTGAGGTTTTTTTTATCTCTGTGCTGCCTTTGTTGTGCAGTGTGAGTGTCAAGAAATGAGCACTGAGATCTCATGGGGATACATACACTCTGTAGGTGCTCTTTCCCACTGAGCTGTGTGTGCTAACAGAAATTGTTTTTCTAGAAGCTTCTACTAACAGCCAGCCTCAGGACCCCAACGTCACCTTCTTAAAGAATGTTGGGGAGAGTGTTGCAGCTTTTCTGAGCCCCCTGGGTAAGTGACTTAGAGTTTGTTATCCCAATCCCTGAGACTGGCTTAAAGGTCCTTTTAACAGGAGCTTTTGTGACTGGTACTGAACTACTGCATGCTACTAAGCCTTGAAGGCTTAATTTATTCCTGGTACTAATAATGCCTATTCCTGGTACTAATAATGCCTAGGCTTAGAATAGCCACTCAGTACCTTTTCAGAGCCCTCCTTTGGAAGGAGATGAGGAAATATTAACATCTCACCACTGTAACACTAAGTCAGTGGTGACTCAGGATTTTGCCTGGCTTATGCGGACATAGATAACTTCTGCCTTGATCCTCTAAATGTATGGCTTGTCTGTCCAGAGGAAGACAACTGGTGCTTTGTTTAAAGAATGCTTTGCACTTCAATTCCTACATGTTAAATGGCAGACTACAGGATTACAGAAACCTTACAGCATTTAGACCAGGACTGATGCATACTCATTTAGGACTGTGCTTTGGAAAAATCTCTGTAAGACTTTCTCCATCTCAAATGTTTTTGTAGGTATTGAAGTTGATATTGATGTGGAACATGGAGGACAGAGAAGCAAAGTGACTCCTTCTCCCAATCAAGAGAACAACAATACTGAGTCAAGCAGCAGTACTCTGAACCAGAACGTGCAGACCAAACCAGACTGGAATAACACAGGTTCTGCTACAGAAGTAAATGCTGTTGCAGAGCAGATACAAGACATGGTGATAGACCCTGTGCCCACACAAATGGAAGATGGCAGCTTCCAGTCCCAGGTACAAGAACTATGACACTTCATATGCTTGCTGAGGCTTTACTAGAAAGGAAGATAATAATTTAGCATGCATTGTGGGATTGAATATTAAGATGTCAGCAGGTTAAGTGATGTACAGCACCTTTGCTTTACAGGTTTACAGCAAAGGTGGTGGGAGTTCTTGTGGATGTAACCCTTCATTTTAAAGTCAGATAGTAGGAGCATGCATCCTACCTGGAAACCACTGTGGCACCCAGACCTTTTCTCTTTCCATTTCAGGAACACAGTGAGTCTAGCAGCTCATCAGGGGGTGATGAGGACTGGACTCACTTATCTTCCAAAGAAGTGGATCCTTCCACAGGTGAACTGCAGTCTCTGCAAATGCCAGAGACAGAGAGTCCCAACTCCCTGGATGTATCCCAAGATCCTCCCCAGCCAGGACCTACAGGACTGCGAGAAGCTGCACTCTACCCACATCTCCCACCAGGTATGAGAATTTGTGCAGGTCTTGTAACTGAGAGTAGTTTTCACTCAGGAACTGCCAACTTGCCTGACATAAATCAGACCTGCTTTTAGAGATGGTAGAAACCAAGGTCACATAAGTTACAGCTAAACTTGTCCATAACTTAGCAGGTAGGCAGCTCTTGCACCCTGTTAGACAGTCACACTGTTTTCCTCTTCAATGTTGGCAGTTAAGTCCTAACAAGACTTCTGACTTTAGACTAACAGGCCATTCAAGCAACATGAAAAAAGGTGGTATCCTAAATCATGTCCTTGCTATGTACTCCTCGAGAGCCATTCGATACAGACCAGTACATCCTTTGACTCAAGACAGCATTTTTCGGGTGGGAGCCAGTAACAGTATGCCAGGCTGCTCACCTGAGAGCAGCAGCGTGGAGCCCTACAGCAAGGCCAGCAGAGTCTGACTCAGCAGTTTCCTTAGCTGGTTGTGTACCTTATCCCAGACATCTGCCCTTCTGGGAGCCAAAGAAGAGCATGTCTTCTAGCATTTAACCAGCTATCCTAGATTTACTAGGATTAGTGCCAGCCTATGTACTGTATTGTATTAGAGCCCTGGCTGGTTTGCCAATTACATAAAAGATTTCAACTTTAAACTATTCTTCTCTTAACAGAAGCAGACCCTCGCCTCATTGAATCTCTGTCCCAGATGCTCTCTATGGGCTTCTCTGATGAGGGTGGATGGCTCACTCGACTCCTGCAGACAAAGAACTGCGACATTGGGGCAGCGCTAGATGCCATCCAGTATTCCAAGCAGCCACCTCACTTGTTGTAGTCTGTGTAACAAAAAGCACTTTGTTTCTAACTGAAAGCAAACAATGCAGTTACAACTTACTCTGTGGTTCATTTTTCTTCTTGCTATGGGTTTGTCTCATGTACCCAAGTGCTTGTAGAATGGAGAAAAAATAAATACTACTACCTGTCATGAGTCTGTGTGAGTGTTTAAGTGTCACAGCTGTATTAGTTAAGAGGGGAAGGACAGGCCTAAGAGCATGTGATTTCATCAAACAGCTCCTGGTGCAAGGGAGGCAGCCCAGGACAGTGGGCCTGCCTCTTTGCACATGCCTTGGTGTACCCCTAAGGCTATGCTTCTGAAGGGAAACAAAATGCTGGCCTCAAAGCCTGCACTGCAGTTCTGGAAGAAAGGGTTGCTATAGGAGATCTAAACAAAGAGCACAAGGGAAAAGAGCTGTAGTTTGTAATAGGTAAATCATAGAATTTAATTGTAGTAGCTGGGAATCCGTAGAGCTTCCCCCTCAAGCTGACCTACTTCCACTCATTTCTAACTGATGAGGTTGCTAGACAACACTGTGTAACATTGGTACTTGCCCACTGCAACAGTCTTTTCCACCCTCATACCCTTTCCCCAAACACAGCCACAGAGCAAGTAATCTGCTTTAATTACAGAGTTCTGTAAGGCTCAGAGTAAATCTTGCCTCAGAACTCAACATACCAAATACATTATAGAGACAAACAAGAAAGCAATGCCAAAGTTGCCTGAACTTCTCAGAGATCATCATCAAACTCCTCATCTGTGCAGAAGAGGTGTTCACAAGAAACACTGCTGGGCTTTGGCCCAGTGTTACAGTTCACAAGGGCATTTGGCCTTCTCATGCTATCCAAAGAGCACCTTCTGGCACTGGTCTCTGAGACACCACATCCTGCCCTCATCAATTGGTTTTGAGGTTCTTTGAACAACACATCCTCCATTGAGCAACTGGTGCTGGGCAGTTTCCAGGCAAGCTGCTCAGTGCTAGCAACACGGTTTTTCAATTCAAAACCTGTACCTTGAGGTAGAGGAGTTCTGACTGTACCAGCATCTGCTGCAGTGGTGCTGTGTAGCCCCAACCTTCCACTGCCCTCCTGTGGTGACAAGGTGACCCTCGCAGCATTTTCGCTATAACTGTCAGAACTTGAGAGAAATTTTTCCCACTTTGAGGGTTTGGTACAAGCAGTTGGGGTTTGTGTATTCTCCTCAGGCACAACACACTCACTGACAGCCGGAACCATGCTGTCTCCAGGAACAGTATCTCCATCATCTCGATCAGGCACTAAACATTTCTTGTGCTGTAAGAAGAAAAGTAGCTTGGTTATAAATCCAGCACACACAGCCAAGCTGCACAGGCAAAGAAAGAGCACTCAGGTCTTTCAGATGCACCCAAATTCTCACCAGCCCTCTGAGGCAGAGCTGAGGCTGATGTGCTGGGTGGGCCAACTTCACTGGCACTGCAGGTAATCAATCACAGTAGCTTTAATAACTGCATACAAAACAGGTGCTACTGCTCACTAAGGCAAAGCAAGTTGCAAACTGTGCTGATAGAGGAATCCGGCTCAACCGCCCCAGCTTACACAAGCTGCCATTGTTTTTGCCTGACTAAAATCTTTCAGAGAAGACTCCCGACACAATTTTCTTCTTCTCCTCCCCAGTCATGCAAACATTAGAACAGAGGAAGACTCAAAAAACTTCAAAATTATAATGACACAAAAGACGTCAGGAGAACACTGTTTTGTTTTACAGGTAGGAAGCATCTTCTACAACTAAAATACCTCAGAGGTTTTAACCTTTTTGGCTTGGTAGGCAAGCTGGAAAACTCCGTTTTCTTCTGCATACTCCTGAACATCACTAGAGAGGAAGCTCTTCTGCTGTTTCCTGGCCAAGAACACCATTCACAAAGAGGACAGATTAGCTCCACTGTGATTTTTTCTTTTTTCCACAAATTGCCAGAAATGTTCATAAAATGCAGGACTCTAGCACTAAGAGAAGTTTTACCCCCCAAATACCAAATCCCTGCTCAGCTCAGGTCGTACATTGCAACCTGTACTTTGTCCAGCTATCAGAGATGAGCTACCTCCCACACCTCCAAATCAAATGTCACCACTTGGGGGCAGAAATTACAAAAAAAAAAAAAAGTTCTTTCTGTACCTTTGTTCTTCCACAGTATTCTTCCTCCAGGAACAGAACTGTTGCCTTTCTGTAACTGCCTCCTCCTCCCCATCTTCCTGATCTTCACTGTCCTCATCCAGATATTTACTCCAGCGACTGATTTTTGCCCTTCCCTCCTACAACATTGGAGAATTACTGAAAACGGCAAAATACAGGGTTCTCATTTCTGGCATTTGTTATGTATGTGCTGAATGCCTCAAATCACAAGTCAGTTTAGGACATGTTCCTGTATGGTGTTCCCAAGTTCAGTAGCCCAGTGGAGCAGAGAGTTTCTGTGGACGTCTCACTCTCTTTGCTGGAGCCTCTCTGATTATATACAATATTTCAGCTGTCTCAACCTATATCAAGGGATCACTGACTTCACTTTGATTCACCTAGGTTAGTATGGGTCAGTACTTACTTCGGCTTTGTAGGTAGGTATCTTACCTGCTGGACTGAACTGTCTTCACGTTGGGCCGCTGTATTTTTGCTGTCAGTTACAGATTCTTCTACGCACCTAAAACAGATGTTTAAGCTAGAGTTTCTAGAACATACTTCTGCCTGTTGATTTATAATATTCAAATCACCTAGTCATAGCACAAGGGATTGGATAGAAAGCATGGACAGGAACACCGGATAGGCAGCATGTCAGAAAAAAAAAAAGATCTATAGAAAAGCAGATGTCAAATGAAGGATTTGCAAGATATATTGCCCAAATACTTGAAAAAATCTAGAAAGTAACCCTTGTTCTTTCTATACAAAGAGTAGCAAGTTTGATCTAAAGCTGCTAATCATGAAACAATAAATTCTAACTGATCATAATTAGGGGTATAGCAGTGTGTCTTTTGGGACAACGGCTTAAATTACAGAATCACAGAATGGTTTGGCTTGGAAGGGACCTTAAAGCCCATCTAGTTCCAACCCCCTGCCATGGGCAGGGACACCCTCCACCAGACGAGGTTGCCCAAAGCCCCATCCCACCTGGCCTTGAACACTGCCAGGGAGCCAGGGGCATCCACAGCTTCTCTGGGCAACCTGTTCCAGTGCCTCACCACCCTCATAGGGAAGAATTTTTTCCTTATATCTAATCTAAATCTACTCTCTTTTAGTTTAAGGCCATTATATCCCAAGCAACCAAGGAAAAAGGGAAGTTATTTCACAATATTTTGAATTTCACAATGTTTTGAGAACAGAAATAGCAACCCTTTTTGATAAAGTCAACAATGAGTTTTCTTCCCAAACCTTAACCCTGAACCACTGCATATACACAACTAAGTTATCTAACTAGTTTTGACTGATTTCTGAAAATAACCTTGACTAAAAAGGAAGCTGGACCAGTTCAAGACCAGTTCAAGATTAGGCAATTTGTAAACAAATTCAGAAATGAAATAAACAGGAAAGTGCTACTCAGATTTTCCAGCCCAGCAGGAATTACACCCTAATGTTTGCACTAAACAAGTCTTTTTATCAATAGCAGCAGCAATTACTCAACAGATTCACAGTGTGAAACCTCTGAATGCGAACAGTTAGGTAGCAGCAGCTTAGAGTGGAGGCTATTTTCTGTCTGAGGATGCAGCTCTGCACTGTTTGTCAGTCTGTAAGGTGGACACCTCCACAGTCAGCTCATCAGTTAATAAGAAAGACCAATTACAAAACCAAACACAAACCCTATTGCATATATTTTAAAGGGTAAAAGCCTGACCAACCCACACTATCAATCAAGTAAACTTACCTGAAAAAATTCCCTGTCAAAAGACACATGCCAGGACACTAAACCAAATAAACAGCTTGTTCCTATGAGGTGATGACAAAACTAGCTTTACAACAGGACAGAAAACCCTCCTGGGAGCTCAAATTAGGTAAGAGGCACCCAGTGCGTGAAGACGTGCATCAACTGTAGCACATCAAAAGAAACAAGCAGATAAAGATTAAACACTCTACCAAGGTGTCCGCCCAATTGCTTCCTCTGCCTCACCCTGCAGCAAGTTTAATTTCTGGACATGGTGCCTACAGTCCAGGCCAGACCCTTGGCCGTAAACCTACAAAAAAAAGAAGTAATAAAAACAAGGCTTAAGGAGCAGCCAGAAGGAAACAGCACAAAGTGAGGCTCCACCCCAGGTAATACTGAAGTGCTAACTAAAGTTAGCACATACGGCTGAGTGCGTGATGTCCTGTGTAGGGGTAACTGCCACGCTGGGCTCCCCACGGCGCAGGGCTCCCCACCACCACGCACAGGACTCCCCCCGGCCCGGCCCGGCCCAGCAGCGTGTCCGAGGCACCGCGGCTCGCCCCGGCCCCTCACCTTCTGCACGGCCTGCCGCTGGCCGCACACGCTGCAGCTCCACTTCCCGCTCCGCTTGGCCTAGGAGGTCGCAGAGGGGGTCAGTCACGGCCCACGGCCCGCAGCCCGCTCCCCGGCCCGGCCCGCACCCACCTGCTGCACCTGGAAGAGGCGGCAGGAGCAGCACCGCAGCACCCAGAACCGCGGCGCCATCCCACCGCCCGCCCTCGCCATGGCAACGCGCGCCTTCCGGCCACGTGACTCCCCCGCTACCAGCGAGTCTCCCGCTCTGCCCCCCGAGTCCGCCGCCCCGGCTCCCCCCGTTCCGGGACACGTCGCTCCAGCGGGTCTACAAGCAGCCTCTTATCCTCTCTTAAAAGAAACAACCAACCAATTAACTGGCCTGAGCTGTCTTCAAAGGGGAAGGCTTAATGCAGCGCCGGGCAGTGACAGGACGAGCTTGCGAAGGCAGCTGGGATGTGTCGGACAGAAGTGACCTTCTTCCAGGAGGAAAAGCGTTTTGTCGTCAACAAGCGTGCTTGCACCTACCTGAAGCTGCGGAACTCTGTGTTACATAGGAAGTAAAGGTACAGAGTAATAATAAAAAAAAAAAAGGGAAAAGAAAATAAAAGAGAACAAAAAGACCCCCCCAACCAACAAAAACCCTAAAAAAGGCAAAAAGCTCCGAAAAAAAAAAAAGCAAAAAACCCCCTCAAAAAGATAGAAAACCGGAAAAAATCCCCCCAAAACAACAAAAAACCCCAACAGGCAAAACCGAAAAAAGCAAAAAACCGAAAAAGTCCTAAAAGCAAAAAAACCCACCAATGACAACAAGCAAAAAAAAAAAAAAAGCAACCGCCCCCCCCAAAACCCCAAAAAGCAAAAAAAAAAAAAAACCCCAAAAAGCGCAAAGAAAACCCTGAAGAAAAAAAGGAAAATCTGGAAAAACTCCCAGAGAAACAGAAAAAAAACCAGAACAGCAAAAAAGACACCCCTCCCCCCCCAAAAGGACAAAAAAAACAGAGACAAAAAAAAAAGACAAAAATGGGACTAAAAACCAAAGTCAGACTCCAGCCACACCAAGCCTGCCCTTTCAGATAACTGCCACGTACAAAGAACAAGCAATATTCCATGACCTCAGAGAAATAAAAGGCCGTCAAGGTAGCCTGTAGGATTCTGGTTCATTTATTGAGTACATGACAGATAAGACAGACAGTGTAAAATCACATGTATTATTTGTACTTTTAAAAAATTACAATAAATTACTGAATAATTAGTAAAAGCAGTTTTACTAATGGCTGCTCTCCAGTGATACAGGACAGAGGAGGCAGAGAAATAAGAAATATGTACCAGCTGTGAATACATACAGAGAATGTCACACAGAGGAATTAACACTGAGTAGCACACCAAGTAGTGTTACATGGGAACATCCAGCCGTTTGTGTCCTTCCCGTCCTTTACATCCGAACGCCAGCCAAAAGCTGCAGCAAACCTTGCCTTCAGTGCAGGGTCTGCTCTCGCCGAGCAGCAGCATCTCTCGCTCTGGCCCTGCAAGGCAGATGCCTGCGTACTGAGATGAATTTATCTGTAGGAACAGCATTAATTCTCCTTCCTTGGAGCACACGCCCTACGACCAGAAGGCTAACTCTTTGTTTCTTCTGGTTTTAATTGATTTAAAAGAGCAGTCACTTAGTCTCCCAGTTATTTTGTCTCTAACTGGAAAGAGATCTAGTCTATTGAGGTTTCCCATAATGTGCTGATGGCAGAGGGCCACACTGCTTTGAATTCGTCCTCTTTAGGTATAAGTGCCCTTTGATGTGTAGTAGTTTCTAAGAGCATGTCCATTGCTAGACTTTTTGTAGAAGAGATGTTCGGAAAGGACACACTGAGCAGCTTGCAGGTGGCACAACACTGCTGCACATCTTCCTGCCCCAACATTTGTGAGGGCTGACTGATCAAAGTATTCTTAGGGGGGTCCTAAAATTGGACCCATCACTAGCTAGTGAAAACGGAGAATCAGCAAGAAACAACGAATGTTTTCTATACCAACAGGGAAAGTCCAGCAGACCAGCATGCTGCTGCTCTGTAACACTACGGCTGATTCACCAATTTATAATTTAGGAACATATTCCCTCATCATTACCACCATGAGGCCGTTGATTGACTTGATGTTACTTCTGCACTGAAGTCAAGGAGCTTGTGGCTTTCCAGACAAACTAAAACCAATGGCTTTCAAAGAATTAGAAAAGCAAATGCTAGAAAACTGGGTTTGTCTGAAAACTCCTAAATGCTGAAGGAGAAAGTGATCATACACTATGAAAATGCCAAATCACATCTGAAAGAAACCTACATATCTGCGAAATGTCTGTGTTTAGACCTTGGGGTGCTGGGAGCAGTGGGGCGCATTTGCATTATAGCTGCTGAGTCACAGAACAGCACTGAAGAACTTACAAGACTATTTATAGGTCAGGGTCCTATAGCACTGGACTACACTGCGTTAGCTCTCAGAGTGGCAGCCAGAGGTGAACACAGTTTCAAGCCAGGCTGCATCTGCTGTACGAGTTACCCAGGAACCTACAGCAAACAAGGGCAGGCAAGGAGCAGTTACTGTCTGAAATAAAACTTCATTAAAGTAAAAGATAGCAAAAGGCAGACATGCATAATTTATGGTGGTAATTCTGTATGTCAGGGGCTATTAGGTTCTAATGGCTCTTGAAAATGTAAATCTAATTCTGTCAGCCAGAGTAGCCAAAGAAGCACCTACACAAAACAGTCACTGTCGGAAGTCCCTTATCGATTGGAATCTATTGTAATTGTGTAGTTACTGGTCTCTGATTAAACAAAACAAAACAACCCCAAACATAAAATACCAAACCATCCTGCCATCTGCCACATTATCTCCCTGTTTCATCTCCCAAAGACAATTCCTGCTTTCTGGAGTTCACCCTGACACAGAGGAAAGTTCATAGTCGCTGGATGAACTGAACTGCCTCTCTACCTTCTTCTGATCTTTGATCTTTTGCAGAATGTTGACCTTTTTTTCAAAGTAGTTTACAAGGGCTGTCTCCGTCAGCATGGAAGCCAAGATCTGCTCAAAGGAGATAGACCAGTCCGTATCGATGGTACTACCATACCTGGCAGCTGAACTACTGCCTTCACAACCAACCAGGACTGTGTCATCTGCAATGTCTTCACACTGCAGGGAGCCTGTGCTGACCATGGAGTAGGAAGACATGGACATATCATCTTTGGTTTCATCATCTGATAGCAGCTGTAAAGGAGAGCCTTGTCCTTCCCCTGACCCGTCTCCTAGAGTTTGGTTCTCCTGCTGTGTTTTTTCAGGCTGAGCATCTCCGCAGGTTTTGTCCTCATGGTCAGTTTGGGGTTGCTGCTCCACTGCTGAATTCTGACTGTGTTCAGATGTTGGTGACTCCTCTTCACTCACGGGATCTTGAGTATTGTTTGCTTTGCAGTCCTCAGACTTCCTCATGGGCCGAGTGGAGAATTTTTTTCCAACCTCTCCAATTCGCAGGAGGAGACTGGCTACAGTAGCAATTGCATGGTACAGCTCTTGCTCCACCGGGTCCTCACTGAACATGTTGTAAAGAGTCTTGCATAACTCTATGAATTGTTCCTTTAAAAGACAAAGGCCAAAAAAAAAAATCATACTTCAGGCTGAAAAATGTTGACAGTGGCAGATGAAGCAACAGGCACCACCTTCACTGACTCCTTATTTATTTGCCTCCCCACCAAGTGGCAACTTACTGTACTGATTCAGAACAGTCCAACACAGGCAAACTCTCTGCTGCAGTGGCTAAATTGAGACACAGCTAGTAATTTAATATCGATGGGGTTTTTTTTTGCTAACAGATGAACAGAGTACTCACATGTTCACATCTGACAAAACCTGAAAATTTTACTTCTGTCCTGTTACTCCTCTGTGGTCAGCTTTTAAGCATTTCCAAACCAGTTTAAGTAGCACCCAACAAGGAAATCAAAGACAGAAAAGATCACACCAGTCATCAGACTCTCTTTCCTGTAACCACATTCTTTGCTCTCCACCAAGCAGCTGTAACTCAAGGCAATGCAAAACCAGAAAAGCCAAACAAGTTTATATGACTGATGGCATATTTGAAACATACTGCTCTGGAGGAAAAACACAGATTGCAGTTCTTATAGGAATAATTGATCTGGGAGGCAGAAATAATCAAATACATTTGATTGGTGGAAACAAAGCAGTTTGTCCACATTCACTGAGTAATTCTACACATTTGTGTTGAATTCGAGGCCTCTAAAGCTCACCAGACCAGAACAGCGGGGCAATCTACAGGCAAGGACTGAGTATGTTGGCAAAATGGCTGCATACGCTGCTGAATTCCCCACTAAGCTGTCAGTCATCTAACTGGAAACCTTCACATTCACTTCTTACCTGGCTCATTTTGGGGAGATCTTTAATGGTTTCTTTCTTGGACTCTTTCTCCTTGGCCCACATTCTTAGGTAGTATCTATAGTCCTGTGGACTGGTACCTTTCTCCTCTGCAAGGCAAGACCAAGCCACTACTGTCAGGTGGTTAATGGTTTCAGGTTTAAAAAGTGAACGCTGTGTCAGCAAAAATCATGCTGAAAGCAGGTTTTATTGACAGTTCAGGAAAGCATCGACCAGGAAGGCTGCATTGTTTTCTGCTGGTTTATGCGATCCAGCTCAGTAGAGCAAAAATTTTAACACTGCTGCATCAGCTTGACTTCTCGTAAATGAACTCCATGAGTTGACAACTTACCAAACGTGATTTACAAATGTTATGATCTTGGTATGTAAAACAGTCAGAGCAGTAAGACATAAGAGATTTATTTCCCAGCTCACATCCCACTTTACCTCTGTCCACGAGGGACACTTTGAAAGGTCTCCTTGATGCAGAAACAGACAATGAGCAGTTCATAATATGAGAGAGACAAGACTAAAGTGTGGTCTATTTGTGATGAAATTACCTTTTTCTGGACCGTTCTCATTTGTCCCTCCTTTATCTTCTGGGGTTTCTAAAAAGTTATGGAATTATAAAAGAATGATTAATAGCTGATTTTCAGCAATACATGAAGAACATATACAAATTAAAATCATACAAGAATATATTTAATAGAATATATTTAATAGAAGTTAGATCTCACACTCCCACATCATGTTTGGAGGAGTGAGCAGAACAGGATGGAAGCAAGAGGCTGATGAGATGAACTGGGTAAAGAGACACACTGAAAAAGCGGGTTGAAGAGCTGAAGTAGAGGGCAGAATTCTTAGCAGAAAGGGTGAAACACAGATATGAAAGACAGCTAAGCAATGTGACAGTTTAAAGACAAAGAAGTTCAGTTATTCAAAGCAAGATAATGAATGGAAAAAACCCAAACCACTACTGAGCACATGTGACTAATATCTACACTCACCATTATTCACTGACTGAACTGACACTTTGAGAGTAATTTGCAGAGTCTGACTTCATAATCTTCACTTCTGGTTCCCTATATTGTCACTAGCTATATAGGAAGTCTTGGCTCAACTCTGACTCTTAAGTTAACCACCTAGCACCAAACTACCCCTTGTACTTAGTCAGATTTTTTTTTTTTTTAGGATTATTACATTTTGGTAAACATTTAGCACAACTGACATAGTTCGACTCCCTATTTGACAATCCCTAAAATCGTATTTTGAGAAATACAGTAAATTAGTCTAATAATTTTACGATTTGATGGCATGCATCCTTACTGCTTTAAATTAGAAGACCATGGAGGAGGCACAGGTGATATCTACCCAGGCCAGCAAGCCTAGCACCCCCCATGCTCTGTTCTGAGCATATTTCCCCTCTGCCAGTTTCTAGGGTGAGATAAATTCCACTGAATAAAGCCAGACAAAACTTATTTTGACCAAGGCTAAAACTCAATAGGTAAAATATACTGAAAGATCTCTAATTACTTATAGCACTTTATTCATAGTGGGAGTGTCACAAGAAAGGAACAGCAGCAACAACTTTGGAGTCTTGAAAATAGCACATGGGTGCTGGCAGATGATATCAGCATTATAGCCATGCTCAATGCATGCACATAATCCATGGACTGACCTTGAGACTCACAGTGCAGGCAGAAATCCAGCTCTGAGACAAAAGGAGATACTTGAGCAGCAGAAAGAGAGGTTGAGGGGACAATATCCCAGATATAACAAGAAGAAAAGGCCAGACACAGACAGACACAGAGAAGGAAACAAAAACAAGAAGAGAGACAATGAGACTTGCATGAAAAACCCAAGTCATGGTGGGAGACAGGGGCTGGTAAAAGCACACTGCTCCTCCTCAGCAGTCTAGAGCGTCTTCAGGGCATGCTGTGTCCTGCATGAAATGGGCGCTGAGGAGTTTAAACTCCAAACTTCTTTCCCATCATGCAACAAAGACCGCGAACTCAAACACACTGGCAATCTTACCATGCTGCCAGTGTGAGACCATGCCTTGCAAAAAATCACCATTCATAGCACATGGATTTATGCTACAACTCCTGCCTAAACTGAGAGGTAAAGGCAGCAAGTTTTGCATTACCTTCTGTTGTAACATCCTCTGTGAAGTAACTCGTAGCCTCCAAAGCAGACTCTGTCTCCTCTGGATTCAGAGCTGTATTTACAGAGAAGGAAATGTTAACATCTCTAAGCTAATTGAACAGCAGTATCACCTACTTCATTAGCAAAATTCATGAGGCATCCCTTTTCAACTGCATGTCAGAACAGACCATGCTCAACAGTAGCAATATATGGAGGCAATCACTCACCGGGAGGCAGATGCAGTTTGTAAAGTACTTTGAGTTTTTCCGTGAGGTCACCATGGTACATCCC
Source organism: Grus americana (assembly GCF_028858705.1). Lineage (NCBI taxonomy): Eukaryota > Metazoa > Chordata > Aves > Gruiformes > Gruidae > Grus > Grus americana. Next base: position 6,410,097 of record NC_072865.1, read on the forward strand.
ACCTGTGGGGAAAAAAAAAAGTTCAGAAAAATAGCGCTTAGGATAAAGAATCACTGTCTGCTCACAGGCTCAAACCAGAATGAGTTCACATGCAATGAGGAAATGCTAACTGCACAAAGCCCTGTGCAAAACCAGTAAAGAAATCCACAGCAAAGCTGCATCTTGTTGGTTTGCCACCTATCATTTCCTAAACCAGGAGACTGACTAGCAGCAAAAAGGCATCTTTTGTTCTGCCTGAGGCTTCTAGTAAGGGACATAGCACCCTCCCCTCACAACAATGCAAACATCACTATCTTCTTTCAGTTCTCCACTTGGAAAAGGACAGAAACATTTTTTGCAATATTCCATCATCTCCAAAAACACCACTTACTCATTCCTGTCACAAACTCCTTGAAGTTAATGAGAGAATCCCTGTTCTCATCCAGAAGCCGGAACAAACGCCCTGCTAGCACAGGTGTATGTGCGCCACAGGACCAGGGGGTCAAACTGATGAACAGCTCTTTGAACTGCTCCATGTCTATGCGATACTGCTCCAGGTAAGGTAAACTCTGATCTCGGCGGGCAGCTGCAGCACGATTATTTCCCCAGTAACAGCTCATCAGATACTTTGCCTTTGGAGGGAAAGGATTAATAGATCAGATTATACTACACTACAACAATCCACAGGAATGGAGACTTTGTTACAGCTCAAGAATAGCATCGAGTAAGCAAAGAGACATTTCGGGACACGCTGTTTATCCCCCCCATTATTCCTAGCATTACTTCACTACAAAATAATACAAAAGGAAGGAAGAGACAGGGATTTCACAGAAAGCACAAAGAATATTTTTAAGGGAAAAATACAAAAAACATGATTTCAGGTTTGAATGAAATGACACTCAGGCTTTACTACAAAGGGAACATGCAGGTTTTAGAACTAAGCCTCTCGTTCTGAGTCTACAGCACAGTGCGACTGAGTTTGCAGTGACTTTGGTAAATGCAGTTGGGTAATATCACTCTTTTAAAAACACATATATTGACAAATGGAGGCAAAGCACTGCAGTAATTTTGTCACAATTACAGAGCAAGTCAATGGCAAACTTGACAATAAAAATTGAGGTACAGTCAATCTTAGCTCCCCATTCTAAGTGTTATGTGACATTCCTTTCCATTGACTCCACAATCTCTTTCTGCGTAAGTATTATTCAAATACTGTGAATGTGTTTTGGACATCTTTGGGGAGAAAAAAAAAAACAACCCAAACCCAAACAATCAGATAGTAATAGGGCCAGTCTCACTGGCACCATGTATAACAGAATGCCGCATCTGTTTCTGACAGGATGGATTAAGAATCAAAGCAAAGTCATTGCTTCCCTTTCAACTTATTTTGATATTTGTTCTCTCTGTGTCAGAACATTCTTCCTCACTCCAGCTTCTTACCTTGAACACTACATACAGCTCTTCTAGTTCTTCAATAGAGAAACCAATGTCACTAGACACAGCTCGGACCTATAGTTAGGGAGAAAATAAGAGTGAGCAATTTATTTCAAAGCTAGTAAAATTAAATATGACTTACTGAAAAATCTGTGTAACAAAAGAGAAGAAAACAAGTGCAAGAAGATATGACACAGGACAGGAAGGAAAGCCTAACCATTCTAATACCTCCCATGGCTATGGATTATAGGTCAGGAAGACAGTTTCTGGCCAAGCAAAAACTGCTGACATTTTGAGCAGCTAGAAAAAATTGCTGTGCTTATTTCCTGTTTGTGCAGACCTGACTGTGCAGACTGTGTTGCCCCTCTCTCTTGTTTTGTCAAATTTCTTTATTCTTATTATTTATTTATCTTCAGATATTTGACTCAGATGCATTGAAAACCAACAGTGAACAAAACACGTGGATGAGGTTCTCCACCTAGGACACGGGAGACAATTGCAATAGATATGGATATTCCCCTTTGGCCATGAACCCTTCTGTAAAATTCCCTAATGCACTAGCATACTCTCTAAATGGCAGGAAAACAATTATCTGCTGGCTAGCTTGTTTCAAAGATTCCAGGCAAGCAGTAAAACAGACAGCACTAAGCAGTGGAGACAATCACAAGGCTTGCAAGTGGTTTTTACCTCCCTCCATGCCAAATACCTCGTTCAACCATGCTCTAGCACTTCATTTTATTAGATTAACTAGAACCATGTGAAGAAGAAATCTGAAAATCCATTAATCCAGTCAGTAAATCAGTTTTTCACATGAACTGCAATTCTGTAAATCACTTAAAACTGGGTATGCTACAGCACAAACTTTCTAGATGCTCACAGCAAAACACATTCCGTTAACATGCCATTTGGTAGCTCATTCAATCTGGGAGTCACATACCACACTCTTCTTGGCTGTATCCTCCAGAGACTGGATCACTTTCAGCCTTTGTTTAAAACGCATTTGTTCAATGTCATCTGCCTTCAGATTGCTAAATTTCTACAAGAAAGGAAGCAGACCAGGTCAACATCATCTCCTAAAGAAAGAACAACCCCTGTTCAATTATATGTTCTTTAACGTGTAATTATATGTCCCCTCAGAGATGATCTAAAACCCCTAGAAGCCTTTTGCCAGCAGCAAGATGACAAGAAAAAACTTGAGCTCTATTCCCTATTCACCCCTGTCCTGCAAGAGAAGTCATTCAGAATTCATGAGAAATCCACCATCAGAGGTTTCTAAAGAAGAGCTGAAAAAGCATCTGTCAGGACTGATGGAAATAGAGATCCTGTGCTGTGGCAGGAATAAGAGAATAGGCAGGTTGTCATTCCTCCCAGACCTGTTTTTTTTCTAGGACCTATATGAGATTCAACTAGAAACACCAAAGTCGACAGACTTTTCTACTGACTGGGTCAGACAACCAAGGTGAATTTGGTGACACCCTTTTATAAAAGAAACTGAGAACAAATAGAGATGGCAGATTTGAAGAAACAAACAAAACAATCCAGCAAAATGATAGCTGCCTGACTGCAAGCAGCTAGAGAGGCACAGGATGAACAACAGGAGATAAAAAGGGAAATGAATCCACATTTACCACAACATAGCAGAGAAGAACTGTCAAACACCAGCTCTGTTGCCTGTGTTCTTTCCATCATTCAGATACAAATTTCTTATGAGTTTGTTCTCAGTATGAATAATGAGGTACACCTCCACCAGTGCAAAGGTATTCCAACAGCACTGGCACCATTCTCGGGTCACTTTCCTATTACTATAATGTGGATCCCAGAACAGGATTCCAGCGCACCTGAACTGGGATGCTTCTGTGTTTCTGCAGTATGCCTCACAATTTTAACCCTGAATGTCCTTCCCCAACTCCCTAGCACTGACAATCCTCACATACAAGTAAGAATGGAGACTTTTTTTTTGGCAAAGCAGGAAGAAATCTCTGGTCTGTAATTTTTATTTATTTGCAGTCTTTGTCTTAGTCTCCACTGGTGTTGGGGAGACTCTTTGCAATCCACAATAATCAACAGTGTTAGGCCCTACTCATACCAAACAGGAGGATTAATGGCTTGGGCTTGCACTCCTTGAGCACCTCAAGCTACGAACACTGGTCAAATTCTGGCTGCACAAAGTATAAGACTAGATGTCAGCACACAAAAATCTCTTGGGGAAAAAACTAAGCCAGAACCTTACCTCGTAGGATGTTCTGATGAGTTCAAAGATGTCGATTTCAAGTGGCGGGTCATCTCCACTTGTCAGTAAGGCATGCAAGTGGGGAATAGGGGGAGAGACACTCTGTCTGTTAACTACATTGTCCAAATATCTGTGGGGAAAAAACAGATGTAAGACTCCAGGATTAGTGTCCAGAAAAAGAAGTAATATCCTAACCACATCATTCCCAACTTCTTCATATCATTAATCTAAACATGTAGGAAAATTTAATTTTTCCCAGCTAACCTGCAATACTACCCTCAATGTAGCTGAAGTAAAGTTGATTCTCACCCTATTTTTGGCATATGTACTCTTTTTAAAGTGGGCTTCAAGTAGTAAGCTGAAGATCTTGCTGCACATAGAACTGTAGCAAGCAGATATCTCCCAAGTCTAGTAAATGTAAGATTCTTCTATGTTTCTAGAATGCAATTCCTGCCAGATCTGATCTTAATAGTAGATCAGAATTCTTCAGTGAATTTTGGATAACCAGCCCTTTGGAGTTTAAATTCAAACTGAGATGGAGGAATGCATTATGCTGCAAAGCACACAATTCTAGAAATATGGGATTCCTCCATATTTGAGCCAAAAATTAATTTCAGTTGTTGTAGAAAGCAATAGCAAACCTCTCTGGTGCTCAAGTTGCATCCTAGAGTGTTTGTTATCTGTGACCTGCTATGTAGTGGAATTAGGTAGAAAGAGATGATGACTAAAAGAGAACTGTTACTAGTCAGTTACAAATAAGAGCAATGAATGGTACCTGCCCAGAATAGTCATGGCTTCACCTTCATCACAGCACTGTAACAACTTCTCCACGTTGGCATCGAGTATGGCCAATGACATCTGCAAGATAAACTTGATTCCCTCATAGAAAAAACAGTCAACAATGACCACGGCACTCTCAAAGGGCATGACACTGAGAAAAAGAGTGAGAAACCAGGAAAGGGATATGGTGGAAATCACTCCCAGGTCCTGCATCTTTTCTGACAGCTGTGGAAGATACTCTCGTGTAAGTTCTTCAAAGATGCCTTGGTCCACCAATGCACCTGGGAAAACAAAACTAATGGTAGAACTCAAACTGGTGGTATCATGGTGCTATACCCTGGTGGTATCATGGTACTATATACCCAAGCTAATCAATTATTAAACAAAATAGTGTAAGTTCACTTTCATTTCATATAAGCCTCTTAACATCCGAACTAAAATTAACACATTTATTTAGATTTGTTCCCTGTTTTCAATAAAACCAACATATTTAGATAGAGACTATTCCTACATTGCAGAGCATGTAGAAACAGAATCTCTCTTTGATCTATGCATTTTCCCTGAAAGGAGGAATGATTACTGATATTATGGTATTTACATCAAACTACACTCTTTTACACAGATCAACTTTAACAGCCCATGAAGTGGTGCTTTCACTAACCTTTCCTGGGAGCCTATTCCAAAGATTTAATACATCATTCAGATGGGTAAAAAAATAACCCAATAGTTTTCTTCTAGATATGCCTCCTTACTGCTAATGGTCCCTCCTGCTACCAATTTCTAGCGACTTCATCTTCCTTGTTACTACAAGGTAGTACTACTACCTTGGTAGCCTGTAGTGTCTCTTCCTATGTCTCCATCACACACCTGCAACTTTAAAGGGAACAGGGTTGTGCTTCATCATCTTTAAAATGCATCACATTTAATTCATTCTGAATAATAAAATGTTCCTGAGAGACGCTGGTGCAACTGTAGCTGAAAATCCAGGTTCCAGCATGAATTTGACAAAGACTCACCCACCACTCTTGTGTTGTAGTAATCTGGCAACATCCGCTCACATAAAGCCACTAGGAGCCAGAAAGCCTCTTCCTCATTGCAGTATAGCAACAGTACTGATGTAACAATGTTCATGGCCTATGAGCCGGCAGAGTTAAATATGTAGATACAGGAGAGAAACATGAAGATGTTTCATGAAAGCTCTGTCATAACAGACCAGCTAAACATAAAAAGCATGAATACAGCAAAACTGGCACTAAGAATCACATCTATTTCCAGCTCTTACTGGTATCTAAGTCAATAGATGACCTTCAGCCAATTTACGTTCCTGTTTCAGTTCCTTTGGTTGTGAGGCAGTGAATACAACAACTACTTTTTGTCAAGCACTTTCATTAATCAATGTGACTAAGCGTAATTTTCAAAGTTTTCATAAAAAGTTCTGTAACAATATGGTCGTAACAGAATAACATAACGAGAATCTCTAATACAAGAGCAATACACAAAATGAATCCGAATTTCCACTGAGTTGTTTCAGAAACCAGCACCTGGCTTTGTTTTCAATATACTGCCCATGTGCATCATCACTTATTCGATTTAATTGCTCTTTTCAATGAAACCAAAAGATGTTTTTGCTGAACTAGGGAAACGTCTAGCAGGAAAACTAGTAAAAGACTGTCATTAGACCTAACAGAAATATGCAAAGTCTATTTAAATGCTGTATCCAAAGGAGAGTTAAGAGATCTTGCAACACCACCGCTTCTTTCCTACTCACAGCACCACATGGGCAGCATGAAGAAAAAACCTGAAACTGAACAAAAAGCTGCAGAAAACGTCCAAGTCGGCTGTGGTCATTGCATAGGGCTAACAAGTCCAAGTCTTTCTTACCTGACAGTACCCAATTGTTGGATTTCTGAATGCATAAGCTGTTAAGACTCTCCGGAGGGCAGCAATTCCCAGTTCATTCTGGAAGGCAGGATGTTCTGGCATAGAACGGTGCAGATCTCTCTCAATTTCCTCTGTAGCAAGATTGTATTTTCCCATTGACTGCTCCACAAGATCTGCATAGTAACCAGGATGAGTCACCATCTCATTCCAAGCCCCTGTAACGACAAACAAATACTGCTTCGCCTCTTGAGTTTTGGAATACAGATTTTATGCCCACAGTTTCAGAGAAGCAGCAGCCAGGAAGCACTACACGAACTCATCAACTACAAATAGATATGAAAGTATAGTAACAAACTCATTGTTAAATATAATGTTAAGAGTCTAGGTCCCAGCACTGAAATGCAGACAGAGAAGGCTACAAAGAAAATCTCAGGAATGCGATCACCACATTTTTGGCAGAAACACCACGAAGTATCATTCAGGTGGAGTTAACTTGTGATTAACTTCTGAAAGATTTATACCTTTTCCTTTGAGATGTGCAGAAAGCTTAATCCTGCTAGCTGTCAAAGTATTCAGCACCACCTCCTACCTGAGAAAAGGAGCCACAGCTCTCCACGAAGATTCTCTGGGATTCCTTTTTGCACCAGCTCCCTAGTCTTGGCAGTCCGATACATACACATTCCTCGCCCATATTCAAAGAAATGAATGTTCCAAGACTCTTCCTTCATCTTCTCCTTTGCCTTCACAGGAATAAATATGGCCATTTTAGGAGATTAATATATTTTTATGTTTGTAGGACAGGTGATTTCTGAGTATACTCAGGCCTACACTTCACAAGAGAAATGCACTGTGACATTTAAAGCCTTCTTCCTGCTGAATAAAAGGGTGTATGCTAATCTACACTGTTCTGAATTAATTCTGACCTTGCAAAGTCAAGTCTTTACAATACTACCATGGGCTGGGCAATGGCATTACATCTTGCAAACCTCTACATAAATGCAAGCAGAACCATGGTCTAAGACAATTAACAAGTAAGCAGAGATACCAGTTCTCTGGTTCCTTGATTTGAAGAAAAGTAGTTCTTCACAGACATGAACTTACATCCCAGACACACCGTAACACTAATTTCTCAGCCTCTAGTCAAGTATCTCAGGTATCTCAGTACTGATAAAGTAAGCTGATGGTCAGGTTACATTTATGCAGCACTATCACTTTGACAGATACAGCAGTGATCCTGCAGGACTGACCACGGATAAAATGCATTTTCAGAATCTTACAGCAGGACGGGAAATCTGCAATCTACTGCAAACTATTTATAGTTAATTGTTTTAAGTGAAAATATTATTTACTCCTTTGGGTCCCAAGAGCTCCTCGGAATTTCTTCTGAAGAGTTTGAGTAGTCCCTGTGAGGCTGTTGGCACTTCCCCGGCAGAGAAGTTGACAGGTCGATTGCTCAGAGAAGATGTGGGGCTAACCGCAAGAGGGCTGCTGGAAGGCAACTCTGGAACCTCCTGAACAAGAGAAGATAAAGCATCTGAGCTCAGGCAGCCTCCCTCCTCCGCTAATTGTCTAACAAAGAGACATCATTTGCTGGTAAAGAGTACTGTTAACACACTGTAAGGAGCACTACTCTGAAAAGTTGACATATGTTCCTCCCAGCTATTTCCTTAGTACCTCGCAACCAGGATCGGCCAAATTCCACTTCCATTCCCTGTCGCTGCCGCATGGTTTCTTGGATGGCGTTCTCTGCAAGAAGTCAGAGATTCTCTGTACCAAGAAATCTCGGTCTTTCAGATTGGCAAAGAAGAAGGTCATTTTACTTTTAGTGCTGATGGACAGAGGGCTGGGCAAGACACTGGAACTATCTGCTTTCTCAACTATTGTCACCTAGAAGACAAAGACAAGGGCCATTTGGATCTAGCAGATTCTCCTTTATCTGTAAAGCACTGCACAGAAGCTAGAAGCACACAAAAGACAAGGCCTGTAGTCTTAACACACAGCTAAGAAATCCCCACCTCCCTGAGAGGAATGATGAGATGACAGGCCTCCTCTGCCTTGCTGGCAAAACAGATATAATTGTTGGAAACAAACATCTGGCCAGGAATATGCATCTTGTTGAATGGTGTCCACAAGGTACAGTCTGTATGTCCATCCAGGCATTCATCCTTGGGCAACCGGAAGGTGGCACGGTAGCATTCGTTTTTGGCTCGAGCATCCAGGTCTCTGGATGGGGAAAAGTAAAGAGTAGTCCTCAGAGGTTTTTTCTCACTTGAAAAATCCACTCAAACACTAATGTTAAGTATTCATTCCAATCACAACCTTCAGTCTGTGCTGTGTATTCTTAGCATTTATTTCTCTAACTGAGATGCCACCCCTTATCTGACTCCTCTTTCAGCCTTCAGATATGCTTCACTGACAAGGTATGTCCTGCAATACAAGATAAAAGTGCATCTGCGAAACTTCAATGTTACATCAGATTCTGAAATGGCAGAGAAGAGTCCCCAGTGGAAGGATTTATTACAATACAAACATATACTACTTTTTATAAATCTCCAATTTCAGACGAGGGGGCTGATGTAATTTTCTACTTTTTGGTTTTTTAAATAGGATTTTCAACAGTTTCTAGCTGAAAATTCTGTATGACAGTGGCTAGTCATGCATGAGAAAGACATGAGGGTGTATGTAAACTCAGTACCAATTTGGGATGGAAAAAAAAAAAGAATAGGCAGAGGGCTAATGACTGAAATAAGTGATGCAGCAGTGCGAAAACCCCAGTGGCACCTGGGAGCTACACAGTAATGCAGATTTATTATTACAATCCCCTGTTATCTGTCTTCTCTTCTCGCTGCTGGAAACATGTACCTTTTTAATGCAGAGATGTTCTTAAGAGGCTTCCTGGGCTTTGGGAGGGACTTGTCCTGTAGGAAGCTCTCATTATCCAACAGCTGTCGCATAGCAATGTTAGCCAACTGCTCCATCAGCTTGAATGTCTCGTTGATGTTGAGAAACATGGAAAAATAAAGTTCATTGTCCCTTGTGCTTACTTTAATGCACTCAGGGAACAGCAGTGTAGCATTTTTTTCCAGCTGGGTTATGTCCACCCACTGGATCACCAGCGTAACTGGGAAAAAAAGTTCAAAAAAACTACTATTACAATTCAAGGCAAAACAACAAACAGAAGCTCTCAGTGTAGCAGCATTTTTCCCCTCTTACACATGGACAATTCTTTTCTTCATACCTTTACTGGGTTCTCCAAAAATACTTGGAAATAACCTTTGGGATTAACTAGACTAGAAATAATGCAGTTCCAAAAGGACCATCTCCCATCCAGTGAATACTTTCAGTTACAATTACACAAGTTTTCAGTCTTTCTTTCCAGCAAATTAGCTTTGGACTCAGGAGTTCAAGCTTTGTAAATACTGGGTCCTGGTGGTGGTTCCAAATAAAACTCAAAGTCAAAATATTGCTTGGTTCTCTAATCCAGTTGAAGTAAAACTTCAGGTGTACTTGTACAACTTAAGAAATGTCTTGACAAATGACTCAGACACTCGGTCTAAACGTCACTGAAGTGCCTATGAGTGCAAGGATCTACGCATTGAGCTAGAGCTCAAAGGACTTCTAAAAGGAAAAACACTGTCATCTTAAAAAAAGTTCACACAAAAGATCAATTGCATCAAAAAGATCATAGGAAACTACAGAAAAACAACTATGAGGCTTACAACTCACCCTCTTTGCCCAGCAGGAAGGAGTAGAAACAGAGGTGATTGACGGTGAGGTACAGCCAGCCCTGCCTGGGTACACGCCCCTTCCAATAGCTGCAGGAATAGTAATTGACCAACTTCTCCACCTCGGGCATCCCAAACTGCTTCCGCATCTTCAGTTCAGCCTCTTTGAATTTACCTGGATCCTCTTCACTCTGGGGCTGCTCATTCTTGTTCTCTTCAGCAATAATTCCCTGAAGGGACATGGGAGGAGAGAGAGAAGAAATGGAAGGGAACATGTCTGCTGACAAACATAATATACAGCAAAAGGTCACAGTAGCAATCCCTAAGACAGAAAGAAGACACATGCCACAGCAGTTATCATTTCTCCTGTCATGTTAGAGAAATGGTAAAGACATGTAGAAAGAGCAGTCAGACAGTCAGGGAGTCTATGATGCGGGATCTACTCCTGAATGCACGCAGCAAGGATCCACGTTTAACTTGACTGGGCTTCTCACGGCTGGCCTGGTAACACTTTGAACACCCTGCAGGAGAACTGAAGTCTATTTTCACTTGCAAACATGCTTCTTCAAGAGGAAGAAGATCATCTGCCAGGAAGGGCTGAACTTTGCAGTCTGTCAGATCTTGACTGGCCAGAAGGAAAAACAAATGACCACAATCTCTCTCACAATCAGAGAAAATACAAAGAATCTGACTGGAGTACTGGAAAAGATTCAATTGCTGCTGTTCAGTAAAAACCCCTGTATTTATAAGTTTCTGCTCTGGCTATTTGCGGGCTGGGAATCTGAGGTGTGTTAACTGCACAAGAAGCAGAGACACCTATCTGATTGAGAAGCCAGTGGAAGTTGGGGTGCAGCTCCTTCACAACCTAGATGCCTTTTAGATCATTGTAACAGGGCAAGTACATTGCTTGCAAATTAGAATTCTCTCTCCCATATTTGTTGCTAGATGAACCCTCATTAAACATTCTCTCTGCATCAAATATACAATCGGAAAGGATTTAAAAGACATATTATATTGTAATTAGTAGGAGCATCCTAAGCAGGCTGTTCTTGAGGTCTACTGCTCATAACCTTTCCCCCCGGCAAATACATTTGTCCATTGTTAAGACTGCAACATGATCCTGATAATACTGTAAGCATTCCATAACAATTCCAAATGTATGTATGTCTGAAAAGGGAGCAGAGAGGAGTTTTGCAATGGAGCTCTTGCTCCCTCCCAAGGGTAAAAAAATTCTTAAACCACCTCTCCATTCTTTCTCAGGATCTGGAAGTCCTTCAGGGAAACACATTGCTTACATGTATCTTGCCCTTGACAAAGGTGGTGATATCTTCTTCATTATCAAAGATGGATAGAGTCTGCAGTAAGTTATTCTCCAGCCATTCCCAATGCTTTGTGATCTCTTTACGAGATGATCCTAATTGAAGGGGTGAAAGATGATGGGAAAAGCAAATAAAAGTAAATTAGAAGAAGGTCTTCTACCCTCCAAGTTCACAGTAGGAAACTAATAATTACCAAACAGTGATCAGGACAAATCAAACACACCAACTGTATACATGTCAAGGGTATTTTATGTACACCAATGTTCCGTTTCTAATTAAATGTCTCCACTGCCACCAAGGATAATCAGCACACTACCAATAGATCATCCTATTTGCCAGTGCACACCAAACAGCTTTTTTTCCCCAGACAAAAAGCATTTTTCCCCAGACAAAAATTACTCTTTTAATTCCTGGTATTCTAAAATAAAAATAATGAACTTTCAGAAGAACCTTGAAATTTCAGAACAACTGAAGTTTTGACATCTACGAAGAGGTTCCATTTTCCATGGGCAATAGTCAGCAAAGAGCATACAATTCCAAAACAAAAAGCAACCAAAATATTCACATGCCAGAAAGTTCTTTGCTTTTTTAAATAAAAATCTCAGCAAAGCTTATATCAGTTAGTTGTCTTTAACTATACAGTCTATAACAGTACAAAAAGGATAAGCTTCACTGTGTAACCAATTTAAAGAACTTTTCTATAGAAAGTTGCCTTAATTAGCTGCCATTAATTATTTAAAAGATTTGTGTTTACTAAAAGGTTTCTTCCTCCCTATCAATGGCTATCACTATATTCTCTTGTAAACTGAAAAAAAATCAGAAGAAATAAAAACAGCAATTAATTTTTTTAACAAGATAATAAAGATCGTTAAATGCAGACAAAAAGAAATCTGTTTAAATGCAAATAAAAGACATTTTTAAGTTTCTCTTTGCCAAATTCCAGTAAATTTATGTTCTGAAGTTTCATACAAAAGCAGTGGGATATCTAAAAATGCTACCAGCGTGACTCCCAGTACTTGATTTCTCTGTGAGTACATCAGACCCCTCTGTGTGGTTAATGATGGAAAAGAAGAAAGCAGCACACAACACAAGCAGCTCCGTAAAGCTATTACTCTACCTGAGTTTCTTTTTTTAGAGGCAGCTTCAGCAATGAAATAGTCTTCATGTATTTGTAGTTGGACACCTAACCACAAAACCCAACACAAGCTAATCTGTGGTTTCATAAGCAAAAATAACTCCAGGACCTGAAACCAAAAACTAGAAGCAAGTAAAGCTGTCTTGTCTCAAAGGAATGCAGGGCTATGAATTTGAGTTTGTGTGTACAGCCCCATAGATTAGGGGGGATTAGGATTAAAGAAAAATATTTTTTCTTTAGCCTCTGTATGTAAGTTCACTTGACATCTATCCTAGCCATTTGACCCTGTTTTTAAAGCATAAATTATTTTGAGTAATATGAAATGGCTTATTTTAAGGGCACAGAATTATCAATTATAGGATACACAGGTCCAGCAACAATGGCCTGGGAATAAAGTTTGCGTTCTGTTTTCTTTCATGAGCTGCATCTCTCACCAAATGACAGCAGACAAATGGCTAAAACAAGCCAGGCCTCAATAACTGACATCTTTGTAAGAACAACATTAGAATGGCATACATGAAGGAGTAAAATTCTGCAATTCCTACAAAGAGAGCTGTAAGAAGAAAGCGCTGAAAGGCCAAAGCTGGATATGTGACCAGAATGCTGCCCACTAGTATTTACTAGTGTAAAATAATACGCATTGTTCAACTAGAGAGCCATACACATTTTATAATTTAAGTGAATGCCAGTGTTCTTACTTCAATGGTAAAATGAGAACCAGATATGATTAAAAAAATACTTTGGATGACGACAATGTATTTACTCCAGCATAATAATTTACCAAACTCCATTCAGTTGTTACATAGCCCATCTCATTTTACCATGCTGCATTACTTAAAAGTAACTGAGATATAGAGGATATCAACTAAAGACTCCTGCAATTGTACAAAAAGAACACACTCATCGAGTGTCAAGATACTATAAAATTTCAGATTTGCATCATATGCGGCCACTAAATATTCTGCTTTTTACTACAGAGTTTCTGGCCTGCCATTTTGTTTTCTTTCTTCCTCTCTGCCTTCTCAAAAGGGAAACTGAGTTTCTGTGAAACACAGCAACTTCTAAACCTCTCTTCTGCAAAATTTAAGTAGCTCTGCAAGGGAGAATATTGTGTCGGCTGCCTGGGGAGAAGATGGGAACAGGGAAAATTACGTCAATGTCTGTGGGCTTAGCAAATGGTTACTTCATGCTCGGATTTTACATCTCAACCACAAAGTGAGAAGTGAAGATTCTTACTGTAAACAAAATCAGTCTAACAAATATGTCTGAAGATATTTTCTCTTTAGCAACCAGTAGGACCTAAAGCCTTAATCAAAGTTCACCACCAGATATTAGAAGGTTGTACCATGATATTCTAATACAGCAGTTACATTTCTCAAGTAAAAGAGGTGAAGGATTCTTGATGTTTTAAAAAGATATAATTGTAATATATTTTACAGAGATAGTATATCTATATATATCTATTACAAGCCAGAAATAGCAGAAAAAAATAAATTGGATCAAGACAGTAAAGAGATTTTTTTTTTTTTTACGTGTTCCTGGTAAACAGGTTTTGGCACAACACTTATTCTCTGAACAATCTTAATATGACCTTGCAAATCTTGGAAGAAAGAAAATTCATAACATCTGCAGAAACAGAAGTTTTTAGAGAGCCTTAAGTTCCTACACTACAGTTTAAACAACACTGAGAAGTTTTGCCATTTCTGGCATATTCCACTACCCCACCAGAAGCTCTAGAAAGTTTCCCGAGCAGTCACAAAATACTCTTACGTGGGACAACGGATCATCTGAACTGAACAGACAACAGAGTAACAGCCCCTGACAAGAGTCCAATCAATACACACCACACGCCACTGCCCAATACACTTGAGAGTCCTGAGTCTGGTGCAGAATACGGTATGGGGCAACTCTGGCACTGGAATCCAAAACCACGTCTAATGTTCCCACAAGAAGACCTAGGAGGCAAAAGAGAGAGAAATTAAAGCAATGCAATACCAAAATGAAGAATTGGGTTAAGTAAAAATACAGGATAAACACTACAGAAAAATGCTGGTGTTCGTATCATGTACGCTGTGATGGAAGAGCAACGGTGCTGGGTCAAGAAAACAAAAACATACATCAGTCACTGCAAGCAAATTACCTATAAACCAACTACAGCCAATACCATTGGTAATGGATAAAGTTTAGATGGCAATTAAATGTCTACTAAACCTCATTATAATCCTCTGCCTTCCTAGAAGAGTTTTCTAATAAAAGTGAAATGTATTTCCTCTGTGGGGTTTCTGTTGCTAATAGTGATTTTTAAGCCTACTAAACTAAAACACAGAAGATTTTTCAATGCTGTATCTTTCAGCATCACCTATGCAAACAGTAGGTAAGGTAACTCATCCAGAATGGAACCAAATAGCTCTAGAAACACTGGTAGTCCCAGGTGGCAGTGATGTTTCTAGAAGTACTTTGATTATACAAAGAAAGAAGGCAGAGAATCAAAATTTGGTAATACAGAAGTTAAAATATTTTTGATATGATGTTAAATAAAAAAGCAGGCACTTCCAGAATAAATGCTGACAGCCACCAGACTTTGCAAAGCATATCCATTTATTTCAATTGAGTCTATTTACTAGATAAATCAAATATCTAAGATGATACTTTGCTCTGTTATTTTAGATAATGTACTATGACCATCTTTAATGCAAATTAATTTTGCAACATCCTCTTGATTAAAAGTTTTCTAATACATGAAAACTTTAGAACTTGGAGAGGGAGCATGGTTGCTCCTCTGGACTGCTATTCGGGAGGCCTGGGCTCAATTCCCTGCCCTCCTCCCTACAGTTTAGGGAAGTCTGAGCAAATTGTACTCAACCATATCTCATTCATTATCATGAAACATGCTACTTCCTCCCCTTTATCTCTCGTGGCTATCCAAAAGCAAGAAATAGATTATGAATATACTTCAAGAGAAGTGCTATCCATAGCAAGTTCATCTGGTAATCCTTAAAAGAAATATGTATGTATCCAGCACAGTAGGATCTCACTTCTGGCTCCAGGTTTCTCGTGTATAGTTTTAGGCAGAATACAGATTAAAAAGTCATTTTGAATACTTCCTATAACAATACTGAATGTGTCAAATACTGACATATGGACCAGTAACAAGACATGTTTAAGAACCTGAGTATGACAGGAACTTAAACACCTTTCCAGCTTGGCTCTAACTCTAAAATGTCAACTTGTAGTTGTACAGCTCCAGAAGGAGGACACGTGGCTTTTAACACGTAGGAGCTTTGAAGAAGACTCTCTCACTAAGCTAAACTAGCACAAGAAGCAAACTGGCTCAAAGTTTCAACCATTTAAGAACAGATTAGTTTAAATGTTTCCAGAATAACACCAGGTGTCATTTCTTCTTGTAAAAATCTGGGAAATTCCAGAATGCAACTACATGCCTACATGCAAAATTACACAAATAAGCTATGTTACATAAAACAGAGTAATTCAAAATCATTTTGAAAAGACAAAATATGCTAAGGATGTTTATCAGCTGCGTCATTTCTGTCGTTAGCATATTTGGTTAACAGGGCTAATAAATGAAACTGGTTGTGCATAATTCACAAATGCAAAAAGCTCATTTTTGTTATTCACAAAACTGTGTAAGCATTTTGCATGTAAATAGGCTGTTTGCAAAGTGAGGAGATTTTTTGTTGTTGTTAACATTGTCCCTTGGTCACACTTACGTTTTTTTAATGGTTTCTGCCACCAAACATGGCTATCAGGCATATGCACACAGGAGTTATCACTGGGCTGCACCCATACAACTTCACCCCCCGGCTCAAGCACAGCACAATTTTCATACAGATATTCATTAAAAACAACGTCTTACTTTCATCCTCTAAACCTTGAAAAAAACCACCAAAAAAAAAAAAACCCCAAAGAAAACACCTCAATAATTCAAGGCAACATGAGTATGACACAGAAGCCATTTTTGACAAGGGAAGAAAATCATCCCAGCCACCCGTTGCAGTTACTTGTCCTCCCAGCGCAGCAGCACCGCGGGGGAGGCCTGACCACAAA
This sequence comes from Grus americana, assembly GCF_028858705.1. Lineage (NCBI taxonomy): Eukaryota > Metazoa > Chordata > Aves > Gruiformes > Gruidae > Grus > Grus americana. The sequence continues at coordinate 6,426,645 of NC_072865.1, forward strand.
CACCCCCCGCAGTGCCAGGCGCTGCCCAGACCCAGCCGGGAGGCAGCAGGCACGGCCCACGGCTCCACGGCCCGCGGGGCCAAACGGGCGCCTGCCGGGAGGGCGGAGGGACGGGGCAAGGCGCGGACAGACCCACCTGCGGGTGCCGCTTGCCGCCAGCTGCCACAGCCGCCCAGGGCGTCCCAGCGGCTGGGCGCTGCCGGCGGGGGCTCTCCGGGGGTACACACGGCAAGGAGAAGCCAGGGGAAAGGCGGAACGGGCTCATCCCAGCCGGCGGGGCCTGCATCTCCCCCTCCCGGCTCCAGCCCCGCAGCCGTACCGAGGCGGGCGGCTCCCGCTCCGCCCTGACGGGACCCGCACCGCGGTTCTGGGGTGGCCCCTCAGCGCCCCCCCCGCCCCGGGCCAGGCCGGGCCCTGCGGGGATACGGCAGCGGGACAGGAGCCCCCCCCTCCCCGCTAAGCGCCAGCCCCGAGGCGGCCGGGCCGGAGCCTCCCCTCAGCCCCGCCGCGCCTCACCCGTGAGGCCGCCCCCTTTGCCGTGTCCCCGCCGGCGCTGGAGCAAGAAGAAAGGGTTGGCCCGCTCCGTAACCCACAGCGCGCCGGCCAGCAGCACCTCCTCAGGCCCCAGCCACATCGTGGCGGGGCCGCCGCGGCGGAGCGGCTCGGCGGGGCTGGGCTCGGCCCGGCCGGAGCGGGGAGGAGGCGCAGGGGGAGCGGCCGAGCCGCGCCGACAGGTCACGGGGCCGCGCCGGTGGCCACGGCTCCCTCTAGCGGCCCGGCCCCTTCACTGCAGCGGGGCGGTGCCAGGCTGCCGCCGTGGCGCGGGAGCGAGGGCCGCGGCTGCGTAGAGGCGAGATCGCAGGTTCGAGCTCCGCTCCCCAGAGTGCGGCCATTGCCACCTCCCCGTCCCATCCTCGGTGGGCAGTTGGGGTTCACCTCCGCTCTCTGCAGAGCGGGTCCCCTCCTCTGCCTCTCGGTGGCACCCTGTACTGAAAAGAACTTTGCCAGGGCGGCTCGAATTTGACGAGGGTAGTGTGCTCAAACAGTAAAATATCAGGCAAATGAAAAATCTTCCTGTGCAGCCCTATGGGACCCATTGAAGTTGCCATTACCTAAGACAAATTATTTAAATGCTCCCTCCCATTGTACATGCAGTAATTTGTTGACAGGGAGCTCCCAGCGCAGCTTAGCAGGGAGCAACAGCCTCCTCCAAACCGCTGCCGCTGCCCTCACCTGCGGCCCCCGGCCCCCTGCACAGCGGGGAACCATCCAGCTCTCCTGCCCGGGCTGGCGATGCTTTCACTTCCCCTTTGGGGAGACGGGAATTCATTTACGCTTTTTGCTGCAAAGCACATGCACTGCCAGGCACCGCCAGCATCTCAGCCTCAGCGAGCCAGCCCGTGCCCCGCCAGGTCGGGGTGCTCAGCGTCCCCCTCCCGGCAGCCGGATTCGTTTTGGTCCTCGTTTTGCAGCTCTGGGCACATGGGGCTTGTGGTCAAGTCCAAGGACAGTCTTGGCAGCCAACAGGAGAGCGGGAGACGCGGTTCCTTCTCATTTCTTGGCCACAGAGAAGCTTCCCAGTAATTTAGTGAACCTCTATTCTTGTTTTAATAACCATTAGAAAGTCTCCCTGCAAACTCTGAAAGCATTACAACAGCAGAAAATGTTGACATCTACTGTCTCTGTGCTTATTGCCCAGCTCCCAGGAAGGCGGGAATGCTGTGTTTTCTTTAGGCTATAAATCCTTTTACCCTGAGATGATCTATCTTCTGTATTAGTGCAGTGCCCTAATCCCAGCTGGAGCCTTTGTACACTACTGTAATATAAATATTTATTAGCTGACTGAGCTTTCAAGGCTCTGCCTTCATCCTGATGTGTTTGGGAGCAGCACGGTGGCTTCTGAAGGCTGGATGTGCTGCGGGAAGGGTTCGAGCACTGGGAGAACATGCTGAAGGATCCTTCTCCGTGTTACTATCTCTGTTCCTGCTCGCTGTGTGCCATCTTTCAAGCGGCAAACGCTGTGGGAAGGTGGATTAGTGTCTCCTTTATATTCACAAGCCACTTTGAACCATGTGGCCTTTAATGGCCTGAGATTTCTAGGCAATAGTATAGCAAAATAAAACAATATTTACTGCAGAGTGGGAAAAATCCTCTCTGAAAATGGGTCTTTTGACAATGTCGCTCCACACTGTCCTCTTAGAGAGAGAGAGAGATATATAAAAGATATACTGGAGGGACTGGAGTCACTGGGCGATGCTCTCATCCTCCTGTATTTTGAGAGACACCAAAGTCACAAAATCTGTATTTTTAAATTGCTTTTTATTGAAATGTAGTACATTAACAAACCCTAACTAACCAGTATTACACTATTAACATATTGGCATATATCACGTAACTACAATACAGTGTTATACTTACATCAAAACATGTCAAGGAGTTCTGCTGCTGTCAAGCTACAATTTCACGAGGGCTGGAAAGATCTGATTGTCGGGAGGGCACTGCACCACCCGCCGTGCCTGCGTCCCCGCAGCGTCCCTGTCACTTGGCCAGACCCCTGGTAGCTGCTGGGTTTTTGAGGTGACGTGGTCACACCGGGGTGGTCCACCTTGCGGCAAGCCAGTTGAAACAGACTTTTCATTTTACACACACATAAATTGGGGGTTTTTTGTTGTTGTTTGCTGCAGTCTCCCAAGCCCAAAGGTCGGGGTGTCCCCTCTCTGTTGGGATAAAATGATCCCGTTTTGGTGGATTCTGTGCATAGTTAGCCATGGCCTCGAGCAGGTGATCCCAAATAGGCACGGTCCTACGGAGAAGCTTTCAGTATTTAACATCTACTTGCAAACTGCAGCAGGGCTGACTGGACAAGCAGAAGAGCGATGCTATCACTCGGTTTGCTCAGAAAGGTAATTCCCCTTTATAGGACAGATCTTACCAGTGCTGGGAGTCAAGACATATGGGGTGGAAAAAGTCTACCTGCTGATGTGGTGACAACCTAGAAGGCTTCTTTTTCATGTAGCACCTTGCAGTGCAAACACAAAGTGAGCCCTGTCAGACGACAGGCTGGGACGCTGCCTTGCTGGCTGCAATGCAGGAACCACACAGATCTGCAAAGAGGAGCTTGGCTTTAACGGCCCCAAATGCCCTATTAAACTTTCCTGGCTTGAGAGCAGCAAAGAGCATCAACTTTATTTTCTAGCCCAGACTTTCCTGTGCTGGAGCATGGGAGGGTCGCTGAGCTGCAGAGCTGCTTTCTGCAAGATCCCCGGAGTGCAGCCCAGGTACGTGCAAAGGCTGCGGGCAGATACAGCCTTTACTGCCTGAGACAGCCAGAGGGGGTTACAGACACGGGCATGGCAGATCCGGAGCAAACTGAGACATCAGATGCTGTTACCACAACCCAGCAGAGATGCTCTGTTGGGAATTAATGGCTCTTGTCCCCCTGAGGGGTTCGGGCAGCTGGAGACAAAGTCAGAGCCAAGCAAAGACAAGCCCTGCGGCACATGGGAAGCAGCAAAAAACAACAAAAAAAAAAAAGGCAAACGGCACAGCAAATGCGCACAGCTGGGCTCAGGGCAAAGATTAAAAAGCTTCTTGCCTCTGAGGGGCTCAGCCACAGCGAGCTGCGGGCGGATGCAAGTGGAGAAGGGAATAGCCTGTGGCTGGCAGGAGGGAGGGAGCCTTCGCATGCGTGTCCAGATTTTTGGGCTGTGAAACCCCAATCTCAGCTGTATGACACTAGCTCATGTTACACCTCAGCCTTGCAATGAAATCACTCTAAATAGCTTCAGCTTTCAACAAAACCCTGTGTACTTCTTACTTTGCAGGAATATTAATACTTAATTATTAACTCTTTAGGGAAGGGACTACTTTTGGGCAACACTTTATACCACAGGGCCCCCATGCCCACAGACCCTGGACATTATTGCCGTAAAAAGAATAAATATCCAGACATTATTGCACAACCTACGCATCTATCTCTGTTCCTCTGGGCATCTCCATGAGGCTAGCGGGCTGAGGAGCGAAAGGATGCTCCATGCAGGGATCCACAGAACGAGCATCCCACACCACCAGCCCGCATGCCACACAGCCTGCTTCGGCCAAGAACAACCCACCAGGAACCTCCGTGCTCCCACGGACCACGATGCTGGTTTGGAGCAATGAAACCCCTTCGAGGGGCTGGCCAGTGTGGTGACGGCACAGTGATGAAGAAGATGCTGGAGGCCGGGTGGATGGCACTGCCTGCACAACGGGGACCTACACCCAGCTCTCGGGAGGAGAAAACCAGTAGTAATCGATGGGGTGGAAGGGCAGAGATTAATTAGGGAGAATTAAGAGTGTTTGGGAATGTTACAGGCTTTTAAAAAGAGTAGGTGAATGAAGCGATCAAACAACTGACATAGATAAAAAGGTGTCGATTAGTGCTGCTTTGCAAAGACTCTCACGAGTGGCTTTCATCCCCCCAAAGCACTTCAGAAGCACCAGGCAAACCTGCCGGGCCTCTGCTAGGTCGGGGTTTTGGCCAACAGGTCAGGACATGACCGATTGGGGGTTATGCAGCAATGCAGCCCCGCGCCGGGAGCAAAATTCTGTCCAGAGCCCCACTCCTCTCGCTACATCCCACGAGGAAGGGCTGGGTGGTACCACATTTTCTCTTAATTACTTCAAAGACATTGGAAACAAAGCAGAAATGAGCACCAACCTGCAGAAGTACAGTCTACCTTTCTCCTGATTTGCCCTCAATTTGGTTAACTGGAGCATCTTCCCCTCTCTCACCCCCTTCCCTGCTCAGCGGTTTTCACCCAGCGTGCCGGAGCAGAGGCTGCCCTTACGGCAGTACCCTGCGGTGCAGCAAGTCTAGCAGGGAAAGGGAAAGGTGAAGCTGTCTTTAAATATAACAACACATATGCAAGCTGTCATGGCACATCACGCGCTCTTCTGCACGGCTCGCGTTGGAAAATTAGATCACATATGGATGCGTGACATGGGGTGAAAAAGGAGTGAAAGCTTCGCTTGTGAAGTTCAGGGTGTTGCCTGGGGTCCCTGCCCTGAGCCCTCCTGCCCTTCTCTCCCCACCCTGCAGGGCTGGCAGCAGCCCCGTGGCTTTTGCATTTGCCCCACTGTGCCTTGGCTTGTGCGCTGCTGTGCCACGTGCTTTGTTGTAAAAACCAGATGACTATTAGCTAAGCGAAAAAATACATATTTTTAACAATTAAATTCGCTCCCCAGTAATCAGGCTGTAGAGCTGCCTGAACTTCAGCTCAGCCCTGGTGCCTTCATCCTTCAGCTTGTGACCTATGCCTGTGGCATTATCTCAAACCTAAATTGGGCTAAACGAGTCCTGGAGCCTCAGCGTGACCCTCGCCTCCTGCAGACCTCCCTTCCGATTTTCAGTAGCCGGTAAAGCTCTTGGCTCTCCCGAGGCTTTTGTACTGTTTTACATGAGCATGTTTAAAGAAAACAGAAGATGTGTAAAAGTCTCATAACATAGTCCTAAACACATTTATTTAACTATTTTTGGTCTTTCTTTGGCTTATGTAGGATATCTGGCTATTCCTATAGCATCCTCAGGTGCCAAGGCAAGCATCCTAGAAGCAAGGGGACAGTGCAAACAGATACCAACACATGAGCTCACCGGAGGGAGTAATCATGAGTGTTGTTAAATAAATTTTAACATGCTTCAAATTTAATACTTAATGTTAGTATTATAGGCAAAAAGCACACTTACAGTCTGTTGTTTTTTTTTTTTTTTTACTGGCAATTATCCTCTAAGAACACAAGCAAACCTTGATTTTACAAATGTCTTACGGGAACATGCAAAACTGTCATAGAACAGGAGGCCGGGAAAGAGAAGGTGAAGTGCTAGGGTATAAATAGTTTAGGGAAACACTTGGAGATAAAAGCTTTTTTTTATATGTAGAAGTCATAAAATTAATGTTTTCTGTTAAAAAGCACTTTTTTTTTTTTTAACCTTCAAAATGATTTTCCAAGTTACTGGCACTTGCAGTTCTTGGTAGATTGCAGTATATTTTACTTCTATGAAATGACTCAACCATACACAGCACCACTGCAGCAGAACAAGAACAACGATGCTCATCAAGCTTTTTTAATATACTGATTAATATTAAAAGGAAAACCTCAAACTTACCAGCACAGCCCCAAAAAAATCACCCATGTTGCTGTGGTGCCTCCTCCCTATCCTAAATATGACTAAGTAGAAGAACGCCTGCTACGGCACGTCCCAGCACGCATGTAAGGATCAATTGTTTGAACTCGCTCTTAATTTTTCCAGTGTTGCAAGATTTTCCAAATCCAGGATGTCAATTATAATTGTCAGCTCCCTCATCCAAGATGCTACAGCACAAATCCATTTTTATATCGCTATGCTAGACCCTGATCTCCATGGAGGCAAACCTTCCCTCCCTCTGCTTAAAACCAAGCTGTTAGGTTAGAAATAAGGAGATTTAACAAAATACAAATGACATTATTTATTATTTTGTCTTTGGGGCCTTTGACCTGTCTAATGCTTCTTTTAATTTCCATGCCTCTTCTAGCTTTTCTGTATACTCTGGTACACAGCTGCTGTAAACAGTCTCAGTTGGAGCTGAGAAACTATCAGTTTTGTTTTTGTGCCGAAACCGTGCCCCGGTGACATTCCCGGTGGCCTTGGGGCAAATCCCCACGTCGGGCTGAGACAGCCCCTACAAGGAGGATTTGCTCGGAGCATCCATACCCTGCGCAGTGCTACATCGGGCTCTCCTACCCAAAACCCCGCTAATAGGGCTCTGAACCAAGCTTGCAGTTTTGCCGCGGTGCCGGCGGCCGGGGCTTGCAGCACAGGGTAGGCTGTCGCGTGCTTATTGGAGACGCCCAGATGTTTTTGTATTTAACCATGAACACCCAGGTGTTTGTTGGTTTATTGTAACCTGACTGCCTACCATGGATAAAAACCAAGCCCTATAACATCCTTGAGAGATAGTGACCTTTTTTCTCTCGGGCATTTGTTTTTGGAAGTCCCCTGCTCTTACGCGTCTGCCTGCTGTGATCTCGCAAACGTAATTACGAAAACAGGGGTTGCTCAATCAGCCCTTCTGCTGCCTCCGAGCCCTGTACACGCCTGAGCGCAGCTCAGCCAGGCTGGGCTTGGGACCTCTGCCTGGGCTCGCTGGTGCTGTCGGGAGCTGCTCCCCCTTTGCACATCCACAAGGAGAGGAAGGATGCTGACCACGACCTGCCACCGGCTGGCATTTTCTGCGACCTTCACTTCTGCTTTGTGAGAAAGTGGGTGTTAAAATTGTGCTCTTAAAAAGTTTGGGGTTTAAGCATATTTCTAGAGTAAGCTGAATGACAATAAAAGTGCATTTAGTAAATATAAATGTAGGTATTATGAGAAAAACCTCCCTACACTTCACACCACCCACTCCTGAATTATCAGATTAAATAAAGCTGACGCACAGCAACAAAAGTCAAAGCACACTCGGCAAAGAGGATCATTTCCTCATTTTACGGAGCTAAGTTTTTCTTCTTCTTCTCTTAAACATCCATGTTAAAGACACAGCTGAACCACACTTCGGGTAAGGATATATGTCAAGCAGACCGCTATACAATTAAAAAATATAATAAAGGAGGGGAAATTCCCCGGCTTGTAGCAAAAGCGGATGAAATCAAAGCGTGGCAGGGTATGTCTTACCTTTCTTTTTGGCTTAACTGATTTCTCAAGATTCCTATACAGAGGGTGAAGCTTTGTTTCACATTACAAGGACACAAATGCGTTTCTACACCTACAGTAACTTAGACTGCAATGGAGAAAAATCCAAACATTCATTAAACAGCTATGCATTGTCTGGTAGGAAAAGGTGGAGCAGAAGCGCTCGCTCCTCCACATCTGCTCATTTGAGGAACGCTGTGGACAACTTAACTCCAGAGGTTCCTCTCTCGCTCTCCATTTCTGCATTAGTCTTTCAGAAGCTTGCAAACAATATTCATTTCCCCACCGCTTTTGTCACACGCCGGTAAAAATTGATTTTTCCTGCAGTGTCAAAGTGGTTGGCGCTTTCCTTTCTTCTGCTGCTTTCTGCATTCCCGTTATTGATGTCAGTGGGAAAGGGCACGGCTTAGAGAATGTGTTTGTTATTTAACTGTTGCAGATCTCAATGGGAGAACGGGATAAGAAGCTTACCTCTTTTCTTCTCTGTGTAATGCCAACATGCTGGCTTTTAAAAAACTTCAGTGAAAAATTCGGTGGATTTTTTAACACCCCCCCCCCCCCCCCGAAAAAAAAGTTAAGTGTGAAAGAAAGCTAATTAGATTCCTGCATATTTCAAAAAGTCTAATGGTTTTCAGGTAGATCAAGTGCTGGTTCTGTGAATGTCCTCTCTGTAGAAAGAGACTCACTTGACTTGAGCACACGGAAGGACCAAAAGTATATTCAGTGTAGGCCATTTTGCTCCTGCTTCAATCGAACTGGAGTAAAAACAAAGCATTAAGTTCCTTGAAATCTTTCTGCAAATGCAGGTCTTCTCTGCAGCTTTAACGTCAGACTGGCTTGCTATTGTCCAGGGTTACATGGGTTGTAGGAAACTCAATGCACTTGTAAAGGTCCCTTTCAGAAGGGGCTATTTCACAGTAAGGTTATGGATTGACCGAGATATACGAGTGCTTTTACCAGTCACTGGCCATCTCCTCTACAACCAGTTCCCTTTCTGACATTGCCCAACCATCTGGACAACTAAAAAAATGGAAACAGCAGACGCCTGTGTAAGAGACGCATTTGCAGTACAACACAAACTCTTAGGACCACCGTAAAACCTCTTCTGCATCACCACGGCTGGACCGACACGGCTCCCCATGCTGTTACTCAGCAACTTCCATCAGACAATCTTGCTTGCGCGCAACTCTTTGTCAAAGATGCCACCCTCAGAAACCACCACAGCTGATCTTCGTCTTTGCAATCGAGAAGGCGGGTTCGTGTTCTGGAAAAAGCAGCTCTTCTTCAGACAAAGGAGATCCATGGAAAGAGTACACAACAATAGGAATGAGAAATGAAAAAAACGGAAAAAGGGCCAGGAAGGAGCATGGATTCCTTTCAGGTTTTGTTCTCGTCATACATGTCCAAGGCAGGCTCGATGGTTGAGAACTCGCTCTCGTAGACCAGGCTTCGAGGGGACAGAGAGTTACGATGAAAGAAGTGACTGCCTACAAGAGGGAGAACAAAACCTCGTTAGGAACACGTGCACAATGTAAGAACCCAGTAAAGCATCCTCGTACATTGGTGCTGACCGCAAACAGAGCACGTATGGAAAACACAGCCACTCTTTAATGCAAACCAGTAACAGCATATGAAATAGTTCACCTCCGTTCGTGTGCTCCCCTGCCAGCTCCAAGCAACTGCTTTCCATACGCATGAACGATCCCACCTCAAATGGTTCTTTCAGATAAAAGAGGTCAAGTCTGAGCAAGGCCAGGGCAGGCTGGAGTTTCGCACTTGGCGCTTGCTGTTGATTTACAGCCTTGTAAACAGGCACGTGCTTCCTTGAGAAACCCATAACCCTTTGGTAGGTGCCCAGTTCCCTATGCTGTGCACCAGCACAAAGCACAGGGTTGAAAGGAATGACCAGGCTGAGCGAGGGGGTCACCAATGATCACCCAACCAATGCTGCTGAAAGCCTGACCTCCTCCAGAGCTCAGCAACCTCCATCCACCTGGAGTCACTTTCTAGAAACAGGCACCCACATATTTCCTTACCCAACCAAAGGAGACCTAACCCTCTTCAGTGTTGGCAATAACCGAAACAAGCACCAAGTGGCTGTTGATAGAGTGGGGAATGGAAGTTCATTTTTTTCCTCGGCAGTCTGGTGTTCCCGTGGCTCTCCAAACCCACAGATGTGTTTTGCAAGGAGCCCAGCCCTACTGCTGTACAAATGGTTCTCTCTGAAAGCATCTATCAGATCAGGCCCTTGGCCAAAATGTTTCATTACTCGGTTTCTGGATCCCTGGGGGGATTAGCTGGGAAGCAAGGTTGCTTAGATTACAATACACCAGGCAGCCACATGAGCCAAATTGGAGGCAACTGAAAAGCTTCCAAGTTCCTCAAGAAGGCACTCAGCAAACCAAGGTGCTTCCAGTTTCAGGCACCAGTGGAGCAAGACACTTCGGGGATTGCAGTTTTAGCCCCAGCAGAATTTAGGTCCTTAAATCCTCCTTTCTTTGCCAAAATTTGAGTCCAGCCTGTGCCCTTCTGAAATAAAGGGCTTACAAAAGATGGAAGGGAAGAAGAATTCAGCTGCTACTGTCCAAAACACCTCTTCTCCTTCCCCACTCACCCAAAAGACAGAGACTCAGAAAAGAAAAAGAAGTCCTTATTAGGATTGAAAAGAAAAAGCTAGGGTTATAATCTAATGCGTAGAAATGTTGAAAGAGCAAAAGCGCAGATGAATTTTGCATTTTTCAAAGCAGAGGCCCCATAACAGCACTGGCTGGAGGAGCCAGGGACACTGCAGACGGGCTCCATGCAAACTCATTTTGCAAGTTGTGACAGCAAGCTGCATCCTGATTTGCAGCAAACTCCAGCCTGAGCTGCACAGCAATAATTGCGTGTCCGGGTCAAATTCTCATTAAGCACATCAGCAAACTGAAGCTGGGCAACGTATCTGCTGCCAGTCTCCTGAGCCCCCTCCACACCTCTCATCACCAACAGCCAGTACACCCGCTCACTCCACCATTCGCACCGAGAAGGGGAAGTTCTCAAAAGCAAGTTAATTTATTTTTGATTTTGTAGGTAACTGAAACAAGCGAAATTAATAGTTACATTGCATAGGAGTGAATTGCTCATTCTGCCAGGAGCATATATCCAGGTGTCTGGAAGAAGCGTACTGTGTTGGAACATACTTTGCAGAAGCAGTGAGTAGGAGATGATGAACACCCACTTTCTAGATCTGAACCCTCCCCCAAATTTACAGTTTTCTAAAACTGCGTGATGCTTAAAGTAAAAAAATAATAAAAAAAGTTTGATATTTTGAGGGAACATGAACTTGGAACTATGACTTCCAGCTGATCATAGTCTGTCTTCAAACAAAAAGACTGAACCTACCTTGAAACTATACCAGATAAAACTGATTTCAAGATTCTTCTTGAAATGTGTTATGGGTCAGGATAATTTAATTTTTGATGACTGAGCCTCATGTCGCAGTTGAAATGAGTGATGGATATTGGACATTTCACCTCCCTTTCCCCCACCTGCTGAAACGTTACATACTGAACAGCCAATGCTGAAACGAAACAAAGGGGATTCTAAAAGCTTGGTGTTGCTTTTTGTTTTTATTACACCAAAATCAAACAAGGGATTAGGAAGCAGACAGCCCAGGCCGTCATTTCCTCTCTGTGTGCCCAGACTTCCAAGGGAGAGATTTAATCAACAGGCAGACAGGTCATCTGACAACAAATATTTTTAAATTCATCTGGAAAAAGGCACTGTATATTCAATACCTCTAAAATTCTTTACTGTGATACATACTTCTTGGCAAAAGAAATTTAAGCCACCCAGTTCCAGGGAGGCTGGATGTTTCCATACAGATACAAATCTCTTGGCTTTCATACCACTTTTAGGACACATCATTCACTCTTTCCCCCAATGTCTCTCTCCTTTACCATTTGACACAGCCCGCCCAGTGCTGAAAATCCACCAGCTGCTCCGTGCTTTTCAACACTCCATCCTCAGGTGCTCTAATAACCAGGTTGGTATAATTGCTCACAACTTATGACTAGACAGTCAGCAGGGCACAGTGACCTGGAAATGCTCATCTCACTGCCAAAAATTGATAGCGTTTGTTTAAAATTGTGGCACCAGCCCAGTTGAGAAATTTACTGAAGAAATGCATTTTAGGGGCAAGAAGAAAGTTCCAAATTCACAGTTCCAAATTCAGCTTATGAATCTGTTCTTCCTATTTTGCACTTACCAACAAAGATCAAGATTTATCCCTTTGGTATGGAAAGCAAATGGGAAGTCTGCATTCAGTTTTAGTACATGAAAACAACTCCTTCAGTGCTTTCTGCCACTATTCTTCATTATATACTTACAAAGAACTTTTCAGATAACTTGTATTGAGTCTGAAAATAAACATATTACCCTGGAATTGATCTTTATACCTACCATAGGATGCTACAGAAGTGGGCACAACACCAAGGCCATTCAAGAGACCCAGCATTGCTGTAGCATTGGAGGTGCATCAGGAGTATCAGCCTTTCCACCTGAAAGTATTTTAATGCCCTCAGACATTATTTTAATGCCCTCAGACATTAATCAGGACCATCTCCTGCCACAGACTGCAGTCCCTCCGGTACAATGACTTCTTAATGTGGAAACGCAATCGGTGCACTCCTTATCTCAGCCAACCTGTTTTAGACACCCTTCGGTTAAGGAACAGAAGACCGGGATTATGTCCTAAAGCACCCTTTCCTCGAAGCGAGCTGTTCAGCAAGGCACTGCTACTCCCTCTTGAACTCTACATAAACCCTACTTCTATCAGCCCAGTCCTGCCATCTTTGCAGCATCTGGAAAAGGGACCAGCTCTCCTCCTTTCCTCTCACTACTATGATTATGCATGTGAGAGTAACATTACTCATTTTTATGTGTGGATATCTAAAAGCATGGCAGGCAATGAAAACTTTGGGACTTTACTGCTTGTGCCTATCCAGAGTAAAAAAAATTGAGTTTCTATGATGGCGCAGAGTTCATCTTTCAATATATTTGTTTCATTAACCAGGATAAACTTACATTGCTGGCCTGACCTGTAATTAACCTAGCAGATATTGTCCATATTTTTATTAACACTGAGACACTTGCTAGAGGCTCAAAAGAAAGATTAAAAAACATAGCCCTGGGTTATTTAAATCCTCTACAGAGGGAAGTGCCCTAGGAGGCCTGTCAACCATTTTGTTTCCAATATCACTCAACTTCTCCTTCTGCTGCTGTTCTGCAGAAGAAACACAAACTGGAACTGCTTGTGGTGCCTTCTGCGCCTGGGTCACTGTTCAGGCTGTCCCAGCGCATCCCTCCTGACAGCATTAAAAAGCATTTAAGTGTTTTTGTTTCAGGAGACAAGCACAAACTTACCAATTTTACTATTGCTGTTCAGAGATGGGTTAAAAAAATATCATCCTTGTGTTTCATAGCCTGTGCCCTACATCACGTTCTAACCACATTCCTCCATTTTTGGCAACAACACTCAAGTGACAAATGCTGTATTTTACAAGGAGACATTCCTCAGGCACAGTATCTTTGAGGGTTTTTTTTTCCTCTTCGTGAGTAAGTCCAATGGGGTTTTCCAGTCTTTTAAAATGCACTTAAATGCTCTATTGATTGTTTTCACGTTTCTTTCAAAATTTCACAAGGACGTACTGAAAAATAATTCTATTAAATGTACTGAAGCTATCACATACTTCATGTTTTATTATAAAAGCTGTCTTCTCAGCTGAAGCCTGCTGGACAGATAAGAATTAAGAAACTATTTTAATGTAGACTCTGGCTGTGTTCCTAAATTCTAAAAATGCCTATACATAAAAATAACATAAAATTAAATTATCTATTTCCCAGTACATAAAAAAATTAAATCTTACAGTAAAATTGGTTCTCTCTGATCATTTAATTAAATTAGAAAGCATTAAGTTTCAAACATCTACATCTTGATACGAGAACAACAAAAACAACCAAACTCAGAATAGGTTTTAACTTCTTTCAATTATATTTTCCTTACCAATTTGTTACCTTCATCTACCCATGTCATTAACTCAAGCATTAGCATTTGGCTGTGAATCAGATCTGCATGTTTTAACTGACTGTTGTGAAATTACTCACGCACTGCTTGCATAAGCAAACTTGTGTGAAACAGCCTGAGTGAGGACAGCGATGAGAGATGTTTTCCCTCTGCCTCCTCACCAATAAAGCAGCCCTGGCAAGAAGGGACATGTTTGCATAGAGTTTCTACATTACAGTAAAGATGATTATCAATTTTTCATGATCTAAATGTGAACAAAACCTAACCCTTGTCACAAATATGAAAGGAGGCTTCACAGATGACAGTGGGGGAAATACCACCTTTTCACTTGGTATTAGGAAGGAAGAAGTGGTTCAGAGTAGCTTCACTTTTATCAGAAAGAAGGGTGGGGTGAAAGCAAAAGACAGAAAACATTTATGAGTTGTACGTCGAGAAAACAGTGTTGCAAACCTTCAGTGAGTGACTGACCTAAAGACAAAAATCATATTGCAATCCTCACAGTGTGACACAGGAGTGTTACAGGAGACCTGGAGAAAATGTTCTTATTTCAAATTAATTCTCAGCTGGAGTCAAGGTAAGCCCGTTATATACTAGAATGCTTGGCCCAGCTTTTTCCCTCCTAACAAGTTGGTATGGAGCAATTGCTAATAATACTTTTGTTAGTCATTCCAGTGCTGCGTGGCATCATAAGAACGGCGCTGCGTGAGATTTCCACTTGAGAGCTTGTGTGTCCCAAAATGAAAGGAGAATACCACCAATCTGCAAAGATGAAATCATTCAAAGGAAATGAAGCATCTTATAAAATTTACAAAAGGCTGTCAGATTAAAGTACTAACACAGGAAATCCAAGAAAAATACAATTGTCTCAGAGTAAGATTTAATAATTAAAGGTTTTTTTATTTCTTCACTTTTTCCTTAATACAAAGCTTTGGCATCAGCAAATTTTATGAAAAAATAGAATGTACTAAATAATTGCTTGTGCTGCATGATCGATAAATGATGCATAAAAAAATGGGTGTCTCTCTCCAAGGCAATCGGCCAGAAAGCATTTCTTCAATACCATTCTGCTCTGTGGGACAGAAAAAGGAACAAAATATTTATATTAAAGTTAATACTGCCAATATCCCCCCCCAAATCCTGTAAAAGTAAGTTAGTGAGAAATGACTAATTATACAAGGCCAGAGCATTAAAGGAGGTCTGTACGCCTTACAGCATTCCTACAGGACCAGTAAAACAGACAAGACAGCCAGAGGTTTGGGCACTTCTAAACTTCCAAGGAAACTCCATCTGGTACTGAAAACTTTCTCTGAGTGGTGCTATCCGACATCTGGGCTTTTTGGACTTTAAAACCACAGTTATAGAGTAATTTCTGACCCTTCCTTAAGAAACAAAGCAAAATATGCTTCTTTTGTTCCTTTAAATCACTACCTAAATCATTTTAAAAAAGTGCATGAATATTATGAGACCAAGAGAAAGCAGCTGGTTCCTTATTTTCTTATCAATTAGACAATGTTTACTTTTATCAGGAACTATTTTAAAATGCATATGTTGTATATATACATCCACACAAACATATATATATATAGATATGTATATACACACACACAACTCCAGAACTATTGCTCTAAATAAATACGTTTAAGCTGTGGGAAAGACACAGGAAAAAAACAAAGGATCAGGACATGTTTTTAGGTGAGTTTTAATGCAGACTATTTGGCACCTTTTACTTGCATCAGCATATTATGTGGCCTCATTCTTGCTACTGTTGTTTTCTGATAAGAAAAAGCCCTCGGCTTCCTCCTGAAACACTACCATAATAAACGTAGCATATACCAGCATTGTTTTTTATATGGAGAACAGCACAAAAAACAGGTATGCTGTTATGACATTTAATGGAAATCGCAGTGAGAGGGACCTGCCATATATTTGGCATGATACTCAGCACAGGAAATGCTTTGCCTGGCACTGGGGAACATAAGGTGTCAATGAAACAATAAATCTAAGCATTAGTGTCACACAATGCATTTTAAACTGTCTAAAATGAGTAGTGGAACTTGTGGAGGCTGCTCAGATCCCAAAGGATTCAGTCGAAAAACTGTTGAGGTTAAAGGCTACAGCTAGGTACCTCAGTTACGCAGATGACTGATTTTTGACAGCTCTGGTTTCTGCTGTTAGTTTTCTTAAGTCTGCCTCAAAGTATACACTTGCATATGCGTGCATTTTCATTCCTATCACTGAGGAAAGCAGCTCTCCTTACACCAGCCTGCCCTTTGTTTGTACTAAGGGAACATCCCTGTGAAAACACTTCACATTGGCAGAGAATTAGGGCCTCCAGAGAAGAAGCTTGCCCTTTCAGTAAAAATAGACCCAGATCTGACTGAGCAAAAGACAACAAAAAGAAGAGTTGCAAGGGAAAGCAGAAATACAACTGCTATCAGTGCCCACATCTGGATGATACTACACGGGCTACGTTCCTTTGTCTTCTTCCTAATGATGTGGAAATGCCCAGAAATGCAGACATTCCCGTTTCACAACCCATCTTGCTCCATGCCTTCCCAAGCTATTTTTCAGTGCAGATTTACCAGGTTCAGCTACAGCTATGTTGCCAAGACCCTGATTAATAGTTGCAATTTCAAGATTTTGACAAATGGGGGGGAAAAGTAATAATCAGGAGACTTGATAGGGCTATTTGAAGTTCTAAATGCTTTCTTCATTAAGCCCTTTTGGAATTAGCCTCTGAAAAGAGGAGGAAAGGAAGATTTGCAGATTAGTTGTAATCGAAGGTTCCTGATGACCAAAACCTCTAAGGACTTATTATTGCCCCTCTTGAAGATTAGCTTGAGACTGTCTTAAAATTTTACACTAGGGACTATTAGATATATTTCCATCTTATTGAGAAGGACACCTTATACTTTCCAGACAGCCATAAAAGTCAAAACCCCACTTATTTCTCTTATCTCAAAACAACAACAAAAAGGAAGTTATATTTATAAGGCTAGTTTCCAGGCTGCACAGGAGACTGCCTTCAAATCTCACCCCACTTTTGCTTAGAGATCACCACACTTAATGGAAACTCAGCTGTGTCAAGATGTTCAGAGACCAAAGATAGACGTTGACACTTTGCCTCCCCACATAAATTATGATTAAATATATATCATGAGCCCAGATGTTCCATACACCTAAAATGAAAATAGCTAGATGTACCTAGTTAATGTATCTCCAGAACAGATTTATACTTGCCCACACACAGAACTATAAAAAAAAGACTGAAAGTCATATGCTAGAGTCATTTCTTGTCCAGCCCGTCTGAAGGGAGGCATTGGAGATATCTATAAAAATTAAGAAAGCATGGATATCTAAGCACTCCTGTGATTGCAATTCTCAAGCATACTAAAATGAGAGGTCAGAAGACTGGTCTGCTCTCTTCACTTGACAGAAAAACCAGTAGTGTATTCATTGCTTTCATCTCTCCCTTTAAGAGCAAAAAGACAGCTTTCTATTTAAATACCTTTTTTCTGAGCGGAAAATGTGCCAACTAGGAATACAAATTATTATTATTCTTTCTAATATGAAGTTTGACTAAGAAATTGAGGTGAAAACTGTCAAAGGTAACTGATGGTAGTAATTTCTGTCTCTGCCAGATGAATTTTGAACATGGGGATTTAATGGCAGAAATTTAATGTTTACCTAGACCACTGATCAAAAACTGAATATAAATGTTCTCTCTTTTCCCCCTTCCATGTCTCCGCTTGGCAAGGAGATTTCCTTGGACAATCCGGCTAAATATAAGAGAGATTTACCCTGGAACCTACTGTTAACAGACTTACATTTCAGAAAAGCAGAAAAGGCATTTGACACTTTGAAAACTGCATTTTCCCCCTTCTCTATTCTCTGTGTGCTCCCAATGTTGTCCACAACACACACCCACCAGAAATATATAGAAACATCTCAAGATTTACTTACTCATTAGCATTCAAGCTAGCTGTGGCTTTGATGATCATGTAGCAGAGTGTAAGGGCACTGAGGAGGCCAAAACTGGCAATAATAAACCATTCTTCTGTTGACAAAGGAAAGGGAGGAAATCACTCGTGGGAGAAGGCTTATGTCAAAGCGATGCCAATATTTCCCTCAAACACCACTGGAGGAAGGCAAGAGGCTTCTAAGCCACGAGTGGCACCAGGAGGTGAAGCAGAAGGAGGTTAGCCACAGAGTTACTGACTGGAGAAGGCTAGCAAAGAAGAAGTGGAGAGAGGTGTGGAAAAAAAGCATGGCACAACAATATTTCCTGGCTGAGCCCAAGGGTTAGTGATAAGAAAGATTATTTAACAATGTAAGGTGAAATGCAGGAACAAAGGAAAATGTAATGAAAACTCTGTCCACCCCCAAGACAGAAAAGGTTGTCAGGGTTGGTTTAGATTTGCTGAGATGCAGTTCTTCACATAAGTATACCCTATACACTTTCACACAAATTTTGTGTTCATCCCCTCCCTCCTGAATAAATGCTATCGCATTACTTTAAAAAAAACAACAAAAAATAGGATAGCTTGTTCAACAGTAAAACGTAACTAGTTTTCCACTTAGAGAGGAATACAACATGGAAAAATAATTTCGACATTAGTATATACATACAGGCACATTACAGAATAGTAGTACAAAGAAGGCTATTAAAGAATGTTCACTATTCAAAGTCCTACCTTCTCAAGATCAATTTGACACATAGTAATAGATCAGAATACAAACACTTTTGTTGAATATGGCTTTTGGTTTAACTCTCCTGCATCAAAGAATGCATGTGTCATCCATGCAATCCAAACATTTGAACAGCCTTTTCTAAAGCTTTATTTTATAAACATTGTCAGAATGCACTGTTGCTGATTATTTCTTGTTTTACCCTGGCATCCCATCTGTGCAAGAGCAGTACTACAGTTGGGAACAGACAGTAAAAATACCTTCTGTAAAACCAAGTAGTGAAAAGTTTCAGTTAAACTACAGAGTTTTCCCACCCATGACAAGGAAAGCAGCACACCAACAGATTTGCTTTCTGTTCAGTAAAGCTGAATTCAAGATGAATTAGGTGTTGAACACTGCATGACAAAGTGACTTACTGGCTTTGTAAAGAATCTAGATTTTGTATGTGGATTTTTCCTTCTCAGATCAGGACACTTCTGGATACAGACTATGTGTTTCATAAGCTGAGATTTTTTTTTTTTAAATGAGACATTTACTTTGCTACAGCATCTAAAGAAACACTCTAATGGAATATATCAGTTTCACTGCCTCTTTTTTATAGATATCAGTACCACTGAGTTCAAAATCTAGATCATAGATGCACATAAGCAAAATACAAGGAGAAAATTAGACTGTTGTACTGCATGGGTTCTATTTTTGCAATTCAGCCAGAAAAACAACCATTCATGCATCAAATTGAGACTGTACAGCATATGGAAAAATGATGCTATTCCACACATTGTATTCATTATAGTGCTATTATACACTAAAAACCCTAGGTAAAATCCAGTGAGTGGAAATTTCCCATGCTGTTCTTATGGATAAGAGCTTGCAAGCAGTGCAGGAACAGTTTTCTGATGTCATAAAACACTTGGACAATACTCAAATGTTGGTACAAACACTGTTTCTTAATTGACAAATTTTGTAAGAAAAAACATCTGCTAAGAGACATCAGAATTCTAGTAGTAATGTTCTCTGGGGAAAAAACATTTGCAGAAATAGCAATCAGCTAAAATATTTATATTTGTATAAATTATTGCATGTAAAGTATTCTGAAAGGGTAAATAATAGTTTTAGCAATCCAGCTTCTCATACTGGTTACCAAATTCAGAAGGGTTATTTCATTGCCATTTTAGTTCATCCAGTGTTCTTTGCATGCAGATCTAAATGGATATACCATTAATAATGAAGGTGTTGGCACTGTCGTACCGAGAGTGACTGGTTTCAATATGGAGTGTATGCCTCTATGGAGACACTGAGGTCACCTTTGTCCCTGCAGGGAAATCTTTCACTGTGGCCCTGCAGCACAGAGCTACAGCTGAGCAAGTGCCACATACCAGGAAAACCATAGAACGGTACTGGAAGCCAAAAGAAAAAACTTACTTGTAACAGCAATGTTGATCTCTCCCGACCTTGGTGTCAACTCTCCGTCCTGTGGAAGCTGTGACATCCCAGAGGTGCGCAGGGGCTCCAGGCTGAGAGAGCTGTCATTGGCAAAATCACCGAGTGCTGATCGCCTGCTAGCTGGCTGACCTCTGGTGAGCCTTTCCATGTCAAAGGCTACGTTATCTGTACATGGCACGTTTGGCTGGAAAAGTAAGCAATTCTACATTACAACAGTGAATATTCTATATGTAACAAACCTTCAAGCCGTGAGCTTGAAGAAAACTCGCTGGCCTCAGCTAGGGCATGGCTTTTAATGTGTAAACCACACACACTATTCAACCACTATGGCTGTCCTCAGATCACACAGGAGATGCACACAAATTAGCAAGTTCTATCTGAAGTTGGTTCTTCAATCCATCTTAAAGAGGTGGAGGAAGAAGCAGAAAAAAGGATTAAGATTCAAGAAAGGGACTCAAATATGCTTGTATCACTGCCTATGCCATGAGCAATGACGACACAAACCTAATTCTACTGTATCCTCCTGTAAAAATCCAGGTATGTTATTAATTGCAAACACAGATCATCCACAATATATCTGCAACTATTTCTTAGAAAATGTGCAAATTTGCAATTGACACAGCTACAAGTGGAGGCCTGACTATTCTCACTGGCTTGATTCAAAAGCTGCTTTAAACAGTATCTTCATATGCTCTTCTCTTTCTTCCTTATTTCTTTCTTCTGAAAAGAGCATCACATCCCCCTTACAACTTCTTCCTCATATGGGAAAGATGGAAAAATCCTCTGAGGTTCTTCACTTCTATCCCTTTGTGAACTGGTCAACAAAAGCAGTCCCCTCAGGGATCCCATAAGCTGTGAGCCTGAAGAAAACTCGCTGGCCTCAGCTAGGGCATGGCTTTTAACGTGTACACAAACTTAAGAGTGTCTATGGGAGACCGCAACAAGAACAGGAGATTTACAGAGTAAATTTAACAAAGAAGGGTTGAAAGAAGTTGAGAAAGGGAAGATTATAGAGAACCTAGTAAACATCCAGCAGATAAGAAATTGTTATAAGTAAAAAATATAACAATATATTCCCAATGACCATCCAGGAAAAGGAATAACAAAGACAACAAATCAGCTTTATTTAAATTGGTAAAAACACTCAAACACTTTCCGACTAAGGGTACTGGAACACCCTTCTCCCTTTCTCCCCTACAATTATTCTTCCTGTTCTGGGTCTCAGACACAGGAGGAAGAAGAGCTCACAGTGCAACTTACCACAATTCCCAGTGCCTTCAAAATGTTCAGTTTACACATTGGACATGTACAGTGCTCACTAAGCCATGGATCCACACAGGCTTTGTGGAAAACATGCCTAGAAGAACAGAGAAGGCACATATATGATTTGCAAACAATTCTATTTTTCTACAATGAGAACTACTTTAACAAACTTTTAGATAGTTTCTTTTTAATTAAGCCAGCAGAACCCATTCTAGAATTGCCAGTATTCTGTGCTGATTGCAATAAGGAAAAAAATACAATCAAAACCTCTTGCTTGTTGTTGCTGCCACCCTTTACTAATAGTTCAACTAGGAAGAAACACTTGAAGGTTCCTCCTCGCCCTTTTATTGTGGATATGCGTGCGCACATGGACAGAATAACTAGGGTAACAAAGTCCCCACCATAACCTTGCGCAAAGTCTTGTCTCAATTTCTGTGTAGAACATGGCCATAAATTGGGTAGGAAGAGCATCAACCCACCAGCAGTCAGTTTTATTCAAAAGTCAGTGCAACCAACCCAAATACGTTTATGTTTGATTTTGAAAGGGCTTTTATAAATATTACATCTAAGTAAAAAGAAGGCTTTTCCTACAATCAGTATTTCTTCATATCAGGAAGGAAAACATGCCCATCATCATATGATAGTCATATGATGGTCATAAAAAAAAGGAAGAATCTTTCAAAGATTAAAAGGCAAACTGGGTTTCTATTTGCACTTCAGGGAACTCTACAATGGAGAACAGTCGGAATTACCACCGACATTGCATACAAAAATCTTAGTCACGTACATGAATATAAATGTAAATGTCAGGACTGAGGTAAACCAATGTAACAAGGAAGGACTACGAAGAGACTGAAACATATCTATTAAAGGAAATGTCCTCTTGGCTTTTCAAAAGGCAATGAACTTTTCAGAGCATACTCACAGCAGAAATGGGTCTCGCTAGACTTTCTACACAATACAGCTTTAGCAAATACTCATAATAACGTAGTCTGAATAATTGCTTATGATAAGAACCCAGATCTTTCATTTCCAGTGGTACTGACTGCCGAGCAAAAAGCCAGTAAGAGCAGGCACACCCAAACATGACAGACTGGTGATCACAACAAGGATCAGCAATTACGAGGGCTGCTTAGCAAGCAAAGAGCTGTGCTCTAAAGCCAGCAGGTGAAGGAGCAGTGGCAGAACAAGGAGTTCTTGCCATCTATTTGAGGCATCAGCAGTCTGTAAGTGGTCACGCATGCCCCCAGGGCAGCATAAAGTTGTGATACTCTGTCCCCTCATTTCTCAGGTTATACTTGCTGTTCTGTGCCTCTAAACTCATCATAGGGTTTGGGACTTCTTTGCTCCCTATCCCTTGGGATTTACAACCTGAGACCAAATGAGGCATGTTACCACATAATTCTCTTTTAAACGTCTGGAAAGTGACCGGAGTAAAAGGCCTCATGAGTTTGTTAACAAACATGGAAAAAGATAGTATATATTTGTTTTGTCTATCACTACTAAGACTGATGGAGGGACTAAAGTATATCAACACAATTAGGTTCCAGTCAGCTACAACTATGTATCCTACCCGTACTAACTAAAGATGCATAGACTTACAGAGTATAATATAGTCATCAGAAGATGGTCAGGGAGCAAAAGAACTTTGCTTATCTATATCGCAGATATTGCAGGAATAGAAACATACAGAATCTCAGCCAGTCACTTTGCTGAACTGAGGCTTTTAGCAATACAGCAGTCACAAAAACCAGGATATATACATTGTTTGCTATTCAAGTAATAGCACAAAATACAAACTCACTTCTATTCTTATTAGATCTGAACACATTTCCCTTATTACTCACAAAACTACAGGAATCAATGTTTAGAAATCCTGGGTGACAGAAAATCTTCTGAAACAGAGATATTTTTCTGTTAGGCAAATTATGGCTTTTAGTTACTTATGTTTCCTTTAAAGATTCTGAAGTCTGGTTTTTCTGAGGAGGACAAACCTAAAAAATCTAGTATGTTGGGAAACAGCAGACATCAAGACTCCACAGAACTATGAAAACAGTTTTAATATATCGTTATCGGCTCATCAGTGCTGTAGAAGCACTCAGATCAAGTGAAGCAGGCGACTGATATGGATGCCAACGTGCATCTGCTAAATATTATGAATTATTTTAAAGAGTCATTAGCAGTTTGATATAGTTCAAATGCACCAAAACAGCTCAACTATTTTTGTGACCTCTTAATTCTTTGCTTTTAGTTCCTAAACCTTCAATGATGTTTATCAATGTGTTTCAAAAAAGTGCAGTTCCCCAAAGGTTATTTATTGATTTAAATCAGCATGGCTCTGCCTACTACTTATACAGTTTATCTACTCCTTAAAAAGCTTGCCGATACCATCATCGCGGCTCAGGCTCTGTCTGGATTTCTCTGCTTGTGCAAGAGTTAAAAAGCAGTTATACAGCAATAGTAAGCACATGAATTACTTTAAAAACCTCAGTCTGACAAAGTAAGCCCTTTCATTTTCTGCTATCATAAACCTTCTCCATCTTCATATTTGTCACTTGCTGCCCAAGACCATAAATCTGAAGAGTTCTTAGCAAGTTGCTCTAGGTCACAGCAGCTGACGATGTTCCCTCAGGAGTCACACACCAGGGAGTCAAGTGTGACACAGCTTTTGCCGCTTCTCCAGCCTCAGGGCTAGAGGAAGCATGTCTGGCAGCCAGGCTGGTAGCACTGAAGGAGTCTCCCATGCGGGCATAACTCCAAACAGGTGACCCGCAGGTATTTTTCCACTCTGTCAGCATACCCAAGCCAGTTGCCCTCCGGGTTGTAACAAACACCATAACACCAACTCTGCTGTACAACACAGCTCCTTTGCAGCATTTCACAGAGAAAAAGTGAGTTAGAAATCTCTTTCAGTGGTGTAATGCCTCTGAATTTGCATGTCACACAAGGAGAAGGGTTTGAACGAGTTTGCAAGTGCTATTTCCCAAGAGCTCACTACACTTCCCTGCTTTCAGTGCACCATCGCAAAGGAATCTGGATCAACATTGTGCCTGCAAAGTAGCATCCTTGGCTACTGCTGGAGGCAGCTGCTCCCCTTGCCCTGGGGTGCAAACCTCCCAGCCAGGCAGGCAGCAGCACACAGGTCCTTCCTGCCCTGCTGCAGGCAGCCCATTGCAGCTAGCACAGCCGAGGAGGGAATGTCTGGCTTGCTGCGGTGGGGAGGAAGGCACCATGTCTCCAGCCCCAGCAGGCAGTTCCAGGGGAAAGCAGCCTCAGTGCTTTCCACAAATACATAGTGCTGCTGGGGGAAAAAACAGACTGCCTTTGCAAGCAGGTGGTGCAGAAGCATTACAGTAAGAGGAAAGGATGGCATTGAGATATTGTGTTACTTTACTCAAAAAAAAAAAAAAAAAAAGCTATTTGCAGCAGCACAGAATCAAACTGATGGAAGACTGGCTTAGTTGCTTTTGTCACTTTCCTCCTTCTTGCCCAATACAGGAAATACTAAGAGTTTGACTCAAAAGCCATTTATTTTAACATATTCACTACTTAATTTCTCTTCCTACCTTTGTAAATTCCTTCTTTCCCAGGCCATCTCTCTGCCCTTTCCAATGTCAGACTGTGCTTTTCTCTAACCCGTCACTTTGCTCTTCCCTTATCTCTCACTAGTCCTTCACACTACCCCCTCCTGATCACTTTTCACCCAGTGCCCCTTCATCTCCTAGATGCAGCACTGTGATGGTAAAGTAAAACTATCTGAATAAAGAAAATTGTTCATGAGGTTTGTCTTTTGCTAGAATCCTTCTGGCTTTTGCTTACAATACTTATTTTTCACTTACATAATGACATTCACAAAAGACAGACATTCCTCAGGCATGTAAGCCTAGGACAGGTGGCTGCCTTATCCCTCTGTGCACTAAAAGCTATAGGTATGTCGACAGGCTGCTGGTACTGAACATATTTCTCTCTGAAGCACAAAATGAATAATAGAAATTCGACTGCATTGTTTGTAATATTTTTCATTTTAGTTTATTTTTAAATTGGCCACAGCTTCCCACCTGCCACAAAACTTCACATCACAAATATGGTCTTTCGCTACAGAATTTTAGGTGCAACTTGCTCAGCTGATGGTAGGTTTTGCCTGCTGTGTGTCTGCCCAGACCAGACTCCTCTCTACTGACGCAAAGAGTGACAGATCACACTTAACTGCAGAAAACAATTGTGGTACCAAAGGGAAATGCTACTTTTAAATTGATGAAAGCAGCAGGGGTGTCATATGTCAGTGATTCCTACTGTCTAATGATTATAGCTTCCTTAACAGGCACGGTAAGAAAAACTAGCCTTTCATTTGCTTCCTCTTGCTCAAGCCATTTTCTCCACAGTTTTCTTGCATTTTCTCCTCTGGCTTAGAGACTCTCTTGTAAGGTGGTATGTGTGGTGGTTTTGTTGTTGCTTTTTTTTTTTAAATCTAACTTTGAATGTTGCACTAAAATGAGAGGTTGAAGTATCAGGAACTATAAAGGGATTAAACCTCCAAAACAAGATTGGGGAAGAAGCATCTCAAATGCTGAAGACTAAAGGGTCTTACATGCAATCTGAAATCTACTGATTGGCCCTTCGTCTACAAAAATAAAAATGTCTTGTGGAAGGCATTAATCCCAACGTTTCTGTCTAGCCAAGATGGTTTTGCACTGAACTCAAAGCTGAACTGCAGCAGATAAAAAGTGAGATTTCAAAAAGAGAAGTAGAAAGTGAACATAAAAGTTATCATACAGCCTTCAGCAGGAATGTAATCTGAGCCTCCACTGACCTTATATTCTTGTGAAAAAGAGAACAGAAAAGGATCTACACAAGAGCTTTGATATCTCTTTTACAAGGGAGATAGCACCGGGGAGGTTGTGCTGAGATGGCAGCCAGGTGTGCCTTCATCCAGCTCCCTGAATGTGAAAATGACTGAACTGTAGAAAAGAAATACACACACATCCACATGACCAAAAGCTCCCAAATCTTTACAAATCCAAGACCAAGGTCTTCTATTTCCAAATATTTTAATGGGTGTTTCTAAACAAACATTTGCAGGGTATATTAAGGAAACAACAACACTGAGAATCTAAAACAGTTCATTGCCTCTCACAGTCCAAGAGGTAAAGAACAGAAAAGTAAACTGAATTAAACTTCTGGCTTCAGAAGTAGAATGCACACATATTTCAATCATTAAGATATAAAATAATACCATTTGACTTTTATGATGATAGAAATTCATTATGCATTAGAAGAAAAATATTCCAGCTATTCAGAGCAGCCTGCACTGCAGGAGGATTTAGAAGACCGATAATGAGCTCTTATGTGCTGCTGCGTGACTGAAGCTCAACTCCAACACCATGACTTTGTTGCTTCTAGAGTATCATACACTATTTATATACCAAATAGAGGCCAAACTACTGGATCTTGGCTGCATATATACAACGTAACTTACATGTATTTTTTTGTGTCTGGAGATAAGGAGAAAGCTTTGCATTTCAGAATACAAGGGAAAGATGTGCTTGGTAATGCTTAACACTACCAAAATGTACTGATTCATCAAAACTAATCACCAGGTAGAAAAGCACTTAAAAGCATTTCTCAAAAAGCAAATATCCCAAAACAACTCAAGAATGGAAGTGAAATGGAAACAAACTGAAAACCTGTAAATGTCAAGAGAACAGCATAAAAAGAGGAAGAAGTTACATTTTAAGTACCAACGCAGAATATCCAGCAAGTACGAATCTTCAGGCGCAAGCCAAGAACACACTGCACTGGAGAGACCAAAGACAGATGATAGCACTGTGGCTGATTGATGTCAGAGGAGGTATGAAGGTTGGAAAGATCGCATTTCTGTTTCCTACAGAAACCATCAGCCAACGTTGCACATCTACTGTGCAGAATGCTGCAGCTGTACCTGGTTCATTATACTTAAGGTTTTTTGTGTCCATCCACCGCTCAGTCCTCAAATCTGCACATGCACCCCTTAATCTTAATGGCTCCACTGCTGATATGCCCAAACCGCCCATCTTCAAGATCATAATCTTTTGTTTAATCTCTACTGTCATACCAGTGCCAGCACCCACCTTCACACCTTCTGGTATGATGGTCTAAATTAAAGTGCCTGTTATGAGGACTAGAAACATCTAACAAGTGTGTCTGAAAATTACAATGCACACATTACATGAAATGAAGCAAAGGAGCACAAAGAAAGAATAGTTTCCAAACAAAGCAACTTTACTAGCTTACTTGCATGGTAAAATGCGAACAACATCATTCTGCTTGTAACTCTCAATGCAGACAGCACAATGATCAAAGTCTGGGTCTGTTTCCTAAAATGAATAAAATGAAAATTCAAGTCAAGAGTTGAGGCTATGACAAACGTAAAAGTAGTTGTGACTAGTACATGAACTGCATTGTACCAAGTGGCTGTTACTAAGAAGATACAAAACCAATGACTGGGTTATTATATTCCAACATGACTTGAGAAAAGTATCTCATATGTACAAAACCCTCCCCTCATTTGGAGCTGGTAAACAACAATTTGAAACATAGGCTAAAGCCTAAGATGTTTCTAATATTCAGTTGAATCACTATAAAATATAGTAGTGAATTTCCTAGTGACTTTACTTCAGCTTGGAGCTTTCTTCTTTCACGATAAGAATCATGGAATTCCCTTTTATAACCAGAACTAGCAATTTTTATTTATTTCAGAGCAGCCTCATATTTTTGACTGCTGCTTACTTGCTGCATTATCATCATTCTTATCCAGACATGAAGGTGGGAATCACTGACTGGCTCCTCTCTTACTCTGTTTTCCAGAAGTTATGATTTTTTTTTACAATTATTTTTAAACATGAGAATTTAAAGTTTCTAATGCAAAAGGGCTGACTTCATTTGGATGTAGCTATAGCATCAGCCATATATATTTAAAATATTTGGGCATGTGACACAAAACAGGCTGTGCCTTCTCTCAGTTCAAGTTCATTAGCCTTTTCAATGCCAGCCAGCTACTAGCGAGACAAGAACCACAAGAGCCACTCCCTGGTCAGCACCAGCCAGTGCTGCACGCAGAGAATCCCGACGGGCTGCTCTGATGAAGGACAGGTCTTCTCCTACCCTCTTGTTCACCTGCGTGTGCATCTCATGCTGTCTGTACTGCAACCTACATGTCACTTGCCAGTTTTGAATTTATGCTGTCAAGATGACAGCATCTTTTCTTTTAATATGGAAAAGCTCCCATTATCTATATGTACTCCCATACACACAGAAGAGATTTAGCACAGTGGGCTGTCTTGAAATAAAACTACATAGGGAGGAAGAAAGAGCAGAAAGACATTTTTTTTCTGCCTTCTCTCTGGAAGCAAATTTTTGCATCATTTCCCAATCTTCTGTTGCTGATAGTGTTGATAAGATAAAAAGGAATCACACTAAAAAGGCCCAAGGAAATAATCTTCTCTTAAAAATCAAGTCATAGCCAGAATTCTCTTGCCTTTTGCAAGTTAAAGACCAAAAATTAAGCAAGATTAAGTGACTATTTTTTCCTTTCAGAATTAAAGACAAAGCTCATAAAAGTGGAAAATGTTTAGGACTCAACACACCATAATATTTTAGTTTGTATACTGGCCAGAAATATTCTTGGAGTAACATTTACTATCTTTAAATACCTGTTTATACTCCGCCTCAGATTACTGAATTTTCTTATTTTACACACGAGATTGTCCTTTATCACCTGTTTATTTTTACTTTACACAATTTACATATGCAATTATTCCAAGCTTACAGAATTCCACATAAACAAAAGTTAGCCCTATGTACTCCTACCAGTGCAAAACCCCAGCCAGCTAGCACACAAAACCGCTGTCAGCCACAGTTGCCAGATGAAGTTCAGGTAGTATTTAAGCAAGAAAAACTTCTTTGAAACGTACAGACTTACAGCATACATTGATACGAAAAGCTACACAAGATACTGTGGCAAAGGACAAAGTAAGCCTCCAACAAGGAAGGCAAGGTCATAAATCAGAAGGAGAAAGGAAAAACTGAGATTGTTTCCCCTGGCAAAAATTAAACATGATGCTCAAGTTTACTATGTTGAAATCTTATTATACCTTATCACCCTTCTTTACTGTCCTGGTTGTCAATTTACCGATGGCTTTCTTGGCAGCATCTCCAAGACGACGCTAATAAAGTGACAAAGAAAAAAACACAAATTAACCCTGATAATCAAGCTTCATTACTGTCCTTTATAATGACTTATTTGGGCTCAATACTAAC
The DNA here is from genome assembly GCF_028858705.1 of Grus americana. Lineage (NCBI taxonomy): Eukaryota > Metazoa > Chordata > Aves > Gruiformes > Gruidae > Grus > Grus americana. The sequence continues at coordinate 6,456,104 of NC_072865.1, forward strand.
ATTGCAATACACACTATGGCAGTAGGCCAACACAAGACAAAAAGCATATGCAGCAAAGCCCATAGTTAGAGATTTGTCAGGAAGGCAAAAAAACAACAGTTGAGCCCACAAATGCACTCAATAAGCATGGACCGTATAAAAGTCCACAAAAGTGATCCAACATTTGTGTGACAAAATTAATCAAACCCAGCCAGCAGGATAAAAGCTGAAGCAACATGCCCTCCTGATGATTTCCATTATATTCTGCTCATGTTGCTTTTTATTCTGTGTGCTATAATATACCCCTTGTTCTCTTAAGCTTGAATTATTATTCCCCCCCCAAGCAAGCTGATCTTATTCTGAGATGTGAGAGATCCTCTCAGTGTAACCTAGTTTCTCTCTCGCTATTACCTGAAGCCACCAGGATCTCAAAAAAAAAAAAAGTCATGAAATCTAAATAAGCCAATACAGACTTAAATAAAGCTGAAATGAATAGTGGTTTGAAGATGAACCTCAATGTGAATGCAGAGGCCAAGCTATTTGTTGTTGTTTATGCTGTTTTTATGACCGCTACTGTTGGAAGGAAGGAGCCATTTCTACAATTCAAGTGCCGATTCCTACTGCAGTGCCCAGTTCCCAGCCAACGAATAACGGCTCTTTGCCAGCTGGTCTGTGGGAGCCCAAAGACGGAGCATCGAGTGGAACAAAGCTTGTGCCTTCTTGTTTCAGGAACCTGAGACATCAGATTTGGTTTACATTGACTGGAAAAAGGGAAGGTCATGTATTTTATCCTTCACCTCCATCTTGTACTAAGTACTCTGCCTTTGAAAGAGATTGGCTGTTTCTGAAGAATGTAATCAAAACCTCCCACAAATGTGCGGGTTTTGTGCCCACCTTTATACAGTTGAAAATCGAATCCTTCACAAGGAGTACCTCCGCCCATATCATACACTTTCTCTACATACAAACTGAAACTAAGGCGGCTGGTTTTATTTGAGAAACACAAAGACCTCAGATGTCCACTGCAACCAAGTGTTGTGTATCACCATTATTCTAGAATTTTTTTTGGGTGTGGTTTCCACAGAAGAACAGCTCTTATATTTTTTAGAGCATTAATTTGAAAACAACAACAAAGCAGATACTCAGTCTCAACTACTGAAGTATATCCACGTAGGGAATGCAGCATCAGAAATAGAGCTGGGATTGGGAAATTATATGCTTCCTGGAGTCAGATATCTAATCCTAACTTCAACATGCGAGAAATTGGTCAAATTAAGCAAATCTAAATTACATGGCCTGGAACAAGCATATTGGCCTGAGAACTTAATGACACAGAACACACTGGCACACCACTGGAATAGTAATCACACTTTTGGTTATGCAATGATTATCTAAGAGAGGAACCAGGTTGAAAAGGATTTAACTTAAATGCTCAACACTCCAACAAAGTATTCGAGGGTAGTATTTACATTTAGTTGTAGTTCATATACAATCATATGCAGTACAAGAAATTTTAAAGAAAGATTATTTTCTTATTGGAAGCATAATATTTCAGCAAAACTCTTCCAAAGGGTATACATGTTCTCTTACATAAATCTGCTAAATAATAATGTTCATCTCTTCCATTTAAGAGATCCATCTCTTTCATTTTCTAATTTTAAGAAATACTTTCTTCTGCTAACATTGGAAATGCTCAGGATTTGCTATTTTGATAAGTTAGGGCATAGGCATACAGCATATGCTTGCTTTTAAACCCCAGAACTTTCTTGATGGAAAAAGGCCACCACCACATGCAAGTGTTTCATACCTCTGGCGGAAGTACACAAAAGTAGTGATGTGAAATGTCAGTATCTACTTGCACTATCTACAAAACAGTATGTTTTTGATGTGTTTCGGTTTGGTTTTTTTTTTTTAAGGTGCGCCTCAACATAACTAAAAAACAAGATCATAGCCTAAACCAAGTTATTTCATCGCTAACAGTACAGCTTTCTCTCTGTGAAAGCTCTCAAAGCTCTTTAAAAATAAGCTGTAGCTGTCGCCACCTTCTTATTAAAGTTTAATAAGCTCAGCTTTTTAAACCACATAAAATTTTCATCAAGTTTCTCCTGACCTTTGTGAAAATCTAAAGAAAGAAAAAAGGTCATAAGAGCCCTTTCCCCATGGAGCAACTGTTTTGAAACACGGACATTTGGAAGAAGCCTAGAACCATGTAGGGGATGCAGTAGGCACAATTTAGTATTCCACAGACATTCATTGAGTTACAGTTATATTTAAACTTTCACCATCCCAAGGGACCACACTAAGTACCGGTTACAGTGTGGTCATTTAAGAATGACATCCTTAGGAAAAACTACAGGATGCCCGTGGGACCTGCAGCATCAGACACTATTTATAGAAACTAAAAAGGAAATCCTTTGTCACAACTGAAGCTTTATAAGTTTGCATTTGTTTTAGGTTTGACAAAACACCAAAGCACTGCCTCAGAGTGAGCTCCTGTCTATTAGTCGTAATTCAGGGGGAAAGGGGGGGACAGTGAGTAGAGGTCAGCAGCTCTGTAAGTTAGCCTTGACAGAGATATACAAAGGCAAAGAGAGCACAGCAGATTTCCTGAGGTTTACTGATCCTTCTCAATAAAAGCCAAGGCACACTGCGGAGGCAGTGAGTCATTAAGTCCACACTAGTAAAACATTTACTTCTAAAGTTTAATCCATATTTGAGTTGATGACTTGAATTAGTCAAGATCCAAGTATGACTATACTTAATTCAGTTTTTAAACAAATTAAGAGTTGAAAAAAAGAATGTAAGAAAGGCATATTGGACAAAGTTTTACAGAAAATATATGATCAGGAGAATTAGGCAGTCCATACCAAGTGTGATCTTGAATAAAGTTGAAAGTTAATACAGATCACTAAGCAGCTCTATACCTTAGTTTTCTTACCCTAACATTCATGACAGATTATAGTTTGCAAATACCTCTATACAACTTCTGAATTACCCTAACTATCACTGAAGCTATCCTTAAGAACATGGATAGAATTCATAACCTTATCTCTGTTCCCCTATACGACACAATTTCATTCACAATTTAACTTTCCTCCCCATTCCCAACGTATATACAGTATGTAGTATTCAGCCAGCGTAGATTCTATCTTCCTCTTGGACTTATACTCAAAGCCCAAATATTTTGCTTCAGTTCTGTTCTTTCCTGCCATGAAATGAGATCTTGTACTGGTGCTGCTAAGGATGAAAACACTTTGCTATATAAAAATCCTTGTCTGGCGACATGCTCTGCCTCGGAACAAAGAAGTTCTGAACAGTAGTTTGATGGGCATTCCTGAGAAATTATTTGTTCTCTGTTGACTACTGTATACAGAAATATCACCTCCAGAACTTAAAAGAAGAAAAGGAGTCACCTTACCTGATTCCTGTCACGTGCACTTGTGTACCTGATCTTCTGGATGAAGTAAAATATTAACCATGCTGAAGAAATTATCATCAAAACAATGAATGATATCGACACAAAGACTAGAGAGCCCCGGCTGAAGTTTTTTGGAGGAACACGGGACCCCACTGCTATTGCCATCAGGACAGAGATATTCTTTTCCAAGTAATTCAGGATCTCCTTAACCTTTGATTCTGTAATCATGACAGCAACAATGTCTCCAGTTCCTATAAAAACAGAAAAAATATTTAATTTACATTTAAAATTAACATGGCAGGCTGCTCACAAGATTTTCCAAATGCAAAGCCATTTGACAACTGAGATATTTTAATCTAAGCCATCTATGGCACGTGGAACATGCTACTGGGCAGTCAACTCATGGCTTGTCCTTCAAACCATGAAGATTTTCATGGTTTCAAATTAGGGCTTTAACCTGCAAACTGTCTGCAGCTCCACACAGAGCAACAGACCTCTACCAGTGGTTACACAGTACTTCCCACATTATAATTAGTATGTGCAGTCTGAACTAGCTTTCAAAAGTACATTTGTTCCAGATTTGAAGCCATGAATACCTAAATAGGCAAATCACAGAAAACCATTTAGAAGATGAGTTCAATGCTATTGCTAGAGTGGTCTTAGCATACACAGTGCTGCATACAAGTTGGTCTGGAAAGTTATGCAAGTTCTGCTGTGTGGTTCTGTGGCTTTCACAACCCACCAAGGTTGTCAAGGACCTGTAAATCGCAATTACAGCACAGAAGTAACAAAGTCAAACTTTTACCTACATCACTTCAAGACAGAAGCGAAAGTAAAGCGAATAAGTCTGGCTGCAAAGTAGAAGAGAAACAAAAAAACTTGGCAGAAGTTTGAGTGCTGATTTTATCACCCATACAAAGACACACTCGATGAGATCACAAAGAGGCTGTCAGCTTCATCAGCTCCATTTTGTATGTGTAGCCCATCTGGTTTTCATAGCGTCTTCCTCTAGACTATCTCCTGTCCCAAAGGGAAAACTATTGGTGCAAGGGTAATAAAAAAATCAAATCACAAGACTTGCTGAAAAAGAACAAAATCACCTGCAGAGCAGAGAGCGCACCTATGTTTTAAAAGCAGAGGATCTTGAACTCAGGGCAATTTGAATCTAAGTTCAAAGAAAGCAAAATTTATAGGAAAACCAAAGCCAGAAAGAAAAAAGCCTTATGAGTGCCATTATTATTCACCCAGATCTATTTGCTTCCTATACTAAAATCCCTTTCAAGATTTATTTTCAAAATGCTTGCAAAGTCTGCTCATCTGTTTGCTCCATCTGCTTGCTCCAATTCACATTCCCTCAGAGAGGAACTGTATAATGCAAGCGACTTCAGCACTGAGATTCTGGATTTAGAGTGGATTTAAGTTACAGAGAACCTAGTGTGACAGTGAGAACATGAGGTCCTATTTTAACACAAGGAATTTGTTCAAAGTCTTAAAAATCAGATTTTGACTAAAAGAAGCTACTCTATCCACAAAATGATGTATAAGGCTCAAAAGAGCAGCATCTTTGAAACCCAGGGCACAGTAAGTCAGGATGACAGGCCCTGGGATAGCTACATAATTTTCCAAATTGGGGGCTTCAGAGTTGTGTAACAGTTTTAAATGTTATCTTATTACTCTTTCCATTCACCATACCAAATAGTAATTTTTACAGTCGCTATCCTCAGTTTTCAGAGCAAGTTCCCTAACGTTGGTACTGTGGATTGTATTGACAGAACTACTCAGAAGAATCAAAGCTGATAATATAAGAAATTAAGAATTGCACAATAATTTAAAAAATTTTCCACAGCACCAAAATTGTTTTTTCCCCAAGAAATTTCAACTTTTCTTTATTTAAAATTGAAATGGTAAAGACATTCGTGCCTTGTCCTAGTAACATGAGTCTAAATAGGAAAAGAATACTCAAGTGTTTCCTTCTGAAGGAGTATTTTTGAAACAAGAGTCACAGTAACTCAAAAGCTTTGAATAGCAAACAAAACCCAACACAATTTATGGACACAACTTACTTAATCACTAATACCACAGATTCACACAAGGTCCACTTTAGTCCAGCTCTCCAGAGACACTTCAGTTCGAGACATACTGAGTTTGCTTTCATGCAATCTAACCAAGATATTTAACATGTAGCAAAGCTCAGAAACAGAGTAAAAATCCATCACTTGATTTATTTTCAGAGGACATCTACTCAGATTCCTATTTGTCCAGTTGGGAAGAGTCCCTGTCCAGACTTGCAGCACTTAATGACAGGACAAGAGCCACCTTTCCTGCAAGATTCTGTACGTAGATGCAACACATGCTCCTGCAACCCCCAAACCCTGCAGCTCAGATGGTGCAAGATCATTCAGGAATAGATAATTTACACTGTTTATATTTTTCCTAGGCTTCACGTCTAGTTCAGATAGTGAAGAAAGGCAGGGAAGGGTGCGGGGGAACCATATTCCCCAGAGCAGATGTTCTGCTAAGCTTCCCCAGTAGGTATTTATTTGCACCAAGGAATTATGTTAGTATCAAAATATCAATCAGAAGCACTCAATGTAGCATTCTGACATGATTTACAGTTATCTGCAAAGCAAAGCTGACTAAGATCTTCTGATACTAATCCAGTTCTGTCTGAATCAAAAACTGAAGCCTCTACCTATTCCCTGCTGCCCAGGGAATGTGACAAAGCTGACAATCTGTCATGTGTTTTATATAAAGCCCAGCACAAAGGGGACCTCTGGCATCACTGCAAAGTGATTTGCATTCCAAATGACTCAACTGGGAACAGCCAAAGAGCTACTGCTGCTTCTGACCCTGTGAGAGCCAAGGAGAACTGCAGAAAAGAAAAATAAATTGTGCCTGTTTAACATACTGAAGCTCAGTGGAAACTGGGACTTGGTTCATCCGTATTTTTGTCAGGAGCATCACCCTAAATAATTTTAGCAAGAGCTCTCTGATTGAGAACAATTGGGGGCAGGAGACGACACTGATTCATTTATTTTAAGCACCTTGAAACCTTGCATTTCTGAAACTTAAGCAGAAAAAAATCCTCAGGTGAACACAGAAAGACTAACAGTGTTTGTAAAAGTTAGAATATGGTCTTACTACATAATCTTAAGAAAAGCAATACTCTCCTCAGCCAAGAACACAGTGTCCAGAGAAAAGAAGCTGGAATGCTAACTAAAGCCAGTGAACTACATGCTCAACCATAGATGACAAGCTAGGACAGACGGTAGGCATAAGATAAATATTGACGCCCTTAAATATAAATCATTTAATTGCTATCATCCAAGCCCAGGCAGCTCTTTCTAGCTTGCAATTTTACCATGTGCATGTTTAATTAGGATAGTTATACAACTCTATGTATGAAGAGGGATGAAGTTGCAATTAATCATTAAATTTGTGTAATATTACATTGGGAGATGAGAAGAGAGAAGGACCTAAAAGCTGAGAAGACACTAAAAATGAGAAGATGGGGCAAACAGCAACATCCAGAAGTTTCCTGTAGAGCTCCTAAGGAAACTGCTTTGCTCTCTCACTAATCTATCCATATCTCCTACCAATTCTAAAAGAGGACATTTAGAAAGTCAATATAAAGTAATCTCAAAGAAAGATTACTAGTCTCATCACAAGCAAATAATTGCTTCCTTTTGTGTTTGTTTTGTTGATTTGTGACTACCAAGCGTCTGTCTGAAGCTCAAAATACGGACATCTATGGCCAGGCTACCAGGCTAAAGACAGGCACGGTTCAAAGAGCAGACTTCAGACACTTTCCATCCATCTACCATCCCTTGGAGGACGCAGGCAATGGCAGCCTGGCATAATGCAACTGCCAAACAAGCTGATTTTCTTTTGTTTGTTTTTTCCCTGGGCTTGTGGACAGCCCAAGCAGCTGTTTGGTCAATACTTCGGGAGGACAGGTGAGATAATTCCTCCTGGGCATCTGAACAACCTGGCACCAAACCACTGCTACTGCAATGCTTCAACCACCTTCTTGCAGGTGAGGAGGACAAAACCTGAGATCCCATCTTGAGCGCGGCAAATGTTGGAAGGGGCACTGAACTAATTTGATTTGATGTAACAAGGTTTGCAGAGAACTGAGAATTAAGTCAGATGGTCATTACAAAGGTTAACACTTTTCTTATGGCTGATATTTTCAGCTAAAGTCCTTGTAATTTCCTAAGTCTTTGATAGTGCCTGCTGACGCTGCAGACACAGCATGAAGCAGATAGACTGCACTCATCTCACCCTTGCGAAAGAACATCGTTCTCTCTTTAAATAGCAGACAATATTTAATTGTAACTGAATCCTTTCATGACTTCATTCTGAAAAACCTGAACTTAACACACATTTATCTGAATAATTCTGCTGGTGGAAATTTCAGAGTACTTCCTTAAAAAAAGCAAACAAAATCCCCACCTTCTTAATAAAGGTAAAAGAATGGTGCAGACAGTCGCTTGCAGGCTGGATTCAGGGCATGATTCACACATTGAAATGCCACAGCCTATTGGACTGCAACAGTCAGAACATCATAATGATAATGTAATTGGAAATAAAACTGCCCATCTCTTCAAACACCAGACTTTCCTATTCTTCTATTAAAATCCCATAACTATGCTAAGCATTTCTGAACACATTATATCAGAAATAAAAATACAGCAACACACACTACTCAGTACCCAGGAAAGGGATCAGTCCTATTACTGTGAGTGACAGATTTCTTGGAATAACATTAAGTAACAGTGAAACCACTCCAACAGAATTTGGGAGCCCACAAAACAAGGAAAATAGGAAAGCACAAATGATGTGCTATGGTTATATATGAAGTTTTGAAAGACCAATTGCAAGTTCTGTGAAAACACCAGAAATCACCCAAGCTGTAGGGGAGCAGAAGCAAGAACTATCCCTACAAGGTAAGGGATTTAGCCACAGAGGATGTAATTCATGGAACTCGCAAGGTGAGGTGAGGAAAGGGAAAAGTCATACTGAGCTGTACGCAAAGCTGTGCTGCTAGAAAAGGTGGGCTTGGGGAGCACAGCTGTTACATATAAATTCCATAGTACTTAACGACATTGGGGAAAAATACACAAGTTATTCAGACACCTTAAAATTTTAGTCTGATACAAAACAGAAAAATTCATCGTGAAGAATAAATCTTACATTCCAAAACAAGCTTTTGGAAAAGCAGACATCAAGAGGAAGAGCCTTGGCATATCTTCAGAGTGATTGAAACAGGTCTAGCTGCACATATTTTTATTTTGATCTAATCAGAAAGTAAACAAGAGCACATCCAAGCTGTCAACACATAAGTGCAATCTCAAGAGTAAAATATGTTGCTTGAGATGTCCCAAATCAAATACTTCTGAAAACAGAAAAAAACATAGTATTTGTCAGTTATTTAGTTCTAAGCAAGGCAAGAATTTAATGCCAAGAATATACATCAATTTTAAAATGAGACTGGATAGCATTTTAAAATATTTGTCTTCCTGTTGCCTTTATAATATTGAAAATGTTGAATGTTTATGTAAACATTTAGGATGCCTATTTTATGTATTGTCAGACACTAGAACATGTTATAACACTACCATGAGAAAATCGTAAAGGACAGCAGTATATGAAACTGTTAACTAAAGGTTAGGCTGTCACAGGATGCAGCAGCTAAATACAACCAGTGCAACAACAAACTATCTCAAAACATTGAGCAGATATTTACAGAAATCACAAGTCTCTTTGCTACACAAACCTATGCAAAACAACCTGAAAAAAGCCCCCAAAACTTCCGAAGTTAAAACTTGAATTCTGACTGTCTACTTGAGAGGACAAAGAAGTAGATATTCAAGTTTAGTGAGGAACAGGCTTTTATGAATTGCAACTGAAATACAGTCAATTTATGTCTGAAGAACACTCAAAACTCTTCTTTGATTGCAGGAAAAAGAGCTTCAACAGATTTTACTGACAGGCTAAGAAAGGGCACTGCACTGTGTCCTCTAAATATGATTTCATACAATTTCATACAATGCAGTGTAGCATGCATTGCTGTACTGCTAATAGATGCGTGATGGACCTTCACAAAGTTCTGCTCCTTTAAGAAAAACAGGCATATGATTGAGGCATATGATTACAAAACCAGAAGCAGCAAGAGTAGCTTTCCAAAGATGGGTGTGACACAATTCAAAATAAATATTAAAGCCTAATCAGATTCTTGTTGTGCTAGCCTGTAGCACATTAAATTAAGTCCATAGGTGATAAATAATAATCTTATAAGCAGAAATTATCTTTCCAATGCCCACTCTCCTTCATTAAACAAGAAACAATGCCTCAGTATAATGTTCTTGCCATATTTTCCATCAGCTTTATGATCTACTGTGACCAAGAGCTCCTAAAAGGAGAGCTAAATAGCAAAATCAGTTGAGGAAACTGTTGGGCCATATTTAGATTACAGCCGCTGACACATTATTTCATAACTCAATTGCTCTATTCGGACACTTAGCGAGACGTTTCTAAGGAGAAATCTGCATAAAGATCAAAACCGGTAGTTACAGCTAAACCCTCCTGCTTCATTCACAAGTCCAAACCACGCTGATACATGTGAGATGGTGGAGCTATACCCCTGGATTTCCTCAAACTTGACAAGGTCCAGCTGCCTCTCCGCTACACCCAGTGTACCCCGCTCAAGAAAACCAACACTTACAGTCCCTCAAAGACACAATACAGTATTGGTATGTAGAAGAAAGGTGTTGGACTTCGGCTTCAGTGCAGATCATTTCCTCTCCATCAACCTCACCCTGAGAGCTCCTTTTTATCTTCTATCGCAAGTCATATGACACTAAGCACTGTTAGAAAAATTAAGATCCTTCTATTAAGTTACAAGATGCACCCACCTCTTCTCTAAGCATCCCACAAGTTCCTGAATCTCTGCCCCACCTTGACTTTTGAAAGCAAAACCACGCTACTTCAATGCCTCTGATGGACACCAGGAGGGCAGATTCATGGCTGGGCTGAGAAGGGGTGAGCACCGGAGGAGAGAATTTATATATCCCTGGAACCACAACTGCCACAGAGTTCACTTAAAATGGTACAGACACTGGGGTTTGTTTTGTTCCTCCCCCACCCCACTTCTGACTGCCTTGACTGTTGTACTTATATTACATATTCCCTTTCTGTAGAAGGACTTTTATCTTCTGGGAATTACATTTATATATTATATATTTTTAATGCACATAACCTTTTGTGTTCTTTATCTAGGCTTGGTTTTCCCTAGTGTAAGGGAACAGCAGACATATGTTGCAATGATTTTACAGACATTTCACACAATGTTCTTCTCTTTTAGCAATGCTTCTTTGCATCTACTTGCACTACATTTTTTTTTGAAAAGGAAGCGGACATTCCACTTAATGCCGGAAGAATAAAAAAAACTTGGTACAAAGGAATTTATCATTTTGTCATCCCCTTTCCACAAGCTGTGCACAGATTCTCTTTTTCTTTCACATAGCTTTACAAGGCATTTAACTATGTATTACGGTGAGTAAACTGCATTGGCAGTCCCAGTTAATGAATACTTTTACTGTTAAGGTATTAGCATGCTAACAAAGTAGACCGAATTTTATATTCAAACGTTGAACAAATGCAAATTAATAAAAAGCAGAAGAGTCACATTAAGTTTTGACTAGGGAAATGGTGTAATCCTAACATGATACATCACTGAAAAAAGGTTCATGTCACAATGTCACATATTTCCAAAATACGTCTTTCTGTCTTCAAAAGATCTTTCCGCTATTTGAGAACAACCTTTCTTCACGCATACTTCTGAACAGTGTCTAAACCCTGTTACCTTAGATCTGGATTTAACACCCAATCACTGATTACAGTGTCACATTATTCATTAATCAATAATACTAATGTAATGTAGACCTTACCGGTCCATTCATCAATTTACGACACTTGGTGCTTGATAACTAAAACTCTCCGTAATCTTACATTCTGTAGTGTGACCAGGTGCTAGTAGGTGGCTCCCATTTTGCTATTTCTGGATAGCAGTTTGTATTCCACCTAACGGAAGATGGAGCTAAAAACCCCAGGGATTTCTAAGAAGGGTAATCTGTCATGCTCATGTATTTTCTTCTATCCACAGACAACTTCCATACAGATCTACCAATCTGGACAGTCATTCCAAACAAATTCAGCAAAGCATGAAAGAGAAATGGCAAGAGCGCCTTACCCAAGGACACTACAAAATATATTTAGAGCTTCATAAATAGCATTTCATAGATTAATATCATAAACGTGATTCCACCGAATCTATAGATTTTGGGAATTACTCTGTTGCTGGAGCTCAGACTTTGGATAAGAAAAAGAATGTAATTACTTACAGTCACTAACAGTCCCGTGGGCCTTTTCACAGTCACAGAACTAATTACCCTTTCAGCTGGCTAAGGGAAAAAATGAGCCTAACTGCTGTTATTTCAGCTGTGGATGAGGCATATACCATGCAGAAACACTGGTAAGAAGTTCTGCAAGGCACTGCAGCTATGTTAGCTTTGTAAAGGAGTTTCCCTGGCTTATCTTAAAGACACAAGTGCTTCCTTATGGTCCAGGATCTGTGCTTCAAACACACTCCACGTCTCGTTAAGTGTCAGACATCTCCATCTACTGTGTGACAGATTTTCCTGATGGATACACCTCCAAGAAATGCAGTGGGAAAGCGCATTCACTATGATGCTGTTGACACTTGTTCCCCATATTTTCAGTTAGCAAATACAAACAATATAAAATGATCAAAGATATGGAAACTAAGGTTAGACTATTGATTGTTTTGCCTTTTTTAAAGCTTCAACTTTAATGACTCATCTTTCCTTCCTTTTCACTAGTATTCCAGGGTAAATTAATAATAATAAATTATAACAACAATATAGTAATAATACAATAAAATTAGTTTTGAGCTGTGGATTAAAAGCAGGTCTCTGCAATCCAGGGAAAGTTTTGCAGTGGATTTGGTACAGAGCCGAAATATTCGTCATCGCACATTTGTGCAAAATAATCTGCAATGCACCCTGCCATAGCTTTCATGCATCAGTTCAGCTTACAGTTACATAAAAAGACATTTGTGAGAAAAAGGCAAGCAGCAGAGGAAGAGATGTACTGCATGCAGTGAGACTGCCACAACAGAGGAGAGTGGCGTTTCAACTGCCGGACCTCTGCAGTATATACACTGTGCACTGAATTAGGGCAAGAATGAAGAATAGCCATTAGATGGCAACAACTCCAAATTACTTCCTGTCCCTCCTGCCTCTGACCCAGTGACCTAAAATAATCCACATAAGATACATTCAGTTTTACCACAGTTCAAAGCAAGTACAGACCTTGCTTCCTGTGCTAGTGTGCTTTCAAAGAGAACGTAGGGCCATCAGAAATCATCCCCTTGAAAGGAAACTGTTTCTGGGAGCCCGCATTGGGCAGCTCTCCCACAGTACTACAGCAGGGTAACGTCACCTTCTGCGCACATCACGGAACAGAAACACCTTCTTGCAGAAAACGAGTGCATTGTTTCTTCAGAAGTGCAATGAAGATCGAGCCTGATGAGATGGCTGCAGCTTGTTCGAAAGACTTTAAAAGATTTACCTGTATCAGGTAAATTCTCTGAAAAAAGGTATTATATTAGAAGTTGCTTAGATACTTCAGGAAATTTCTTCAGCACTGGTAAGCAGTAGTTATTGGAACCTAGCAACTTCATTTTGACACTCTCTTCTATATTTATTTTTTTCTGTTTATATTTGTTCCATAAATTCAGAGTATGAAAATTTAACTTTAGAGGCTTTTTGGCTTATATTACTTTCTATAAATCCAAATAAAAGTCTAGATTTTAACAGAGAAGTTCAATATAAAATTCAACTATTTTGTACTTGACAGGACTCCACCACACACAAACAAAAAAAGAATTAAAATGCTATTTTACCTGCACTTCCTTCCTATTCCAATAATTGATTATAAAGGAGACAGCTACTACATATTTTCTCTACCACATAGGCTCTTTTTTTACATTAGACAATATTTGTTCTGCTTTAACAGAAGTAGCAAGCAAAACCACTCATAAAACTGCCTTCCTGCCAGTGATATCATAGTCTAACATAACCTATGCTGGGAAAGATGTCCTTCACTTAGGTTGATAGAGGACATCTACAAGAATGTGCATTAAGTTTCTTTTACATGCACACAGTAAAACATACAAGGATACACACAGAGAAAAAGAAAATAATGTTGCAAATAACATTAACAGAAATAGATTTGTTTTTAAAAAAGTTCAACTCCTTAAGGTCAATATCTACTTTAACACTCAACTCCAAGTTGAGAGAACAGAGACTTAGTGGACTATCACACAAGAAAAAGAGAAATCTGATATTAGCAATAGAAATCGTTCATTTGACATGGTGATGACAGACTGATTCAAGAATGACAGTTGTTATCTAGCCACCAGAATGAATTTACATTCTGCTAAGTAATATGTTGTGTACGAACAAATTTCCATAAGATTAAAATTTTCAAATATGTCTTCAAGTGTAAAATAACTTGGATACAATATTAATCCCGTAGGTGAGAACTGCTTACTGAGCTCTTTTCATAGGGAATCACCTCCCTGCAGGTGGGCAACATACATAAATCTATATAATACTTATTTTTAGCACAGACATTGCCTAAGCTGGTGATTGGAATTCATGCAAATATCAAAAATATCAAAGCGTGCAGTTCACAGAATGTGCATTATCAGCAGTTGCCACTTTTCCATCTCTTCACCAGGAAGACAGAACATTCCTAAGGTTTGGTATGCAGCAGTATAAAAATTATGTTACAGTGATATAAAATGACAAAAGGTCTATTTTTACCTGTTTACCCAAAGAAAACGGAGAGCCATGAACCTGGTCATCATAATACAGCTGCAAAATTGTCTTGTGGTGGATGCATTTTTAAAAGCATAGAGGAATACTGCACAGCACTAGACATCGTATGGAAACAAGACCAACGTGGTGGCTCACCTTCATTTTCGCTTTATATCAACTCTGTTTAACACGTATTTAACTGAATCAGAAGCAGAACAGCTATCAAATACACAGGGTCAACTCCTCCCAACCTTTAGGGATAGAAAATACTAAAGTGATGTAGCACACCAGAATATCTAATTAGTAGATGACGTGGTGGTTCACCACCTAAAAAGCATACAAGCAGTGATATAGTGGAAAAGGAAGACCAGAGAGTGCCCTGAATGTAAGACTGCTTTACACACATTTGTCTGAATATGCTCATCATGTACATATACGTTCATGAATCTGTATCTCACTTGGAATAATTCTCACGGATAGGAATGCTGGATCCCAAATCCTCCCTATGTTGAAGCTAACACCAAATGACTAGTCTACTTCTGTTACACACACTTGCATCAAGAAAACAGGAAGTTTTTTATGGGAAGCTCTGCAAAGCACAGATTGCTAAGGAGATCCCTTACATGGCCATAATGCAATCAAAACAAAAGCTGTGGAGCGACATTCCTCTTCATTACAGTGTGGTGCTAAGGTGGATCTTCAGTTCTAAATAATTACTTTCAGTCTGTCACATAGTTTGAACACTTCAAGTTCAATACTGAGATAGTGCCTACAGTCCATATCAATAACAGAGATTCCAGTATACCAGGGACTGAAAACATGCAGCTAAAAAACCAGTATCTCAAATACCCAAAGATAAAATATGCATCATCTCCAGTAATTACATTTTTTTTTACAGCTTGCCATGAGTAAGAATAAATATTTGGAAGTCAACATGCTGAAGACAGTATTAGCTTTTTTCCAAATATCAAGTATCCGAACAGTTGCCTGACTAGCTTACAAAACATCATTTTAACCACAGCAGCTCTCACATTTTATAACCTGAGACATTATTTCAACCTACCAGAACCACTGGACCTATTGATACGGTTTCAAAGGCAACACACAGGTCTTCAGAGCTGAAACACTGAGTGAGCTAGGATTTTTCCTAATAAGAGACAGACACCATCCCATTGCTATGCAAGCACCTGCCAAATCTAAGAGCATTACCAGAAAGAAGGTATGAAAATGAAAATCAAACCCATTGTATGATTTAACATGTATTAGAGCAAACAATGCTAGAGCTGTATTGTTATTGGTAGTCTTTTTTTGTGCCACGGTAAGACACTCCAGGCCACAGGCATCACAAATTGCTAAGCAGCCTTCAGACCTTACAATCTTACAGGTACTTCAAAGAAAGACCAGAGCAGAAGGTTTAGGGGGGTATTACATCAGAGAGAGAAGTGGCAAAAAACCACAAAAGGAAGGTGGTAAAAAGTGTTTCACTAGAACATGGGACTTTTTGCCTGCAGATTACTTGCAAAAGTGTCTAAGGAAGGCACCTAAGACAAAAATGGATTGTCAACAGGCTTTGAATTGCAACACAGAGGTCAAAATCTCCCCAGAAAACTCCTGTCGTATACAGAAATGGGAAGGTCAAACCCCACTAAGCGAGAAGCAGCCACAAGTCATTTCCCTTGTAAAAACCAAAGAAGCAACCATAGCACTTCTTTAGTAAAAGAATTCAATTCTAATTGCCTGACAATATGCAGATAAATAGTTAGGAAATTGCAGTTTCCAAGCAACCCCCTATGCTTAAAGAAAAAGGACTGAAAATATTCTAGGAAAAAAAAAATCAGCTAGCAGTACAGACATCAAATATAGAAATAGGCCTTTTCTGATGAAGCTAAATAATTCCAAACTGAGAAAACCTTCTGGGAAATGGAAAAATGTAATTATCAGAGTTGTGAAAATAATTTTTAACCAAGGAAAACGTTTACGCATGAGGTTCCCACTGGCTAAAGTAACTCACCAATGACAGTGAAATTTTACACATAGATAGCCCTAAAAAAGTAGAAATCTGTAGAAATCCGGAATTTCAGCATTATTCTAGACCAGCAATAGTCTAATTCTAGACAACTTAGAAGCGACTGCTCTCCGAATCCCTAAGTTTTGTTGATTCCTGTATGGCACTCAAAGACACACTGTAGAAAGAGAACCCTCTGTAAAGTGTCATTAAAAAGAGCATGCAAGCTCAGATCCTGATATAACTGTTAAGATTTGAAAGTCCCCACCATAACAGCCAGTTGAAGACACGCTACTATGAAAATTCATCGGGTACAGATGCTTTATAAAATTCTAGACCTTCCATTATATGTTATCTTTTCTTCTTCAGCAAGGTTTGAAACAGATTGCTCCTAAGACCTTACAGATATTTCCTCACTCCAAAACACTCATATTCCCACTGCAGAGGAAAAGTTCCTCATTGGATAAGATGTACACTAAATGAAAATAACTTTTCAGAATGATTGGCTTATTTCGCTATATTGCATACATATAAACATCCTTAGAGAACAGGCTATTCCAAATAGCATCATCTGCACACTGCCAAGAGCTCTTTAGGAATAGTTTATATGGCAAAAGAGTACTTGGGCAAAGAAGAATTGTAGTAAAAGAGATTATATTTTATTTACCTTGATGAGTCATCGTGACAGGTTCTTCACTGGATATATTGTTGTAAATGACCACGGCTGTGGCATTATGTGAAGCTGCTCGCAGTATTTTCTCTCTAAATGTACAGTTTCCTCGCTGTAGTAAAGCAATCCACTGCTTGGTGTTTGGTGGAACTTGGAAACGTGTTCGAGGATCACAGCCCAGACGATCTGCAACTGGAACGGGAAATACATTTACACAGATGACAATTTGTTCAAACAGGCAAAACACCCCCACCCTAACTCCAAGTTTTGCTGAATTAACTGTTATGCACTAGCAAGCCACTATCCTCTTGTTAATAAAGCCTAAAGCCAACTGCATTCTTATGAAAAAAAAGTCTTTAAAAAAAACATCTCACACAATGAAAGCTGTGACTATATGCCTGAGAATTAGGCTGACACAAGCTATTTTTAACTCTAGTGCAGCTAGAACAATGAATTTACATTTGAATCAATACCTGCCTACAGGCTGAAAAACATTAGAATATGGTTCCTATGCTGTAGGCATTTACAAAACAGCTGTTTATCAGTCATTCTGGGGAATATAACTTTTTTTTCCTTTCTAATGAAGTCACAAATATCACCGTAGTGGGAAGTATAGCTAAACAAAGGAGATTGTGAAAACTAGATTTCAGAGTTATCTGCCATGTGCAGGTTACTGTAAAAAAAAAAAAAAGGACTATATTAAAAGCTGATCTTGTAAAACCCCAGCAGCCAAGATCAGCTTTTATATATGCACATTTTGTCTACAAGGAAGTGCATTCAAATTGAGAGAAAAAAATGGTTTTGCAAACACGATGCACTCAAGTTGTCAGTTATTGATGGTATAAAGGAAGAAGTAACAGAAATGGCAAATGCCAGATGTCTGAATTCAACAGCATGCAAAGCTCTTCTTTTGTCCTTTCTGATGCTGTAACGTATCCTGAACAACCCAAACCCGCACAAAGCCACATACAAAAGGCACAAAATGTAACGCAGACGATAACCTCACTGTACAGCAGCTGAAACTGATGTAAGACATCTCTGTTTACACAATTGGAAACATACTGTTTAGCCTGATGGTCATATCATTAAAGTATTTTAGAAATTTAGAGCCAACAGTAATAATACGAATATATTTACCCTTTCAAATGCCAAGAGTATAAGAATCTTTGGCTACTAAAAATGGTTGGGATAAACAGTGATTTTTCAAGATATAAACAAACAATTTATTTGCATAATAGCTCTGAAAACATTACAGATCCTAAAAGCAACTCAAATGAAGTGTCCCATAAGATTTTCCTTTTAAAGAAGTGAGATTGTTAGCACACACTATGGGATTTCGGCAAAAGGTCCACCACAAAAAAATTATCCAGTTTAACTATCAGCTGGAAACAAAAGATCTTTTTAAGGACTCTCAGCTTAACATAGCTCGGGTTAAAAACCTGTAACAAAGGAGATTCAAATAGCTAAAGGATCTTTTCTGAAACAAGAACGAAAAATCTTTTGTTTGCCTAAAGAAAACTAGTGCAGAGGAATCTATATTGTGGCAGTCATACAGGAAGTCGTTGCATCTCTTAATTTGGACAAGAAGTGCCTCTCCCTGTTCCCCTGGAAGGAGGGCGGCGAGCCAGATATAAGCACATCCTTTTCACAATTGTTTCTCAGTGCTGTATTGGACATTTCAGACATGCAGGGCTATTTGCTGTATTTTTGTATTTGTGTTTAGTTTTATACAGGGATCAGGGAAAATCAGAAATATAGATGCCTGAAGCTAAATTTTAGAGAGTATTTTCTTCCACTACCCTGACATTATTACTTGAATCCCTTTGGAAATTGCTAGCTAGCGCTGATCCACAGACATCTTTTGGAGCACCGGTGACGGCCATCACAAACAGCAATGATCATAGGAGTGCACTTTCCTGTCGACTGCACTGTCGTAGCTTGTCTTTGTAGTCTTAAATTTAAAGAGAACAATACATTTTTTTAAAGGAATTATAGTTCTTTTTGAAAATGTGATAGAACTATAACACAGCCCGTGTGCAACCAATCCCCATGTCCTCTAATAAGATAAAAGCAGTTTACTGTTTAATGCAAACTTCCCCCTTGTTCAGAATATTTCCACTTAAAAATGCAGGAGGTGGGAAGCAACAGCAGACTCTGATACGAAGTTTCTCAAGCCTTGAAAGCTAAAAATCCCATCTTCCTCCAGTGAAATCAGATTCAAGAATCTCAGGTGCGATACATCCCTTGGAAAATACCATTCGATAAATGGCCATGATTCCGCAGAATCTCCTCAAACTGCTAAAATTAACTCTGAAAGTAGACACTTGGGCCAACAAATTTACTTAAAATATATGGGATGAAGAACAGTAATCCTATGGATTATGTACAGTTTGCTTCAGTACAATCATGCTCAAAACTAAAATACCAAGTGAAAACAAAAATGGCCACATGTAATGGGGTTATTAGAGTGAAAAATCATAAAAGCAGTAAAAAGCAAAAGGCACCTTGAAAAGAGAGGCAGCATTCTCAAAAGTCTATTATACAGTTTAGTTTTACTAAAATTTATGTAGGCACCTTTAAATTTGTACAGCTTGAAATTTTTAGCTTCAAAACTGTCAGAGAAAGTAGTAAGAGATAACAGAAACTGCATCTGTGGGAAAAGTAGTACAAAATTTTCTACCACGGTAGAGATCAAAGTCTCTTTCAGCTGTGGACAGAGCTATGAAACGTTACTGGATAGAGCAACAGGATTAGGAAACAAGATATTAAGAGATAAAAGCTTTCCAGATATAGACCAACAAACACCACTCAAATGCATACAGCATGTTATTCCCAACAAGGTGGATTCAGTATGTCCGGTTGAAAAATTAACAGCCAACAATATTATTTTAGCGCTATTTAAGTAATACAAAAACATTAAGGAAAATCTGGTTGGTTTAGATAAACCTGAACTGAATAACTGCCAGTCACTTGAGATTTAACAAAAAGTCACAACCCGCTTTTCTTTACATTACCATCCTATTTACACCACACAACTGTTAAGTAATCTTTTCACTTTTAACTAAATAAAATTCAGGAACAATAGTGGAAAGTGAGTTTTTCTCCTGGGTTTTTCAATAGATTTAATACACTCTGAAAAAAGTGAAAGTCTTATAATCACGGTCACCCTTTCTGGCATAGCGAGCTGGCTAAAACAAAACGTCTGCTATACACCTAATGTACCAGGCACATCAGTTGGCTTTGCAGGGGACACAGATAAATGAGCAGTGTCAGCAAGAAGCATCATCGATAGCTTTCCATTATCATGTCATCCATGCTCCATTGCCCAAAGTCCAATTAGGATCTAAAAGACTAGGGCGTGCAAGTATTACCTGGATGATGTCCATGCCAGAACGAAAAGCAACTTCAAATTAAATTAAAGTTATTCTAAAACAAATCACAAAGAGATATGATCAGAAGTCACTCATGTAATTTCATAATTTCAGAAGATATAAGCATACAGAAAGCCATCTACGTGTGTTTCCCTATAGGCGTGCTACTCTTCTGGCTTATTTGAAATGTAAGTTTACTCTGCCTTTCCTTTCTCCATGTCTACCTATGTACCACAAATGTGTTGGCAAAAACCCCAATTTTCTGTTAGAAGTGGCAGCCTGCTGAGTTAAAGAGCTACGTACAATGTTGTTGTAAACATCTCCCTTTCCTACTGTAAGCCCCAACACCACAGAAGAGCCTCTTTACAGAAGGATCAGCTGCAATTTAAGTACCTACAGTTAGGCTGCACGTTTGTTCTCAACGTTAGGAGAGCTTCAGTTTCCTCTGCGGAACACACAGGACTGCTCAACTTGCATGTAACTTTTTCTCCTTAAGCATTTTTTTTAAATTCAAAATGCCTTTCTCCTGAAGGACTAATGTTTGTGACAGCATTTTAGGGATTCACGTGAAAGAAATAGTTAATAAATCAATAGATCCAGCCAAGCTTCCTCAACTACTGGAGAAGTATTGGCAAGCTGACATTAGAACAGTAACAGTACTTTCCTCCTCATCTTTTTCAATAGTTTGACCACGTCCTTTGGCCTTCTCCCTGTAACAGTGATAGCCATTTCACAGTCGCAAAAATGAAATTAATAGGTGAACTGTCAGAGGCTTTGTCAGAAGTACACACTTGCCTGAATGCAGACTGGCTCCTCCTACTTCTGAACCATGACTGGCTTTGCTTTCTCTCATATACCGGGTGTTTATGTTGCTCTTGGGTTGCTTAGAACATAGCTGTGATGTCCCAATTCAGCCAAGGTTGCCACACTGACTGTTATCAGACCTTGTCCCCTTTGCACAGAAAAAGGCCAGTGCCATGATCCCATACTCTGCGCATTAACTATTGTATTTTTTTTTTTTGGTTTTTAAAAAGGTCAGCTATCTTGATATTGATTGCATTTTAACTAATACTCTACTCTCCGAGATCATCACCAGTTGCCAGAGCTAGTCTGTCTCAGCTACACATACAGAAATCATTTTAAAGTCTGCCCTTCAATCACTGTAATACAACAGGTGGAGACACACCATCAATATTTTGAGGGGAGCAAATCAAGAGACTTGATGGGAAAGAAAAGAGCACACGGAAAGATGCCATCCCATGCAGCCTGCGCCCCAAAGCATTCCCTCCCCGCAGCAGGCACTGCCCAGGCAGGCGCTACGTAGCACACCTGACTGGCAGAACAGCCAGCCTTGTGCAACACATTAATTATAATCCTATGATAAAATTTCCAAAACAGGAATTCAGCTGGGAAATTTACAGAAGCAACGCAGCAGCACTGATTCTTATTTCAAGGAAGGGTACTAGTTACTTGCAATCCTATCAGGGTTTAATACATGCAATATATATCTTTTCTTTCAATGCATTACTACTTGTGTTATTATCAATATAGTCCTTATTCGAGCCAGTTATAACTTCTGCTTTTTAGAAGTTGTATCAATGAGTTATATACAGCAACATTTTCTTTTCAAGAACTACTTCAGGTAATTGCTTTGATTAAAGCTGGCTTTAATGCTAAAAGAAACTCTTTGAACCAGAGGTAATCTTGTTTTAGGAAATAAGTTAAACAAAAGAAAATCACTGAAGCTTAGAAGAGTCCTGTAATAGTTCAGATTTAATCTTGTTAGCTCAGTAAGTATACTACCAATTATGGCTATAAACTAATATATAACCTCCACTTTTGTTATCAATTAATGACTACTAATTAAGCTGGATACTGAGACCAATGGTAAAGGATGGATACATGCACAAGATTTTTCTTCCACTACTCTATATTTATTGATACTTCTGCTTGTTGCATTTTCCTAAAGCTTATTATTTTGGATTCTGGGCCAGAAAGGAACACAAAATTCTGTCTCAATGTTACCTAAAGCTCTGCAGTTACCAGGAAACTGTCATTTTAAGCCTTCCGCAGCTAAAACTTGTTCACACAAGGTGTTTATGAAGTGTCAGATGCTACAAAATGTTACAGTATCATGCACGATATACCTCTGTTCTTAACATTGTGCCAATATTGTTTCTTCCCTACTTCCACCTTCTTATAACATGTTTTTCCTCAAATTTTCAGTCTGCTTGCCCAGCCGCAACCCTACTAACCCTTCAGCAGAGATCTCCCCTTTCTACGAGTTCTTTCCCCAAGCAGCTTTCGTCCAGCCATCACCTCTCCAGAAGCCCTTTAGGCTCCAGTCCCCTTCCACCCCCCTAACCCCCTCGTTCCCGACCTATTAACTCCACAAGTCTTCACGTTTTCAAGTTTGGCTTTGAGTCTGGTGCTGTTTCACTTCCTATCACTCTCCAGCCCTATTTACCCTGCCTGCTTCCCCACTACCCAAGGTGCACAGAAACTCACCTCCCGGCAAGGTCCGACCCTCTGCGAGGGGGTTTGGAGAGCACACAGGACTGACGTTTCCAGTTCTCAACTGTGTATCCAAACCCAGAATGGCATGCAATAACCCAGATTCAATAGTTACAGAAGAGTCCTGTTCACCACAGAGAAGGTTTCTGAGGGAGCTAAGCCACAGAGCGCTGCAGTTTCTACCAAGAATCGTTAAAGGGAGTTTTCAATGGCTTCCTGCTTGGTTAGTCATAGCAAGAAGAATATGCCTGACACCTAAAGATCAGCATCACAACTGGTGTCAGGCACCTAGTTCCAAAGATGCTCAAAAGCAGAGGTCACTAGTGTCACAGGGTTGAACACTTATACAGACACACCACGAGTACCTACTGTGAGAAGTCTGGGCTGCTGGTTCCAAAAAGTCAAAAATAACAGAGTAAGGCACTCAATGAGCAGTGCTCAGTAACCTCATCGAAGACATAAACCTGAACTAAACTATCAGAAAAGCTGCATAAGGCTGTGAAGATGCATTTCATTCTTATCCTTCCATGCAGAACAAAAGGAACATTTTTTTTTATAATCTGCAAGCATTCGTATCCAGAAGCTGTTTAAAATGCTCTTCTAATAAGAAATTATTTAAGTCATGACAAAAGATTAACACATTAGAGGAAGTAAGAAAAGGAACTAGAAGTGGAAGAACCAAAGAGAGATTAACAGAGAAACTCTGCTGTTACCATGCATTTAACGCACTTGGAAAGATACGCATACACAGGTGCTGTATTTACACCCAGCAGCCAACTGTGACCAACAGCTCGCTGGAGCTACGCTTTCACAAGTCACATTCACAAGCGGTCATGCGGATTACTGCCATATCACTTCCAGGGGAACATTGCTTTTGAAAACCAGTATCAATTTCATACAAGGGTCTATAAAAAGAACAGGGAAAGAGTTTTGATACATGCATTAACATGACAAGGTTGAATTTGATTAAAGAAATTCTGCTAAAGAAACAGAAGTGATTGAATATATCATTCTGCACTGAAATTTAAAGGATGGGTAATTACACAGGACTGGGACCTTCAAAAAGTAGTATATAAAATATTGGGCATATTCAAGAACACTTAAAATCACAGGCTGTGCTATTACAAATGTTGTATGTTCAGCAGCAGATCTTTGGCTAAATTTTGAATTAGTAAATTAATTTCTTTCCCTGCAGGCAATGAGTAAGGGATCTTAACGCAGCATACAAAAGCGTGACATTAAGGACATTTCACCTCTAAAACTTGCATGTCCCAGTCTACGCCATCAAGGTGCTAAGAGATCACCCATGTTTGTGGAAATTTCTAGGGACAGTCCATGAATGGGTGAATGCTTGACATCAAAGCAGTTTCAGAGTCAAGGTATCTTCAAACATAGTTGCTAACAGTTGTGGAGTCCTTTTCTTCTTAGGACACAGGAGAACTGGGGTAGAGCATTTACTACTTTAAAAGCAGAGGCTGGTGCTAGCTACTTGTGTTAAGAGCTATCAGAAAAAGATATTTTGCAAACAAGTTCTACAGCAATGTTAACAGGCTGATAAAAAGGCATTAGAGCAATTACTTTCAGCAAGACAGCATTGTCTTTTATCAATTCTAGATACAAAAAAGCACAAGAACATAAACATAAGACTCTTAAGTGTTTGAGAGCATCTTAACTAAAAGCATAAAATATTCCAGTCTTTCCTACTACATGAAATATTTTTAAGGCATATGAAGTGCACTTCAGCAAAATTCAGATAAAATGTATGCTATAAGAACCTACATAGAACAATTCAGAAGAACTTTAAAAGAAGACAACTGCTGCAGTGTTTGCTTTAACAGTCTTCTGTTGACAAACAGAAGGACAAAACTGAAGTCTCCCCAACAACTGATGGCAAAGTTTTAATGACTGCAGCATGTCAAAACTGCAGAAACTGAGGTCTGCAATTTCATGATTCCTGCTGTGCTTTCTCACTGAATATTATTAATCATAAAATAATTAACAGTTAGGCATATAAATGCTGTTTATGGACTGCTCAGAATTTTATTTAGATCTTCTCTCACTATTAGCTTCCAGTGAAAAATGCTGTCAGCCTCCCTCAGTATTTTAATCACACTTTAGTGAAGACCATATCAGAAGAAAGCAAAAAAAGTTACAGATGCAGGTTAAAGAATAATTGATATAAAAAGTTTTTCTTGACAAATAATGCAGCTACTAAACAAATCATGTGTTTTGATATCTTGCATATATTAAAAGGCAGCAGTTTTTAAACCCCTAAAAATACTACTTGCAATAACATGTTTACATGCCTAACACTTTCAGGACAGCCTCCGATTTCATATGGTGATTGAGGGGTGTGTGTGTGTAAGTGAGGAATACCAGGAAGCAGGAGGAGGAAAGTCTAAGCATATTTGATGATAGCTGACTCAGAAAGCACGGTGAAGGTAGGATTTGACGTGCAAATGAAAATCATTTTACAGCAGACTTGCTCAACAATTTCTGCTTTCTCACCCTTCCACTCAAAAATATGCTGTATTAATATATTCTAGTTAACACTTTGTAAAGCTAATGAAACAGAGCTTCAATAAAACTGACAAGCATCTGCTGATGCACGGTCTGCTTCATACATAGAAGAAGCTTAGAGCAGGCTGCCTAGCAGAATGCGTTTTGTTCTGAAGAAGCATCAAAGTATTTTCCTGATCTTAAGAGCTGGTAAATTCTCAAGAAGCTTTTAATAATACAGTAGTTCTGTGTTATCAATCCTTTTAAAAAACTCTTAATATTCACTACTTAGAATCTAGTTTTAACTGACTACATTATTTCACTTAATGCATTATTGAGAGGTTTACTGTCCAGTAGACAGGTTGGGACCACTGTGATCCATCAAGTGGTCCATTTCTTAAAGATAGCACTTTAGATAACGTCAAGAGGGTTTTCTAAACAAGATACTACAAAAAACTACATCATTATGACTGAAGCAATTGATTTCATTTTAGGCAAAAATAAAGATACTACTCTCACTTGTTTAAATTGGTGTTCTCTAACCAACATTTGTCAGAAAACAATGGACAACAGCTGCACTTACTAAAAAGAAGACTGACTTGGAAGTAGTGTTCAGTACTGCAAACAAGCACATTTTGGACTAGCCATGAAGAATAACAGCTTGATGGCTTCAGTCCTTTTAAGTCTTGATGGACAGCTTAAACGGCATTTTTAATAAATGTACACTGAACAATCATGACTTCATGCAGCTGCAAAAGCCATCCAGATGCATATCTATCACAGTGAGAGAGCTATGCAGCTGTTCTGAGATTCATGGAAACGCTGTAATCAAATACTGTTAACTATCGCTACCGACTCCCTGTAATTAGTTTAGAAATAACACCTTCATCGCTCAATATGACTAGCCTACTGGGATCCATGCTGCAAAACACATTATGCTTTGCAGAACCGTTATTAAAGCCAGCACTTTCAGATCGTGGATTTTTTTTTTTTTTTTAATTTTCCTCTGGGCAAGTTCTTCCTCCTCTTTTGTCAGAGCTCTCTAGGAAAGTCTGCAAAGCTCAGACAAAGGCCAACCACCCCGCAAAGGGAGGCAGCCGGCAGCAAACGACCGACGGCTGCAAAGGAAGCCTTACCTCCGTTGATGGGGACGGGAGCCACCAGCAGGCCCTTGACCTCCACCTTGGGGGAATCCTGCCCGTAGCGGCCGCGGTCGATCCTCAGCAGCGTGGGGCCGCCCCGCTCGGGGCTCAGCACCGTCACATTGATGAGGGCGGTGTAGTACGCCTGGCTGGCGTTGTCGGCGCCGGACGGCCGGACCCAGCAGTGCCAGAGCAGCAACGGCAGCAGCAGCAGCACGGAGGAGCCGCCGTTCCGGTGCTGGCGAGCCCACCACCAGCTCATCTTCGACTCCGGGCGAACCGAGGGCCGTCACCGGTTTGCCTCCGCCGCTCCGCCCGCGGCAGCCCCGAGCCCCACACGCCCGGGCGTATTTTATCCCATCTGACAGCCCAGGAGCGGAGAAAGACCAAAAGCAGGCGGAGGGGGGGAGGAGAGCACGGGCTCATGCCATGGGAGGAGCCAGGGGAGTCATGGCAGGTCCCAGCCGAGTCCGATCCGCCGGCCGCGGCCCCCGGGGGAGGCTGCTCGGGGCGAGTCCCGCTCCGCCGGCCCCTCAGGGCGCCGCGCTCATGCCGCCCGCCCGCTGCCACCGCGGGGGTGCTCCGGCCGCCCGCCTCTGCCCGTGCCGGGCGAGGGGAGGAGGCGGGGGCGGCGCCGCGGCCCCCTCCCCGCACAGCCCCGCGCCGGCACCGAGGAGGCCGCCGGGAGGAGCCGCCGCTGCCGCCTCAGTCACGCTCACACACGGCCGCAGGGCTCGCCTGGAGCTCGGGTCGCCGCACCGCCTCGCTTCTCCTCGGGGCTCGCCGCCGCCTTAGTGCGGCGGGCGGCGCATCCCGCTGCCCAGGCCGGCGGCCGCAGCCGGTGACCACCGCTCCATGTTCGGCTCGTCCCGTGGGCGGCAGGGCCCCCCGCGCCTCTCCGCAGCTGCACCACGCTCTGCCGCCGGCTCCGCGCCCGGCGCCTCGACTGCAGCCCGGTGCTCCCCACACTGCGCAGGCGCGCTCCGCCCCGCCCAGCGCCACGAGGGCGAGAGGCGGGACTAGGGTAAAAGCCACACCCTCGGGGGCGGGGCTAGACGAGGGGCGGGGCTCTATCGGATGACGTCACCGGGGCCGTGGCGCTGCAGAGATGGGCCGCCATGGCGTGGTGCGGGCGAGGTCCTGTCCGGCCCGGAGCTTCACCGGCATCTGTAAGGAACGCTGGGCTCTAGCGACCTGCAGGTCTGCGAGGAATTAGGTGTAGGGACGCATACGGGCTGCCGTGGCTCCTCAGCGTCGTGAATTTCCGGATCAGGAGCGCTGACCATCAAAAATAGGAGAGATGGTTCAAAAGTGTGTCTGAAATGGGGGGAAAAAGTGCTGTATGTGTGAAAGAGAGGTGGTGCGTGTTCAGTGTGTCCAGTTAACACCGAAAGTGCTCTTGGGTCAGGAACAACACAGCCTCTGTGTCAGAATTTGGTCACTCTGACCTAATTTGGAGTTACTTCTGGCATACTAAAATGGGAACTCTTACAACCACTCAAATGTTGTTAATAAATTTTAATCCCATGAAATACTGTAAAACAGGACTTGATGAATTACTGTAACTAATGTCATGGTTTTAAGGATTTCAGCCTCTTCAGAGATGTAACAAAATGTAATGGCCTCAGATTTTGAAAGGCAAACTATCTGAAAATTACTTATAGCAAAGAGAACAAGTACTGCAGGGGCTGTGAGTTAGGATATTTTCTAAATTTCTGAACAAATACCTGTGCTGCCGTTCTTTTGAGATATGGTCTCCTTGGTGACTTCCCCAGCTGTGCGGGAAGGCCCAGTGATAAGTTAAGCCTAAGCATTTTATTGAACTGTTCCCTTTTGGATGGTTCTGTAGTTTATCTGTGATGTAGCTGGTGACATATGCATGTAAGATAACACCATCAAACTCTGTTTATTTTGTTGAGATGCAAGTGGGGGCTCTAATCCTGCCCTCCGAGAGATCCATGCCATTCCTGAGGAAAGCAGCAGGCTTGCAAACCTCTGTCTCGGAGCAGGATGGACCTGTGGGATTTGCTAAAGGCATGTCGCTTATGGCTCTGTAAAATCCTCTGCAAAGCTGTTTATGAAAAGCTCTATAGAAATGTCAGTACAACCCAGGAAATGTTTCTGAAGTAGCAGCTGAATGTTCTGCTTCCACTGTTGTTTTGTTGTTTTGGTTTTTTTTTTAAATTTTTGCCCTTCTTGGTGAATGCTGGAGGAGGAACCACATGCCATTTCTTGCTTTTCAATATTTCACCCAGACTTTCACCCCAGGTGGAGGGCGAGAGTGGTGGCAAACGCACCGATACTGCACTGTGCAGGACATGTTTCAGAGCCGTCGTTCTTGCAGTGCAGACAGTAGTTTGATTTTTTTAGCATTAAGAGCTCTGCATCGTTTTGATGCAAAAAGGGGCCAGGGAATACTCGAAGCCTGAAGGATTCCTTGCTATTCCTGCATCACCTTTCAGAGAAAGATCGCCAAGGACTTTTGAAAAGCATTGAGAAAACATACACTGGCCACGTCAGAAGCAAAACAAGTCGAAGGGCCCAACCAGCAACTTCCTAGTTCTCTTTTCTAACCACAGGAAAAGGCTGCTTTTCATTTTGCCCCATTCAGCTTCTTGTGGGTTGCGTTTCTGCAGAAGAGGGGCAGTCTTACCATCCAGCAAGGGCTTCCTGCTTGATGCCATCCTTATCCCTTCTCATGCAGGAGGTTGTTTTGGGCCACGAGTGCTCGGACGCTGCTCTCCTACCTCTCCCTCTCCAACGGACAGGCTGGGAGGCAGGAGAGGAGCGTCTGAGTGCTCGTGGCCCCAGGAGAAGAGCAACTGAGGTGCGCAAAAATGGGGTATTTAAGCACAGAGCATCTTCAGTCTCCTCATTCCTCAGGTCCCTGGATGGGGAGAAGAGGGTTAAAAGGTCCTTTTGGCTGCTTTAATGGGTGGAGGAGCTGGATGAAGGGATGGCAGTGGAGAGGCTGGAGCTGAGGGGAATGTCCCCAGGTTTCCTGCACAGGGTAGCTGTACCTTTGCTGGCAGCCACTCGTCAGAGGACCGTTTTGTTGGGTTTTTTTTGGACAGGCAAATAGCACTGAGGTCTTCACCTGTAACCACAGGGGTAAGGAAGGAGCCATGCTTCAGGTTTCACCCCGGCTCCTGGTGATTTTTTTTTGGGTGGGAAATGGTCATAAATCCATTTATGTTCCATTTCCAGCGCTCCCCAGGCGCGGAACATTTCCTTCAGCCTAGATCCCGGCCGTGACTCACCCCCACCCTTCGCTTTCCTGTCAGCTTTTAATTGCCAAAAGCCCTCGGCGCACCCCGCCGCCATTTTCCCGCCCGGGCTCTGCCCCGGGGCCCGCGGCCGCCGCCGAGACGAGGGCGCCACCTGCAGGGCGGCGCCGTGCCTCCCTCCGCCCGCTGAGGGGGCTCCGTGCGCTGAGGGGGATCCTGGCGGGGGGGGATCCGCCGCCGTTGGTCCCTCCCGGCGCCCGTCGGTGTGTGGTGAAGGAGGGGAAAGGGGAACCGTGGGGTCCCAGACTCCGGGGACGAGGCAGTGAGGAAGGGTCGCGGATCCGGCGGGAGGTGGCGGCGGGGCGAAGGGCTGGGAGCTGGGCTGCCGGCTACTGTCAGCAAGCTTAACCAAAGCATATCCGGCTTCATCATGAGAAAAGACTGAGTTTCATCCTGGATGGAAATGCCGCAAAGGCCAGCTGTTTCCTAGAGGATGCGGCGAAATGCAAAAGGACACAAAAGTAAAAATAATAAACCCAAAATGTGCTAATTGCTTGGGCCAGAGTAGAGCTGCCCAGTGCTGCGTGGGCAGCCGGGGGCAGAGGAGTGCTGCAGCACCGTGCACAGAGAGCGGCTGCCAGTTATGACTTTATTCATTTTCACATTTAGATATTACAACAAAACTCTTAATGACAAAGGATAACAAGTACTATAGGAGGAGAGGAAAGAAAGCAGTGTTCTAACTGGTTTGATATATAACCGTGAACTTCCAGAGACAAGACTCAACGTGAGTTATAAACACTCACATACGCTCACTGGTAGGAAAACTTCACACGTGCAAACACCCAAACACTCACCCACAAAACACTCACTCACACACAGACCACACTTTTGTACTCGCACATAACCCATGTTGTAACCTACTTGCTTCAAAGGCAGCCCACTGAAACATTGAATGCTGCTGTAGCAACAACAGGTACCAGGTTAAAATATTGCAATATAAATGAAGTGTTACTTGATACACAGGTTTTTCTTCAGAGACGCACATGTATTTGCAAGTAGGGGACCCAACGCTTTGTTTTCATGAGGGAGGAATGTCCTCCCAACACCAACACTTTTGTAAGGAAAAATGAGACTGCACATAGGCCGGGAACAGTCATTTTAAAGGAGGAGGATGATAAATAGCTTAGCTTTGATGTTGAGTTCCAGTTAAAAAGCCCAAACAAAACACAACAGAGAGTGCATTGTCAATGGAGCACACACAATTATCGAACCCTGGGTTTTAAAATTTTAAATTCTCCCTTGTCACTGTGGAAAGACAGACAACACTGTTGCCTCACATCTTAAAACCAAAACAGACCAGCTTCATTTCATGCTCATGCTTATCTGGAGACTGTAAAAAAAGAAAAAAAAAAAAGCCAGAAATAATGCAAAAGTGTGGGGAAGGATATCAGGTTCGTACACTCTAATTTTAGTATACTTTTAAGAGAGCGAAAGTACGATTGTCTCAACAGCTCTTCAATATTCCACGCTACAATTGTTCTTCATCAGCAGGAGTGTCTGAAGAGGAGCTGATGTGTGCTCGTATCATGGCTGCATTGTTCATGCAATGCTGTTGATGCAGACACAATAGGATCTGATTCCACACCCCCATCAAGATGGTGCAAAAGAGAGAAAATAAACTTCTGTGGAGCCGAATTATTTGAATGTTCAAAAATCAGATGTTGCACCAGTGCTTTGCCCAGAGTGAAGCCAGGGATCATTAACAATGGCTCTGATGAAGTAACCCTTCTCCACAAGGATGCTCGTGAGCAATTAACAGCTGAACCCAGAGACACAGTGCAGCTGTCCTGGCTGGTTGGGAGTGCTGACAGCCAGCCAGGGCGCTCCGATGCCTCTGTCCCCTTTCTGCTGAGGAATCCTGCCGGTGCCCTGCAAGCATCGGGCTTTGCTGGTACATTTCTATCCCTCACATATGGACAAGGACTTGCAGCTATTTTGGAATTCAGTTTTTCAACTATTATTTAATTTATAGGCCTCTTTCTTGGGCCCTCTCTCAGGTGGGGCTGTGCTTCCAGGCAGAGCACTGTTTGTGAAGCACTGGAAACGAGAGCCTGGGTCCTACGGGTGCACATCACCAAGCAAACAGTCTGAATTTAGCTCAGCCATCTGTCACCTTCCACCCATATGAATGCCGGTGGAGACCCCCAGCAGCATGGGCCACATGCAGCCTTCCTTCTGTCAAGGGAACCACCAGTTCAAAAACCAGGGCAAGATGAGGGCAGGAGAACTTGGTCTGGCCTACACCCCACTGGCTGTCCTACTTCCTTGGCCTGGATCTCCACCATCTCCTGCCAGAGGATTCTTACTGAGTCATAACAATTACTTAAAGATGCTTAAATTCCTGGCAACTTGAGGGGACACCAGTAGAAGTCAGGGAATTCACTGTTACATGCAATTTCCAATTTCACATCCCGAGCCAGTTTGGCTCAAGCTGGTCCAGTTTTGTGCCTCTTTTTGCCATGGAAATTGCAGCCATGTCATCCTGCTGACACGAAAAGGGAGGGGAACATCAAGCACTCCGCACAGGCTTAGAGAATCTGAATGACAGGCATGCTTTTCCCATGTGCTAAATAAATCTCCCCATTACAGTTGTACAGAGAACTATAATTAAGACTTGGGAAAGTCATCCATAAGGACTCACAGGCTCACGTCAGGAAACACATGAAACTCACTGCTGGAAAAGAAATACAGTTTGGGAAAGCAGTACGTCTGACAGGAAACATGATTTTAAAAGTCCAAACCAAACCCTTGGCTCTGTGCACAAAGGTGCAGCCTGCAAGCAGAAACTTCCCGGCGCTGAGATGCCCTGGTGCAAGGAGCTCTGCCAGCAATGGGCACGTGGGAGAAGAGATGATGACAAGCTGTTCAGATGAGCCTCTTCACCCAGACTCCTCTGACGGTGACGTAACCGTGCTCTGTGGCTGAGCTCTCGGATTGTGAGCAGGATGGAAAGAAGTAGGTGGGAAGTGGTGAGGCAGCAGCACAGAAATCTGTAGAGAGGGGCTGCAGAGGTTCCCTAGAGCTCTGAATTCACGTGGTATCTTTCAGAAACAAAAGACTCAAGTGATGAGGTGTTTCCTCAGCAAATAAATGTTTCTCAGTCCCCTAGAGATGGATACACTGTGCTGGCGGCTCTGCAACAAAACCTGAAGAGGAGCACATTGGGCAGAGAGTGCCTCCTTAGAGCCAGGGAACAAGGGCGACCGGAAAGGTCATGGTGCAGAACTGTCCATCCAGGAAGAACTGGGGCCTGAGCCCTGGGCAGGTGCTGCCCTCCATGTGCTCAGTGATGCCAACGCACCAGGGGATGCCGCCCAGGGCACCTCACTGCTGGAGCTCTGTTCCTTCCATTGTTTCCAAAACCCTTGCAGCAACTTGAAAATAAACATTTCACTCCCTACCACTTTGATCCTTTTCCTCCCAGCAAACA
The DNA here is from genome assembly GCF_028858705.1 of Grus americana. Taxonomy (NCBI): domain Eukaryota; kingdom Metazoa; phylum Chordata; class Aves; order Gruiformes; family Gruidae; genus Grus; species Grus americana. The sequence continues at coordinate 6,489,329 of NC_072865.1, forward strand.
ACCCATTTTCACTCTATGTTTAGAAGCCAGCTGAAATTAACACAGCTTTGCTTTAATTTCTCACTTGAGCAACAAATGATCTCAACACTGCTCTGGAAGAAGGGGAAGACGAGAGCAGCAGACCAGTGAGTAACCTGCTCCCAGCACAGATCATATAAATCCTGTTTTGCACAGGGCCTGCAAAAAGAGGTGCTATTTATCTCACTGGGAGGACTCTAGCCATCAGCTGATGGTCTGCTCAGCACTAGCTGTGTTGGGATGGCTAAAATAATCCTGGTGGTAAGGCAGATTGACAGGTTTCCCCCAGCAGAGATGATAGGGATGTGGGTGTTGCTTGCAGCAGAGATGGATAGGCTGGCACCTACCCAGAATGAACAGCGTGTGCGAACATTTACAAAGATCCCTCGGGATCTCTCCGTACACCTCTTTAAAATGTCCTGCTCTTGCTGTTAATACCACTAGGGATTTCTTCTCTTTGATTCTGCTCTGCAGCTCAGCAGCTGACATCATGAGGAGAGGAGGAGGAAGCAATCCAAGGAAAAACATTCAGGCTGCACACCAGGAAGAAACTTGAGACTAAGACAGATCTATTTATATCTGACCTGAAATGGGCTTTCTGAATGGGAAGCTGATCTGAGTGGAGGCTGGATGCTAGGCAGAAGGTGCTGTAGTGCTGAACACAGGCACCCACTTGCTGGCAGAATGCATCTGTCTGAGCCACAGGAAGAAAAGAAACACAAGGAATCAGCAAGGTACTCTCTCCAGTCCTGGCATGGGGAAGCTGCAGCTGGAGGTGCTTTGTGGGCCATCGTGCTGCGGTTCCAAGGACATCGGTGTTCCCCATCTGTTCGGGGTAGGTTCCATGCTGGGGTTGGGCATAGGTTGAAGGAGAAGCTCTGAGTGACCCTGATGATGTGCCTGGAGGGGGAGAGGGGATGCCTTGGCAGGTGCCTCCAGGGCCTGATGCCATTAGTACTGCTCAGAGAAGAAGGAAGTGTGGAGAGTGGGGGGACTGGCCCCCTCTCCAGGCGGGGTGCAGCTGCCATCCTCAGAGTGTTCTGACAGCTCCCCGTATTCACTGTTGTAAAAAGTCTGGCCTCCGACCTGGGACCCGTATGACGGCCGACATCTGCCCCGCAGGTCCGACTGTTCCCCTGGCAGCTCTGCAGTTCGGCTTGGCCCTTTACTGCTGTGAGAAAGAGAGACACAGAAGGTCAGTTTGAGCACTCCTGGAAAGGCTCTGTCCTGCTTAGAGAGATCCCACCTTCAGGAAACATCCCCTGCTAAAGCACGGGGCAGAGGCAAGGTCAGGAATGGACCTACACCTCCATTTCAAAGCACAGCACCAGGCCTTGCTCTAAACCTAAGCACAGCCCGTATGTTTTGTGACAAATCTGCACGTAACTCAGCAACAGAGTTATTTCAGCTCTTCTAGATACCTTTGGGAAGCCCAGGGAAGGGTTGGGACCCCAATGAGCAGGGAGAGACAAGAGACATTTCCTCAATTGCTCCTAGACCTGGCAGGAGTAACAGAAGCTGATATAAACCAACAGCCAGGATGGGGGGAAAGGAAACAAATGAAGATGATGAAGAAGATGTGGGAGGAAATCAGCAACCCCATCTCAGCACCTGCCAATACCAGGTGACTAGCAAGAAGTCACAAAAGCGAGGGCAGGGACACAATGAAGGAGAGGTTTAAGGGCCCTGTTTTCCAGGAGATGGGACACCAGGTAGCCCACGGTGTAGGAGACAACAGGAACGTGCCTTAGGGAAAAGAGGACAAGGACAAGAAGCAGGAGACAGTCTGATACAACAGCAGAGAGGCCACAGGGCTATGGCTCAGGGAAAAGACAATGACCAGTCTGATCTGATGCTGGGAGGCAGAGGTGAGGAAGAGGCTTGGGACTGGCCTTGTCTACGCATGAGCTGACATGGTTTGCTCAACACACTGTCACAGAGACAAGGTCCCAGCCTGCTCTGGCACCAAGCAGAGAGAAGATAGACAGGTTCTTGCCCAGTTTCCAAGCCTGGGGCAAGGACATAACCATCCATGACATCCTCAGCCCTGAGAGTGCCAGCCCAACCTGCCAGGCTCAGTACTGGCATGCGGGAAGTCCTAAGGCCTGTCCCATCCCTGCAATGCCACATCGGGGCCAGGGCTGGGGGAGGGAGGTGGCAGCTGAATAGTTTCCATCCATTCCACCTGCCACTGTTTGAACAAGCCCTGACACATTTCACCAGAAAATGTCAATAAGCTTTAAAAGTCATCTGAACACCGTCACTCCACTGTGCCTCATTATCTTAACAGACACACTCTCATTGAGTAGACACAGTTTATTTTTTTAAACCCTAGGAAGCAGCAGGCAGGTCTGTTCTTTGTGCTTTTTGCCTCTTGTTAATGTCTGCATGGACTTATCTGGCTCAGGGCCCACAGCCCTGCTGCTGCTGGGAGCCCCAAAGGTATACCCTATGGGGAGACACCAAGAGCTGCCTCCTGGTCTGCATTTGGCAGCAGGGAGGTCTGAGTGGCTAGACTTAAGGAGTACCTGAATCCACCTTCTTTTCTGTGTCGGTTTTCTATCCTCTCAAATTCCTCAGATGCCAGAACCATCCCACTGTCTGTCTGATTGTCCTGGAAGGAAGCAACAGGAGTTATCAGTAACATCCCTGTCGACTGATCAGAGTGGGAAGGGAGGAGGAATCATTCAGGACATGAGATCATGTGTATCTGTGATGGGGAAAAAAGGAGTAGGGGCACTTTACCAGCATTCTCCACAGTCTTGCTGGAACTGATTTTCTTAGGTGCCTTCTTAAAAGCAGTGCATACAAAGGTAGGATTTGTGTGTGCAGTTCAGTGCCACTTTTGGGGGAAAAAAAAAAAAAAGAGTGCTCCCTGCCTGGAACATGTATTACCATTAAATCTGTGAGAGATTCCTCTGAGACTATGGGTATGACTTGAGTTTTGCTACTACAGAAGATACAAGTACCAGCCCAGTTCAGAGAGGCCAGGAGGGCCCCCACTGCACACTGCTGTGTGGGTCAGGAGAGGGGAGCTCCAGACAAACATTCTGGATTTATCTAGTCCTGGCTGGATTTCAGTACGGTTAACCAGGCCATATTCATAGATTTCAGAAGGGTGAAGAGCAGGCTCTTCTCTGAGGTCCTTTATAATCCTTGCTTGTAGATCTAACTTCCCTATTTCACACTTAGGCAGTACAAGCTGCGCTGCAGAGAAACCCCTATGTGCCAGGTGGAGAAATGAATGTGCATAGCACTGGACGGACTCAACAGAATGACACAGACAGACTGACATTAGATAGGAGCGGTTTTCCTTCCACGGTCTTAACAGCAAAGGTGTCAGGAAACAGCCGAACATTTCCTTGCCCCTTGCTCAACCCCACTCAAGTGCTACTCACCGGGTGTGCCTTGTACATTGTATGTGTCATGGGAAACTCTTCAAATGTCTTTATCCTGGATGGACACCTGATCTGATTTCCTCCCGTCAAACAACCAGGGAACGAGACACAGTTGTAGTATCTGCCGACAGAAGCATACTGTATTCAGTAAAACCAACAGAGTCAATGTCCTGAATAAACAGGATCTGAACCTGACCTCCTCTCTGTGCAACCAAAGTCTGCAGGGAGGTGGATGACCCAAATGATGGATTTTGGGAGGGGAATAGGGTCACCTTAGGCCTCTGAACCCTATATTTCTTCTACAGTGGGGAGCACCCAGACTTCCTGGTCGAATCAGGGCCTGGTTACCTCTCTACTCTGCATAAGCAGAGTAATGTCATATAGATCCCAGGCATCACACTACCACAGCTCCCCAGAGATGAGAAGCCTAAGCCTAATTGTTTGGGTTAGTTAGGAATAAATAGGATGAAGCTCCTGAGCTATCAGAAGGGCAGCTGACACCTTCTTTCCTCATCTACCTGATGGGCCATGATGCCTTTAGTGGCACGTGGTGCTCTGGCAATGTAGCTGGAGGCAGGAGAAGGAATGCCATAGGCTTACACATCAAGGGCTCTTTCTCATCAGCAAAGGAAAGTGATTTTGCTTTTATAAGCAAGATGCTGTGGCCTAAATGCTTGGATCACACCTCATCACCTGGGATTTTTCCAACCTCTTGCTACAGGTTCTCCCCATATCCCCCAGGCTCCCTTACAGCTCAGGCTGCTGGCTGCCTGCTGGGCTCTCTCTGCCCTTTTCAGAGGAGACTCACCTTGCTGCTAGGCTGTGGCAGCGTATCCTCATGTCAAAGTCCTCTTCGTCTGAGTTTTGCTGGGCAGAGGAAGGCACCTGGGAGAAACCATCATCTTCTGAGCTGTGAGAGTCATTCAGCGGGATGTAATCCTTTCCTTCCTGGTAAGAACAACAGTGCATGGCCTTAGAAGAAGGGGAGAGCTTTCCCACAAGAAAGGGCTCTACAAGCAGAAGCTGGCAGAGAGGGGGAAGAAAATTTTTAGTTTGTCTTTTGTTTCTCTGGGACAAAATATCTGGCTGGAGGATTTCTGTGCCCTCTGCATTAAGTAGCTGTGACTACTGCAGGTACATGGAGGTGTGTGTGAGCAGGAAAACAACCCAATCCTATGGCACCTACAGTCCTCTAGCCTACACGGACAGAGCACTGTGCTCCAGGGTCACATTGTTCTAGCTTAGTCATGCCTGTGCTGGGATCCAGTGCTGAAAGGTTAAAATCAGGGACATCAGGATGCAACAGTACTCGTATTTACGTATTTAGCTATTGTCTTATGAAATGGAACATCAAGAAAATGTTAAAATCAGAGCTGCACGCTCATCACATTTAAAAGTTCTAGTGAGTTTCTGCATGGCAGTGATTAGTAATAGTTTCAGAAAAATTTGTATATCTGACTGCTGTAACGGAACAGTCGTTTGGTTCACATGCCCCTGACATTTAGATCTGAGGATAGAGTTTCAGAAACCCTGGTGAAGTCCTGGTTTTCATTATGCGGGCGTGTGGGAGGCAGGAGTGCCAGGGCCTTGACTCAGCTGAAAAATTTCAAATAATCATCTGGGGATTAGGATGGAAATACTGGAATGATGACTGAGAGGGTACTCACCCTGCAAGAAGCGGAGCTATATTAGGATGCAGCAAGAGAGCTAACGCAGAAATGAGCTCTCTGGTAGTTCTGGGAAACAGATCCCCCTGATCCAGGAAACCGTGTGTTATCCCTTGGTGTATGCAAAGGTATTGCATTGGCCAGGGAGTCAGAGGAGGGCACAGGAAGGGAGCTATTGGTGGGAGAAGAAAGAGCTCTCTGGAGCTTAGCAGGGACACAGAGAGGTTTTCACCTGCTGGACGTTTTCCTGAAGAAGGTTCCCCAGTATCTCCACCAGGTCAGAGAAGGTTGGTCTCTCCTTGGGATCACCATGCCAGCAGGTCAGCATTATACGGTAACTGCCAAGAAGAGATAGTGGTTTTATGCCACAGAAACCCCCTCCTACCCCACTCTGCATCTCCCACCCACGTGGTACCCGCTGGGACAGCATGTACCCTGCACTGTGAAGGAAAGCTTGGCACCCCCCAGCACAATGGCCATGTGGACCTACTGGAACGGGGTTGGTTCATTATGCACTGAACAAAACAGTGCACAAGAAGCTAATTCGGACACCTCCGACACCCTTTAGAGCAGGAAAGCACATTGCCCACCTACAGACCTATCCCAGTGTGGGTAGGCAAGGGTGGGTACCTAGAGAGCTCTGGTTTGAATCCATCTGGCTTGCCCTCCAGGCAGCTGCTCGGAGCAAAGGATGTGTTGGCTCATCCCCCACCCTGGCTGAAAGGTCTTTGCATCCCATAGAGGGGCCTGTCCTGCCCTGGGATCTGGGACGCTTCTACTGTTCCACAGACTGCTGTGCTCTGACCAATGCTGGGCTCTGTAGGGTTTCTGACTCACATTTCTGCTGTGGCGTACTCTGGGGCTCTCATCCTGGTACCATCTTTGAGCCTCTGACAGAACTCCTCGTTGATCTGGACTCCAGGGTACGGAGATGCCCCTAAAGGAGGTTCAAAGAGGGGTGGGAATGTGAAATGTGCCATCAGAAAGCAGTCCTCTGAGACTGCCCTTCCTCCCAAAACACTGGGAGATGTGGTAACTTCTCATACACAGCCCAAGTCCTTGGTGTTGCCCAAGACAGGCCCCTCTGCTTCAGTGAGCTGGAAGCCACCTCTGCATGCCTGTCTCCCCATCACCCTGTTCATGGGTGGATATGGCATCCATATTTTTTTTTTGCCTACACCGATGTCTCTTCCCATCACTCCTTAGACATTCTTCAGAGCGTCAAGGCCTCCTGCAGATTCACCCACCAAGCTGCTATGTGGGAAGAGAGGTCTCCCTCAGCAGCATGTGACTCTCACTAGCACTCACCTAGCGAGAAGATTTCCCAGAGGAGGACTCCAAAGGACCAGACATCACTCTGGGTAGTGTAGACCTTGTCAAAGATGCTCTCTGGAGCCATCCACTTCAGTGGGAGACGGGCCTGTAGGAGGGAGAGGCAAGGCATAAATGTTCAGTCAGGGACGTGTCCCAGGACAGCCTTTCTTGTAGCAATGGGATGAAAGGGATGAAAGTAAACCAGAGCCAATAGCCCTGCTCCTCTCTCCGTGGAGAAATGGAGGTTTCATTAGGCCAGAGGGAGGGATGGAGACACTGAAAGCAGGAGGAAAGAGTACAAAGGAAGAAGAGTAAATTAAGGACAGGCTGAAGGGCAGAAGGAAGGAGACAGAGGCCTGCTGGTGGAGGAGGAGGACAGCACATACACCATTGGGCCAGAGGTTCCTGGTCCCAGCCACACAAGTGGTTCCACTCCTCCTTTTTCATCTTTTCCTCAGTTTATTCCATCCCCATAGTAGTTTATGAACACTTCAAGGGGAGCTAATCTGTGTAGAGTTTGAGAAAATGACACTCACACTGCCTTTCCTGACATAGTCGGGGTCCTTGTAGATGTCCCGGGCCAGGCCAAAGTCACAGATCTTTACCACATTGTTCTCTGACAGCAGGATATTGCGAGCCGCCAGGTCTCTGTGGATGCACTGATGGCACATGAAGAGGAAGGGGCAAGATCAGAGGGTCAGGAACCACCATCAGAAAATGCAGAGCACCCTCCCTCCCCTTGCGAAGGAAAGGGTGAACTCACCTTTCGGGATGCCAGGAACTCCATGCCACGTGCTACCTGGAAGCTGTAGCAGATCAGGTCTTCCATTGTCAAGGGACTTTGCCACAAGTCATCCACTGTCCAGGAGTACAAGAAAATTATTAGACCATGAGCGGTCTCTTATCCTCCTTGCCTCTCTCCAGGACTGCAGGATACAACCAGCCTCTTGGTGAGATACAGCTAGTCCTCAGTGCTAACTGAGGTAACCACCTCCCCTCTGGGATCTTCCGCTTAGGTGGCAGAAAGCACACAGCAGGAACCTGCTGACGTGTGAGGAGAATGAGTCCAGCCTCCAGCACATGTCAGTCAGACAGAGTTGTGAGGAACAGGACTCGAAGGGACTTGGAAAGTCAGCTCATCATTCCTGTCCTAGGGAGGACTCACTGAGATCCCCCTCAATTCTCCTTGCTTTAGGCTAAAAGAATCCAAAGGGATTCAATCCTCCCTTCTGGGTTTCAAGAGTCTATTACAAGAGACCACAGGGGGACTGTAATAGCCCTGTGCAGGGAATTGCCATGCAACAGTGGAGTGATCATCTCCAAGGCTGGATCCCAGCTCCCCACTGGCATTCCCTACCCATTCCCGAAGTTAGCCAAGTCTGGCATTTTTTTGGTGGCCCAGGTGAGAAGCCACTGCTAAGGCTGGAGTATTACCTTCCTGGATTGGCTGTGCTGTCCGGCTCTTGTGCATCAGAAAGCGGTTGAAGATAGCACTGTCGCTAGTCCCAGAACGAATCCTCCTGTCTGCTCTCACTGCCTCCACGATGGACTGGACCTGAATACGCAGCCTGGGAGACTTCTCCTGGCAAGGAGACCAAACCAAAAACCTCAGTAGGCAACACACATTGCAACCCCTGCACCCATGAGCTACACAGCCTTGCCCTGCTCTTAGACTGTAATTCTGGCCTGGAAGCACCTATCCCCCACTACAGAAATAAATTACTTCCCTGATGAATCAAGATCACTGTGTAAAGTTGACCTGCTGCTGGACAGAGGGTGTCTTTGTCCCATTGTCAGATCATGTTCAGGCTACACCTTCCTTCCCTAGCCATGGGACAGGTCCCTAGGGGCAAAGGAGGCTACTTACTCTGTAAGGACTGAATCCTTCCCGTTTGGTCCGCAGGTAGTTGGAGAGGTTTCCATATTTGCAGAACTCAACAATTACCATGAGTGGACCTGGTGAGAAGAAACCAAAGGTCAGGGGAGGAGATAAGAGCTTGGGATGGTCAGAATTTGCCCCAACTCATGTTATGTGCAGCCCCACTGAGCTGTGGCACCTGCCCTAAGTGCACACAGACACACCATCAACCACCCCACATGTCCCTGCAGTCACACACATGGCCAGCAGAAAGGACATAGGGGGCAAGCGCTGATCTCTGGGAGCAGCCACAGCCTGTTGCCCTACGATATTTACCATTGGGTTTGGTACAGGCACCCAGCAAATTCACCACATTGAGGTGATTCCCGATGTGAATGAGGATCTTCAGCTCTGACATCAGTGCCTTGTGCTCACTTGCCGTAGCTCCCTCTGGAAACACACAGACCATGTCATGACGCCTCCTCACAGCTTTTCACTCCCCCTCACCACCCTTCTCTTAGCAGAGTGTTAATGTGAGTCTTGCTGAGGATGCTGTGACCCCAAAGCCTTGGTACATTTTGTTATTGCATGTTTCCACGTGAAATGTCAGAGCCTTGTCTGGAGCTCCCAGGATCCCTGCTGTAACGCATGGGGTGCTCCCTGCAGGTGCAGGGACCCAGAGCAAAGGACGACACAACCTGTGCCCAACAGATTTTTCCTTATGATAGTTGTGCTGGCGAAAAGATCACTTGAGGCTTACATAGACATTTGAATCTCTGCCCTTTCAGCCTCCAAATAGAGATAACAAGCCCTAAAACAATTTGAAGGAAATTTAGAAACAAAAGCCATCTGAGTCTTGTGATCATGACTGAAGATAGGAGCTGTCTCAGCTCAAACCCAGAACATCTTTTTATGATTCCTCTCCAACACCAAACACAGTGTTGTGCCCTTGCCAGCTCTCTGTACAACATTTTCTCTCTGAGTGCCTAATTCGCACCAATTCTTGATCCTCCGTTTTACCCTCAGGGTGCGTTCTCTGGTTTTGTGTGCTCTTTTCATATTTCTCTGCTTCCCCATATGCATTTTGCCTTACTTGGGAGTTTATAAATTTAGCCTGAGAGAGAGAAGCATCCTCTTGAACTGCAGCTGATGGGCCAGGTGAGAGCCATACCTCAAAGGACTGTAAAGCAACCTTGCACAGCCAGGCTTCTCTCTGCAATTGCTGTGCAGATCATCTGTACACTTGCAGTGGTAAGTACTGCTGAGATGAGCTGTGACTCAGTTTCCACGTACAGGCCACTGCTGGCCAGAGACTGCCTCGGTATTTCGTTAGATGCCAAATTACAGAATAATGTTCCAGATGCCTGTTTGAAAGTGTGGCTGTAAAAGCTTAAAATCTTACTCTGGATTGACCAGGCTTTGGGTGCAAAGCCAATTTAGCCCTCAGAGCTGGTAAGAGCTGCAACCTGCTTCCTTGCCCAGCTCTGAACCTGGCCCATAAACATGAAATACAGGCACATTTGGAAGAAGGCAATTGGGAGCAACACTTCCTTCAGTGACCTGCCAAAGAGGGGCTTCTTGTTGGTCCTTTGAGACAGATTTCATTCTTTGCCTTTGCAGACAGTTAAATTTCCTTGAAAGCTGAGTTCCCCAAATCCCTGCTGTCTGTTCTGCCACTTGCCTCCCAGTGCAACTGAATGGGGCTGAAGCATCCACAAGGGGAGGCCAAGAAGCCATAAATTAAAAAGCTGGCTCCAGCTCCTCTTCCCCTAGTGCAGGGCTGGCTCAAACAGAAGCACCCAGGAGGGCTTGTGGGAGATAAAACATTTTGCGGGGCCTTAACAAAAGCCTTATGCAAAAGACAGGCATTTACAGGGTGGGTGTTCCCTGGCAGATGCCTCATTCTTTGCCGTCCACACAGAGTGAGTATTCTGCTTCGCTGTTCACATACCTTTCAGCATTTTGACTGCTACGGTCTCACAGCTATTACTTTTATTGATTCCAAATGCTGATGCTTCCACCACCTTCCCAAAGGCACCGTGACCCAGGACTTTACCTATGGGCAAAGGAGAGAGGCAGTGTGAAGGAAAGCAGGTGCAGCACAGGCAGAATGGAATGAGAAAACAAAAATCCCCACAGGAAACCATGGGAAGAAGAAAGAAAAAACATCATAAAGGAAAAGGAAGGAGTGGAACGTGTGCCCTTCCCAGGTGGCTGCTTGCTCTGTCGGTAAGAATAAGAGAAAGGATGATGGGAGGAACTGAGACAGCTGGCATGGACAAAGCAGAGGAAGGAAATGGCCCTGCAGAAGTGAGGGGCTGTTTGTTGCCCTCGGGCAGAGCGTGTGGGAAAGGTAAATGTGACACCTTGCAGCAGAGCAGCCAGGGCTAATGTCACTGCTCTGTGCTCAAAGGTAGTCTGCAGCCCTTTGAACCCTCCTGACAGAGGGAAGAGACTGCAGGTGGGTGTCTCAGCAAGAGGAGAGTAATGGATGCAATCCTGGTCCTGAACTTGGGGTACCTGCCGTGGACTGGGCTGTTCTGTCCAGATTGCCACTTGGAGAATATGGGAATGTGGTTTAAAGCATGCCCAGAGGTCTTCTGGTCTCAGTGATGCCTGTGCGGGCACACTGAGAGAGTCTGGGCTTACAGGTCGCTCAGACCTGCCTGCAGTCAGACCTAAAGAGATTACTCAGGCACAGCCTGGGCTTTAGGGACAGTCTGGGGAAGAAGATGGGAAGCTTGAGGCAGACAGAAGGCATTAAATACACAGAGGTGTGTGAGAAACCTGGAAGGTCAGTTTGAAGGGCTGGCGGGAAGCCTTGGCTGCAGCGCGCAGTGGCAGGGAGGGGGCCCAGCTCACCTAGGCGCAGGCGGTCCCGTGGGAACTCCCACTTGCTGGAATCATAGGGCAGGTACTCGCACTGCTCCTCCAAGGGCACCTCGCCAGGGTCCATGATGATGGAGAGGTAGCCCGTCTTGATGTCTGCGTGGGCAGGCTGCAGGAATCAGCCAACACAAAGGGTGAGGAGATGCCCTCCCTGCACTGGGTGCTGACTCCCAGAGTGGATTTGGTTCCTTTGCCTGCCTTGACCTGCTTCCCCCTGGCAAAGGCCATTCCCTGTGACCTCCTTTACCGCAGCCCTTATGCACCTTGTCCTTGGCAGTGAGAGCAGGTGAAGCAACACTCAGTGACCTCCTTTTAGCGGGTGCTATCATACAGCCCCACATCACACCAATGGTGTTGCCCCAAGCTCAGTTAAGCCACCTCCCCTGCCCTGGGACAGACACAGTCACATACCCTTTTGATGTTACAGAAGATGAGGATAAGGAGGATCCAGAAGAAAACGGCGATAACCCCAGTCCCAATCAGGATGACAATCTCCACATTGGTCCTGTCATCAGAGCCTGTGGGATGGGAGGGAAACCGCATCTTCAGAGATTCCCATTCTGTGCCCCAGCTCAGCTGTCCCTTGCAGCCTGCTTCAGGATGAGGGGAGACTGGGGAGGTGTGTTTGCCTGAGCTAAACACACTCTGGACTACAGATCCTACTGTGAGACCACCGTGCCACCAGCAAGGCTGAGGGGCTTTCACTGCCTCCCACTGCCTGGTGTCACAGGGAAGAGGCATGGGACCTTGCCCACACTCCTACTCCCCCCTGCCCTTCATCCCCAGGGGTGTTGTGGCTGCTGGTACCTTCCACAGAGACGCTGGCCGAGGAGTTCACACATCCCTTAGCATTGCAGACGCTGCACAGGTAGAGCCCAGCGTCCTCCTCCCTCACCCTCTGAATGCTCAGCTTCTGGTTGAAGTCTGCCAGGTCAATTCCTGTAAGGCACAGAGATTTGCGGTGGTCACTCACGGGGAGGGGGGATTAATATACTGAACTCATTCAGGCTCAGAATAAGGGTCTTATTCTGTGGCTGGTTCATTTTAGATGGCAGAATGAAATTGCACCAGTTGGTAGAGGCTCTCTTCTGTGGTCTGATGGCCCCAGAAATACTCTGCAGGGGCCCTCCCCAGGCAGTGTATGGAGGGGGACAAAACCCCCGCAGACAATGCTGGATGGGGATGGTGCCCAGGCAGTCCAGCTGGTGTGTCAAGCTCTGCTTCAGCTCCAGGACCTGTTCCTTTTCCTCTGCAATGTGCCTGGATCCTTCCCATGTTCCTTGCATGGGATCTGGGTTGGTCCCTGCATGAGCAGAGGTGCCAGGCACTGGGCTGGAGTAAGAAGATGAATGATTTATCTCTCTCTCAGCTCTCCAGCTGAATGCGCACATGCACAGACAGTGCTGACCCAGGCCCTAGGGCACAGACTTGGCTGGTGAGACTGCATCAAACTGGGACAGAACATTATTAAAACCAGAGTTCAGCCAGTTCAGAGAATGGGTGCCTTTGCCTGGGCAGAGCAACTCCCAGAACCCAGCAGAGTTCAGCTCTCTAGCCGTCAGACATGATGTCCTGCCTTTGATTCACTCCCAGCCTACTGTACCTGACACTTCTTCCACCAGTTTTTCGTCTTTGTACCAGCTGATTTCAGGAACGTGGTTGCCATCCACCTTACAGCGCATCTCTATGGAGTCACTGACGTTCACCCAAATGTCTGTCAGGTTCTGCTTGAGGCGGGGGATCTCCAGGGCTGGAGGAGCAGCACAAAGAGGAGGAGGGGAAAACGAGAAACTGATTGATCAAAAGAATATCTGTGTTCCCGGGGGGCTTTGGGTCTCTGACCCCTGCTGAAGGGTGTCTTGAGAACCCAGGTGCCCTGCCTTTGCCACCTGGAGTTTAGCTTGCTTGCATGGCTTCCCCTGGGGATGGACTGGGAAGCTGATAGCAGCAAAAGCAGCAGCTCTCCTCCATCACTCCCACCTGCCCTGCGGACCCTCACCCTGCACAGAGATGTACTTCTTGTGGCAGTGTTTCTCCCGGGTCTTCCGGTTCTGCACCTCACAGACATAGTCTCCCTCCTCGCCCAGAGAGATGTTTGGGATGGTGAGCAGCAAGGTCGCATCGTTGGAGTCAGGCTGGAAGCGCAGCTCCCCCTGCATTTTGGTGGCATAGTGGTGGACGTTCTTGCAGTCCAGCACAAGGGGGTTGCCCTCCTCGTCATGGAGCTTCGAGAGGTTCAGCCGATACCACTGCAGGTTCTCGTAGGTGTAGTTGTCCGCATTGCAGCTCAGCTGTAGGTCCTGCCCCTCTATGGGCTCTTCTGAGGGCTGGGTCTCAATCTCGAACCCGTCTGGAATAGCTTTCAGGAAGGAAATGCACATGTGAAGGAATTTTCATAGCTGAACTGCCAGACACAATGAAATTGTCTCCCTGTCCTCAGCCAGGGTAAAGGAAACCAATCTAGAGCAGAACTGTGACATGCAAACTTCTAGGAACCAACAGCTTAAGCTAAGTGAGTGCTAAGGGATATGCTGAAGTCCCAGGGACAAATTAAGATGGGGTCACAAGTGAAACAAGTCTGGGAGGTCTGAATTAGGCTGTTACTGCTCTCAGCTCAGCTGCAGCATTCTGGATTGCACACATGCCTGCTTTTATACATGCAGGCAGTTACGCAGCCAGGCTGGACAACTGCACATGCAGAGCATTACTGGAGCACTGACTGAAGATGTTCATCTGTCTCCACAAAAGCTGGTGGCTCTGACAGCACAGGTACTACCTGTGAGGGCCATGAGCCCAGGCTTCTGGGATCTGTCCCTTGCCGGGCTCCCTGTCCCCAGCAGACAGGGACAGACTCCCGCCAGCACGGGGTACCGCTGGCAGGAAGCTTATGCAGCCCCGTAGGGGCCACAACTCCAGCCCACACTGCCGGGCTCTCGGCTTCCTCCCACCACCAAAATCCCGTAGGGACCCTGCCGAGGGGCTCGGGCCAGCAGGACCCTGCCTGGAGGGGGGGGGGGGGCAGGCAGTGCCGCTAGAGGATGCTCTTGGACCAAGCACGTCCCCAGCCCAGGGAGCTGCCTGGGCCTCAGCCAGCACGACGTCCCCAGCCCAGGACCTGCCAGGGCTGCTCCAGGACCTGGGCATAGGCAGCGCCGGCTCATCCCCGGGTCTGCCTGCCAAACTCTGCCCGCGCTATCCGCTGCCAGGGCTCCAAGGCTGTTGCCGCTCAGCAGAGCTCTGGGCTAGCCCTGCCTTCCTGCTGATCTCCCGGTCACTGTTGAAGGTGCTAACTGTGAATGAGAGGACCCGGCAGGTCTAGGGACCTGCCTATTTCAAGCAGAGAGCTTGGCTGATGCAGGTGGAGGGGACGTCTGCAGTACTCACTGGTCACGTAGAAGTAGATCAGCCGCTCGTCTCGACCCACTTTATTAGAGGCAATACACTTGTACATGACTGAGACATTGGCCTCCTGGATGGCCAGTTTGCTGACTGTCTGATGGGGGAAGAGAGCATAAAAAGGAGTTAGGAAGAGCAAGAGGGAAGAGAAACAGGATCAGTGCTGTTCTCTGGCAGACAGCAAAGCACCACAGCAAGCCTGGCCCCCCACAGCAGCTGTACCTGGGAAAGGGTTATGCAGAAATATCCCCTTATTCAATAGCCCTTTGTGCATTCAAGCCCCATCTGCTGGCTCTAGCAACAGCAATATGGTTTTATTTCTGATCTCCTTTTTACAGAGCCCAGCCAGCATAGATGCCTCTCCATGGGAGCAAACTTCTTGCTAAGCCCCTCGGGTCACCATGGGGACAGGCTGGTGCCCAGCAAGGGGGACATGAACACGATGCAGGGCTGAGGGGATGGCTAAGCTCCTGCCAAGCTTTATAACAGTGGGGAGAAAGGAAAAGGACACCAAGGCTTTGATTCCCTGAGCTCTCTGCAGTTAAGTGACTACTTAGTGTCCCACAGAGTTCAGTGGAGTTTACAGGTACTTACAGGCCTGGAAGCACTCCTTTTATCCATAAGGGGAAATCAAACCTGTGAAAAGCATCCCAGCTCTCACCATTTCAGGAAAACCTGTCACCTTCTCCCTTTAAATTCCAAGTGTACATAGACATGGTCCTAAAAGCTTCCTCCTCCCTCCTTCCAGCAAGTCCTGACTGAGAGTGGGCAAACAGCCAGGCTGCTGTCCTGGGAGCACAAGCCCAGGAGATGCTGCCTCCAAACAAGCCAGGAAAGGCAGCTGGGGAGTACAGGCTGCTCTCCTCCTCCCTGCTCATGCTGCACACGTGTGAGCTGCCAAATGTGTTACAAGCACTCCCCTTAGAGGAGATCTGCAGTTTGAAGCACAGGTTTCTCCTCCCTCCCAGTTTAAATGACAAGTTAATCGCATGCAAAAATCCCTATAATGAGACAATGTTTAAAATGCAAAAAAATTGTGTTCCTACTGGGAAATTACTTTGCCTTTACTATTCGTCCCATAGACTTTGGGAGGCATTTCCGTTCTAAGTGGCAATGCGTTAGCTTGTGTTAATCAGAAGGAACAGTCATTCATTCAGTGCATATGCAATGCAGCTGAAGTGACCTTATTACTAATACTTTTGTGCATTGCCTTTTCCGTTTGTTGGGGTTATTCAATACAGCTGAAGCGACCCTATTGCTGGCACTTTTGTGTGCTGCCTTTCCTGTTTCTTGTGGATTTTCCTTCTAATTTGCATCATTACGTTTGAGTTGGGATTTGACATCATCCCGCTGTCTGCGGTGCATGGCTGTGCACTGCACACCCTGTGGCTCATTCTGGCCTTTCTGGACAGAATAAAAACCAGAGGAGAATTGTAAGAGAAGGCATGCAGAAAGGAGAAGGAGAGGGAGAGGAAGCAAATTTGAGGACATAGCATCCCACTGCAAGTGGAAGAGCTCTCTTCTCCCAGAGCTCTTGCACATCCCTGGACTGCACAACCTAAGTTGGACCTCCAGGACAGTTACAACCAAATGGATGGAATGAGAAGGACACAGCTGAGGAATAGAAGGAAGAAAAGAGGGACAAGGAATGAGGAAAAAAGGGAAAGATCAAAAGGGACCAAAGTGAGAGTCACATCTGGAGGGGGACACAAGGGCTTCTCACACAGGAGCTCCCACCACCCCTGCTCACCTCCCCAGGGGGCACTGATCCCTGCCTCTCCCTTCGGCACTCTGGGAGGAGCAGCATCTGCCCCTGCCACCCTTTTGGCAGAGTGATGAACTCCCGGCCAGGCCAGGGAACGGGAAGTGCCTTTGGAGGTGTGTAGGAAAACAGGAAGTGACTTTCGGAAATGGGGGCCCATTTGTTTGTTCTGCATCCCTCTGCGGGCGGCTAGTGCCTGACACCAGCGGGAACAGGAACCCCGTCATGGCGCAGACCTGACACTCGTGGCTACCAGAGAGACAGCAAGAAACAGGCAGCAAGCAGTGTCCGGCTGCAGGTCACACGCTGCAACGAGGCAGAAATGTTCCTTCCAGAGAGGAAATGCTGTGATGGAGAAGTGGGCTCTGTGGGGTACACGAGCTCTCACTCACAAACCTGCAGTGCATGGACACCAGCATCTCCATACCACCCTTGCCCCATCGGGATGGGGGCAGCTGGATGAAATGTCCCACTACACACATGCACGTTCCCAAAGCCAGAGATTTCCTGGTCAGTCTCTGACTCCTGCTCTCCTTTCCCAGCTGCCCGGGCTGCTCTGTGGGGTTTGGCTTTCCCAAAACAGCTCAAGCAGGAGTGCTCAGAAGTGGCCCTGGGACTGCCCATAGCACATGTCCCCCATGCCCTCCCTAGCTGGGTGCCCTGCGTTCACAGCAATCAGTGTAAACCCTCCTGTGCAGTCAGCCCCAGTGGGAGCCTCTCTGGACACGGGGTAATTTCTCAAAGATGACAGCTCTCCCTCGCCCTGGGGCTGCCTGGTACTGCGGAGCCCCAGAGCTGGGAGCGGCCGCTGATGGTTTACTTTAGAAGCAGAGGTGTGAAGCCCTCCCCAAGTCTGGCTCTGCCAGGCTCGTTTCCAGGCCACTTTTGCTGGCTGATCGCAAAGGACGCCTCTGAGGGTGCCTGTCTCCAGCTTCCCACTCTGGGATCTGGGATGGGTTTGGGCTACAGCCTCACCTTGTTCCGCCCCTCCACGAACTCCACCCAGGTGTCAATGCTCTCGATGGGGTTCACCGCGTCCTGCTGCGACACATCTTTCCAGTCCTTGCACTCGGGCATCCGGTCCCGCTGATGGCGCCTTGCTGCCCGGTGCCTGCTATTGCTAATCCAGCAGCCGTGGAGGAGCAGGAGGAAGAAGAGAGAGATGGAGAGAGGGTCAGTGGGAAAAAGGCAGCAAAAATAGCATTGTGTCTGAGAACTGATGCCCCTGTCCTCTGACTCTGCAAAATTTCCTGAGTCTCTTGGTTATAGAGTTCCAATGTGTTTTATAAGGGTGCTCTGCAATCATTACTAAGGCAATCATTATCTATGGATTTGAAAATTGAGGCAGGGAATGGATACTGGTGTCCCAGGCAGTATCTTCACCCCCAGGTCGGTGGTTTCATCCTTCCTTGCTAGGGGTGGAGAAAGGCAGGAGTGAAATCCATTCATGTGTGCCTGGGGCAGTTCTTGATGCTACTTTGCTCAGCAACAAGGCCTTAAACCCCTGCTGGGACTGTGAGCCAGG
Organism: Grus americana; assembly: GCF_028858705.1. Taxonomy (NCBI): domain Eukaryota; kingdom Metazoa; phylum Chordata; class Aves; order Gruiformes; family Gruidae; genus Grus; species Grus americana. Next base: position 6,507,156 of record NC_072865.1, read on the forward strand.
GATGTCACAGTCTGGATGCTGGCCTGGAGAGCAGAGGGTGCAGCACCCAAGGGTGCTCCTTCTGCCCCTGATTCAACAAATACCAGGAGGGAAACATCCCAGGTAGAGATGTTGCTGGTGTCTTATAGCCGCAGGGTGGTACCTCTTCGGACTGAGACAGGCGAGCGGGGACAAGTGCCCAAATCTGTCAGGGAGCCAGGATGCTGCAGCCTGCAGGGTGCTTCTGAAATGCAGGAGGGGCAGGGAGACGGGACGGCCTGCCCAAAATCCAAGGCAGGAGGTGTGGAGAGAGAGGGCTTATGGTGACAGGGAAGCAGGGGGGAGCTGAGTGCCCAAGAGCAGTGGCAAGGGGCAGAGCACTCAGCAGGGCGAGCACATCGTCGAGCTGTGTAAACAACAGGAAGCTCGAAAGAAGCCTCCTGCATCCTCTGGAGCTATGCTAGGCAGAAATATGGTGGCCTTGGGAGACAGTGCTCATAATTCATGGGCCCCTCTGCTTCCTGACAGGGCCACAGCATAGTTGCATGTGATGGAGAGCTCTCTGGTGTCCCTGGCTCGGCAGCAGCCTGCACAGGGCTGCGGGACCTGGCTTCCTCCAGGCACCCTGACGTCCTCTGCCCTGACTGCTCTGGCTACAACTCCTCAGCATCCCTTTTCCTTCTTCCTGTGAGACTGCTGCTAAAAAATGCCACTGCAGCCCTGCCTGGTGCTGCCCCAGCTTCCCAGGGCATGGGCAGTGGGCATGCACCCTTCCTGCCGACATATTGGTGCTGCCTGCACAAACACCCTCCTGGCAAACCATCCTGGCAGCTGCAGAGATCCTGTGCTTTCCCTGCATTCAGCAACTCTTCCCTGCACACAGCAGCTCTGGTCCCCTGCCTGTGAGCACTTTTGGTTCCAACATTACCCATCAGAAGACAAAGGACTAAAAAAACCACAGGGACCTTAAGGGCAGGAATGGGATGAGCCCCAGCTGCTGTCTCAGGATCTCACCAAGAGGCTGTGACAATTTCTCCTGCAATCTGCCTCAGTTTCCCCATTAGATTAGCACATGCTCAGCGGTTTTATCGCAGGTGCTGTGAGGTGTGGCCAGGCCACAGACATCCCCTGCCAGATGCAGATGGCCAAGGACACAGGGGAAGCTGTGGAAGCCCTTGGTGTCTGGGACCAGCCAGGCTGGGCAAAACTCCCACATGAAGGACAAGTGTCTCTGGTGGGCTCCACTCTGCCTCACCTCTGTGAGTGGGTGTACAGTGCTCCGAGCTGTCAGTTGGCGCTGTGCTTCTCTTGCCACATCGTGGCTGGGAGAGCAAAAGTGAGATGGGATCTGGGACACAGCCACAGTCACAAGGAGCCCATAACACCGTGCTGGTGGCCTGATAAGACAGGAGTGTTGGAAGAAACTGCACTTACAGACTGCGTCGGGAGAACATCCGACAGGGCATCCATGGCCTCCACTGCCACTGGATCACCTCCGGTGCCGGGATGCCATAGACCGTGCAGGTGAGGGCCTGGGGGCTCCTCCGGGAGTAGATGCTTGGGGAAGATGCTTCCTTCTCATGGATGCGCGGAGGAACTGCAAGGATCAGAGTGACATCATGAGCGGCCACGGGCTCAGCTACTGCATCCCCAGGCCAGGCACAGCCTGTCTTTAGAGACACCGGGCACTAAAGCACTAGGGCTCTCAGGGCAGCTCCTGGGGAGCTCAGGCCTGCAAGGCAGAGCAGGGTATACTTAGGCAGATTCAAGTGAGGTCATTTCTCCTTCCTCTGCAGGGTGTGACTGTCTGGATGCTGCAGGGCTCAAAGCACTGCCTGGCAGCCCCAGGCACAGGGCTACAGAACCTGCTGGACACAAATCTCCAAGCAGCAGTGCCCTTCCAGCACTTCTGTGCTGACACCTGGTTCCTGCACAACAGGGACCAGTTTCTGCTGGGGGAAAATTCCCTGTGAGCTTCCAATCCAGAGGAACTGCTCCAGCTCCAGGCTCCATGTGTGCTGCAGCTGCCCTGCCCTCAAGTCCACATCAGTCAGGGTCACCCTCAGCAGCCTCTCTAACTGCAGCTGGGAAACAGCCCCTGAGCAAGGACATATCCTACCCAGAGTGATGGAGCCAGGAACAAAACTGTGCCGTATCGCCCTGGCCACAAAGGCCTCACTGTAACCAGAGCATCCCTCAGCGATGCAGGAGAAGATGATGTGGCTACCAGCTGCTTTAGGACAGCAATGGGGACTTGTTCTCGGAGCAGTCCAAAGGCTGGGGCCATGGGCTCAGCGCTCTCCCCCCGGCCCCAGCCCTGGTGCCCTCCCTTACCGTTGACAATTAATTGGAGGCTGATGTGCTTCTCCAGCCCCGCCAGCCTGTTCCGCAGAACCAGCGTGTACGTCCCAGCGTGCTGCTCCGACACATCCTTGATCTGCATTGAAGATTGAGATTGCTTGGGAATTAGCTTCCCGTCCTTGTACCTGCAGGGAGGCAGAGAGAAAATGCAGCCATGGGGAGGAAGTGTCCCACCGGCAGATGGGCAGGGGTCTGCTGCTCCCCACTCCAGCGCAGTCAGAATGCCCCTTGCTAGCGCTGGGAGAGACTCTCTGGAGAGACCTCTGGGCTTTCCCTCGACCTGATGGGTCTGTGCATTGTCTCATATGGATGTGTGTGTGGGGTCAGGGATGTTGTAGCTCTGCCCTGAGTAGTATGTGGGTGCAAAGCTCCCAGCCAGCTCTGGTGGAAGTGCAGCATGATGTGGTACACGACCTGGCCCACTCTCTTGCTCCTCTGAGCAGCTGTGATCCTCGCTACAGGGGGATGAGGGGCAGCTCCTGTTGGAGCTCCACTTGTCCCTTCCAGATAGTGCAGAGCTGCCAAGTCAGGCCAGGACCTTTGCTGCTTCTCCCCCAGATCTCACCTCTTCCCATCCCAAGTTGTGCAGCTGACAGGTGGGAGAAATGACCCCCATGGGTGGAAAAAAGTGACATTTGGCCACAGAGGGACCTAGCAAGGAGGCCCAGGCTAGGCTTCTCTACTTGGCAGAGGTAAGGAGGAGAGGAGAGGGTGGCTCAGGCTAAGAAAGGTGCGTTACCACTGGAAGTCTGGTGGAGGGTAAGCCACGACTTTCACCGGCAGCTTCACGGCTTCGTCTCCTGCGGTGGCTTCTATCACGGGGCCCTTCCTCCATTCCACATTGATGAAGGGCTTTTCTGCAAGAAAAAAGGTGAGCATGGAGGAAAGGAGAGCACAAAGGCTCTCACCAAGAGCACAGGCTATCACCAAGCTCTGCTGCTCCCCACAGGGCCCAACAGCAAGGACCAAGGACAAGCATGATGTTGTGGCAGTGCAGTTGAAAATGACAACTACTCTGCAAGACTGAAGTCAAAATAACCAAAATTCACTATTGTCCCGTCTACCCATATGACCCCTGGCACCTCTTCCACATCCCTGTTCCCAGGGAGGGCTCCCTGGAGAGGAGGGAGTGGGTGCTCGGCAGGGCCAGGCAGGCCAGCACAGCGCTGACACTCTGGCAGCTGAAGACCTGCCTCTGCCTTGCCGCTGGGAGCCATCGGGGCTGCAGGGAGGCTGTGCTGCCCCGTGACTTTCTGCTGCCAGGGAATGGCTGCCCAGTGCCGACGGTGCCTTGTGCCTCTGCCACGGGCACTGCATCTGCTGCAGGGCCATGAGACCTGTGTGTCCTGGCATCCCACTGACATTTGGGCCGATTTGGTGTTTTCTCTCTATCGTCATCTTGGCACCTTCCTGAATGTGATCGTGCTCCCAGTGTGGTGCTGGGGTGCAGAAGGGCTGAGGGACTGGAGGAAGGCTGGGTCTCACTAAAGCAGAGTGGGATGGAGGTGCAGGAGCCTCTCTACTGAACCTTGGACCAAGCACTGCCTACGCAGTCTGGGGATTGCTCTGCTTGCAGCTTGGCTCTGGCTGTGGCTCTGTGAGGGAGCAGAAGGCGCCATACCATGCACAATGACGTCGATGCTCTCCTCCAGCATCTGGGCGCCGTTGGTGGCAGTGCACGTGTACTTGCCCAGGTCCTGCTGGCTGACGTTGTGCAGGGTCAGGATACTGGAGAGCTCTGTGTGCGTCTGCAGGGACCGGCGCTCAGGCTCCATCACTGCCCTCTGTGTCTGAGACAACAAAGAGAAGGGGATGAAAGACATCAACGGGATGGGGCTATGCAGATGAGCTTCTCACATCTGCACTTCTTGCTGTCCAGTGCTTGCCTCTACCCAGACAGGCGTCTCTGCCACTGGCTACCATCATCAGGGATGGAAAGGCAACAAGCCCTATGTGACTGACTGCCTGAGGCTGGGGCCAAAGTTTAGCATACAGTTTGCACTGATCTGCAGCCCAGTATCTGGGCTGAGAGCCCTATAGGTATGTGAACAGAGTGATGTCCTCAGGGGATCCCCCGTCTGACTCATCACAAGAGCCAGAGTCTACCACAGGAGGAAAACACAGTGGGGAAGGGACCCCCTCACAGGCTCTTGGTAACCAGGGCTGTGTGGCTAGAATGGCTCCTTTTAAGCCAGCGATGTTTGCTCTGGATTTGCACTGGTGGAAGTGAAGCCAGTGTTTGCCCAGGAGAGCCCCAGCGCAATAACACCTCAGAAAGGAGGGTGTTTGCTGCCAGGGAAAGGGTTTTTCTCTCTGCCTGCCTTCTGCTGCAGGAGAGAAAAAATGGGAAAGGGTCTGACCAAGATGTCCAGGGCACAGCAAGGTTAGGATCATTGGCCCTGCCAGTGATGCCAAGAACAGTGAAGGGGCAGAAGAAGACGACTCAAAGGAAAGTGTTTCAGTGCACGGGGAGCCGCTCTGTTTGCTGGTACCTGTTTGCCAGGGTAAGTCCACTGGAAGCGGACGCCGGAGTTGAACTCGGCCCACACTGTGCAGTTCAAGATCAGCTTCTCTCCCACTAGCAGCTCCATGGCTTTCTTAGGATATAGCTGGATGTCGTACAGCTCGCTCCCTGATGTGGAAGAGGCAACAAAAAGACGTTTCTGAACTACTAACTCTTTGAGGCAGACTATGCAGTTACAGGAGGCTTGGGTATGACCTCCTGCTGCTTGGTGTATCTCTGCCTGGCATACACTAGAGGAGATATAAGCACCATGCAGAGTCTACGTGGCTAGAGAGGACCATAACAAACCCATAAGCCACACTGATGGACTTCAGAGCCATCCAAACTGCCCCCCAGCCCCTTCCCACATCTTCACCTGCTATATGGATGATGAAGAAATTGGATTTGAAGACCTTCTTGTCAATGACAGTCTCACACTGGACAAACAAGGAGTCCCTGATCAAGTGTGTGGGTACCTGCACCCCCTTCTTGTTGTCCCATAAAGTGCTTTTCCCATCTGGGTGGATGAGGGAATTTTGCTGGAAAAATCAACATTTTGCCAACTGATATAAAAAGGTAACAACATTCCCACCCCACCCCTTCCAGGCTTTACGCTAGCTAGCACATCCCTTTTGTGGGAAGAAACGATGCAGCATCATGCTGTGCTGGCCTCCCGCCCTCTCCCCCCGAAGGGTTTGTCATCTAGGAATCGCAGCCTCCCTTATACCCCGAGCAGTCGAGCAGCCGTATCCTGCACCACGAGCCTCCCCGTCTGCAGAGCGGGCCAGAGACTTCCAGGAATGGAAACTTATAGTGATAGCTAAGGAAACTGATGCTGATGTCCCAAACATCAGCCCCACTGGGATGAGTGCTGACCTTGGGTAGTGTCCTTCCCGGGCAAGGGAAAGGCCCCCCAGCCCCCAGAGTGTCCCTGGAGGCCTTTGTACAATAGTAACACTCATCCTGGAAGGATGTATTTGCATTGTAAAAAAAAAAAAAAAAAAAAAAAAGGGCAAAAAAAAAGTACAAGCAAACTGATAACAGAGTTGTTTTTAGTCATCAGCCCCAGGGCTGCAGCCTCCTCCCTTGTGGGGATGCCGACCACCTAGAGGGTTTGTAGATCACAGAGACCAGAGCAAACAGGGGATGCTGTGGGGAAATGGGATTAAAACAAAGTCTTGTTTTGTTTCATAGAGCTCCAGGGAAGAGAAGCAAGGTTGGCAGGAAACCCGTGGGGTCTGCCCAAGGGAACTGGACAGCACAGCTTCAACCAGCAAATAAAACGAGGAAGCCAGTGGCTTGTACTTTCCATGGAAAATGTATCCCATGCATTTTCCATTCCTGGCAGTGCCTGTCCCACTTCCACTCAGGCAATTACAAATGCAGAACAAATGCAATACATCTCGGTCCAGAGTCTCCCGCTGGTCGAGCCGAGCTCTCACCGAGATCAGTGTGACGTTAAGATCTGGGATGGACACAAGGCATGGTACCCAAGTGTTCTCCTTCTTGCTGATGAGGAGGGTCTCCGGCTTGTTGATAAATGGCTGTTCAAAATCTGAAGAAGAGATATAAGGAGAAGAACAACTGACAGAGGCAAGAAAAGAACTGGGAAGAGGGAGCAATCAGAACAAAAGGAGGCTTTCTGGCTTTCTTTAACACAGCATGAACTTGCCAGAAGGAGAGGTGCTGAGCTGGACAGCCCCATCTGCAATGTGTGACAGTCAGAGGAGACACCTGGAGCTCAGGAATGCAAAGGGAGCAGCTGAGGTGGGCGCCTGGGCCAGCCAGCTCCTCCACACCAAACACCATACTGGTGGAGCGGCACTTGTGTGACATTTGGGCAGTGCTGGAAGTGACCTCCCCTTTCCTGGCCCCCTCGAGGTCTCTGTCTGGGTCTGACCCTTTGTGAAACCAGCGGGTCTTGTCCTGGGCTCAGCGCCTGTCCAGCTGGTGCCTGCACGTGGCCCCACGGCAGGGACGGCGCAGGGCTGTGCCGCCCTGGTGCAGCGGCAGGCAGCGCGACCTTCCAGGGTGAGGAAGTGATCCGCAGCGGAATGGTATGCAGATGTCATCCTGCAGCCATCCCGGCCGGCAGATAAACAGATGAGCTGAGCTTTCCAGGGCTGCCACCCCACTGCCTCCCAACTGCTGCAAGCACAAATATTGACAGGAAGAGCAAAACCACCCAAAATTAATCAGTGAAACGACTCAGCAAGGTCAGGACTGTTACACTAAAGTCCATGCGGAGCCAGCATCAAGAAGCAGTGTGTCTGCAGAAGGGGTTGTCCCGTCCTGCTCAGTATGTTGCCTGTGTCATATGAGACAAGCCCAAGCGGGACCCCACGGTGGGAGAGAATTGATGGCAGCATATAAAGGAGATGTGCCAAGGGCCTACCCCATCCTGCAAGGCACCATCCAGACACAGAGCAGGAAGTCCAACCTGATCCTAAAGAGATGGCAAGCTAACAGGGCACCATGGATCTCATTTCTGGTTCTTTCTCAGATACAGTGGAAAGAGCTGGTGAGACCAAGATGCAAAATACAGATGTATTGCAAACCGTGGGTGGCCAGAGGGTAGGAAGGGTGAGGTTTGTCTTGCAGTGCCTCATGCCAGCTGCTGCTGAGGCACCTGCTCACCTGTCTGCTTGGCAGCGCTTTTCCTTAAAACTAATATTTCAGTTTGAATGTTTTTTCTACTCTTTGGATGCACCCAAACAGGACACCTAGGTTGACTAAATGGGATGAAGACAAAGTTAGAAGAAGAGACAACTAATTAAGAGGCTGCTTGGTGTCTTCTGTCAATGCCTCACTGATGGACGACTTCTGAAATATCAGCCCCTGCCTGCCCATTTCCACAGGGACACATACCTCACAGGATGCTCTGAATACAGACTGGTCCCTAGTGTCCCTGATGCTTGCTGTTGCCAGTGTCTTTCTTCTGTAAAAGACTTGTCTCTGGGAACGTCCACCCAGCACATGCTCATGATTGGCTTTATTAATGGAAACTGTCCCCTGGGTGAAGGGGGCTCCATAAGGACGTGGTGGGACTGCCCCAGGGACCAGCTATGGGAGATCTTATGGCTTTTGGTATACTGGAATCAGAGAAAATGATCCCAGTGGCCTTAAAGGTTACTCTTTATTCACCTGAATTGCAGCTAAACCACTGATTTACAGGGACTGTAGCATGAGAACATCTGTTTGTCCAGCCTGAGACTCTTTTTCCTTTGCTACCCAACCTCTAAAGCTGCCCATCTAAAATGACAAGATGTAAGTGGTAATGATCACCATTTGGGGATCTTGCCATTCAAATCACATTGGGCCCAACCCAATCCAACCCAGTGCTCACAGTATTAAGTGCGTAAGGGAATTCCTTTAATTTTTGGTCTGTAAAGCTGTTGCTTCAGTGATAGTCATGCTGCAGACCTACTTTGAGTGAAGCATCTTTTTCCTACAGCTTAGGTGAAACAAGCCATGCACAGGAAATGTGTTGGTCAGCTCTTATGAAAACACAGATTGCCCAGAGAATTCTTATCTTTATTTCCTGGGGTTTTACGCTGCCACAGGATTGCTGTCTTCTGAAATCACAGATTTGTTTCTGAGTATGAACATGTTCCTCATTCCTCTCCTGAGTCCAGGGCACGTGAGAGGGAGGAGGCACACAACTGCCAGAGGTAAGAGACTGTGAGGTCCCCTCCAAGCTCAGATGGCAGCCAAGAACTAACTGATTTACTAGGCTGGTCCTGCTGCCAATGAGCTTGCGATTCATGCACTAACTCCCCTCTCTGACCACATCACATATTTTCTGTAAGGCTGTCTTAATGGGTCGGATGGGAATAATTTAGCATCTTCTTCATCAATATATGCTAAGCTTTATGAGATGGGGGCTGTACATATCTTATTCCACCCTGATGAAGCATTCTGCATGTTTACAGCACTATCTGTAGCTGTAATAAAATACACACCCAACCAGACACATGGGAAATGAGACATATGCATGGAGAGTTCATTTGAGAACTGAGCTGCAGGTAAAATACAGAAGAACCCATTTTCCCAGCCAAGCACAGAGATATTTTGTTCCTGACAATTCCACCAAGCTCTTAACATGAGAAATGAGGTTGATGGATAAATCTGTGGTCTGATCATGCAGTCTCCAAACATCTCTGACACTTACATCAGCCCTTCCAAGCTCTCCAGGGACAGTTTCACATTGCAGCCCAGTTCAGCAGGAACAGGCAGGGCTTTATCTGGAAGTTCTGCAATGGCTATGGTTACTGTATGCCTGGGTTTTCCTGACATGTCCCTTCTCCTGCCTGAAAGCCTGTCCTGTCTGGAAAGGCAGATTCTGAGGTTTCCTGCATGTTTGATAGCCATAACAGGGCACAGCTTGATTGGAACGAGTATGAACATGTGCTGTGTAGCCATATGCCCAGCAACGCTGCGAGGTGTTGGCTGGATCTGTTGCACACACGCTGTCCACAGGCACTGAGAGTCCCATGGGCCCTGACAGTGTGGGATTTATTGCCCCTAAGCTACACCACACGTGCACACTTGCTGCTTTCTGGTAAACTGGAGAGCCATTACTGAGCTGTAGATGAGGCTGGAGGTGAGAGAAGGTGGACAAGGGGGCAAAGAAAGTGGCATTTGCTGGATCACAAAGAAAATCAGCGTTTTGCAAAAGCACTCCCTGCATGTAAGCCTCTTAGTTTGTACTTATTTTCAGAGTGTGTAAGATCTCTGCCTCCACCCTGATACAATACTCTAAGAGTGTCTGAACACCCCCGTCCAACTCACAGATGTCTCACAACACGTCTGGGATCCAGGGAAGCTCTGTCCTGTTTTTGGATGGGCAGCAGAGCCCACAGAAAGAGGAGGCAATTGCCCAAACAGACCCCAATTCCTCTTCAGCAGCTGCCCTGCTTTTCTGATTTGCCCCTGCATTTTTCTCTGCATAGTTGCAGAGGCAAATTTGGCTTGTCCTGGGACTTCTGAAAAATGCATCTTGTATGTCATGACCTGCCTGGCTTGTGACAACTGCACCAACTAATAAAGGGGGTGGAAAGAGAAATAGCTCGGCCAGCTGTTTCCAGGGGACAGCGCTCGTTTATCTTGCTGGAGCATGCTGCGAGCAGTAGGGGAGACAGCGGAGGAGGAGCCCCTGGGGCATGGGGAAGCTGAGTATTGGCCCCACAGCCACTTGCTGAGCAGAGGTTCTAGCTCCAAGCCTGGTGGACAGCCCTCTTCCTCCAAAACACATCTCGTAACCCTGCCTGTGTGGGCAGCCCCTGCACAGACTGTGGAGAGGAACATCTGGGTCTGTCACAGTGGAGCAGCCCTGGGGCCGTCCAGCCTGGGGACAGGAGGAGGCTGCACATGGCATGTATGTACCACTCCTCCCTCTCTCAGTCTCAGCTTTATGGAACATTATCATCCCTAGCTGCTAGCATCTCAGAGAGCCCCCAGCTGCCCAGAAGCTAACTCTTGTGCTTTTTTTAGCAGTGGAGCGTCTCTGAGGCCCAGCTCTCACTCCTTAAATTCCTGCATTCCAGCCCGGCTGGAGCAATGCCCTCGGGCCGGGACGTAATTGAATCTCAGGTGCTGCTGCCATCCCCCAGAAGTGGACGGATATTGGTTCCCTCCAAGTGCAGGGAGCCAGCCCTTGGCCCCCTGAGCCTGCACCAGCCACACTCTGCTCTGGGAGGCCAGGGGGCACGTCAGGCTTTTTAATCTTTCTGATATTACGCTGGTGCATAGGCTGCCCCTGAGCTCCCCTGGCCTGAAGGCGCACACCGCCGGATGGCTTACCTCTCACAAACACGTAGGTGCTGACTGCTGTGGTGCCCTCGATTTTGGCATCAATGTACTTGTAATAGCAGCGGTAGTAACCCGTGTCATTCGCCTGCGTCTCCGTCAGCACCAGGACTTTGCAGTAGGGCTTTGTGCCGGTCCCCTCACAGTCGTCTTCTCGGATTGCCCGGCCGCTGCTGGGGGCTGCTGAGACCTCCAACTCGGTTTCCTTCTCCTTCCCGGCAGGGTCCACCTTGCCCCCGGGCCACGACCACTCCAAGGGGTGCTGGCCTCTAGACATGGGCAAAGAGGAGAGTTAGCTTTGGGCTGAGCAAGGTGAACGTGGTGGGGATTTAACCGCCCCGTGTGACTGCGCACATCTGCACATGGCCCAGCCAGCCACTGCCCTCAGGCTGCGCCATGGAGGAATGGCCATCCTCCAAGGAAAAAAACAGGCATGAGGAGATGGCAAGCAGCTTCACTAATTGCTGGGCAAGCACAGGCTCGTTCCCTTCCCTGGGCCACATCTCCGGCCACACTAGGCTGTAAGATATCAACCCACTCACAAGCAGGTCTCCCCCTCCCATGACTTTGTCCTACCGGTATTGATGCCAGGACAGGGAGCCACATAGGGAAATGCTCCATTTACTCTCTATTCCCTTTCATTATTAAAAGGGTCCAGAGCTATTAACAAAACACATGGATGTGATGAGTTCCCTTGGCTCAGTGCAGCTGCTGGCTGGGGCTTGTGGTGTGATGAATGGAGTGGGAAGGAGAATGAGGGAAGGAGAGCAGACTGGAAAGAAAACGAGAAAGAGAAAAGCAGGAGGGAATCAGGGATAAAAGAAGGTGAGGAGAAAACAAGTGGAGACTCAGCTGATCACCTTCTGTCCAGCTGCCAGCTACATTTCCTTCCCTGCTGCTGTAGGAGGGGGTTTCCCTGCATTCTGCAGCCCCTTCAAGCCCCCAGCACGCTCCCCTGGCTGGCCCAGGGCTGCTGCCCCTTCCCACCTCTGCAGAGACACTGAGCTACAGACACCTCTCCAAGGGCACGACTGCAGACCCTGTTCACCAGCAGCCCAGAGACAAACAGAAAAGTCCAGGAACTGCAAGAAACCCCCAGATAGAGCGTGCATGTGTGTATTTATATATAGCAGAGGATCTCCAGAGCAGGAGGCTTGCATATGCATATGTACGCACGCGCGCACACGCCACCATAGCTTGCTATAGCTGCACTTGTTTACTACAAACAAAACAAGCTTTTATTCCATGCTGGAAGTTTCCTTCTGTGAAATCAGAGCGCCTTTCAGAGGAAGGCCTAGTCCCCACTTGAAAGTTTGCCAGTGTAGCTGAAAGTCGCTTAAGAACATGCAAAAAAAAAAAAAAAAGACATCACAAGAGACAGCTGTGGGGGTAAAAATGGCTTTTTGTCAGCACCGTTTGCTCTGTTAGGGGAAACTGGGTTCATCTATTATGCAAGTTGGGAATAGGCATGTTGGCACATGCAGCTCCTCTGCCAGGGCTCTGCCAGGGCAGCTCTGTGGGCAGATTCTTTTAAACACAGCCAGACCGTGACCGTCACCGATAGCTGGATCCAGACAGCAAGGGACAGTGAGGAGGAAGCGAGATAAGGTGCCATCGGAGGGCACAATGGCTCAGACGCAATGAGGACAGGATTTCTGTCCAAGTGCGAGGGAAAGACCTGCCTCTTTGTGTTTGTCTTCAGCAGCTGATTTGTCTTCCTGCAGACTTTGCTCTCTTCCAGCTCCTGCTGCCCAGCTCGCCATGGATGAGTTCAGAGGCTGTGTGCTGCACTCTCAGGCACAAGGGCTCTGGAGGTAGTGATGTGCCCTTTAGGACAGCCACGCAGCCCCTCTGACCCAGCATTCACTAAAAATGCCACCAGTGCCTGAGGCCAGACTGGAAGCACAGCTCCAGCAACTTGTGTGTATGAATCCCAGCAGGCTTTTCCAAAGGATCAGAGTCTCACAAACACTTGAATAAAAATAAGACTCTTGCATTTTGAGTTTTTCCCATCCTATGCATGCACAGGGAAATAATAGTAAATCTGATCATGAAACTGGTAATGCTTAGCAGCCTCTGCCATGCCCATTGCTGCTGCACCCATGGCACTGCTGCACCAGGCACAGACTGTGGGGCTGGCCCTGCTCTCGACCCAGAGCCAAGAGCTTCAGACCCCGATTGCACAAAGGAGCCCCAAAGCTCTTTGCCTTTGCTCAGGCATTTTTGGCGCTCCACGTGGAACAGGGTAATTGCACAAGTCTCCAGTGTTTCCGCTTTCTGTTTGTTTACCCACTGGGATTTTCACGCATTATCAGATCCACTTGTTTTATTAACCATCAAGGCTAGCAGTAGCTGAGTGACACATATTTATATAAACACGGATGGGCCAGTACAAACAGACCTGTTGACCAGCCTGTGGGCAGCTCTAAAGTAAGGCATTCCTTGCATCATGCGTTGCTCGACAAGATTCAGTGGCGACACAGAAGGCGTAGGCATTAGTGCAAGTCCCAGCCAGCACTGTGGTGTGTTAAGAGGACCAGAAGAAGGCAGGGATGAGGGCAGGCCAGGCTCACTTGGGTTTACTTTTGAATCTACCCTCTTCATTTGGGGAAAAGTCCAGGCAGCAGTTTTGGATGGTTCCCTCCCTCCTATCTGTCACCTCCGAAGATTTGTTCCCAAGTTGTTTTCTTTCAGCTCTGTGATAATGTGCCTCTGGGCAATGGAGCCTGCTGATGCCAGCTGGAAACAGATGCACTGCAGACTTCTCCACAGCTGTTTTCCTAAATCTTTTCAGGACAGATGCTCTTCAAGGGAGACGTTGCAATTGGCACCATTTTCTTCAATCCTCTTTGAAGTTCCTAAGCATGGTATGATGGGCAAAGTTGGCTGTGGCTTTGTGGCTTAGCTGGGATAAGACAGACTCCCCCCCAGCACCACAGAGGATGTTCACAGCAGTCACACACGTACAGGAAAGAGCAGCAGGTGTTGTGTGTCCCCAGACACTGCTCTGGAGCAGCCATGGTGGGGCATTGCCTTGTCCTCGGGCTCCTTCAGCCCTGCCACAGCGCTCATTTCCTCTGTGGCAGCCAAGAGGGCTCTGGGGTCAAATACTTCCTCTGCCAGAGGAGGGTTTGTACAGCCGCAAGCACCTGCGAGTCAGCTCTATTAACAAGTCACTGGGCAGCAAGGGCATCCTTGCCCTTCTTTTTCTAAATACAACAGCTGGGTGACACCTGAGTGCCCAGTACCTGCAGGATGGGATGGCACGGGATGGGATGGCACAGACAGGATAGAGTTGATCCCTCTGGAGGTTTCTGCTGTTGTACAGCCGGCTCCTGTGGGCTCTGCTCCAATATTCATGAGCCAGAACAGCACAAGCTCTCTGCTTTTCCCCAGCGCAGGCTGCCGAGGGCATGAATGCAGAGATTCACAATATTCTTTCCTTCCTTCTTGGGATGGGAGCTAATAAAAGATGCACTGTCCATGTGGGCACCAGCCCTTTTGTGCTGCTCTGCCACATGCTTAGATCAAAACATCACTGGGGCTCTCATCCAGGCCTGACATGATCTATATTTTGGGGAACGCTCCTACACTGGTCCCTTGCTCTGTCTGGACCTCTCAAGGGTGCATTGTGCTGGGTGACAGGGGAACATGCCCGTATGTGATGCCATTTGCAGCATCTGGTGGCTCCTTGCAAGTGTGCTGTGTCTTTGGGTCTCTGTCAAGCATGCCCAGCTCCAGAGGGATCACTTATTCTATGGCCTGGCACGGACTCTGGTCACTGATGAGGCTGGGCAGGCTGCAGAGCAGGAGGTGAGCTGCAGAGCTGCGGGTATGTGAGATCCAGTCTGCTGCAAGGGAGCCTGAGAGTGCAGCCGGCTGTGGGACTCTCACGCTCAGTGGGTGAAGCTTGAAAGGTCTCCAGGGAGTGTCACGGGAGGGTTTTGAGCTCAGCTTTCTGCTGCAGCACTGCTTCAAGCAGGCCCATACTCCTGGCTCCAAGGCAGCTTGAAGAGCAGCCAGAGGACATTGTTCTCAAGGGAAGACCAGGGTCAAACTGAAGCCACCTCCAACACAATGCTCAGCAGGGAATCCCTGGATCCTGGATTTGATTTCATATTTGTTTCTGCCCTACCCTGCCCCATCACCCTCTTCTTTGCCTGTTCTCTTGGTGGTCTGCATGTTTTTCCCTTCAGCTCCCATTAACACAAGCCAGGTCTTCCCAGGGTGGGCCACGGTCCAGAGAAGAGGTTGGAGAAGCAGCTGGGTGTAATTAGAGATCCAGGGACCAGGAAAGATTAACTTTTCATTCAAGTGTCCCACAGTCAAAATCCTCTCCTCGTTAGACAAACACAGACCTGAGAGCTCAGAGGAAGAAGGGGAACCTCTGAGCCATACAGGACTTGCTGAGACTTATCTACCTGTGGGTGGTACGAAGGACAGTGCACAGCCCCTGAGGGGCACATCTGGGATAGCAGGATGCAGAGGAAGGGAGCAGCCAGGGAGCAACACAGGCAGAGGGTGCGCAGGTTTTAGTACTGTTTGCAGATGGCCCTGCTGCTCTTCAGCTGGCCAGTTCAGTCCTGCACAGTGCCTGGGAGCCAGGAGTAGGGATGTTCCTTATCTCAGCTGTGTCCACACCAGCACGCTGTATATGGATGCTGCCTAGTGAGCCTGAAAGACAAGCCTTGGCACTGCAGCAAGAAGCATGGAGCTTGCTGCCACTTGGAGAGACTCTGTAGCTTGTACGATGCTCTCTGCAAGGGCAGGCCATGCAGAGTGTGCACTGGAAATAAGAAAATTTTTTTCCCACTTCATGTGATTTTCCTTTTTATCAGTCAATACATAACAAATGCACAAGGAAAGGGCAATCTTGTCCTTCTCAGTCCAGGAGAGTTACCTGAAATGAAAGGCTTTCTGCTTCACGGTGTTAAGCAGGTATGTTCATGCTTGACTGCAGAGGACACTTTCTTTAACCACACCTCTAACTTCAGTGTATCCTTTAGCCTTGGCTTACTCTGCAAGCAACAGTCTTGAAACAACTTTCTGTGTCCCTCCCTGGACCACTGCTGAGAAAGGGTCTAGCCTGACTATAAGCTCATTTGGAATAATCTCACTGAATCTCCCCTCTTCCAAGGTTTTAAAAGAGAGTGACAGCTCCCACATCCCTCTGGAGTTGTGGAGACAACTACCACAGCAGAGACTGGAGTCCCCAGACTTCCCTCTCTTCCTCTATGCCCCCCACAGCAGCTATGTGGCTGACCACAGTCCTCCAACTCACACATATCCTACAACCTAGCACATACGATGGCTTCTTGGGTCACCGTATGAACAAGCCCACAACCACTTAGCTTCCCAGACTGAGTGAAATCAGTTACTGTGGTCATCAACAACCTCTCCTCTGTCCCTATTCCCTGGCTATGAACTGATTCACAAAGTAAAAGCAATGCCATCTGTTCCAGGAAAAGTTAAATATGTTTGTGACAAGACATGAACACAATGCCAGCCAAGTGTTTGCAGTAATTGCTCCATGGTTATATATAACACCGAGAAACACCCATTTGAGGCCCACGCTGAATTTATGCCCCCATTGGGCCCTAGCACTCAGATCCCAAGCACGGATCTGCTTTCAGCTGTGGAAGGGAAACTCCAGCTTTGTCAGGAAAATTGACCTTGGTAATTCTCCCACTTTTTTTTTTTCTTTTTTTCTTTCCAGGATAGGGGGTAGTACAGAGAACACGTACAGCCAAGTGCCCCAGTATGGGACAAATCAGTTCAGGCACGCCACCTTCTCAGAGCCAGAGTCTCCAAACCGACCAGAGATTCTCTAGTTCCTCTCACTGAGTTACTCACCTGGCCTGGCTGAAGCTTTTCTTCACCCCCACGTGCACAAGGCAGAGCATTAAATCCCAGCTTCCTAGAAAAACTGGAAGCCTCTCCCAGCCACCACTAAGTGCAGCCTTGCCTTCTCCCATGGATATTTCTCAATGTCCCCCAAAATGACCTGCCAGATTTAGAAACCAGAGCTACAACCCTAGCAGCCCCTGATGAGGTGAGAATAAGCAATGTCAGAGAAACACAAGGAGAGTTAGGAAGGCCACTTTCCCTAAAGAGCTTACAAGGAAGCTATCAGATCATGCAAATATTTCTCTACCTTCTTTCTGCCTGCAAGACTACAGCAGAGGTTATCACCATCTCCTCTGAGACGTTTTCAGCTTCTTTTTCAATTAATTAATTAGATGAATTTACAGTGTGGAAGATTTCTAGTCAGCTGTGCTAATTTGCAGGTGTGCTGCAGCCAAGATCTCCCTAGTGGGCTGTCCTTGCCTGGTCATCCAACACTTAACAGGTAAGAGCAGTCTAGGCAGAGCCATGCACCTTACCTGCAGGTGATGGTCAGTGTATCTTTGGCGTTGATGATGTGTTCCTCCTCGGTGATGCTAAGAGTAGGGGGGGTCATAGAATAGCTGCTCACCAGATCTGTGGAGAGAAAGGAGAGGAGATGATGCAGACATCTGGTAGTCTGGATCCACTGCGTGGTCAGCAGCTAGTTTGGCATCACGAGCCCGGAGAGGGGCAAAGCCTCTTGAAGGAAAGATCTTGTAGGAGCCTGCTCCTACAAAATAGTTTAATGCTGCTTCACTGGGACACAAGTGATTAATTTGCAGCCCTCCTGGCTCTAGTGAGCTGCTGCTCTTCAACAACAGCTCTAGGACTGAGGCCAGACAGCCCCTGGGCTCAGGCAGGCAGGCTAGCACAGATGAGGGTCGGAAAAAGAATGGAAGATCAGAAATCAGGGAATACAGGTGTGGCCATTCCTCACCAGGTGACTGAGCTCACTTGGACTACTGCTCTGAAATGATCTTATCTGATAACTAGAGGGAGTCTGGCAGGAGATTTTTCTAAACCCATGTAGTTTTCTGTAATCAGGGGGACAAGTCAGGGGCGCCCAGATACCACAAATGCAAAACTCTTGCATTTGTACAGAGATGCTCTCAGGAGCCAGCAGGCATTCACTGAATGCCCTCCTGCCAGGCATTCCTGGGACAGGCAGTCACCCAAACAGGACCAAACCTGTGGGGATTAGAGCAGCCCCCTTTCCCTGCACCGCAGCTGGACAGGCATCCCAGGAGTGAAAATATCCAGGCTCAAGGATGGGCAGTTAAACACATTATCACACGCTTCTCCCAGCTTTTGTCTGGGAGGGTCTCACTTCTCGTGTGCTTGCATCTCCGGCATGCCAGACGCACCCTAAGTGGGCTCCTCATGGGCAAAACATCTCGAAGTACCGGTTACCCTCAGAGACGTACCAGTTGTTTTTCATTAGCACGGTGTTGCTGACTGTCATTACTTCATGATCTTTATCTTAAAACTCCAGCTTCTGGAGACGCAAGATAATTCAAAAGAAAAGCCTTGGTGACTGCAAAAACAAGCAAGCAAACTAACCAGAAATAGAAGAAAAAAGAAAAAAAAAGAGTTGCAAAATGTGAAGCTGTGACTCAGGTAGATGCTAAATGTTAAGGAAGAAAAGAATGCAAAAATATGTTGCTAGTTTGATTTTCTACAGAAACGTGAGGTTTTTGCAACCGCATTCTGTGCATGTCTGTCTCCTTCCCTCATAACATTCAAACCCATTTATCAGTTTCAGAGAGATCTGGCAGAGAGGGAGAGGTCTCGAGGACATGGTGTTTCCACAAGTTTCACAAGCAACAGGAACGCCATATGCCACATCTCCTCCAAAACCGTGGCCTGAGGACTGCACGCCTTGGAAGCCCTGTGGCAGAGCCATGCGATGAATGCTTCTCTGGGGAAACCTGCCCGTACAGATTTCATGTCACCAATGCAGGAGACATCAAATGGCTGCCAGCCCCTCCGATACAAGACCTCTGAGGGACAGCATGAGGAGCCAGGCCTGTGGAGAAGCTGGGGTGCCCAGGGTCCACCACCACCAGGAGAGGCCGCCGAGGGGGATATGGCAGTAGAGGGACGTGCTGAGCAGCACTACCGGCACGGCCAGGCCAGGGCCGCCGGCCTTGTTCTCCCCGATTGTTCTCCACTTCCTTCCCGCCTGCGCACGGCTCCGAGGTGGTGTCCCCGTGGCTGCCCCCATGGCAACGGCGAGGCGCCGGCCATCTCCCCCCACCACCTCCCACCTCCTCTTCCCTCGCCTGCCTGAGGCGGTGTCAGCCCAGGGGCCACCCCAGCCCATCTCCACCTGCGCGGGGGTCCTGCTCTCCAAGGCCCGTCCTACAAACACCCCTCTCTCAACGACAACAACAGCAGCAGCAGCAGCAGCCATCATTCATCATTCAGCATGTGGGTCGGCATCACCGCGGCCCCTGAGACCAGGTGGTTCTTGGCCCCCATGGAGGACACCCTGCCTCGTGCACCCAACCTCCTCTTCCCCAAGGGAGGGGACATCAGATGTCACACACAAAAATCTGCCCTGGGGCTGTGAAAATAAACGACTGCATTTTTGGTAAAATCCCTTCAAAATGTAACAAGGTTTATTAAAAAAAAAAAGGGGGGGAGGAGAGGAATCTGACCACTAAGCTGCATTTCCTATTAATGCTGGACACGCTTATCCCAGTGCAAACACTGCTCTCCAGATGGCCACAGCCTGCCAGTCCATCGCCCCAGCAAGCAGCTGGGGGTGCCCGACATGGCCACGGTGCTCAGCCCAAAATGTGAAAGATATGGCTCGCCACAGGGCTGGCTGGGGACTGCAAACCCTCTCATCCTGATGGTGCCCTGGGCAGTGAGTAGAAAGCTAATCCTCAAAACCCTGGCACAGCAATCCCTGGGGCTGGCTGCGACAGGCACCGAATTTCCTCTCAAAACTGCAGTGGTCCCCCTTGCTTGAACCACTAAATGTGATCCAAGGTGGCAGGAGGCTCTCGGCCGATGCTGTGCACTGCATCTGCCCCACTGCCGGGCTTGGGGGGAGCAGGACGGTTGCAGAAATAGCCCTCTGCCTCCCTTCACATGCCGCCTGGTGACCTGTTAGCAAACAACACCAGGGGGTGGAGGGGAAGAAAGAAAAAGTACGATCTGTGCAGGTTGAGGCTGTGGGATTCCTGCAGATGCATCCTGTCCGTAGCCCTCCGCGAGTACAACAGGAAAAGGAACCACTGCTCCCTCCGAAAGCACCGCGGCGCAGGGCTGGGGACTCTCCTGCTGCTGGCAGCCAGCATCAGGCCGGCTCTCGCAGCCGTCCAGCCTCCTTGCCGGTCCTGAACTGCCAGGAACTTCAGGGACTCCCCGCATCAGGCTCTGGATCATGCTGGGGATCTACGGCTCACCCTGATGCCCCATTCCGGGGTCCTGGTGCCCACAGCCACCTGTAGCATCCAGGACAGGCAAAGGGATGCACAGAGCCATTCCCAGCCTGCAAAAGCATCTTCAAGGCCATCAACTTTCCCCCCAAAAATTCTCCATCCCTCTCTGCGCTTGTCAGCCAGATCCACCCCAATGCTGCCCCTGCCCTTTCCCTCCCTGAGGGAGCACGTGCCTTGCTATGGTTCTCTCCTGTGTCTCACTCTCCCCAGCACTGAACTTGGTGCTGGGTTTGGCCATTAAATCTCCGCTAACCGACATACAGATGGTTTGTGTCTCTGGCAAATCCCAGGGCGCGAGGGAGATGTCTCCAGAGCATGAAGCGTCTCCTCTCCTCCGAGTTCCTCCTTCCCCACCTCCAACCCCGGCAATGCTTTATCTCCTCAGCCCTCCGAGCAGACCCCGTTCTCTCTTGCACACCAAATCGCGCCCTTGCATGGGGAGAGCATTAATGTAATTAAAAAGGCATGCGGCAGCCCCGGCAAGCTTTGTTTTTTCAAGATGGTTTCCAAGCAAGTTGGCAGTGGGATATTAAAATAAACAGAGGGGGATTGATGGGATGCGGGGAGAGGAAGCAGGATCCCACAACCACTCACACCTTGTCTATTTTCAGAGAAGTGCGTTTCCCAGCGGTTTTCCTAGCCTTGATCTCTCAGCGCGTAGCTCTGAAAGGAGCCAGGCTGCACTGAGGGCCTTCTGCTTATCGCCGGCAGCTCCTTCATTTTCTCCAGCCCCCTTCGCCTCTTTCTGCACCCTGAAATCACCGTTGCTCTCAGCACGGCAGGGCTGCCCGCTGGGTTCCTGCATCCCAGGGCTCTCCCTGCCTGGTGGGGAAGCCGTGCTTGCCCTGGAAAGCGCTACCTACTCCAGCATGTCTCACAGAGACCGAGCAGCCTGCAGGCTCCAGCTTTGTGCCTGACCTTGAGCACATTGTGGGAAAGCCTTGCCAGGGGCCTGGTTTTCCCTTGTGATGGCTGCAGACTGCTAAATCACTGCAGAGCAATGCCTGCGCCAGAGACAGCACCACCGCAGCGAGTGATGGCTTTGGAAACCCGCACAAAGGCTGCACACGGGTTGAGGTGCAGGCATGGCACAGCATGGTATGGCACAACATGGCTCCCGCTCTCCCTCTGCTTTCAGTCGCAGGAAGCCCTGCACCGGATCCTCCCTTTGAGCCCCCCCACACCACCTCAGCCCCTCTCCGCTTCCCCTTCCCTCCCTCTCTGCTGAGTCGGCCCTGCTGACTGATTAACAGGGCGCCTTTCCGGAGAGGGATTTTGTTCACACTCTGTCCTTCTTGCTGACTTCCTTCCCCGGCGCTGGACTGGATCGCCCTGGCCACAGCCACTGTGTGTCCCCAGCTAACCGGCACAGCTCACTCTCCTGCCACCAAACTTACTGCTTTGGGGTTTTGTGACCAGACCTGCAAAATAACATGTACGGAGTAAAGCTGGTCCAGATAAGGCTGCGTGCTCCTGCTTGTCTCCCTGCACTTTGCATACTCAGCTTAACCCAGCCTGCCCACACCAGCGCTGTACTGGGGCAAAAGGTAGGCTGGAAGGGGAAAAAGAGAGTGTCCTTTCCCCCAGCAAAGCTACCCTGACCCTGCTACTGCCTCCCAAAAGACTTTGCTGTATTCAGGCAAAAATTCCCAGGCAATGTGCATCCCAACAAAGCAAGGCAGAAACTCAAGATCTACAGAAGGGATTTCTGGCAGATTTGTATTGAGCAACCAAATCCCCAGACCAAGGCTCCAGGATGGAGCCCCTGAATTTACCCACATCCTGCATCTGCAACACAAAATACCATGGACAAGCCTCTTCTGACTCTCTGGGCTCAGTCAGCTGCTCCGGTTTGTCCCTGGCTGGGACTCGACAGCACTCTGAACGCCCTGGGATTGCTTAGTGCCCAGTGCTACCAGATAGCTTGATGTGGCTCCTTTTGCAAAGCATCTCTCATTTCCCTTGGGTTTTTCCACCACCCTGAAGCCTTGGTTGCCCTGAGCTGCCCCTGCAGGCTGCAAATCTAGTTGGTGGGGCTCCTCCCTTGCAAGCAGGGCAAGATGTGCACTTAGACATGCAATCACACACCACGATTACTATGTGAGCAAAGACCTGCTCCTGGAAAGGCAACAATAAAATTCTGGTACCTTGCTGGCAATTGGGGAAACAGGGACTGAATGACCCTTTTTGATGCAGAAGAACGGCAATAGCTGACTTGGTGGGGGGAGAGGGAGGAGAAAACTTGCTCTGCCCTTTCTGCAGATCTCTCCTCCAGGTTTCCAGGCTGGGCTTGTCCGAATTAGCAGCATTTGCTGGCAAAAATGCACGTGCACCATTTCCCCTTGCCTGTAGGAACTAACCCCAGCACCACAGGTGCTGTTTTCCCCCTCTGCTCCAGTTACCTCTTCCCCACCTGCCCCATGCTGGTATAACTGACTGCCCTGGTGCCTGGTGCTGGAGGACCTGCAGCCGCCCACAGGCACACGGGAAACCCATGTGCCGGAGGCAGAGCCGAGCCAACTTCCCACCTACAGGGCTGAAGTTCCCCCAAGGAGCGATTCCTACTCACGCATGGGGCAAACGTCCAGCTGTGGGTTGGAGCGGCAAAGCGTGAGTGTCACGTCACGCAAGGAGCGGGCAGCTGGCAGAGCAGCAGGGGGAATTTGGATGTAGGGCTGTCAGCTCCTCCTCTTCCTCCTCCTGGTGCTCACGAGCACGGAGGAAGGCTTGTTTTGCAGAGAGGTGAGATATCACATGAGGCTGAGAAATGAATGGCATGCTCCAGCCAATGTGGGGATGAAACACCAGGTGTTTTCTCTCCAGCCTCACAGTGGGCAGGGCAAGCCCCAAACCACGGCAGGACTTCACACCAAAATGGAGCAGGTTCTGCCCAGCAGCCTGTGCTTGGGGGCTGCGAGGGCAGGGTGACAGCCACCCATGCCTGCGGTGAGGCTGGGGGAAAAACAGAGAGGTGGCATGCTAAAGGGCGCTGTGGGCAAGATGGAAACAGTCTGAGGTGTAAGCAATAAATAAATTTTAAACGATAATGATAGAAAACTGGAAATGCCCACAAAACTATATATTTACACAAGAGCAAAGGAAGCAGGTCCCTTCTTTTATGGGGTTCATGAAAGACGTTCATTTTTCTGCAACCTAGGGCTGACCATCACTTCAGACGCGTCCCAGAGGGGTTAAACGCAGGGGCTGTGCTCCTCTGTGGAGGATCAGCCCCTCTGTGCCCTGCATTGTGCTACGGCAGCATCGCTGTCCCAGCCACACGACTGACCCCCACGCACCAAGAGCTCATTCAGGTCTGGGGCAACACCTTTCCCATTTGGGCAATGCCACTGGTGAGACAACGCTCCTCCGGTCTAGAGATGTTCATCCATGGACCTCAAAGCCCTGAAATGTCACCAAATCAAAGTGTGGTGGATCTGTCTCCTCACCATTCTGTGGATATTCCCAAAGCATCGGATGTTCCCTTGCTCCAACCAGGGCAGGCTGTCCCCTTTCAGGGGACACGGGACTACTAATTATAGGAACTCAGTCAATACTCACAAAACACAGAGGTGATCATCATTATGGGGTGTCTGATCCCTCCTGTCCAACACCAAAAGCATGAGACATTAACTTTGCCCCAAGTCACCTGTGGGTAAGTTGGTGTACGGAGGCAGGAGCCCCCTGAGCAGGGACCAATACGAGGGCTGAGGAAGGGGCCACCAGAGCTGGTGGAAATGCTTTTTTCTTGGCACCAGCCTCAGAGAAATCCCAAGCACCACAGGTCTGCAGTGATGCCAGGTGAGGAGGAGGGATGTGTGTCCAAACAGACAGGGCATTTGGGGAGTGCAAAAATTAGGGCTCTCCTCCAGCTCAGCACCTGCAGCCAGGGGAGCTCCCAGCCAAAGCATCGCCCTGCCTGCCAGCCAAGCGGGGAGTGGGATGAGGTGGGCAGAGACACGACCAGCGCATCACATGACGGCAGCATGGTTCCAACACAAGCAGAAGTAGTCACTGCCAGACCAGCAGCACTGCGAGGCCGGGTGTTCTGCCCTGCTCCCCCAGCCCCTGGCACTCCATGGCACCACGGCCGTGCATCTAGCACCCGTGGGTCCAGCCAAACAGCCCCATGGCCTCAGTCCAAAAGGCTGCTCTGGCCTCAATGCATGCACCCCAACAGGGCCGTTTAGCCTCTCAGTGCTCAAAAATTTTAACTGGTTCTTTTCTGGCAAGGCACAAAAATCTCATAACCACCCACACTGATGGGGAACGAAGCAAAGAAAGTCAGGAGCTCTCTGGGCTCCTTCGGCTTTTGCACTTGCAAGCCAGCAGCCACATCAGGGGACACAAATGGAGGACTTTGGAAGCAGGAACCACTTTTGAGAGAGCTGGGTTGTCCTGAGGAGCAAAGTGACCCTTATGTCCTCCAGTCCCAGTCCCTTGGTGCCTCCAGGTAGGGATTTAAATCAGGATATTTCGCAAGCCAGCTACCCCAAGGCAGCAGAGCACAGCTACACCCAATGCCTGACCATGCTGCCACCTGCTTTCGGGACTCTGGTCTGCACCGGGCACAGCCACCCATGCCCTTGGGACCCGCCACCATGCCATCCCAAAGCATCGCAAAGAGAGGTCAACGAGCGCCTGTCTGGGGGCATTTATCTGTCTGCCTTTCTCCCTCCGCAGGAAGCACTATCTCACCATCGCCCTGCCTCGCTCCAGCCTGGTTTCCTGCTCCATCCTGCCAGGTTTACCCTGCTTTTTCCTCCTCCCCTCCCCCTGCCCCACACTGTCAGGCCATGTTTGCATTTCTGTCTCCTGCCGTCTTTCCTCTCCCTACACCCCCCCGCGCTCGCTCCCTACTCCATCCTCCCCAAGAGGCTACGTCCTGAGCCAAAGTTAGCCTCTGTCAGGTAGCCACATGTCCGGCCTGGGGCAGCAGGTCAGCCGGGGCCACCCTGCAGACCTCCTCCAGGATCTCTGCTGTCAGCAGCCTCCCTGGGCCCCGGGGGAGCCGGCTGTTTGCTGCTCTCGCTTGGGTGAGGGATGCTCCTGCACATCAGAGAGCTTGTTTCCCCTCGGCGGGCCGCCGGCCCACCCTTTCTGCTGTTGTGGCCAGGGGCTGGCCAGATGCCGCTTTGTTTGGTCCCCCATTCCCTGAATCGCTCCGGGTTTGTTGGCTGCCTGCTCCTGCCCGGAGAATCCTTTTCCTGCCTTTGAGATAGAGGATGCTCAAGCCATCTGTGCTTTTTATTTCCTTGTAGAAACTAACAAGCCAAGGATTGCTTCCTCTCCCTGACATTTCGGATGGTAGCTCTGGCTCAGCGGGACGCGCAGGGAGGGGACCCCAGCACCTTCAGACAGGAACAGGACCTATTCTGTCCACAGGATTCACTCCCCAAAGGGCAGAAATCCTCAGACTTGCCAGAATGCCAGTGGCAGCTCCCACTTGGCCATCGCTGTGGCTCTGCAGGAGCACGGGGTGAGCCACCCTGCTTAGCATACACAGCCACCCCTCTTCCAGTGGCCCCTATTAACTGCATGGCTAAACCCTTGCAAAACTCAATTAAAATTATCCTCCCACATCTTAAAGACTGTCAGGTTGCTTCTCTTCCCGTTTTAATTTACTTCTTTCAAAATCTTGCCCTGCTCACATTCTCTGCCCCCACAGGACGTGATTAATGTGACGTAGAAAGAGCAGAGGGATCGTATGGCTTTAGGGGACTGGTAACAGAAATTAGCACCGTTCATTACATCTCTAACCTGAAACCAATGCAATGGATGGTCCACAGCTCGTGTGAAATGAGTGTTGGTCCAAATCTGGTACCTGGCACACAGGTGTTGCCAGCACAAATGGATGGCCAGGATGGGCCAGGGACATCCCCCTGTGGGCCCTGGGGGTCTGGGATCTCTGGGCAGGTGGCTCTGGAAAAGCTTGTAGTGCTGCTACCTCCAGTTAACCCATTTGTGACCACTCAGGAGTTGCCTGACCATTGCAGGATTCAGAGTTTAATTCCACGCTGCGTCTATCCAGGTGTAACCCCAGGAGCTTTACTGGGCTGAAGTACCTCTGGCAGCAGTGGGTACAAACCCATGGGACACTAAAGAGATTTTTGGGCCACTGAGAAGAAATGAGAGCCTACACGATGACACAAGGTAAACCACTAAAGGCAATTGTTATTCACTGCTGCTCATGCTGTACCTAATGAAGTTACGAGGCAAACAACAAAGTACCTTTTCATGCAGCTCAGCTAAATTGTGAATTTTGCCACTGCAGGATACCCACAGAGAGATTCCCAGAGAGATGCATAAATTCCTGAGGACAAGTCACCACCAGCTCTTACACGCAGCGATCCAGGTGAGACATCCAGGTCTAGGAGTCCCTAAAGCGCTCATTGCCCAAACAGAGTGGGTGCATCAGGGCAGGACCCCCTGCACACGCCAGGGCATCATCCTCTTTCCCAGAGCCCCAGCTGCCCACGCCAAGGTCAGTAACAGCCCAGGCAGAGCCAGGTCCAGCCCCCACACCTATGCAGGGGCTTCCACCTGCAGCACTGGAGCTTTGCTGCATGGACACAGAGGAAGGGAAATGCCTGAGAAGCAGCGGAAAGGAGACCCTCAGTTTGGACATCATTAACTACAGCTCCACCATAAGCTGTTCCCAGAGGCTGTGCTCAGGTGAAGCTCCTGTCAAAGCAAGCCACAGATGCGCCGTTGGGGGAAGATGGAGCTCTAGCTAAGCAAGGCCTCGGCAGCTGACTCTTGCTGGGAGACGAGGAGGCAGAGGCAGCTGACCGGGAAGTCAGATAGAGCCTGAGGGTCAGCACTGAGCATGGAGAGAAAAGGGCAGCAGCATTTGGAAAGAAAAAAGCAAGTCACAGGTTTGCTTTTTCCTTGATGTGTGTGGGCTTAATTGCTAGCCTTTGAAGTTTAGCTCTTCCCAAGACTGTTGGCTTATGGACAGGCTGAAAAAATCCCTGTGCCCCACTCAGGGCAGGTTTCCGCCACATGAGCAAAGCCTGCGGACCCTGCCTGCCTCCCGCCTAGGCTGCTGCAGCCAGGCTGACAATGCCAGGCTTTTTCAGGGGTCTGCAAGCCATGCAGCTGGACTGGGGGGCACCGTGCCAAGCAAAAAAAACCTGCTCCTCCATCTTCATGTCCCTAGAGTTTGCATCCAGATGTTTGCTACTTAGCTGTGAAGTGAAATCAACTCAAGTCCTCAAACCAAACAGCTACTCTGGAGCTGGCAGTGCCTGTTCTCCGCAGCACAACCCGTCCTCAAGTTGATCTCCAGCTGCTGAGTGCAAGAGAAGCTGATGAACAGGGTAAGTGAGGAAAACTGTTTTGCAATTAGATGATTATTTTGGCCTTGGAAAACCTGGATTCAATTCCCCATCTGCTCCAGGCACCCTGCAGGCCCATCACACAGCCTATTTGTACCTCCATCCCTGCCTAAGCCACAGAGGGTAGGGCAGCAGGAGCTGGGCTGCTTTGGCCTGGGAAAAAAAATACTCAAGTGAGAAAGGAGGAATCCTTATTCCTTCTAATGAAGGATAACTGAGAACAAAGAAAACAGATTTATCCCAGAGCCAACGTGACATGAAAAAGCTACATTAAATGAGGACGGGTCCAGAAAGTCGGAAGCACAAGCGAAATGCAGGAGGAATTTAAACTTCCTGATCATCAAAGCAGGGTTTTCAAGCATCAAGTATAATCTAAAAATAATAATAATAAAAAAGCAAAGGGAAGAGTTGTCACGGGCATGAGAGCGCGCTGCTGCCTGGGGAGAGGGAGAGCACGGACCCTCCTGCACGGCACAGCTTCCCGCATGCACACCCGCACGTGCACACATGTGCATCTGCACGACCCTTTCTGCTGCCTCTGACGGGGTGGGCACGAGGAGAAGCAGGAAGATCACAGGCACATGCTCTTCAAAGGGGAATTAATCATCAGAGGTGGCGGCAGAGGAAGGAAACCTCAGGTACGAGGTCGGACGTGACGAGCAGAGAGGGTTGCTGGAAGAGCTCCGAGTGCTCGCTGCAGATCTGAGAACCCTCCTGGCATCCACGTGAGCAGGACAGGAGGTGCAATTCCCTGGGGTAAATGCACCTACAGCAATGTAGGAGATAAGACATTTCAATCCTCCTGGAAAATACTGCACAGCTTGGCTTTCTGCCATCCTTGAAAGCAGCGGGAGCTGGCCAACGCCACAGCCTTCCCTGATGTGGTTAATAAAAATGTTACTCTGCTCTCTGCAGGATCCCCAAGAGGGACGAGCTCTAGAGAGCGCAGCAAAGCTCTCCCCCCACATAGGGCTTTGCTGGGTTGCTCCTCACCCCTGGGTCAGTGATCCCATCTGCTCCCTGCTGGGCAAAGAGACTTGAAGATGGAGAGACTCAGGGCACTGGGAAGAAAGCCGGCCCCACGGGGCTGCCCGGGGCATCGATGGCAAGTTACAAACGCGCGCGCTCTCGGTTTCTCTTGGCACAGAGCTGCAACCGCAAGCCAGAACCCGCTGCAGCAGCATATGATCATCATCGTCTCCAAGAGCCAAAGTGCATTGGGGCATTCGCATCACTTGAGATTAGCTGGCTGTTTAACATCTGCACAGATTTCTCTCTCCACCTCCACATAGCACCCTTCACGTAGCTATGAAATTAATTTAGCTCCCTTCCAAGAAAGGCTGAGTTGGAAATGTCACACTTTGTATATCATAGCACAATTCCTATGATGAAACACCCAGCCTAAATGGCAGTATTGGACTTTGGTGCTATTTGAAGGCCAGTAAGCTAAAACATCTTATGCTGCTTTTTAAAAATAGCTTACAAGAGGGTTACCAAGTTTCATAAACACCCAGTTACTGTCTCGTTAATACTCAGAGGTTGACTGTTGTTTTCCCATTCAAAGGTGCTTCCCTTTGCGACGCAGCTCAGCGGGGAGAGCACGCAAGCCGACGCAATGGGAAGGAAGCGTTTACATATGCTAATGACTTCCACTGAAGGAGCAGAAGTACTAACGGGGAAATTGTGCTAAAGAGACAACACGCCACTTCCTCGGCTGTTCCTATTTGGTCACTGTAAGGTACTTGGTGCTCAGAGCCGTGGGGTGAGGCTGGGGATAGCCTTCCCAGCCCCACGGGAAAGCCAAGGCGTGAACAAAGGGAAGACACGTTGGCTTGGACCGCAAAGGCAGGAGAAGCCATTTGGCAGTGGGGCTGTTTCAGTACCACACTGGACCAAGGGGCTGAGGACGGACACGGGCCCTTTCCCATTCCCAGCAATGTGGGTCCGGGGACCAGAGCCCTTCCGGGTGCTGTTGAGGCCATTTCACCAGGCGCATCTCTGCACGCCAGCACAGGTTTCCTAAGTTCACGGGGGCCCTGTTTATTTTTCTTTTCTTTTTTTTTTTTTTTTTTTAAATCTACTATTGTATTAAGAAGTGTTTTTCTTTTTGGCAAAGGTTACTGCGGGGCCAATGCCGTGCGGAGTCTCCTGCCTTCCATCACTGCTATAACCTCTGAGCAGGAGCTTAGCCCGGCCAACGCCGCTTATCTTCAATGAAGGCAGGCTTGTATTTCCACCACCATATAAAAGATAGATCCTGGCGCTCCCCCTCTCCCCCAGTGCATTCTTTGAAATGCCACCCAGGCCTTGTTATTGCTGGGAGGCTGGAGACCCAGGGATTAACTGCCTTGGGCTGCATTAGGCTTTATTTGTCTAAGCAGCCAAGGGTGAGGAGTGGCCATAAATATTGTGAAATGCCGAGCGTTGTGGAGGGGCAACGTTGGGCAATGCAGGCACCATGGCAGCAGGCCTTACATCTTGGCCTGGGTGCAATTCTGGTGTGACCGATGTTGTTGGACAGGTTCCTGCCTCCCTACAACACAGGAGGTTTGGGGGACATCAAAACCCATCCTCAGGTGTTCAAACTGGGGGCATTGAGCTACCATCTATGCCTTCTGCTTGCCTCTGTTAGTCCTTGTAGCACATAAGCAAGCAAATCCCAACCAAGTGGGAAAATGCCATCGCAACGCTGTCACCCAAGGGGACACGCACTGGGGTCCAAGCCTGTCTGCCCAGAATGGGGCAGTACAGGGTGTGCTGTGGTTCCCCTTCACTAGCACACTGGGACATCGCGGTACAGAGAGGAGATGAAGAACAGGGTACACCCTGATCCTATCCCAGCACCAGTGGTACTGCCACAGCCAGCAATTACAGAATCTGATAGTTTGGCAATAACCAACAAACTGAATGAGGAGTCATCAGGCCCAGATGCACACTACATTTTAGCTAAATCGCTTTACAAAGGCATCGCTGGGTAACTCCACTTGCAGGCAAGGTCGTTGCTTCCCCCCCCGTGTTTCATCCCAGCACAAGGACCGCGCGCTGCTCGCCCAGCAGCATGGGGAGTTTCTTGGTGTGAATGCATGTATCTCCCGCGGGAGCATCCTGCATCACAGCTGGCCGCCACGCTTTCAGGACATGCCGTTAAACTTCTGCCCTTTGCTTCCCGAGGGCTGAGCACTGCAGCATGATGAAGGGATGATGGCCACTTAGACAAAATTACACCTCACTGGGGACTCTGCTCAGGCTGGGACAACCCAATGCGTGAGTGATGGATTGCTATGGGCACTGGATGCCGTCACCTCTCCTGGATGTGATTTTACTTGCTGCCATCACTCTGAGCTGGCAGTTTCCAAATCTGAGTATAAACCACAATTTGTGCCCAACCTTCTGGCTTCAGTAAATATAAAGATTTACTGTTGTCCATGGAAACTATTGACTTGACCCTCACTTTTGTCAGTATTTATTTTTTCAGGTCACTATATTGAACATCCATCTCAGCAGACACCAGTATTTCAGAAATGGGGAAAACAAGTCACAGACAGAGAGCCAAGCCTGGAGCCGAACCTCACTGTCAGCACACATGCATGTGTCTGCACAGACATGTACATGCTTCCCCCAGCCGACATGGGACTTTCCACATGCAGGGAAACCAATGGAGGGTTTTCCAGGCTCCACTACTCAGCCCTACACTTTTTGTAGCTTTTTGGGGAGAACACATGACACCAGTAAACATTTCACAGACTTCCCTGCTGCACGAAGAGCCCACGTGCCTCCGTAACTCAGAAAGCTGATGGACGACCCCAAAACCCTCCGTGGGTCTCGTGAACATGCAGACAGACCTTCACAAACCTCTGGAGCCACTACCCAACCCGGGGCACGTGGCTGGGCCCCACAGGGTCTGCCGAGCCCTGTTAAGCTCTGCCAGCAGCTGAAATGGTGAACCCACTGGAGTATGGGTGCTTTGCGTCCCCAGAGAGGAAGGGGACAGTGACCCAGGTGGGAGGCCTGGCTGCCATGGGTGCTGCTCACTGGCTAGTGCCAGCCGCTCAGGAAAGCCATCATGAGCTTGCAAATTCTTTATAAGCTTCCCACATGACACAATTACCCCAGGGCCAGATCCTGAAGCCCTTTCTTCTCTCTTTACTCAGCCGTCTCCACTGAAGTCATTGAGGCATTGGCCTAAATACAACTGAAGGACTTCAGGATTTGGCCCAGTAATAAAAACTTCCTTCCTTTGTCTACTGCTCACTCCACATGATCCCACTACCTCCTCTCCCGAGACTGGGGCCATCAGTTGTTTGGTTGATGCTGCTCTTCCGTTTTACCCTCTGCCAGACCGTGCCTGTCCCCTCGTGCAGCTGCAAGCTGCTGAGGTGGAGAGCACCGGGGTGGCCGGCGAGGAAGAGGGTGAAATGCAGCCTGGCAGAGGGGCAGTGCTGGTCCTGGGGACATGCATGTGTGCGGACACCACGCAGGCTCGGAACAGTCTCAGCCATCACCTCCCCAAAGGCAATTCCTTCAACACCTCTTTGAGGATGAGATGGAGTGCCTCCAAAAAAGCCTTTTTCCCCCACCACTGACTGTCGAGCAAGTGCCTTAGGCTATACACTAAACTTTTATGTGATGGGGACTGGGTGAGATGATTCCTGCCCAGGAAGATATAGCAGGAAGTTAACTCATCTCGCTGCAATAGCGACTATGCATCACACTAGGAAGTGACACCTTAAGAAACACGTACGATTTTAAACAAATAACTTGCACTATGAATTTTGCTGCTGCTTCTGCCTCAGAATAGCCAGGAGGAGGCAAAGCCCTGTTATCCCCCACGAGTACCTCATCCCCAGCACGGCCATCCGAAACATGCGCTGGGATTTGGAGCAGGAGCTCCTGCTTCCTTCCCATGTCTACCAGCCTTGCACACACCCGTGGCACTGATAGAGCAATATATGAACACAAATGGACTGATACAGCAATTCCCTTTGCACCGATCTCCCTGCCTATGCCGCTTGATGACAGAAAGCGAACACAAAAGGAATTTGAACTTAGCTGAAATAAGAAGCATTTGGTCTTGAGGTACCAGCATAGCCTGTAACTCACGGATGCTCAGGTAGGTGAGCTGGTCATATAGCGGATTGCTCAGAGAGCACAGCAACAACTCCTGTGAGTTCCTGCTGAGGTCTTCAGTCTTGCAGCGAGATTTTTAATATTGCTCAGCTAAAACTGAAATGGTCAGACACACACCATGGAGTGTGCGGCTCTAACCACCCCAGGGAACCCAAAACTCTTTGAGCAGCAGAGGACTTGTGATCTCAGGGCTGCGGGGCTGTAGCGGGGCCTTTGCACAGGTCTGAGTGAGCCCCATGCCACCCAGCCCAGCTGAGCCAGCTCACCATGCCCTGCATCCCAACACGGAGCACAGCAACGCCAATCTGTGCATTGCACAGACTAAGAGACCAATGTCCAGTCCAGCAGCAAGGGCTGCCTTGCTCTTTAAAAAAATACAGTCTCGCTGTACATTCTGCCCTTTTTAATTACATTAATTGCCATGGAAACAATGCTCTTATTGGTATTGGAGCAGCCTGGTGGCCTCCACAGATGCAAGATTAAAATCAATGGATACATTGAAATACAGGCTGTATTTCAGGACCTTTTGTGGTTTTGGGGCTGGTCACCATGGGTGCACGTGAGAGAGTGGCTCAGACACTAGCAAGATGCCATCTTCTATGAAGAGAAAGCTGGGGACAATAAAACATGCAGTAACATCCCCTTTATAGTGTTTATCAGTTTGGTCAGAGCATCCTTGCATGGGAGCCAGTCTCAGTGCTGATGCATGTGCTCAGCTCACTCCCAGTGCTGGTCATCACTCCCAGCTCCTACTGAAGCATCTCAGCCCTGGCTGCCCTTCACATCCTCATTGCCAGTCAGTGGAAAGCCTCACCTGGTCTCCAACCTCGTCAGGGTGGCTTCGCTCCATGCCTCCCCTGTCCCCATCCCTGGCCCTTTCCACCAGCTCAGATGACTCACCAAAACTAAGAATAAAATGCCAATAAAAATGTATATACGCCATCACTTCTTGGCCTTGAGAGTCTTTTAAATACCACTGAGGGAGTTTGTACACAAACCAGCACAAAGGGAAGGGCACTGGCAGCCCTTCCCTCACTACCCACGGCCGCCTCCAAAAACCCAGTGCAAAGGGCAGCCCCGGCTGCCCGGCTCTCCCCTCCCGGCGAGGAGGAGCGCTGCCCTGTTCCCTGCCGTGCCGCCCATCATAAAGGGGTCCCTGAGCTGTTATCAGGCAGTGACAGTTTCCGCCATCAGATTCCTCCTGTCCGTCAGGAAAGCTAAATAAGGAACGTCGTTCAGGCGGCTGCAGGAAGAGGGGAAATGCAGGGACATCCGGCCCAGCTGCCAATTTTTCCTTTCCCATGAACCACCGCTGACCTCCACCAAGGGAGAACCTGGACACCCAGCCTGGCATCGGCACCACTTGTCTTCACTTAACCCTTCCCCAGGGGAATGCCCTGGCCCCCGGGGCCTGCCCAGGCGGGTGTCCTTGCCACGCTGCGCAGTGTGGCCGTGGTGGGATGGTGCATGGGCGCTGTGTCACCGGCACTAGCACCACAGACGGAGGTGGGCGGACTCGGCTCACCGGCTGGCATTTGCCCAGGCAACTGGAGACACAGCCAGGAGAAGACTTAACCCCTCCGCGCCTGCACACAAGTGGGTGGCTACACCTCGCACGGCAGCAACGGGTCCCAAAAGCATCGTTGAGCTACGCTGATTGCTTCCCTCTTTGCATGCGCTGAGACCGGGACCAGGGTTGAACTTATTCTCTCGCTTATCTCTCAGCAACCAAACTGGGGTTTTCCAGGCTCCGCTGAGAGTTGTAACTGGCTCTGGACTGGCTGCTGCAGATGGGTAAAATCTCATCTCCTCTTTCCCTCTGCTCACTCAAGGGTTCTGCCCATCAGTAACAGGGACCAGGACAGTCTGCAACGCACTCAGCCCTTTGCCATGGCCCTTCCTGGGGATAGCCCTCGGGTCCTTGCTGCCTTTCGCTGCACAGAAGCGGAGCAGGGGAGCAGCAGCTGCCTACTCAGAGAAGGGGAGACCACAGCACTTGCTCGAAGTATCCCTTGCCTTTCCCCACCACCCCGTTCTCTGTGTTTCCCCAGTTTGGAGTCTCTCCTGACCCCCTAAACCGATCCTCCCTCATTAGCACATGACGTTCGTCCCACGGCACCTCCAGGTTTGGCCAGCAAAGCCTGCGCTGGAGATCCTCGCCCTGGAAGGAGGGGGCAGAAACGCAGCAAGAAAAACAATTCACACGTGGGAGAAGTTGTAAGGTGAAATACAAGTCACTGGCTGAAACCTGTTTCTGCTACCTCAGCAGGGAAACAACTCCAGGAGAGACTCCCCACTTAATATCCTCAGCTTATAAAACTTAGTGGGAGTTTCACCACCGGCTGCCACGGGGCCAGGTTTTCACCCTCCTCCTGCTGAACTTGCACCTAGAGATGGAGCGATTTGCCCGCAGCCTCTCAACAAAATGAGCGGTCACGCTGGGCTCAAGGGCTCGTGCCTCCTCGCCGACTTGACCACAGGCCATCTCCGCTTCCACTATTTTGTGTTAACAATGAGGCACCGCAGATGGGCAATAATACTGTGTGCCGAAAACATCAGAACTATTTTGACCAGAGAGAAAAAGCCCCCCTGGGACCCGGCTAACCCTCTCTTTTAACAACGTGAAACAAGAAACAAAGGTCTGGGATAGCCAGAGGCAATAAAAACCCTGGAATTAATTTAACCAGTCACTAGATGCCAGTGCAGCTGCAGCAGTATTTCTTTTCCTAATGAAGGACAAAAGATAATTCCAGCTCTCGCCCAGGGCAAGGCTCAGTGCTGGTTTCCCCAGCAGACACTGGCATGCACCAGGCGGTCACGGTCCCCTCCATGGCACCCAGCTGGCGTGGGACCCTCTCAGGGCTGTGTGCCCGGCTCCCTGCTGCCCTGTGCCCAGGTGGAAGTTTGCAGGAGCTGCTTGGGGCAGGTCAAGGCAACACATGGTGCTGGGCACCTCTGGCTCACAGTCTGGGGCAGGAAAGGGGACCTTTAAGTAACCACCTGTGGATTTTTTTCCTTGCAAACCCATTTATTTTTCCATGCATGACTGCCTTTGGATCCAGGCAAACATCTAACACCCACAAGGCCCCACGGCAATGAGCTCCACTGCTGCATGGTGGTGTGCAACAAGCCACTGGCCCCCCACCGTGCTCCTCATCCTCCCAGCATGGGAACCCGCCAGGAACTGCCTTCTCCAGGCAAGCCATGATTTTGCAGCCCTCTGTCGCAATGCTCCAGCCAGTCTTTCCCAGCGGAAGAGCCCTGCAACGTTTAGTCATTCCTCACACGGAAACCACCATGACCATGGCTCCTCTGCTCCGGCTCCCCACCCTCCGTGGGCAGTGCAGTCTGCGGGGTCCAGCCATCACAGGGCTTTCTGCTTCTCCCCACACCTGCAGACACCCCCGGGATCCCCATCACCCCCGGCTTACTGCAGCTTTCTCCTTCCACTGGGTTTAAATACACAGCCTCCCCAAACTGGGGGCAAGGGAACCCCCCATCTGACCCCCATTGCTTGGGGCTGTTTGAGTCCAGCAGGCTGAATGCAAAGGTGCCACGTTCATTTAGAAACGCCTCTGCTGTGCCAGCTTGAGCGGCTGGGGAGAGGGTGGGTGAGATGGGTCCTACGTCCAGGGCTCCTGTTGTCCTTCAAAGCTGCTGAGAGCTGGGCGGACCAGATGAACCATCAAGAGCCCCCTTCTGCTCGGCAGCTGCTCTGCAAAGCGACCTCCTGAGCGCTGTGGATGCCCCGTACAGCATTGGAGAAAGCGCTGCCTGGCCACGGCCCCCTCCTGCTGCTGTTCCCGTGGGATCCCGCTCTCCCTTTCCCTCCCCAGGAACTGCTGCGGGACACTGGGAACAGCCTGTTCCCTCCTGGCCAGCCAGGAGCACCTGCCCTTCCCACGCCTGCCCTGGAAAACACTGCACCAGCCTGGGGCCAAGAGACACCCTGGGGACAATGATCCCACACGGAGCAAGCCCACAGGAGAGAGGCAGTGGAGTGGGATGGGACACGCCAGAGGAAGCCCCCTTCTACTCCGCCTGCGTTGGCTGGGGACATTGTGCTGCTGGGGGAGCGTCCCCCCAGTCAGACGTCAAATTGAGCTCAGCAACACACACCCTCGTGACTGTTTGTGCCGGCAGCGAGCCGCGGGCTCACATGCCCAAACCAAATCCCAGGGTGGTAGTTGCAGCCCATTCATCCAAAATCATCCCTGAGCAGACCACGGGGCATGAGGGCCGTGGCTGCTCCCTCCCCGGCAGCCCCCGGGGACCACGCGCTGCATCCCTCCCAACACCCACCTCCTCTTTGGAGGCCCTGGCAAGCGACTGGGTTAAGCCAGAGCGGGGTTTGTTCTGCACTCATGGGCTTTTGCATGAAAGGGTGTTGCTGAAACAGCCCATGTTTATTACTTGCAATAAAGCAACTGCTTCAAATCCCAGCTGCAAAGGCGAATGTTGCTGCTGGCACGGTCAGCGCAGGGCTGTCTGAGCACCCGGCCGGGGAGGTCTGCGTGATCTTAGAGGAGGGCAGGCAGCAGCAGCCAATGTAATCGGCTCAGGTCCTACACAAGCACGGGCCCTTCCCTCACGCAAAGGGCATCTGCACTTGAAAGCGGCAAGCTGGAGTCTCTGACGGGCTGTGGGGTGGTCAGCGCTGCTCTGACCACATCGCAGCCCAGGGAACACATGCTGTCATCGCCATCCACAGAGGGTTACCCTGAGACACCCTGGGATGCTGGAGCTGAACCTCTACCTGCTCCCCCCATCCCACCACCTGCAAAGGGCAGCTTCCCAACTCCACTCCATCCTTGGGAGCACTGCAGAGCTGGGACATAGGGAGAGCCCATGTGCTCTCATACATGACATCCCCTCCTAGCACTGGCCCATTTAACCAGGTACCAGGGTGCGGGAACAAGCAGGACACAGAGCCAGAACAGACATTTCATGATCTTGAGATGAATATTTCACCCTTCCCAGGTGGAACAGTCTCACACCCCCACCTCTGCTTCCAAGGGGAGCAAATATTTGCATCCAGTTGGGATTATGGTTAGTGAGGAATTTGTGGGTCCTTTACGCACTGACAAATTGGTCTCAGGTAGAAAAGGCAGCAAATCCCCAGGATTCGGTCCCCCACTTGAGCTCCACATTGCCCTTCGTCACTGCACTAATCAGGCAGCACTGGAGAGCTTCAAAGCTCTGCGCAGCCCTGTGCTGACGAGGCCCACACATCACGCAGCCGCGCTGGCCACAGCCTCCCAGGCACTGCTCCCCGCACCTCCGGGAGATGAAAGAACCTGAGAAGAGCTACACGATGCTTTACAAATTGCTAACAAGAGAGCTTTGAACAGCTGCAGCTCCCACCGCAATGCCACCAGCAGCAAGTCCCATTCTGCCCTGCCTCCCGGAGCAGCCCCGGAGCTCTGGCAGCCCGGTGGGTCCTTTAGCCCTGTAGCACCAGAGCTGTCAGCAGCATTTTGGGCAGAGCAGGCTCACAGTGCCGCTGCTGGCGATGCTGTCTGTACCGCACCACCGTGGACAGACCTGCAGCCCTCCCGTGAGCTCACTTCAACAACGACAGGAAACGCCGCCGGTGACAGTGAGTCACTGAGATGAGGCTACAGAAAATTCTATTTATGCTCCCAAAATTCATCTCCCCACGTTGCAAGCTTCCAGCATTACTAACTTTCTGTCGGTTTTGCTCTTATCTGGGCTATAAATACTTTACTCATGCAAACAGGAGCTTCCCTGGGGGAAGCTGGTGGGGCTGGTGCCCCGTCCCCACTGCCCTGTGACAGTGCCCACCCAGCTCTGCTCTGCCCCACGGTCTCTGCTGTCCAGAAGGGTGTTGCAGCCCCATCTCTGCCATGGTCCCTCATCCACCTGACCGAAGCTGCGGCTAGGGATTTGACTGGCTGCCCAACAGCCTTTTGCCCCAGAAGTGCTATGGGACAGAAAAGCATTTCACCAGGATCTGCCTTGGGTGACTTCCCAGGTGGACCTGAGCTGTCAGCGACCGGCTCAGAGAGGCAGGCTGGACGGCATAGCATGGACCACTGCCTCCTCACGCCTTCCTCCCCAACACGCTGCCCGACGCTCACAAATTAATGACTGTGCATGAAAAAATAAATAAACAGAGCAGGGAGCCGGCCTCCAGCCTGCCCTCCCGGCCAGGCACTTCCCCACACAGTGAAATCCCTCCTGCAAGAGTCCAATGAGGTTTCCCCCTGCTTGCAGTGAGTACACCCGTGGCACAGCGTGGGCTAACCCGCGGCCTCATCCCCGCGGCCCCGGACCCCGCGGGGACGGCGGCAGGGTCCTCCCGTCCCGTCCTCTCGCTGCGCGGATGCTGTCACGGCCGTCGGGGACACCCGGGAGGGCACCGCGGCGCGTCCCCGTCGGGGCTGGGGGACCCAAGGGCTGGCTGTGTCGCGGCTGGGGGACCCAAGGGCTGGCTGTGTCGGTCCCCGTCGGGGATGGGGGAGCCCGGGGCGGGCAGCGCCGGTCCCCGTCGGGGATGGGGGAGCCCGGGGCGGGCAGCGCCGGGGCACGGCACATCCCGTCCGGGATGAGGGACGCCGCGGCAGGCAGTGCGGGTCCCTGCGGGGTCTGGGGAACACGCGGGTGGCAGCGCCGGGTCCCGTCCCGCCGGGGCAGCCCCCATCCCCAGCGCGCCCGCAGGTGCGGGGCGGGCGGCAGAGCAGGCAGCCGGCAGCCCGCAGCCCCGGCCGGGCAGGGCAGCCCGCAGCTCTCACCTGCCTCCGAGACAATGCCGAGCCAGAGCCAGAGGGGCAGCGTGCAAACTCTCTTCATCTCCGGGGCTGCGGGCAGGTCCGTACGGGGCGGCGCGGAGCGATGCGGAGCGGTGCGGTGCGGAGCGCCCCGCGCCCGAGCTCTGCTCCCGCCGCGCCCCAGCTGCGGCGACGCACGGCGGCGGGCGGGGAGCACCGGGGCCGCTTCCTTTTCCTCCGCCCGCCCGGGCCGCCCGCCGCCCTCCGCCGAGCCCGCGGGGCGCCGGGCGGGCGGCGGGGCGGGGCGGGCCGGGGTGGGCGGGCGGGGCGGGGGGCGGGGGGGCGCACCTGCGGCTCCGGGCACCGGCGGGGTGTCTGCACGTCCCGCACCTGTGTGGGTGCGTGCGTGCCCCGCACCTGTGTGCATGAGTGTCCCGCACCTGTGTGCATGAGTGTCCCGCACCTGTGTGCATGGGTGTGCA
Source organism: Grus americana (assembly GCF_028858705.1). Taxonomy (NCBI): domain Eukaryota; kingdom Metazoa; phylum Chordata; class Aves; order Gruiformes; family Gruidae; genus Grus; species Grus americana. The sequence continues at coordinate 6,546,822 of NC_072865.1, forward strand.
TCGCCCTACAGCTGGGTGCAAGCGTGCTCCACACCTGTGTGCATGCGTGTGCATCACCCCTGCCCTGCGTACGCGTGAGCACCCCCACACCTGTGTGTGTATTCATGTGAACACATGCCCCACACACCTGCGTGCACCCCTGTACATCCCACCCACATCTGCGTGCACCCGCATCACCTTGCACCTGTGTCCAAATGCCTACACATCTCCTTCTGTCTTGTGTGCTTCTGGGTGCACATCTCGACCTCTCAGACCAGAGGCAATGCACACATACCCTCTCACACCAGTGTGCACACACCTCGTGAACTTACACATCTCATATCCGCTCGCACACACACCTTCATGCCTGCATGCACCCCCCCAAAGCCCATACCTCACACCTGCATGCACACAGCCCTGCACGCACCCCTGAAGCCCCACTCCTCCTGCACACAAAGATGCACACACACTTTCTCACACCTGTGTACACACACTTGCACCCCTACTCATTTGGGGGTGCGCTAGGGGTCCCCACTCATGCCATCCATCCTGTGCACACTGCCAACGGTGTGGGGCAGCCACGTTGCCCCCTGGCACCATTACACGTGGCACACACACCCCTCCCTGGCAGGTGTACACCAAAACCCATGCACACAACCGTGGTGTGGGCAGCAGGATGGTGATGCTGCTCCACACGTGCCAGTGGCACTGCCCCCACACCACTGCCACTGCCAGCGACAGCGGCTCTGGCTCAGAGTGAACCGACTGCGAACACGCTGCAGACGGAGGCGATGGCAGAGCTTTGGGAGTGTGATGGCACAGCGGGCACAGCCCCAGCCGGCTGCCTGCACACCCAATGAGCACTGCATAGATAAATTAACACGGCCCTACACTGCACCCCGGAGGGTTATTAATTATGCACACTTGCAGACAGCGAAGAAAGAGCCTGAATGAGAACCATGTGCTCTTTGAAAAGGCACGAAAACTTCTTGTGTGCTCAACTGCTCTTGTTGCCAAACCCATGGAAGATATCAGCCTGTTCCTCTCCTGGAGCCGTCAGAGGGGCTCCAAGCCACAGAAGTTATTTTACCAACTCCCCCGGCCCAATTAGTGAGTTTTTAACCCTGAGAGCACCGGCTGCACCGCTTTCCATCACACTCACCTTGGAGCACCTCCCTCCGCCATCCCCAAGGAGCGGAAAGCAGTGCTGTCTCTCCATCCCAGGTGAGTGTCCAAATCCCTGCAAGTTTCTAGAGAGAGATTTTTAAAACTTGCCATGATGATGGGGTGATGAGGCAGAGCTGGGGACAGCACAGAGGGACAGCACAGAGGGACAGCACTACCCACTGATTGTGGGATCAGACCCCTCCTTGGTGCTGGGAGCCATGATCAGAGGTGAGGCAGCCACGGGAGTCCCTGCCACAGCAGTGCACCCACGCTAGGGACCACTGTGAGCATCAGGGGTCATCATGCACCTGAGAGATGAGCAGCAAGGTGGTGATGTGATGGAGGGATGAATCACATTGCACTGCTGAGGTGCTGGAGAAAATGCAAGACTAAATGCTTACAGAGGCTGAGTGTGAGAAGAGCAGAGGGTCTGACCTGGGGTGTGTAGGGGCATCCTCTGGCACCCCAAAAATCAAGGACTTTTGGCATCTTCCATGCATTGCAGTCCAAATGTGGCACCATGCAGGTGGTGGTGGCTGGGACCAGCCTGTCCATGCTGCCATCTAACGGCAGGACGCCGGGGAGGGCTCGCCCTGCCACGACGGGGAATTTTCCATCACAAACACAGAGCAACTGTGGGATCGATGGGACCTTTCCATTGTTGCTGCCCTGGGAAACAAAAGGATCTTATTTTAAAATCTTGTCCCCCTTCCAGCACGTGGGGGGACCCAAAGAAGCAAGGGCTTTCCCGGAGCACAAGATAAAGGCACAGACTTGTTCCAGCAAGGGACCAGGGCAGGAGCTGCCAGACACTGCGCAGACCCGGGTGTGGCTATGGGAAAGGCACACTGGGGTGGCTCTGTGGACACCCAGGGACAAAAGGACAAGGTAACCTCCAGGGAAAATACAGCCGTGTCTTGGGGGCAGATGGGAAGAGCCAGCCCTGGTGGGGGCAGAGCCCAGATGCCGGAGCAGAGGGGTGCTTCATCCCCGTGGTGCCCACTTGCCCCACTCTGTCCCCTCCTGCCAAAACCCAGGGCCAGGCGCAGCTGGTCATTGCATTCACACGGCGCCCACAGTTTCTACTCCACGGTGCTACAGTTTATCAGTGAAATGCATTTTTCAGACAGCATTTAACAGCAGGCAGTATTTCCTCACTGGGCTAACGCTGCACGTACCACAGCTCAGAGCAGCGTTTTCCGTGCACATAGGAGCTGCTGTACGTGCTGCGTGCAGGGCAGGGGCTCTGTCTGCCCCAGCCTTCCTGCCAGACCCCTTCTCTGCCCACAGGGCCACACAAGGATGTTATACCCCAAAACGTGGCTCTGCCTGGGAATGGTACACTGTGACCACCGCACGCAGCCCAGCAGGAGGAGGAGGAAAGATGTGCTTCCTTGGGAGCCTGCTCAGCCCAGGGATTTGGGACAAGCAGGTTTCACTGCTCTTCAGCTCTTCCTTTGGCAAGGGGAAGGTGTAGGAGGTGGCAGTGATGGCACTGGCACACGTCGCAGCGAGCTGCTTGCAGCCCGTGCCACCACACCAGCCCACGCGGCACACGGCAGCGGTGGGCAGTGGGAGCTGGCAGCCGCCCTCCTCCCTGTCGGCAGCCACCGAAGCCCGGCTGTGCTCACCGTCTGCCAGTGCATGGCGGATCCGCTCCCCCTCACGCTTCGGGGACAGCTGCCTGCTGCTGCCCAGCCTTACTTGCCTGTGGTTTCAGGGCAGGTCTGGGAGGCGATGGATTTCAGCCCCCCCAGCTGCAGCAGCTCCCTGCTGCGATCAAACCAGCCTCACCTTCCCGCAGAGGCTCCCAGCCCCTGCGGAGGGGGATGGCAGCCCTGCTCACAGCAGCATTTCCAAGCCAACAGCTTGCTCTTCTCTGCTCTTATTTCAGCTGAGGCTGGGGGGGGGGGGGGGGGGGGGGCAGTGAGAGGATGAGGCAGGAGTCTGGAGAGGAGGCTGAGTCGAGCCCAGGGGCTCAGCAGGGAGGGAGCAGAAACCCCTGACAGCCCCTCCGAGCACACCCAACTCCTGAGCAAGGCTGCACAGCGCAGCAGCTTTCCCTGAGTCCCCTCTGCACCCACCTCCACCCCATGCCCACAGAGCCCCGGGCTGTTCAGTGCTCCTGCACAGGAGGGCACCTGCACCTGTGTCTTGCACAGGTCATCCTCCCCTCCAGCTGAGCAGAGTGTCCTCTCCTGCCCCAGGACAGGTATTAGGCAACCCCAAAACCAGGTGCTACAGCAGAGCCCAGCCCTGGTACGCTGCAGTGGTGGTGCACAGGAAGGGTGATTGTCCCTCGTGGCACCGTGGGAGGACAGGGTCCTCTGTCCCATCGCTGCTAGGCAAGGGGATGACCAGCTTTGACAACTGTCCCTGCACCCAGCTGCAGGAGCTGGCAAGCCCTTGTGCCTGGCCCTTCCCTCAGCACACGTTGAGCCTCTGCAGAGGAGGAATTTGCAGACCCCAGCAAGCACCGGGGGCTACACAGGATCAGGGTAGCTCTGGGCTCTGCTTTGACCATGAAGTGGACTTGAGTGGGATAAACATGACAATCCCACCCACCGCCATCCTCCCTCCCACCAGCCAGGTTCAGACCCATCCCAGCACCTCCTGCCTCAAGCCGAGTCCACTGAGTCACGAGCAAGGCCAAGCGAGCCAGGGATGCTGCCACCACCCCCTGGGCATGAACCACAGCAGCCAAACCCACTCCACTTCCCCCCCTGGAGCCCCAGGCCACCCTCCTACAGAGGTGATGCTGCCAGTGGGGCTGCTTAGGGCTGACAGGCAAAGAGCCATGCTTGGACCACCTGCTCCTAGCCACAAAGGCTGCCTGGGCTTTCACGAAGTTGGCCTCAAATGGGACTTTGCATTTTTCACATATACAAATCCTTAAGACCCAGCCGGGGAGGCCAAATCTTAAAACCCAGGAGCCTAAGGCCAGGGCCGGGCTCAGACAAACAACTCCACCCCCTAGGGCTGCCAAACCCCACCTTGCTCCCAAGCAGCCTGGTACAGGGGTGAGGAAGAAACCAAGAGCCACTGCAAGACATGCAGGGAAGGGCTGAGTGAGGACACCAGCTCTTTTGTGCCTCCTGTGCTGCAGGTGGAGGGAATGAGCCCAGGCTGGAGCAGGGGCCAGAGGGCTGCCCTGCACCCCCAGACTGTGCTACACCCCAGTGCAATAGATCCCCCTCCCACCAGCAAGCCAGGAGCAGGTCCAACAGGCAGTGGTCTAATGAGCTTTAATGGTGACTGAGTAGAAGGGAGGCAGCAACGCAGTCCCTGGGCTGCAGTAGGACCCACACCATGTGCCAAGCTCCCTCTGCCGCCGGCCCGGAGCCCTTCCCCATAAAGCTCTTTGAGCAGAGAAAGCCCACCACAAGAACCAGATGTGTAAGAGGCGCCTGGGACTGCTGCCCTCCTCCTCTCCTGGGTAGGAGCGCAGAGGGACAAGAGGTGCAAGCAGCCTGCAGCCACCTCTGCTGGAGCCCTGCGGCTGCAGGTACTGAACGTGCAATGCCCTGGCAGGGAAGGTTGTTCTTCAAGGGGTGTCAGGCACCTCTGGGACTGCAGTGCAGCACCCGCAGCCCACAGCACGCAGAGGGGACAGCAGACAGGAGCTGGGAAGAGACTCATCCCTCTCCTTCCCCCCAAAACTGAAACCAAAAGCAGCCACTCCAACACCCACCAGGTCCATGCATGCAGGACCAGTCTCCAGCAGGGCCCCAGGTAGCCCACCAGCAGCATGGCAAGGAGAACCATGGAGCCAGGCTGGTGTCCCCAAAGTGCCCTGCTCCTCCCCATCCCTCACAGGGCCAGGTGGCAGAGGCGCATGGGCTCCACATTGTCCCTCCCATCGCTGAAGCAGGTGCTGAAGAAGGGGCAGTATCTCTCCGCAGAGACCTGGTGGAAGGTGAAGAGGTGGGACATGTCCCCGGCATCAAAAAAGGTAACAGTGCCCTCCTGGCAGTCCAGGAAGACCCCCACTTTCCGGAGGGGCTGGGAGGGAGTCAGGCGCACCCAGGGGGTGGCGGTGGCCCAGTACTCCCTCCTGTTCCGCAGGCGAAGCGTCCAGTAGCCATTCTCTGGGCACAGCTTGACCTTTGCTGCCCGGTCCACAGCCTCGGCGGCCACCCCTAGGTCCCACTTGGTTTTGCTGCCCACCCAGACCTCCCAATAGTGCTGGCCACTGTCGAAGGTCTGTGCGCCCAGGACATTGACGCACTGACGGAAGCGCCGGGGGCTGCTGGGGACAGGCGGGGCTCGATTCCTCTCTGTCACAGCTGTCAGGTCTCTGGAGAAGACCAGGTTGGGGTGGGCTGACTCAGGGTCGAAGGTGAGTGGGGCAGGAGCTGTGTAGACATGGAGCATGGCATTTTACTGGTTGCATATTCCCTCTGCAGAGCACCCCATGTCCCACCACCATCCAGCACATCCATCCCTCACACCTATCTGCTCACCAGGGCAGATGGACTGCAGCATCTGTCTCCAGAAGATGTACTGCAAGGGGCCACCGCGGCTGTCCCTGTAGTGCTCCAGGTCAAAGGCAGGCTGGGTCTCAACACGCACCGAGGGCCTGGGGCAGAGAGAGCAGCAGTTAACCCTTCTGCTGTGCTGCTAGTGAGGCATGCGGGAAGAGCACAGACAGGAATGCAGCACACTACCGCGTGCGATGGATTTGGTAAAGATGGGCACAAACCTCCTTGGCAGCTGCTTGTTCCCCTGATGAGGCACTACCCCCAGTGTGGCACTTGGCTCGGGGCAGAGATGTTGTGGACCGAGACAGATCCAGCAGCACCGCTCGCAGAGCAGTGACTCACAACAGACCAGCACCCAGCACACGCAAGCAGGACTCCTGAGCGGGTGAACAGGCCAGGCCTGTAGAGCCAGGCTGCATCCTACTGCAGCCCCCAGGGAGGGAGGGAGGGGACAGGGACACGCTCCCCTATGGCAGTTCTGGCCCTCAGCTACTCGCAGCCTCAGACAAACCTGCACCTTGTGGTCTGTTTTGCAGCCTCGTGAGTTGTAAGAAGCTAAGGGCAGGGAGAAGCCAAAGCACCCAAAGTCTGTGGCATCAGCCTTGCTCCCGCTTGCAGCATGCACAGCTCTTGCACCCATTCCAAACCAGCATGTCACCTCCACCTGCTCTTCCAACCTAGCTGTCTCGACACACATGCTCCCTGGGGAGAGCATCCAACACATGCTGGGGACCAGCCCCCACTGAGCACAGCACCAGCAGCTTGCTGAGCAATTTGGGATGCTTTTAAAACCAGAGATAAGATCCTTCCCCATGTGGTCCCAGCCAGGGACAGAGATAAGCTCCTGAAAAGGGAATCGGCTTCTTTCATGCCAGACACGTACCTGATATCCAGGCTCTCCACCTGCAGTGAGGAGCAGAGAGAATTAGCAGTCACTGTCTGTAATTCATGCAGCTGCACAAATAATCTCCCTGTCCTGCCTCCTGCTGCCACAAAGCACAGAGAGGAAACCAATCTGCCAGGACCGCAACCCAGGGGGAAACTGCCTGAGCACTGCCCAGGTAATTTCACAAGGGTGACAGAGGAAGAAGGTGGCTCCTGAGACCCACCACATTGGAAAGATCACCATATCCCTTGTGGCTAAAGCCTCCAGACTCCAAGGAAATGGGTAGATAATCCAGAGGGTTGGCAGTGAGAATGACTTCCAGGTATAGTCTGCTGCTGTCACTTAGGACTCTCCCCATCCCAAATTCAGATCCTGAAACGCCCTCAGCCTCCTGCCAGGGTCAGCCAAGCATGCTCACCTCCAGCAATGACACCTCTTCCATCTTGCTCAGGGTCTGCTCTATGCGCTCTATGTCCCTCTGCAGCACCGACATTCCCTCCTCCAGCCGGTGGACATCTCTGTGCAGCCGTGCCAGCGACTGCTCTTCCTTTTCACCCAGCTCTGCCAGCACAGCTCTCTCCTTTTCCTCCAAGATCTGATGAAGGCGGGTAAACTCCGCACGGATCTTGAAGTTCAGCTCTCCAGAAACCTTCTGAGCAGAGGGAAAAGGTAGAACATGAGTCTGGCTGGCAGCTAAAACATGGCTGGGACTGTTAATCTGCATAGAGAGTCCTTGAAATCAGTGTCCCAGACATACCCACAACTTTTTGGATGGAGAACAGGACACAAGGAAAACTTTCAAGGCTGCAGAACTGAAGGGGGAGAAAACCCAAACCAACCAAAACCCAAGTTTTACCAATGACTCAGTCACCTTAACTAGAAATCCTTGCACCCAGCCACAGTGGGAGCCCACAGCCCTCTCCCATACCACCAGGAATTTGCTTGTGTGCAAGACTGGAGCTCTTTTGCTCTTCTGGAGCTGCAGACTCAGCTGTTCAGGTTAGTTAGGTTTTATTTCACATTGTGCCAGACCCTGGGCAGAGCTGCCTGACATTGGTAACTTGCTTTTTTTTCTCCAATGCCTCTGTCCCTCAGGGCTCCTGTTTGTATGGGAGAAACAGGGGAGCTGCACAAGCTAATCTCTAGTTAAGGCTGATAAAATCCCATTCAGCTCTTTTCAGAGGTCACTTTTTTCCAGTTGTTTAGTCGGCCAGCCAGCCAACCTTGTGGGGCTCTCACTGCCTTCCTGCCTGTTTGCAAGAGACAGCCAATGACTTTTTATTTTCCCAATCTTTAAGCTTTTAATCTCTAAGTGCAACCTTAGCCCTCGTTATTTTCTTGATAAGCACTTCCCGAAATGCACATCCCTTTATACCAGCAGGAAACCCGTCTCCCCCAGAGTACATCTGAAGCTTTACCAGCCAGCACAGCACCCCAGCCTCTCTTTGCTCTCACAGGTGCTTGTGCTGACACACCAGAACCACAGAGGACATGCATGTTCAGATCAGCAATTTGCTCCTTTACTCTTGAAACACCTCTTAGTCAGGCCTTCCACTGCAATGGGACATCAGCCACATGTGCTTATTTGCTAAAACGTCTTCATTAACCTCAAAGGTCTATTACAAATCTGGCAGTGGGATAGAGGTATGGAACAGTGCAGGCAGGGGGATCAGAGACTTCAGCTGGAAGACAGTCTCCCATCAGTTCTATCTCACCTCTGAACAACTTCTGTTTTCCTTAAACTCTTCTTCTTTGGCTTTTAAGACTTTTATGTCACTCAAGATGGAAGAAGCACAGTCAGCCTGTGGCTGTTGTTGCTTCATTGACAAGTAGGCAGCCTGGTGCCACTTGAGCCCGGAGAGAGCACTCAGGCTCCTCACGTTGTCTCAGAGCTTCAGTCAATCTAAACATGGTCCTTGTGACAAGGTCATTGCTCTCTGCAGTGCCAATGTTGCCGCTGCTGACCCAGCTTCTTCAGCTCTGCTGCCACCCCTTCAGACACACAAGAGGATTTTAGAGCTTCCAAGAATTAACCCTCTCCCAAAGCAGGAGCGCTGCAGGGACAGAACAGGCTGCTCAGCTGGCAGCTCTCACCACTCACCCTGTCTTGGCTCTGCACCTTGTTAATGCAGCATTTACAAGTGCTTAATGCCTCTTCCCAAAGCCTCCACTGTGTGATGGGCTTTGGCATATATCTGGGGGAGTTTGTTCAGATGCCTACATTGTTATTCATCTAGATTTTTACAGGAAACTGAGCTGAATCTCAGCTGAAGTGATACATGGATCCTCTATGAGCATTAACCCAGAGGCTGTACAAAAAGCAGCTATCACAGGCCATTACCGTCAGGCCACAGATATCTTCCTGTGCCGCACGCTTCCTCTGCAAGAAGTTTTCCATCTCCTTCTGACGAGCTTGCAAAGCATCTTCCAGGTGCTTCTGCAAGAACAAGGAAAAGAAGGTGAGGAGACCATTTCACTACTCTGCTGTGATTCAGGAGTAACCCCAATTCCTGATGCCAGCATTAGAGGGAGGCTGCAACAGGATTTCTTATAAAGGCAGTAAGGAGAAGAAAGCACCTGATGCACAGGCTTGAGAACTATATATGTGTGCACATAATGAAACAAATTTATTTTTAAGACTGGGAGCTCCAGCCTGGGATATCTGTTTGCAGAAGGTTTAAAACCTGGGTGCTGTTAACTGACTCATGCAGGAACTGGCCCCTCAAGCAGCACACATGGCACAAGCAGCCCTCACCCCCTGGCTGTGTGGTGCCTACATAAGGCACAACCAGGCTGCGGTGGAAGTTGGGGACTGTAGTGAGGGAAAGAAATGCAAGAAAAGAAAGTGTCCCAAAGACAGCCAGCTAGAAGGAAATAGGGAGAGGGAATGAATCAGGAAGAGACACAGATGTCATTGCAGTAGGGTCAGGTGAGGCGCACACAGGGCTCCCTGGCAGGGGAACCGACTGTGGGATGAGGGGTTGGTGGGCTCGCCCTGGCTGCACAGGGCTCAGGCAGCTCCCATACCCTTTTCCCCCAGCCAGGCAGAAGCCGCTCACCTGCATCTTGTGCCGATGCTCCTCAGAGCCACAGCGCCGCACCTTCTCCACCAGCCCCGACAGCAGGTAGTGGGTGCGGAAAGCCCGGTTGGGGAACTCGCGGCGGCACTGGGGGCAGGAGGGGACACGGGCACAGCTCTCCCAGTAGCCCTGGATGCAGGCCTTGCAGAAGTGGTGCATGCAGTCCAGCATGACGGGCTCGCTGAAGAGGTCGCAGCAGATGACACATGTCAGCTCCTCCCGCAGGCTCCGGTCCTGGCTCCTGCCGGCCATCCCTGCTGGAACACGGATCCCACCCTGAGTTTCCTGCCACCACCATCCCAAAAGCCCCTTCCCTCAGAGATAGGGCAGACTTCTGCCGCTCCTCAGGCTGGGCTCTACCGGGTGCTCTGGCACAGGGTTTGGTTGCCAGACCTCGGCCAGGAGGCACAGGACCTGCCCAGGTGCCGCACAGGTGTATCCAGCCCTGGAAAGCCCCAAACAGCGGGAATTACAGTGAAGTCCCAGGAAAGGGTCGGTCCCTTTGCAAAATAACAGCTTTGTTTGCCATTACTTCAGCAAAACTACCCCTAGGGCCGTGTGTCCCTGGCAGGGCCCCAGGGAAGGGGTACGGCCCCCCTACAGCCAGCAGCCCCCCCCAGCTGCTTGAGGGCCCAGCTCCGGGCTGCGAGAGCCCGCTGCACCCCCCTGGGGCCCGAGCCTTGGGGCACGTACCCCGCCCTGTGCTGCGCAACCCCCGCCCCACTCCCCTGGGTACAGCCCCAGCCACCCCGCGATCCCAAGCGACCCACCTCGGACCCACCCCGCGATCCCAAGCGACCCACCTCGGACCCACCCCGCGATCCCAAGCGACCCACCTCGGACCCACCTCGCTCCCCCCTAGCACCGCACCGCACCGCGCAGCCTGCGCCCTCCGAACTTGGAGCCTTCGCCCCGCCCCGCCCGCGGACTGACGCACGCCTCGACCAATCGCCTTGCGGAAGCGCCGCCCGCCCATCTGCTCATTGGATGGAAGCTGCGGCCTGGGGGTCGGGCGGGGCTCCGGCATGTGACGTGGTCACGTGTGCGTGGGGCCGGGACAGCTGCTGGGGCCTCGCGCGCCGCCCGTGGGAGGGCGCGTGCCGTGCACCGCTGCACGGCACTGAACCGCATTGCTTTGCATTGCATTGCATTGCATTGCATTGCATCGCATTGCATCGCCCCTGTCCTGCACTGCTCCTGCACCGCCCCGCTGCTGCATTCAGCCCGCTGCTGCATTCAGCAATGACAGCGTGGAAATGAGCCCCGGGGAACGGCCTTCCCCTCTCTTCCCCGGTTTCCCTTCGCCAAGGGTCTCAAGCTTGTTCTGCAAGTCACGGGACCTTCAGAGAGCCAACTCCCGCCAACGCTTTGGGGTCACAGCTTCAGGTTTCGCTCAGTAATCACAAGGGCTTGTTAGCAAAAGAAAGGGGTTTTCACCCTTGTGTGGTCACCTGATGGTGGGCCCTGGGATGTTGTGTGAAGCAGCAAACACTGGAAGACCTGTGAGAAAAATCACAAGAGCTGTTGATACTGGAAGTAAAAGCATAGAAAAGTAAAAGGAGGGAATGCACAGGGACAAGCAGCTGTTGCAGAGGCCATCTCTCTCCTAACTGCTGTTAGAGCTTCCCCCCAAAAGAGAGGCGTGCCGGGCAGTGTCCTACTGCCCTCTTCCTGCTGCTCTACGTTTTCTCACCATTAGAGCAGTGCAATTCAGAAAATGTTTCCACTCATCTTCGTTTGCTTGTCTGAGGGATTTTCCCAGGCTTTTGCTTGCCCTGTGCGTGCTTGCTCACTGGCATGTAGCCCTGTTTGCAGACCATCGGCCTTCCCCTTGTCTCTGCCAGCCCCTCGGGGTCATACGCTCAGCCACAGCCCCCGCCACAGCCCCACACCGATGTTTGGACTTTGAGCATCACCAGCTGCGTGAGGAGCAATCGGTCCTGGGGGACGCTGGCCATGGGTGGGCAAGATGCACCCCGGACAGCCTCCTGCAACCACCTGGGTACAAAGCAGCGATGAGCTGAAGCTCCTCATCACTCACCATTGCTCTGCAGAGCCCTGGCATAGGCAGCACGAATGCTGGAGCATGTGTGGTGGGGTGGGATGAGGGTGCCCCCAGGGAAAGCAGTGAGCTCCAGGAGGTGCTGTGAACAAGGGGGAGGATGTGGGCTGCTGTGAAAGTGCTCTGAGGCCTCTGGGCGGCCAAACAAGTGTCGTCCACGGACACCAACAAGGTCAGGCTGTGCCCAAATATGCTGCCAGCCCCAAGACAGTTATTGTGGGGGCTGCTCCAGCTGGTTAAGCAAGGCAGGGGTTGGCTGCACCCTCCTGCTCCAGTCCCAGTGGTGGCAGTGGGACAGGGATGCTCAGCCCCCACTGCTTGCCAGGTGCTGGGGGATAGGAAGCACTCGCTGGGCAGGAATTGTTTCCAATGGGCTGAACCCGCTCCCATTGCTGTCTTTTTCCCCTCTCCACTGCACAACTCAGTGGGCTCCTCATGGCAATGTCACTAGGATGGTGACATCGGGACCCAGGGATGACACAGGGATCCAAGGATGACCGAACAATCTCCGCTTAGCTGTGACTTAATGCACCAAAACCTCACTCCCCACATCTACAGAGTTTTGTGCTTCTGGTAGGCTGGATCTGACGATGCGAACGGGCTGGGGTTTGCCGGGAGCAGATTGCTGCCAGCCCAGCGTGCTGCAGCCGCTGTGCGAGTGGGTAGCGTCTGTGCAGCGGGAGAGTGGCTGGCGTTACGTGTCATCGTCCCGCCATGTGCCAGCAATCCCCGAGAAACAGCTGGCTTTGAACTGGTGGATTTTGGATGGGAGCTGAATCATCTGCTTAGGTGCATCCTTTTGAGAGGGAAACGGCTTCATCATCTGATCATCAGATGGTCTTCTGGCTTTGCCATCGTTTCTCCGGCACTATAGACTATACACAGACACACACATATACGCATGCAGAAACCAGCAGAGAAGACGCCCAGTCCAGGATGTGAAGCCCAGAGTGAGCCAGGATGCTGTTCCCTGACCTGTTGCAGCTTGCAGAGACATGATCCATTATTTGTACAGCTCTGCACAGAGGTAAAAGCATCAATAATTGCTTTTCAGCAGAGATCTGGAATGTGCTGCCAAAGGTTATGTTCCCCTGGCAGCCTGAGCCATCAGTGCTGGGAGACGTCCCCATGAATCAGCGTCTGTGGTATGTTCAGAGAGCTCATCCCTCCCCACGGGGCTGGTAACAGAGCCCAGGGGGGTGACAGCCCTCGGCCTGCACCTCCATGCACCCTGGGGCAGCTCCAGGCCTGTTGTTTGGAGAAGGTGAGTCCCTCTGCACTCAGATAACTGAAGCTTCACCCTTAAACAGCAGAATTTGGGATAGCCTAGCTGATGTTGAGCTCCCCTGTCAGCTTCCCTGTTAGCCCCAGCTGGAGCCTGGTCCTGGGCACTCTGTGCAGTGGGAGCAGCAGGAGCATCCCCCCGCTGCGGCACCAGGCTGGGGCCATGCCAGCACATTCCCTGCCTCCAGGGCTGGCGTGGGGCTGTGGGATGCTGCTCGCATGGGAGCGATGCTCTGCACT